>NC_089846.1:47527614-48127614 GCF_035609145.1 Eleutherodactylus coqui | reverse complement strand
TCGAGTAATGGCACAATTCTGATGCAAGGCAATGAGCACAAATTAGAGCAATTTGAAGATATCTTTCCTCGTATCAAAGAACAGTTGCAAACCTGCAAAGAATCTAAGACCATCAATGGACAGACCTCTACAAAGACAATCTCTACAAACCGCCTTGCTGTTTCATGTCCAATACTTCTCACTCAGCGCCCTCAGAAATTGTCTGTTTAAGGCCGTATTCACACGGCTAATAATCTTGCGCGAGTTCTGTTTACTGTGAATGGGAAGGGCGGAAGGGCAGGAATGATCCACAATTCAATGCAAGTGGGGACGGAGCCAAAATTCAACACAACCCTCAATGCAGAACAACAACCATAACCAATAATATAACCCAGCAGCAACCGGGACAATAATATCGGATAATAAGTAACCAGTTGCAACCACCAGTCGAGAACTGCAGGCACTCAAATAACATTACCCAGAAGTAATCAGAACAGCAGACAACAAATGATCAGCAGGTCACAATGTCCTGATACTGTCCTACGAATAGACTCAAATAGGAAGTACCTGGACAAGGGTCTCTTCCCAGGAAAAAGAGTCAATATGATTTGCTGCTTGACTACTGAAGAGGTAGCAGCTGTCATCAATAATGCATAATTCACCAATCCCAACCATACGGTATTATTATGCATTAGAGTTCAAATAATCCCCAGCACCAGCAGATAACAGAACAGCCGAATCAATGAACCAAAACTGTGCACCAAAACTTCCTTAATGCAAAATAATTGTATCATCATTTCTACCATGAAAGAACATGGCCAACTATCACCAGGAGCATGAAAGCAGAGCTGGCAGCTAAAATCAGCTCAGTGTTAGACATCATCCTGGCACAGCACCTCTTCATAAATCATCACCTGTATGACGCCAAGCATTTCAATAAACAAAGTGTCAGCTTCCTCACCAAAGAACTAAAAGATATTGTGCTAAACATAAGGCCTTGTTCACATGGGCAGCAAAGTCGCACGATTTTCTCACAATGTGACAATGCTGCAAATCGCATGCATGTGAAGCCCATGGTTTCCTATGGGTTCCTTCACATTTGCAACGTTTGTAGCCTGCTACATTGCGAGTCAAAAACCTCGTGGGTTTTTCGATATGCACACGACTTATGAGGTTCTGTAGCCTATGTTTCCCTATGAAGCCTTCCTCTCTGTTGCATCGGATCGCACGAAAACGCGATTTTCATGCAGTGTGATGCAATTTTGACAGTAGAAAATCCTACTGTCAAAGCCCTAAACTAAGCCCTAGCTGCAGATAAAAATAACAAGAAAAGGATACATCACTTACACGCAGTGTCCAGCTCCACTCTATCTTTTCACCGGTCCCCGACACTGTTCTTCTTCATCTCTTCTGGCCGGGGATTAAAAAATCTGCACCTTCTGTAAGCGCTGCCTCTGATTGGCTGACCCTTAGCCAATCAGAGCCAATGCTTGATGAACCAATCACAGCCATTCATCGAGCGCTAGCTCTGATTGGCTAAGCAAAGCAAAATTAGAGAAGAGATAAAGACCCTTCTCATGTAGAAAGGATTACATTGTTTCTAACCTTCAAAATGCATTTCATACATACATATTTGGCTACCAAAAAATAACTATACTAAATTTGGGATCTGCGGATGGTGATTTGGAGAGGCAGAAACACCTGTCTGGACTCTAAGTATTGAAGAACATTCCTGGAAAAGGAATGATGGTGGGTCCACTATCTCCTACTTGGAAGTAAGTAGGCCAATTGATAATCTATAGGCTGACATTTGGCCACACCTCTGAGCGTTGGTGTATTTTTCCTATTTATTCTTATTGCTGTGAAATAAAGAACTCTTAAATTACAGCCGCACTCTCCAGAAGGATTTCCTAACCAAAAGAGGGATGGCAGACAGTAGCCTATGGTTTTGCTACACCCAAAGCTTTTCTGGCTTACGGGTGTAACAGTGTGCCTGTGGTAAGACGTCACAACAGGTGAATATGTATTCATTTTACTGCACCTATTTTTCATCAACAGAGTGCTTTCTGTTTTTTAAATAATGTGTTTTCAAATCAGCCATAGAGATTCAAAAAGATAAGACTTTCAAAAACTTCTATACCATCAGAAGCATCTCAAACCACCAGCGACAGTCTACCTCAAATTCTTTGGCAACGTCATTGTCTCATTCCTCCTGTATGGCAGTGAAATCTGAGGCCCGCACAGTTAAGGTGGAATCCCAGCCCAATATAAGTATTCTACCTGGAATTCTGCAAGTCCATGAAAGCGCCTCAAACAGCGCCTGTAGAGTTGAGCTGGGCATCGCCTCTCCACCTTACAATCCAGAATAGGTGCACTATCATTCTGGGCCCACCTACAAAGTAGCAGTCCAAGCTTCTAACATCACAAAACCATGCTAACCAAATGGCTCGCAGAAAACTACACAGCCTGGAACAATCGACCCAAAGCCAACCCAGCCCAGCTCAGCCAGACCATCAATCATCAAATGATCAAAAAGATCCAAGATGAATATATGAGTGACTGGAGGAATGACATACGAACATCCAAGAAACTAACAGTATACCAGGGTCTACAGAGGGAGGACAAACTGATCCCATATCTGGAAATACTGCCATATTGCAGAAGGTGACAGATCCTGAGCTGCTCAAACTGAGTGTCCATAGCTTGGCAATCAAATCAGGGAGGCACAGACAGAACTACAAGCCCAGGGAGGATGTGAAGGATGAGGTCCATTTCCTGCTGTAATGTCCCAGATGCTCAGCGGTGAGGGACTCTCACTTCAGTAGACTCTCTGATCTGTTCCTGGACTCCAGCTCCATGAAGGAAGAGGAGAAACTCAACATCCTATTTGATGAATAAGAAATCATTGCAGCCATAAAAGAATATGTTAAGGGCCTGCCGTACACTGAGAGGAGCATGATGAGCAATGGGCTTCTATAACCCCTACCCTTGATGTGTCCATATCCCTTTAACCCTTAGACTCAATCCCTCACCTCTATCCCTCAATGGCTATTCTCCACTTGCTTTGGCAACACTAATGTTTACTCGGTCCTGACAATAAAGCTTCTTTGAATTCGATTTCTACAGTGTTTGCATATCTGTCACTTTTTTCAGATCTTCAAACAAAATCTAATATACACGCCTCACAAAATTATTCACACCTCTTCCCCTTTGGTGTTTTTCCTGTTTTGTTGCATTACAACCTTGAAGTAAAATGGATTTTTGTGGGGCACTGGTGGGACTCTAGATTGTCCATTTGGCCCTTGGACCAAATGGACAATCTCTAGTGTCCTATTATAAACTTTTTGCCCCTCAGCTCACGATTCCTTTTATGGCAGCATGTAATTTTCTCAGAGGATGGCGCCCTCCCTCCTAATACTCCAAAATCATCCAGAAAGTGAGTAAAGACCCAGTTTGAATTATCGTCTAATTTCTTTATTAATAAAGACACAAAACGTTTTGCCAAAATTCGAGATAGCGGATTATCCCTCTACCCCCCAAACATTGTCTACATGGATCAAACTGGTTTCTTGCCAACTAGAGAGGCAGCAGGAAATCATGGCCCTCGATTCATAACACTGGGGACACAAACATTCCCTTCTAAGGGCGCATTCACACCAGTCTATGCAGCATAGTCACAGACTGAAACACTGCATTTTTCATGTTTTTTTGCACTCGTGAACATTGTGTTTTTCACACACTGCAAAAAAAAAACAAACTCAATAGGCCCTACTGATTTCCAGCACAAATACAAAGGGAATATGCGTGTATCATGTATTCACTGCGTACTTGCATTTCACAATTGAATACAGTCCGTAATACAAACTAAAATAGGACATGCTGTTTTCACCGAAAATCGTGTAAAAAATGCAAACGTGAATATACCCATTGAAATTAATGGGTTCTATTCACTCCACATTACGCTACTCAAAAATATATGCGCTGGCAAAAAAAAAGAGAGAAAATGAGTCTCAGCGCTCCAGGGGTTAAAAGCACAAATACTGATGGTTTTAATACAATGCACTTATTTTTCATGGGGGCCCCAAGTGAGAGCACCCCCTTAATCCAGATATACTAAATATCACTGTCTCTTTAAAATCCAGGTGATTGAGTGAAGAACCATTTTTCATTTATAGTATGTAACAGGAATATAGGTAATAAAATAAAGGGGCGCAGCGCGTTTCAGGATCAGAATACCTCCTTTATCAAGCACAAGTGTGATTCATACTTAATTCAATCAAGGTGTGCATATAGGATTAAAGATTACTTCTGCTACCTGCAGACAGCAAGGCAGGAGGTGTGGTTTGAAATTCACGCCATTTTGTCCCATTTGTTGTGCCTACCAAGGCAGAACTGGGCGCCGCCACTCGTGGGAAGTGTCAGTGTGAGTAACGAGTCTGGAGTTCAGTTTTGCATCCCATTTACCAGGGGGCACGAGTATTAGTGTTTCAAACACTGAATGACCTGGAATTCATTATTCTCTGGGAAGACTTGTACCAAACATAATTAGAAAACATACTTCAAAACCATACGAGGAAATGAAATCAGAATAAAGTAAACATAGGAGTCGAAATAAAATGAATGTGTTTTAAAGTAATGAAATCCTACAATTAAAATGTCTTATCCATATGGTAATTATACGTTATAAGTCCAGGCACAAACAAGTGGGTTGGATTTTGTGTGCAAATATCCACAGTGGAAATTAATTGCGTATGGTCGCGTATACAGTTGGTTTTCCAGGTGGGTGTAAGTGTATGGACAGCATATTGTCTGCGCAGAAGGGAATGACATCAGAAAGTTGCCCAACCCCCTGGATCACCCTTCTACCACCCAGGCGACATTCTCTTGTGCTGTTGTGGTGACAGCTGCTCAGAACGGGATACTGCTGTCCAGGCTTGGCTGGTTTATACTACTTTTTTTTGGAAGTAGTATAGAAAACCCTTTATTGTGGAGGAAGAGCCCAGAAGAATCAGTTGCAGACAGCAGGCTGGATGGGGGTGTTGCTCCCCAGACTCTGCCCTACATTGTCTGCCCACAAATTCCTGCTTTTTAAATTTCATTTGTATCTATGGTCTCCTAGCAACTTGCGAGCGAACCTGCGTCCATACATAATGTTAATTGCATATGCACTGCGGATCGAACGCATTCAAAGAGATCAATGGATTTTTCTTCCGCTAGCGGAATCCGCAATTCCTACCCACAAGTTTGAGCAAAACTTCCAAAGTCTATGCCATTCAATGCCCGCGTATTGTCTGCGTGGACGGCGATCGTGTAATCTGCACTTTACATCCAGTTGTATGACACCGGCCTAAGGGCGAGCACCCACTGGCGTTTGCGTTTTCCGCCGCGTTTCCCGCGCGTTTTTCGCGGCGTTTTCGCGTCTTTTCCATTAATTTCCATTGACTTTCATGGGTGCATTAGGAGAAAAATAAGGACACATATGCAACTGACAGTTCCTATGTTAAAAACGCAAACGCAACGCAAAAAAAACGCCAGTGGACAGGAACACATGTTATCTCTATGCCTGTGCAGGAAAAACGCAAAACGCAAAACGCAGGTAAAAAAACGCCAGTGGGTGGGCGCCCTAAGAGTTATAAAAACTGTTACGCGGATTCAGCTGTGAGCACTTTAGTGAAGTACTATTATGACTGTACTAACAATGGCTGGTAATGTTATGTGGGAACTACTGCTGCTGGCAGCGATGTGGAGGCACTGAATGTCACTGACAAGTAAACTTGCATGTTTAAGTAATGGAATGCATATGTACAGTATGTGTCCATGAACTTTCCCTTCTGGGTATGTAGCCCCTATAAAGGTTTTATGAACTCTTCGTTGCACGCAGCGGTCTTACATTAAACACCTTCACTTTAGCAAAAGCGATTTATAACTTTTCATGTTGAAAACGTTGCATCTGAAATGATAACTATTTTCTGAAGACATGCCAGGACTGAAGTATGTGGGATTAATGGTTGTGCTTTCCTAGATCTGCAGCCAATTCAGTTATGTGCAGTGATTAAATATTTATCTAAGGGGCATTTAAGTTTTATTTAAATCCGTAAGGGTTTTATGGATTATTTTGATATGTCATCCTACGTGGAACAGATTGTAAAGAATACAATTAAGTTTATTCTTGGTCTGGTAAATGCAGCATTGTAAAAATTCTAGAAAGACGAATAAAAGTGATCATTTCCTACGTTTGGTGTCCCCAGGCCTTGCTTCTATTGCAGAGTCTCTCTCTTCCCTTGTTGGAGGCTGGTTGTAGTAGGGAGTACATTGGGTCTACTGTCAGAGCATTGAGCCGTGATTATGAGAGTAAGGGCTCCTGTCCACGGGTGAATTTTCACTGCATTCCCCAGGGCGATAATCCGGCCACGGGGAACGCAGTGAATGCTTTCCATAGCGCCAGCCCCCTGTTCACGAGCAGAGAATCACTGCAATTCTCCGCTTGCGGACGGCAATTCGCAGCATGCTGCAAATTGCTGTGATTCTCCATGGTGAGCCTATCTGTCAGATAGGCTCACCGCGGAGATACGTCTGCCGGCTCCTGCTCTCGGGCAGTGGCTCCCGTGGGATTTCGCAACTTCCGTGGACAGGCAGACTAATGTTCCTGATTTTGGTTTATATCTTTATTAGGGATTATTCACACATGCGGGAATCTCGTCCGAGTTTTTTATGTTGAAATTCGCACGAATGTGAACTCCAGCGATACTGCAAGGCTATAAATTGCAGCATGCTCTATCTTTTGGTGTTTCCGTGGAACACCTTGCCTGTTGTTTTCAATGGGCCCTTAAAAGACATCGCACGGCCCTCGCATGCCTGAGGATTGCAATTTAACAGAAGCAATGCGAGACGTTTTTGATACAAGGCCACACGTGGCCTGCCAGACATACGTTATGCAGGTCTGCCATAAGAAGTAATGCAACCTCCAACCATCAGAGATGCAGGCCTTCGAACTGGGCATTAATAATAACCTGGATGGTTCCTCTCCCCTTGGGTCCGAAATCATTTGACCACAGAAGAGTTTTCCATTTTGCCTTAGTCCATTATAAATGATCTTTGGCCCAGAGAAGACGTTGGTGTTTCTGGATTGTGTTGATATATGGCTTCTTCTTCGTATGATACAGCTTTAACTTGTATTTGTGCATTCACAGACAATCCTTTCTGGAAGCATTCCTGAGCCCATGCAGTGATATGTGTTACAGAATCACACCTGTCTTTAATGCAGTGCCGCTTGAAGGCCTGTAAATCAAGAGTATCCAATATTGATCATCGACCTCGTCCCTTGTTCACAATGAATTTCTCCAGAGTCTCTAAAAATCCTACCTTTTACAGTACATAATATCATCAAAGGATTCCAAGGCTTCACAATTTTACGTTAAGGAACATTTTTCCTTGAATTGTTCCGCAATTTTTAGACGCCTCTTTTCACACATTGGTGAACCGCTGACCATCTTTGCTTTTGAGAGGTTCTGTCTAACTAATATACTTTTTTTATGTTTAATCATGTGACTTTGTAGAAAATGTACTCTCCAGCTGTTTTTCATTAGCACCACTCATTTTCCAGCCTTTTGTAACCCCTGTTCCAACTATTTCTAAATGAGTTCTATGTTCTATTGTAAATAAAATATGGTTAGATGAGATTTCCAAATCATTGCATTCTTTTTTACCTTACAGGCATTTACATTTTACACAGCGTCCTAACTTTTTGGGGAATTGGGGCTGTAGTTCATTGTAATGGGGTATTACAATGCCAGCCAAGGTTAGAAGAGCAGGAATCTGCTGACAGGTTCTCTTCACGGTTGCAAAAAAAGCAGAACAAGTTAAAGTGACCCTCCAGTTTCAGGTAAAATTCTGTCCCAGGACAGTAGGGGCGGAGTATATTACTTGCAGTTCTTCTCTGCTACCACTATGATGCACTGAGACCTTAAACCCGAAACTGGTGGATCGAAGGACTGGCTGAGAAGAACAACTGCAAGTAATATGCTCCCCCATTACCCCGGCCAACTCTGGTCCTGGGACGGAATTTTATACAAAAACCGGATGGTTACTTTAGTGCATTATAATACATATTATAATAGAGCTACTTTGAAATTGTTTAAATAGCCATTGTTCCGGTAAGTTGTTATTAAGAGTCACCATCTTTATGTGTGATCTTGAGCAAACATTTTCTAGGGGGCAGTGAAACAAATATCTTTATTAGAGATGAGCGAGCACGCTCGGATACAGCAGTTACTTAAGCGAGCATCGCTCTTCTCGAGTAACTGCTTACTGGTCCGAGAGTGCTCAGGGAGGCGGCGGTGGGCGGGGGTGAGCGGCGGGAGGTGTGGGGTAGCGGGGGGGAGAGTGAGAGAGATCTCTATCTTTCTCCCCTCCGACGCTCCCCCGAGCAAGCTCGGACCAGTAAGCAGTTACTCGAGAAGAGCGATGCTCGCTCGAGTAACTGCTGTATCCGAGCATGCTCGCTCATCTCTAATCTTTATAGAAAAACATTAATTGAAGCGTAGCTTAGTGGCTGACTAAAGCCACTGTCATACAGGAATATTTTGGTCAGAAATTTGCATTAGTATTTGTAAGCGAAACCTACAGAGAGAAAAGTATACTGAAAAAATGTGTACGTCATCTGCTTTCGGACCCACTCCTAGTTTGGGCTTAAACATACTGATGCAACTGCTAATATGAAAATATCTGTTGGGTACTATATGCTCAGATGGGGCAGATTTATGAAACCCTCTAAAAGAAAAACAGTCTTAGTTGCCCCTATCAACCAATCACAACACAGCTTTCATTTTTCCAGAATGACACCAAAAAAAAAAAAGCTGTAAAAAAAAATCCATGCACAAACTGATACAACGTAAAAAGTTTCGTTAAAAATGCTTGCAAAAAAAAATGCTGAAAAGTGATTGAGATTAACGCCATCTTTTACAAACGCTGAAAAAAAGTGTATGTGAAGAAGACATAAGTCTATGAAAGAACGGCATCAAACACAGTAACAAATGAAAAGCCATCCGACACTCAGTGGGGTCCTTGCTAAGTGATGAGTAAAGACGTTATGCAGGGGTGTAAGTAAAGGCTCAGGGGCCCTGATGCAAAAGGTGAGCTGGGCCCCCTCCCTATCTGTATCTGTACCCGTACCCATACCTAAACCATGCTGCACAGAGACATAACTTGAAGCTTCTGGGCCCCAATGCAAAACCTGTAACAGGGTCCCCAACTAAAATGCTTTATTCATAGTACTGGGCTCCCTATATAGAGAAGAGAGGCCTTACGGGCCCCCTAAGGCTCCAGGGCCCGGGTGCAACCGCATCCCCTGCACCCTCTATAGTTATGCCCCTGACGTAATGTATTTGGCCTGAAACATAGAAGTATTCTGTCCGGTGCTTTTCCCGTACGTTTGTTTAGCCGCACGCATTAAACTACTGATTTTATCAAGAAGAGGAAAGTGCTGGATATTCTTTTTGTTTGCTCGTGTAACAGAGCGCAGCCGAGGCGGTAACCTCTCACTAACCTAGTGCACGCTCTAAAAGCTTCTGGCCATGAAGATCAATGTCTTGCGGTGAGCTGACTACATTCTTTTCTCATTGACCGTGATCAAACACACTAAGCATTCCTAAACGGTTTTTGATCTTAGAAAGCCGCTTACTGCTTCCCTTTCATGAAATATGGATGTCTAGTATATTAGTTTTAAATCGCCTCTTGTTAACCATAATACAAAGTTAGTGGTACATGTAGATCATCACCATCTTCTAAGCCCTCCTCTGCAAAGACTTTCATTTATTTATGTCCTGCAGGAGAGACATGATCTGAAAGTGATCAGAGTACTGCCGGTCAGTTCTGCATTATAAATACTTAAACAGTCCTCAGCCAAGCACAGGGATATTAGACTTGTTTAAATGAATAGCAAATCTATTTGTTGGTGCCGGAGACAGAGAAGCTGACATTAAAGCAGTATCACTTGTATTAAAAGGAAAACTTGTAGTACGGTATAATCGGGCTGATGTTTATGGAGTACCGCATGTTCCAATATAGAGAAATATGCCTCGGCAATGTGTACGTTTTGGTCACAATGGAAAAAAAATACTTTGCTGGCTAACTCTGTTTATAAGTAGCAAAAAGTTTATGGTAAATGTAAAACCAAGCAAAGGAAAAAAAGGAGGCTCGGCACTCCAGCAGGAAAGGCCCAGTGCACTTGATAAAATCGCGGTGTTCGCGACGAAACGCGTTGTACTCATTTTTATGGAATAAAAGACCTTTATTGCGGATCCTGAGGAATACACTGGGCCTTTCCTGCTGGAGCGCCGAGCCTCCTTTTTTTCCTTTGCTTGGTTTTACATTTTCCAACTAGCGGACCTCCCTGCGAGGAGGTACGATTGGCCAGGCAGCTCTCCTGTCATCATTGTCAGGATATAAGGAAAAGACCAGTCGATCTCCGTGGATTTGCTATACGCTGACCAGGACATGGAGGGGTCAGTGGTGCGGGCAGCGCGCTTCCACGGCTCCCATCCGAGCCTATAGTAAGGACCCTGGACAGCGCACACCACGGAGATGACAGGCGAGTCCATAGCGAGTCCTATTGGTTGCTATAGAAGCGTGGTTTACATGCTGCTGTAGCGGCGTGTAAACCACGCTCATCTGGCTGAGTCCTAAAAGAGAACAATTTACTGCTTTATTAAAGTAGCATTAGGCCAATAAGCTTGAGTAAAACTCTTATGAAGGGGGGCTATTGACTTATGAAAAAAAAAGGATACTCAAGTTTAGGTGATAAGTTAATGATACATTGAAGAGGACCTACTGTATGTCATCCACCAATCCTGTGCTCATTAACAAGCAGATAAACATGCATCAGGCTAAATCACTTACTGACACTGTTATGTCACATGGGAGGCCAGAGTATTTACTGTGAAAGTATATGTGATCATATACGGTACATTATATCACAATAGAGCAAGCTGTAATATGGTTATGGCTTATCTGTAACAATGTAATTATATCCAATCTTTTTCATTCTTAAAGTAGGCAGTAACCACCTCCTCTTTAAACTCCATAATATACCTGCCACATTCCCTGCTGTGTTGAAGACACAGTTCTACTGATGGACCCCCACTCCACTTCTTATACGATTGCCCGTATTTGTCTGGTTTTTGGGAGGTGGTTCATAAAACAATCTTCAGGGTCCTTCATATCCAGCTCAGCAACTCACCAGCTTTGTTCCTTTTATGCCCCTCTGACCTTCCCACGAGAGTGTATTGGAAATCCACATTAAAGCATGCCATCAATGCAGCGGGATCTTGCATCCACCTCACCAGGAGTCCACCGTACCACACACCCTGATCAATTGGGCATACATGAGAATGTTGGAGATCACTGCATCGTTACTGGGCCCCCATAACTCTTTGTTCACCTCATGAGGCACATGAATCATTTTCCAAGGTTCGGCTACATACTGTGACTTGTGTTGTCTAGATCTGTGTTCTCATTCACCTGTTCATTATGTACTGCCCTCCTCTTGATCTTTATAAACAACCGGTCATGGCCATGCCCCATTTGTGCCAATAAAGAATTACTCTGTTGGGGATTGGTAGCTCAGATTGATTGTTTATTCTTATCATTGCCACAACTACTGTATGTCATGTTTACGTTGCCATTGTATCTGTTTTTAGTGAAGAAACGCACTTCTGGGTTCTCCAATCATCAATTCAAGCCTTGAACTACCCTTGAAAGTTTGCCACATTAAAGGGATTCTGCTACCAGGTTCAGGAAGTTTGCCTCGAAGTTGATCTGTGAGTCATGGAGGCGAGCCATGCCGGCTATTCGCTCCCTGAATCATGCAGATTGATAGCTTTCTCCCCTTTTGTGTATAGGGAGAGAGCGGTCACTCTCTATGCTGCGGGTGCGGAGAGGCCAGTGTGGCCCACCTCCATGACTCGAAGTTCAGCTCCAAGTCAAACTTCATGAACCCGGTGACACAATCCCTTTAATGCTTTGAGGTGAGACAAGTTACTATGGGACAGGATACTAGATCAGTATAGCAGTGACACATCTCAAGGGCAGGGCATGAGGGCTAGCAGAAATATAAATAGTTGTGTAGCCCATGACATTTATAGTAGGGTCCATTGACAAAAACTGTCCATGTGCATGGAACCCATAAGTGACGGTATGGAGCCTAGATGGCTGTTTTAGAACTGAACTGTACATCCTCCATACATTGCAGGATGGGTGCTGGTGGACTCACTGGGTATGCAGATATCCCATTGCTTCTAGGATAACTCCCTACATATGACATCCAATGGAGCATTACATAATTTTCATATGGAATCTAGCAACAAAAAACCTTATGAAAGTACAGTTGGGGACTCATGCTCTTCCACTGAAAAAGTACTGCAACTCTGTACAAAATGCAGCCTTAATTCAGCTGTGAGCATAAGCCATGAGTCCAGTTCAAACACTCAGTTGCACACATGATTGTTGTGCGCTATGCATACTCTGCCACCTCTTCACAAGGTCAGGCACCCCTTTCTAGAGATTGGCAATGGTATAAGTGGTTGGATTCCAATCAAATAGATTGATTAAGACCCTCCTTTGTTGATCATCCATTGCATTTGCAGAGTATCGATATTTAAATTTTTCTAAAACTATATTTCTTGGACTTTGTCATATCTTATTGTGTAACATTGGATCAAGATGGTTTTAATTAGGCTTTAAAAAAAAACTACAAAAACTGACCAAAAAAACGTTAACATGAAAACACATGCCTGTAAATTGATTTATGGCCGTTACAATTATTCCCCAGAAAGTAAATGAATGCAGAACTATTCACCCTGTTACTATGTCATATCTAAATCATTGCTACAACCGCCATACTATGATATATATACTGAAACTTTTCCCACAAAACTATATATAAACCTACTCAGCTGTATACTATGAAGACCACAGATAGGAAAGCGCGTACAACATGACAGGTTTCCTTTAAGTCAATCACGTAGATGTATACAGTCTAGCTATAGCCGGCAGCCGTCATATGTGATACATTTGTTGCAGAAATTTCTGTGACTCCATACATGTGAAAGGGGTTCTGCAGCGTCTGCCTGGAGTTCTGAGATAGGTTTCAAAATCTCTGCAATGTACATGAACATATTCTCAAGGTACGAATAACGCGATCCCTATAATTATCATACTAGAATATTTCAGTAATCTCTAATATTAATCTCACACCATATATAGTCCTCCCTAGTAATATCAGCGCTAAACCATCACAACTATATGAAATAACACAGTACTGTTATTCCAAAGATTTTTGACTTCTACACAGGGATAAAAAAATTACTGAATCTTGTTACTTTTGGCTGGTGTCTCTGCATACAAACAAGAGTACAATCCAAGAATAAAGGTACCTATTGTTACCATTTCACATAAATTAGTCCTACATGTGCTTGCTTATAACGAATTAGGCATTTTCCTCAACTTCCTTTAGCCTGAAGATCCCATTTCCTGTGCCTGTAGGCTCTCTGCAAAAAAACCTTCTCAGTCCTCTAAAAACAATCAGTGTAAGGCCACATTCGTGGGAGCCAAAACCAGGAATGGGATCAAAACTTTCCATTAAACTTTTTCTCTCTAGGGTCTATTCTTGGTTTTGGCTTACAAATTCTGACCCGAATACTGTCGTGTGAAATTGGTCTAGTATGTTCACATGGCAGAATCCAAGAATACTGACACAAATAGTGCTGTGTGAGGTTGGCCTAAGGGTTTTTTCAGACGGCAGAATCCAAAAATACTGACTCGAATACTGCTGTGTTAGATTGGCCTATGGGTATGTTCACACGGCAGAATCCAAAAATACTAATGTGAATACTGCCGTGTTAGATTGGCCTATGGGTATGTTCCCACGGCAGAATCCAAGAATACTGACTGGAATACTGCCCTGTGAGATTGGCCTATGGGTATGTTCACATGGCAGAATCCAAGAATACTGACTCGAATACTGCCCTGTGAGATTGGCCTATGGGTATGTTCACATGGCAGAGTCCAAGAATACTGACTTGAATACTGCCCTGTGAGATTGGCCTATGGGTATGTTCACATGGCAGAATCCAAGAATACTGACTCGAATACTGCCCTGTGAGATTGGCCTATGGGTATGTTCACATGGCAAAATCCAAGAATACTGACTCGAATACTGCCATGTGAGATTGGCCTATGGGTATGTTCACATGGCAGAATCCAAGAATACTGACTCGAATACTGCCCTGTGAGATTGGCCTATGGGTATGTTCACATGGCAGAGTCCAAGAATACTGACTTGAATACTGCCCTGTGAGATTGGCCTATGGGTATGTTCACATGGCAGAATCCAAGAATACTGACTCGAATACTGCCATGTGAAATTGGCCTATGGGTATGTTCACATGGCAGAATCCAAGAATACTGACTCTAATACTGCCATGTGAGATTGGCCTATGGGTATGTTCACATGGCAAAATCCAAGAATACTGACTCGAATACTGCCATGTGAGATTGGCCTATGAGTATGTTCACACGGCAGAACCCAAGAATACTGACTCGAATATTGCCATGTGAGATTGGCCTATGGGTATGTTCACATGGCAGAATCCTAGAATACTGACTCGAATACTGCCATGTGAGATTGGCTTTTAGCTATGTTCACATTGCAGAACTCAAGTTTGACCTTCAGTGCAGAGTCCGCCTCTAAATCCACAGTAGAAATCCGCAGCTTTCTTATCTTTGCAAGTAGCAAACAAGGCATATCACAGCAAACACAATGGATTCACAAAATATATCCAAGGCCTGTCTGGCCAGTGACTAACACGGAATTGGCATCCTTTGCTAAACAGATGCAGACTTACCTCTTACACCCCAAAATCACATCTGAGGTAGATCTTTTGTGCTCCCAAAGACCTTTGATACAGCCTGCCTTTCCGCAAACTGGGAGCATTGCGTGATAAGCTCAGCCACCTCTTATTGAGTTCTTACAACTGGATGATAATTAATTTCATTAGACAGTGAAAGCACAGAAAAACCCTTTCCCTGCTGAACACTCTTGTTAAATATGGACCTTAGTGGCGTAACATGCCCTTTTAGTGACCACTCTGCCACTCACCCTGTAAGTGTTTTTCCCTACTACTGTTTATAGCATATTGATTGAGCAATGACCAATGGCACCATGAACGATCATAAAATGAATGCTCCTGTGGTTGCAGAGGAAACGCGGCCACACATTCTCCTTTTTACCATATGACTAAATATAGAGTGTGCTCTATTATGAAAAGTCTCCCATGCAAATGAGGACTCTAGAACCCCTTTTTCAGTGTGAGTCCCAGCTACCCGACCACCACCAATCAAACATTCGCTTCATACATTATCAGTATGCCATGAATATTTGTGATTGGGAGAACCCCTTTTAGAAAGCATTTATGTACATTTTGTATTTTATTGTTTTCTACTGCACTTCTCCATTATGTTATAACATTTTCTCTAATGCAACTTGAGTAACATGCAAGCTAAAGCTCTGACAGCTCACAAATCACAGCAGCTGGCCAAACACTGTAAGGAATTTTGGAACACCAATAGTTCAGCTTCCTCATCATAGCATTGTTTGTTACATGTGAAGTATCCAAGATACTCAGTACTAGCATAAAATCCTAGGGGTAAAGTACTGTAGAAAGGGGAGGCTATTGAAATAAATCCTGTGTGATTATCCAGTATTCATAATATGACTAGAGATGAGCGAACGTACTCGGTAAAGCACTACTTGTCCGAGTAATGTGCTTTATCCGAGTATCTCCCCGCTCGTCCTGAAAGATTCGGGGAGCGCCGCTGCTGACAGGTGAGTTGCGGCGGGGAGCAGGGGAGAGTGGGCGGGAGAGAAGGAGAGAGAGATCTCCCCTCCGTTCCTCCCCGCTCTCCCCTCCAGCTCCCCGCTCCGCGGCGCTCCCCGAATCTTTCAGGATGAGCGGGGAGATACTCGGATAAAGCACATTACTCGGACGAGTAGTGCTTTACCGAGTACGTTCGCTCATCTCTAAATATGACATATAATGGTGCGGGTATGTATCAGAACCCTTCAGAATTTTCCATATTTCTGCTTATACAGTATTTGACCTAAGACTACATCAGATTTTCATACAAGTCCTAAAAGTAAATAAAGGGAATCAACTCAAACAGATGAATCAAAAATAATCCAATATAATAGGTCTGTGATTGGCAAAAGCACGTGAACCCTTAGGATAAACAGATAATTTTTTAGATGAAATTAGAGTCAGATGTTTTCTATCAATGGGATGACGATCGCGTGTGAGCGGGCAACCTGTTTTATTTAAAGAACTGGGATCTATCAAAGTCTGATCTTCACAACACATTTGTGGAAGGATATCATGGCACGAACAAAGGAGGTTTCTAAGGACCTCAGAAGAAGAGCTGTTGATGCTCATCAGGCTGGAAAAGGTTATAAAACCATCTCTAAAGAGTTTGAACTTAACCAATCCACAGTCAGACAGATAGTGAACAAATGGTGGAAATTCAAGACCATCATTACCTTCCGCAAGATCATGCCAAGAGCAAAGTATATAATAGTCCACGAGGTCACAAAGGAAGCCATGGTAACTTCTAAGTAACTACAGGCCTTTCTGACTTTAGCTAATATTAATGTTCATGGGTCCACCATCAGGAGGACTCTAAACAACAATGGGGTGCATGGCAGGATTGCAAAAAAAAAAAGCCACTGCTCTCTAAAAAGAATATTGCTGATCTTCTGCAGTTTGTTAAAAATCACTTGGACAAGACAGAAGGCTATTGGAACAATGTTTTGTGGATGGATGAGACTAAAGTAGAGCTTTTTGACTTAAATAAAAATACGTTCTGTTTGGAGAAAAACTGCATTACAGCAATCTACCTGTGAAACATGGTGGTGGTAATATGGTTTGGGCCTGTTTTGTTGCATCTGGGTTAGTATGACTTTCCATTATTGATAGAACAATGAATTCTGAAGCATATAAGACATTCTACAAAAGAATGGTTAAAGAAGAATAATGTTAAAATTTTGGAATGACCAAGTTAAAGTCTTGATTTTAATCCTATAAAAAAATACTTTGGAAGGACCTGAAGTGAGCAGTTCATGGGAGGAAACCCACCGACATAACAGAGTTAGAGCTGTTTTGTACGGATTTATGGGCTAAAATTGCTTTGAGCCGATGTGCAGGACTAATCAACAATTACTGGAAACATTTAAATGCAGATATTGCTACATAAGGGGGTTACACCAGATACTGAAAGCAAAGGTTCACATACTTTTGCCACTCAGGGACATGTGATATTGGATCATTTTTCACCATATATAAATAACCAAGTCTAATACTTTTGACTCACGTGTTTGATTTGTTTCTCTATTCTACTTTTAGGAGTTTTGTGAAAATCTAATGTAGTTTAGGTCAAATATAAGCAAAGTATGGAAAAGTCTTAAACTGTCAAGCACCACTGTTAATATATGCTATGTACACATCAACATAATCTAAAGTGTTGTCAGCTTCCCTATATTATCCTCACATATACATTATTAACATAGAAAACCAATGGAAATGTGGGTGTTGGGGGACATAAATTGTGCACAGATGTTACCCTAATCAAAACTACTGCATGACCATGCTGTCATTACTTTATATGTAAAACCCTGGCAGCCAGCGTAAAAGGTTTGGATGACCTATCAGCAAGTGTATGTCTAAGGGCGTTTTCACACGGCCAAGAAAATCATGCAAGATTTGTGCACAAATCTCGAACAAATATGAACCCCATTCTTTTGAGTGGGGTCATAGACATGAGCGATTTCTTCATGAGCAATTTGATCGTGGTGCAATGCGATGTGGGAAACAAATTGAGACATGTCCTATCTTTGGGTGTGCCCTTGTATTGCCCATTGTTCTCAATGGGGCTGGCGTTAGCATCGCACCACATGCAAGGTGCACACAAGTGCAATGCAGGGTTTTGGTATTGAAAACATTGGGAAACACTTTGCGATCCTCCACCGCCATTGACAACATCTGCAGAGAAATCTCATGTTGGTGAGCGCAATATCGAGCCATAATTCACATGGTAGAATCCAAGAAGACTGACTCGAATACTGCTGTGTAAGATTGGCCTAAGGGCCGCACTCACCTGTGTGAAGGTAGCCTTACTGTTCTCTCTTCCACATCTTCATTATTAGCTTGTGTTCTACGATCTAGATCGGGCAGCCGCTATCTTACCACCTCTATTTTCAAGTTCCTGAGCTCTGGCACGGAGTGTGAGCGGCTGGCGAGGATGAAGCAATCTCCCTCGTTTAGGCTCGGCTACGCTCCATACTGCCGAGTGTAGTTGCGCCTACGGCACTGTGTCTTATGCATTTGTCTTAATTTGGCATGACATTTTGGGGGCCAAATATAAAGCCAAAATTCCAATAGCGAAAATGAACTGAGGTAGAATAATGTTTAGCATAGAGTCGGCCAAAAAAGGCATGTGTTTTCTTGCATATACAGATATTTATTTTGTGTAGAGAGAATAATGAAGATGTCCCTTCAAGCTGTGCCGTGCTTTATATGGAAGATTCTGCCACAGAATCAATTACAATCCTTTAATGACATTTCCTGCCTCTAGATGAGATTGAACAACAGTCAGTTTTTTTTTCTTTTCTTTTTCTTTTTTCCCTTCTCAATTTCAAAAAAGTCGTAACTCTTTTATTTATCCATCGATGTAGATGTCTCAGGGCTTCTTTTGCGGGACGAATTGTATTTTTGTAGTAGTGAAATGGAAAAAACAAAAATTGCAATTCCGCCATCTTTGGGTGCATCTTGCAGCAACAATGAACTTTAAGGCTTATTCAGACGGCCGTATATCAGCCGGGTATTCACGCCCAGCCGATATACGGCGTCCCTCTCTACAGGGGGGGGGAGGCTGGAAGAGCCGGGAGCAGTGCACTGAGCTCCCGCCCCCCTCTCCGCCTCCTCTCCACCCCTCGGCACTATTTGGAATGGGAGGGGGTGGGGCGGAGCTAAGTCACTGTATATCAGCCGGGCGTGAATACCTGACCGCTATACGGACGTCTGAATAAGCCCTTGTTCTGTAGGTCAGTACGATTTTGATGAAACTCAATTTATATTCTATTTTGTGGTACTACTTCTAAAAAACAGAATATGTTTAGAAAGAAATAAAATTATCTTCTGAACGCCATTATTTTTTTATTTTTCCGTTGATGGAGCAATGCAGCGTTATGAGAGAAGATGCTCAAGAATTCTTCTTTGACTGTAAGTATTTACTAAAAACAATCCTGTTAGCGGTGCATTTGATCTCAATAGAAGAGTATGGGTGCGGTTCTCCTATTGCCTCTAATCTACCAGGACTTGCTAACATGCGGGAGCCCCTTCAGAGTTGCTGTAAGTTTACCCCATGCCCAGGGGCCTCCTATCTAACAG
Organism: Eleutherodactylus coqui; assembly: GCF_035609145.1. Classification (NCBI taxonomy): domain Eukaryota; kingdom Metazoa; phylum Chordata; class Amphibia; order Anura; family Eleutherodactylidae; genus Eleutherodactylus; species Eleutherodactylus coqui. The sequence continues at coordinate 48,108,142 of NC_089846.1, read as the reverse complement.
TTCTTCCTTTTCACAGCACAAAATGGATGGTGTATTTTGAAGAACTTGAGCAACTTTAAAACATATCCAAGTGCCTCCGAAATTTCCAACATGACTTCATTAAAGGTAAAGGTGGAGGCCTTAGGTGAGAAGGTTATAGGATGCCCCGTATCAAGGAAGAAAATGGATTCACAAGATTCTGTTCTGAAAAAAAGAAATCCCAATGTACGGATAGAGTGACCTACTCCGATCTGTTTGTAGGTGATCTGTCCACAGCACAAAGAACAAAGGAAGTGAACAGCACACAACACCATTGGTATAGCAGCATGTCCTAATTTGGCCAAATTTGCCCAATAAAGTTTATGGGATAGTGTAAAAATGCAGCAAATATGCAGTTGCTTGCTTATTCACAGTTTTTTTACGCATGTTGCCAGGAGACAATGGTAAAAAAGTGACCTCAATTAGGCCTTCTTGAGGGTTTTTTTTTTGCGCGAGTGAAAAATGCGATGAATGCACACGCAACACAGAAGTAATCAAAGCACATATGCACCAAAACCGCACTTACACACGTAGTGAAAACGGAGCGCTTTTCACGGACCAAAATTGCATAACTAATGTGTATAAGGCCTGAGACCGAAAGTCATATTGGATAATATTGTATACAATGAAAAGTAGCATACGGTCAATCTGTAAATATACCAGAAGTAACAAAGTGTTTTCAGTATAGGATGTACTAGTGTACTACAGTATGGATTAACACAATGGCACATGACCGAAAATACAGTAGTCTGCCAGAGCCTAAGAAAGTGGTGGCAGGCAGACTCACACATGAACCCATGAGGGTGCAGGGTCCCACCTCTGTGTAGGAGTCAGTAGGAGCGCAGCCTCGTAGCCTAACATCCAGCTCTATTGCTTCCCATCGCTGCTGGACACTTAGGATCCAATTGACTATCGCGCAGCATTTAAGAAATCTTTCTGTACAGACATAAAGGTTTATTTATTATCTGCGGAAATGACAGATTTCATACTTATAGAGTTATAGAAAAACTATAGACTTGTTACATGATTTTTAATGAAGCATAATGCTGCCTGCACACAGGCACTGATTTGATTTGTGGAATCCAGAGCGGGCGTCCGCCTCCGAATTCTGCAGCAAATACCGCCCATAGCATGCAATGGAAAAGTGTTTTTTCCTGCACAAGACCGGACTTTCCACTTGCAGAGGAAAAATCATAACATGTTATATTCTTAGGCAGATTCCACGCAGACGGCTTGGAAGCCGTCCGACCCGTGGCCCTTCCGCAATCATTATTGCGGAATTGGCGTCATCACCTAGCGACAGTGTGGCAAAATCTGTCCTATGCATGGCCGGACCATCTGCAGTACAGATTAAGAAGATTGCAGACGGGTAAGCGGGGTCACCGACCGGACACGGCTGCGGGATCCCACATGCAGAGTTTGACCCGTTCATGTGCAGCCGGCCTTATGCACAAACTAAAAAATGCTGAAAATATAAACGAAAAAGAATAATTCTGTAGAAAATAAATTGCAACTATCTTTGTATAATGATTTACAGGTGTATTATTATAGTTCTAGGGCTAATGTATATATTCTATAAAAACTTTACATACTATATGAAACCAGCACTAACAGACTTATCCACCGTTATAACAACCACTACCATAGCAATTCATAAGGATGAATCCGTAGCATCCAAGTTTTGTATTGAGCTAGCGCTTAATATCACACCCAACGACTGCATCCGCACACCCAGTTATGATGCACTTTCTTTTAGCCAAGAAGAGGATACAAAAGGATAATGAAGACTATAACATTAGTGACCCAAAAGACCAACAAAAACACCAAAAAGAAAACATTTCAATAATTTCCTATACCCAAAGACCTCTGACTAAAAAAAAACTAAAAGTTGCACAAATCTCGAACAAATATGAACCCCATTCTTTTGAATGGGGTCATAGACATGAGCGAATGCCAAAAAACCCTGCACCTCACCTGTGCGTGAGTCCAGTCTAATTGCGTCCCTTAAAGTTTAACTGCACTTTCCAAAAAACTTTTGACATGTCATAGGAACATAACAAAAGATTTGATCGGTGGGCAACTGGGTGCTGAGACCCCACCAATCACAGGAGCGAAGCAGGAGAGTGCAGTGTCTACTCGTTAGCTGAAGGCGGACCCTCCTAGACTTTCGATGACTGTTGCTAACAATTAATTGGTGAACAGTAATTATCCCAATTGAGAAGCATTTGGCCACTAAGCTTTCTCCCTCTGATCGCCTGCAGCGATGCTCTGTATGTAGAAAGGGAATAAATGGTTCTCTACAATGAAACCATTTTACGTTGTGAAACCCGTCAGATTATCCTGTGACCGTTTTCCATTACATATACTTTAATGCAGTCCAGAGTGTCTTCTTGCAGATTCACTGATAAATCTAAATGCTCTCTATGCAAATGAAACGTCAATATAGAAACTCCCTGCCAAGCAAATATGGAAGTACTGATTTAAAGTACAGTAGAAATGAGAAGCTGAGCTTTTATTTACACACAATTATGGAAAATGCTTACACTTTTGTATGTACGCTGGTCAGTTCACAGACGTGCGAAATTACAGATTTACTTAAATTCTCAAGTTGCAATTTAAAGAATATATGTATTATCCATTGATGTGAGAATTTATTAAATATCAGCCCGATTACCACCCTGTAGTCGCCAACAAGTGCCCTCCACTGTTTTTTATAGTTGTGGGGCAGAGGAGGACAAGCCAGGTGATTTGGATGATTTATTTAAGCTTCATAAGTGCATGCTGATGTCATACTATACTATTATCTATAACACAATTATCAAACACAAGGCTTGCGGGCTGAATCCAGTCCGCCACCTCATTTTAAGTGGCCGCATGAGCGCCGACCGCCAGGTGATTTTCTTTTCAGTGGTGGCACCATGAAGGCTTGAACAGCCTAATGAAGCAGTGGCTGTAGTGTCTGAACCGCCCAATGCGCTGCCCTGTAAGATCATAGAGGACAAGCAGAGTTTTGGGATGTGCGACATAACGCTGCAGGCTGTCATCTAGGATCATGAATCACACAGCACAGCTTGTACCTTGTGAATATTATCATAGATGATAGGTTGCTCCTCGCCTTCCATCTGTGCCTGCCCATTTGGTCCTCCACTTCTAACCTTAGTCAGATCCTCTAAGTCCTGAAGGACTTCTCCTAATCTTCAGAGCGGAGGCGGGGCTTGGGAGGGGGTGGGGCTATAGGGGTTATCATAGTGATCTCTTTCTAGCCAAGTAAGGGGGAGAGGCTAGCAGGTTCAATTAGCTAGAAAGATTACTATAATATGCCCTTTAGCCCTGGCCCCTATCTGTCCAAATATGGGGAGATATGTCCCCCTCTCTCCTCACTTGGGGGAGAGGAGAATCCTAGCCTGCTTTACGATCTTCTCTTATTGATTTAATTGGGGCCAGCGCTGCTGCTGCCGGCCACCATGAAAACAATGGGCGATATCACACATTCTTCTTTGCGATGCGAGGTTAGAGTGAAAACATCGCTAATGAGAATGAAACCATTGAAAATGATTGGTTTCATTAACATGCATTTTCACTCACTCTCACATCGAAGGGAAGTCGTATCATAATGGGTAAGAGCCCTAAAGGTCATCTTGGTCTTTTAGGTGCTGCACCATTACATCTCTGGTGGAACAATTAGAATCCCGAAATATCCAACAATAGAAAAATTGATGCAGAAGGAAGGCAATTTGATGAAAGATGGGGAAATGAATACATGCTTGTGCCTCAAGGAGGAAAACCGGTAGGTCTTTTGTGTTATGAGGCAGTACAATATGCGCCAGCAAACATGGAACCAAGTGTGCTAAATTTAGCCTCCAAGGAAAACAACAAATTGTCCAAAAACTAAAGGGTAGACTGCAATCGCAGGAGAATAGGTTCACAAAAGCTACAGACAAAAATGATGCAGCAGTGAAAGCTAGCTTTATTGTGGCTGAAGAAACCACTCAAGCTTCAAAGTGTTTTACAGAGAGTGCATTTTTGGAACAGTGCATGCCGAAGGTGTGTGAGCAGGTGCGCCTGCCGATCACATACAGAGTTCCCAAAATGTTAGTTTGTCAAGAAACACCATTGAAAACAGTGTAAATGAACTAGCAGGAGATCTGACAACACAGCTAGCTGTTGAGGAAAACACAGGCAACACTGATACATTGCCTCTACCCATTTTTATAAGAGGTGTGAAGACGGACTTCTCTGCCACTGAGGGTCTATTGGATGTAATTATGATGTGAGGGATAGCAACCGGGCAGGACATTTTTGATACGGTGAAGAAGTCCATAAGTAAACATTAATTACCCTGAGAAAAGTTGGTGGGGCTATCTATCGTTGGCATACCTGAAATATGTGGAGAAAGAACAGGATTCGTTGGACTAATGAAAAAGAAAATGCAAAAAAAGCAACTGCCGTGATATTATGACCATGGTCATGAAAATAATGAACTTCATTTGGGCACATAGCTTGAATCATTACCAGGGTACTATTGTATCTTGTCACCACTAGACGTTAGGGGTGATGACAAGGTAGCAGCTGTCAAAGAATTTAGTAACGCCCCAGTTCTGATTGGCTAGGGGAAGTTGCTAAATTCAGACAGGGCAGGAGGACAGCAGCGAGGCAAGGAGCAGCCACGCAGCTAGAGGCAGAGGTGCCGGAGGTCACCGGCCACTGCCGTTCAGTAACAGCATGAAGAGAGCGGCGAGGCTGGGAGCGGCAGCACACACAGACGCGGCAGAGGACTCCGCCAAGGCTGGGAGTGCCAGCCTCTTTAATACTCCAAGTGCCAACAGTTGGATTGACGGGTGAGGCAGGTGACCCACAGGGACAGTGGATCCCATCATTTACTGACCAGGGCAATTGCCGCCGGGTAGGGAGCTGACAACCGACACAGCAGCTGCAAATCATTGCCCATACAGAGCACTTAGAGGGAGTGCAGGGACAGCTTAGCTGCAGCGTCTGTACTGCTTTTTGCCTCCCCCAGAGGGTTAGGATTAGGGGTTAGTTTTCCTATTAGGCCTACATTTATAGCTGTAAAGGCTTCTGCATTTACAGCTAATAATGTAAGACTAACTGGAAAACTAATCCCGAACCCTAAGCCTCCAGCCCAGGCAAAAATCAATACAGACGCTGCAGCTATGACCTTCAAGGACCTTACAGAAGTCACCAAATCGGGAGCCAGGGGTGTGAGAAGGGCGTTCCTCCATTTAAGCCCTGTCACACCCCTAGCTTCCTGGTGGTGACAAGATACAATAATACCTATCACCAGTTCTGCTGTTTTTGCAAGAGATGGACTCGGAACATGCACCATATAGGAGTAAGGTGGCTAAGCAGGAGCATAGTCCTTAAACAGTTTTGTACACTGTGTAAGTTTAAAATCTCAGCGCCCCAGTGGATAGGAAATAGAGCAATTGGAAAAGAACTTACTTCACAGGGGGTGCCAAGTCCGCAGCACCCCAGATCCCGGAAGGCGTCTAGTGTTATATAAGGGCAGGAGATGGTCCAATATATGGTAACACTGGTTTATTGCGGCAATGCATTTCGGCTTGTAACGTAAGCCTTTATCAAGCATAATCACAGATACATACATATATATATATATATATATATATATATTTATATATATATATATATATATATATATACAATTTAAAATCAATTGGAAGTTACCTCCCTCGCTGTCTGCTCGCCTGGTTGCGGTGGCCCACGGCGTCCACTGATGACGCGAACACATGTCGCGCTCACGTGATCCGGGGTTTCTGAAAGGGACGCAAAACATGCGTTCCACCGGCAGTCACGTGTTGCAGCGTAATGAAGCGAGCATGACTTTGCGATCACGTGATGGAAGGATCTTGAGGAGGAGCGCAAGCGATGCGTTCCACCAGACTAAATTGTTGTTAAGAATTCTTTTTCATATTTATAAGTTTGTAATTATAATAAAAGGTGCCTAATGATTTATAATTAGACCAAATTTTCTATTACATTGCTAAAAGGGTATTGTAAAAGGTCGCAACGGAAAAGCTATCAGTCTCTTTATTAATTTCTATGGATTAACATTAGTAGTTATCAGTATAGTTTAATCATAATTAGAGATGAGCGAGTATACTCGCTAAAGGCAATTGCTCGAGCGAGCATTGCCTTTAGCGAGTACCTGCCTGCTCGAGACTGAAGGTTCGCGTGCCGGCGGCGGGCAGGGAGCTGTGGGGGAGAGTGGGGAGGAACGGAGGGGAGATCTCTCTCTCCCTCTCTCCCCCCCGCTCCCTCCAGCTAACTGCCGCTACTCACCGCTCCCCTGCGCCGTCACCCAAACCTTCTGTCTCGAGCGGGCAGGTACTCGCTAAAGGCAATGCTCGCTCGAGCAATTGCCTTTAGCGAGTATACTCGCTCATCTCTAATCATAATGCATTCTAATATTACTATATATCTATGGAGGAGAATTCCTTCATGGACTTCAGAAGTCTATCCGAAAAATTATATCTATATTAAAAAATGTATCTGAAATGCTATAAACAATTAATAAATGTACATAATCCTGAACTGTCATGTCTATATCTTTTTAAGTGTTTCATTCAGACTAAAAGGACTCAATGTGTTAAAATGAAAAATATAAAAAATATAAAAATCTCCTTTGGCCTAAGTCTAGAAAATTTACCTGTGGGGATTTTTTCTAATGGGGTGATTTTAATAAAAGAGGGATCAGAATTGTGGTGTGTAAACAAAAGTTTGGAAACGCTATGTTTTAAAAAACGTTTTTGATATTATACCTATGTTGGTTTAATCCATTACGTAAGGGGTTTATTGTGCGTCCAATATAGCGCAAATTACAGGGACATTCTATTAGATATATAAGATATCCCGAACTGCATTTAGGAATTGTTTAATCTGAAATTGGGTATTATCTGATCCTATTTAGATGCATCTTCTCCCAGGGCAGATGCTCTTATATCTGTTCAATCCCTGCAAAATTCAGATAGCCGTCTCAAGGTTGACTCGGCCTTCCTTCCTTCCAAGGTTGGTAAAATGAGAACCCAGCTAGGTGGGGGTTAATAAATGATAATTACCTGCAAGTGCAGGTAATAAGTTTGCGCTATACAAATACCAAGATTTATTTATTTTTATGTTTCATTCCTAGCTTTTTGAGTAACTTTTATATGCGGACAGGAGGGGGCCAAGATGTTACCTAGGGTTTTACTTTTCTTAAAAACCATCTGGGGTATAGATGGAAGTTCTTGTGTCAAATATAGGTCCCCTTTTAGGGTATTTCACTGGTTTTTAATTATATCTTTCAATTCCTTCTGTTCTGTATTGAACCTTGTAATGAAACAAAGACCAAATTTATTGTTTGTATGTTTTGTTTCTCTCATTTGTTCCTCCTCTGGTGGTTTACATCTCCACTCTTTTTTTGCCCTTTCATAAGAATTTTGTATTAGGGTCTTGGAATATTTTTTGTCCCTAAATCTACTGCGCAAAATGTCAGCCTGCTTCTCAAAGTTTTCCATAGTGGAGCAGTTGCGTCTTATCCGTTTGATTTATCCAAAAGGGACATTGAGTTTCCACTCTTTGGCGTGGCTGCTCCGGAAATCTAAAAGGCTGTTAGCGTCAACCTGTTTAAAATGTGTTTTAGAATGAATTTTGTCCTCCCTGATAAATATATCTAAATCTAAAAAGGTGATCTGAATGGGTTTGTATGAACCTGGGAATTGTAAATTCCATGAGTTGGAGTTTAGATGAACCTCAGATCACCTTCAGATGGGAGTTAATTGATATCCAAAGTGATAGTGGACTGAGAACAAAGTTCGAAGATGCTAAAATCGAGGACTTTTACAGTCTATTGCCCCCTGCTTTGATGCCACAGCTCTGACTTCATGCTACCCATGTTCTGTTCATGTTTGGCAGAACCCATCTGCCTGAACACGTTTTCAATAATGAATTTAATAAATGTGGCCCTCGGTGAGCATAAGTTTGACATCCCTGATCTATAGGTAGGGCTTCTTGCATTACCTTTCTGTTAATGAACAGCCTCAAACAGCTTGTCTTGATGCATTTTACTGCATTTGAAAAATGCTTGTTGATAACTATTACAAACAATATCCAGTAATACTGTCAATGGAATATTAACCCTTTGCAATCCAATTTTGGATTCAGGCTTTCCTAGGGGGCTTTCTCTTTCTGCCATTATACAATGGCGCCATCTACTAGCTAGAGCTAGTATTGCGATATGGGACATGCTGGAGATGCCCCCGACAACAGAGCGGCCAGTAGTAAACAGTAAGAATACCCTGCCGGACATCTTCAGACATCGGAAGCTGTACAGCCTTCAATCAGAATGTCTACAGACGTCAGACAGTGAATTGGGTAGGGTTAAACAGTTATAAGGTGAGGTTCACATCTGCTTTAAAGCTTCCGATCAGAGACTCTGATGTAGATCCGGCATAAAATCCCAAACGAAACATCATAGCATGCCGCTCTATTTCGCACAGGAAAATGCTGGTCGAAATACGAAATGCTGAACAGACCCCATTAAATTCACTTGAGTCCGTCCACCACTGTTTCGATCTGGTAATTTTGTTCTTCAGTTCCTAAACAATGTAAATAGACCGGAACCGTAGGTACCGTAGTGAATGTGCCCTAAGGGGGATGTTGGACAGTCCTAAATTGTCAATACTTTTACAAACAACATCTACTTATGTGATAGCCAATGTGATAACTACCGTAGCAAAAGTGCAAACCACTTTACCTAAAAGGATGTTTTCATACTGAAAAATCCCTCTAAATTGCTGGTTGCTAGGGGTCTTTTTTCCTTCAATTTTGCTGTTTGCTCCCTCTCGTCATGTAAAGCCTCTCTGTAATAACAGACATAACAAAACAATCAACAGGAAGTGGCGGAAGAGGATAACTTATGCTACCTATGAAGAGGCGAGGGGGAGGAAGGAAAGAGACTCACATACGTGGTTGCGGGAGCTAATGGTGAGTTACTGTCCCTCAGCTACTGAAATCCCTTATACACTGCTCAGCATGTCTGTATAATGTCCTGCATGCTGTTGTCTCCTGTGCTGTATCCTGTATGTCTCCTGTTTTATCTACGTGTATTATATAAGAGACATCATAACAGCATTGCCCTCCCACCAGCTCAGAGAACTGAAAATTACATATACAGCCTGCAGAGAGGAAACATTGGGAAAAATGGCAGGATACAAGACATCCAATAGCGTCATTCCTCATGTACACGAATGTGGTAGCTAATATTCAGGGGATTTCATCAAAAGTTGATCATCAGGCTACTGACAGTGTGTAAAGAGGTGCAAGTACACCGCTCCGTACATTGTGCAGCGACCCGGTTGATTTGGCAGGCAGTGTTCCCATTTAATTAAGTAAATTTCAAAATTAATGAGTTCTGAGGGCAAAAACAGATGGGTGTGTTTTTCTACCATTATGTGGCCGTGATAATCACAGCTGCATAACGGGACAAAACAAAACCACTGATTCTAGTAGCTTCGCTTTCATTGGCTCTTTTCTCGGCCGTAGTATTAATACTACAGCCGAAAAAAGATAGGACTTGCCTATTACACGTATTGAATACTACATAGGGGAAAGATTGCGCAGACGCCATCTTCCCGCCTTTTTGTTTTTCGAACTCCTACGCTATGGCGCAAATTTGAATGGCCAGCGAAGGGAAAGAAATTTCCCTCGTTCAGGCGCAATTACGCTCTGTGGCGGCGAGCGTAGTTTTGCCTACGGCCATCTGTTTTTGCCCTGGAGCTTAGAATCACACATCATGGACAGTATTTATTAGAAGCATGACCCATTTATCAATATTTTTGGGTCTAGAGTACCTGAAGCTCAGTAAAAACATGCAAACTCCAGCAAATGTTGCTTGGCTAGATTTTACATGACTGCAGGTTGACAGTACAAATCAATAAGCCGCTGTGAAGTCGTGGTCCGAAATTCTCAGATCTCGGGACAAACATCAGTGAGCCATTTCAGTTTAATACTACTAGCGTTAGGTTATTGATCTGTGCACATAGGATACCAAGAAGGACAATGTTTCATTATGGGAAAAGCACGTCTACCAACCTCTGACATGGAGATCGGATTAACGGCTCGCTCACACTAGCATTCAGCCTGCGTTCCGGCTTCCCTAATCTCTGTTTCCATTTCCGTTTTGCTTTTTAAGAATAAATAGCGCAGTCTGCAGTGTTATTTGCTTTGAAAAAAAAAGCTGAAATCTAAGGGAGCGAAAGCAAGCTGAAAGGTTTTTTTTAAAAACTTATCGAAATCCATGGAAAAAAAACCTTAACAGTTTAATTCCATTTTAATTTCCTTCTCTGTTCCAAAAATGGACCAGAGAGATGAAAAGCTTGAACGCAGGCTGAACCCAAGTATGAATGAGTCCTGGCAGATAGCACCAATACCAGGCCATGCCAGAATTCATAAGGCAGAGATGTGTGCAGAAGTTATATTACTTCTTTCCTTCATTTTTCTCAATATTTTCCAAATAGCTGCGCAAAAAGATTGTGGCTTGCGTGTGGAAAAATCACGTGAACAAAGCGCGATCTACGTAATTTGTTTGTTTACACGATCCGTGGTGCGTGGCGCGTGTTTAATCCAGCTCTCATAGAAGTCAACGGAAACTCCTGCGTAACACGCACCAAAGACAGGTTAAGTCTTATCTTTTCATGCAGCATGCAGCTTAGATGCTTGCATTGAAGCCACGCATGTCCTATCTTTTGCACGAGCAAGTAATTTGCGTGCCTAAAAATCGTTCATTAGAATAGGAAACCATTGGTTCTAATAGACGCAATCTTTTAGGCCTCATGTCCACGGGCAAATTCGGATTTTAAAACCGCAGCATTTTTCCTGCACGCGGATCCGCGCCCCTTAGGGATGCATTAGACACCTGCAGGTAGTTAAATACTTGCAGATGTCATTTTTCCCTGAAGGCGTGGGTCCATGGAGAATCCGTAGCGGGCCTGATTTTCCCTGTGGACATGAGGCCTTAGCGTGGCTATGTGTGCACCAAAAAAGCGCCTGTATCTGTGATTCCCTGTTCTCTCTAAACTGGAGAGAGGAGTCTGCTGCTCTGCTATGCATGCTGTGTTCTATAGACTCTGCAAAAAATTGCAGATCCTGGTCTCTAAGACCACTCTTCTCACACAGGTGGTTTCTATAGCTGTACTGAGCCTCCAATGATTTTAATAGGGCTTCTCAGACGAGCGTTTTAGTGCGGTGTTTCTAACGCCGCGATTATTAAATGTTGTTTGTTCAATTTTAGTGTGTTGCAGTGCTTTTTAACGTATCTCATCACCCATTGCAATGATGGGGAGCGTTTAAAACACAGTGAGACGCATTTGAAAGTGCCATTCGAAAATGTTGTAAAATCCTTTCTTTTTTTTTTTTTTTTTACAAACGCCTGTGTGAGACTGGCTTAACTGTAACACAGACACTCAGACATATCATCATCATGCAGAACAGTGTACAGCAAGACGAAGTAGTGCACATGTGACTAAATAGCAGCAGCTAACTCACTATTAGCTCCTGCGCTGTGTCTCCCCCCTCCCTCTCTACTTTGCTCTCATATAGTTCAATGAGCATCCTGACTCATCACTTCCAAGTCACACCCTTAACAGCAGACAGTGGATGGCAAGCTAGGGGTAGGGATACGCCTAGTGACCAGCACTTTAGAGGGGTTTTACAGCACAGAAACGTCATTTGGGTAAAAAAAAAGTGAATAGCAGTTTTGCAAGTTATCACACTGCATCATATAAGCACATATCGTTTGAAAACGTAGTAACCATTTAAATAAATCAGTGGTAGGATGGGGGCTCTCCATGCTTTAAGAGACAAAAGGAAACCATAAATAAATACGATTAATCCCAATTAAGTACATACTTCCGAGCTATGTAGCATAAATGCGGGGTGTGCCAAGCCTCTCTACGCTTGGTGAAACGATGAATCTGGTGATTACACTCTGAGCATATCTGCAAACAGCAGGCAGTGCCAACATACTGTGGCAGCAGAAACGTCAGGGGATTTAAAGGGGCTTTCTGGTATTTTAAGACATTTACCTACAAAGAATGGTATAACATAAAAATGTAACCAGTGCTCCCCTGGTAAAACTCCTGCCACTCTAGTGCTGTAATCCCAGTGGTCCTTACCACTCCTGCAGCAATGGCATCGCATACATTATTCACATGACTGCTACAGCCAATGGCTGGCCTTAGTGGTCATGTGCCATACAAGCTGAGGGACTCATGTGAATGACATATAAGACATCATTGCTGCAGGATTGGCAGGGACCACTGGAGTGGAAGGTGCATTTAACAACTGAGTACTGTTTTTTTATTTTTATTTTATACCATTACCTACCTGTAGGCAAGCTTCCCAAATTCCTGGACAGCCCCTTTAAGTGGATATAAGCAGTATAGGGTTATGGATTCCTGTACATTAGCAAATAGTATTAAATGTGACTCTGTAGCCATAGTATGCACTCCAGCTTTACTTCCAACTCTAACACATTGTATGAACTAAGGCGCTGGGAGACCACATGATGATATACACTTAAGAATGAATTCTCTAATTCAGGGTTTTCCCAATCTTGTTTTATGATCAATTAGTACAAGCTTAGCAACATTTCAAAAGAGAAAAATACAAGCTTTACATTTTTTGCATGCCAAAACAGAACAAGTCAGATATTCATATCTTCTATGCAGACATTTAGCCCAGCCCAAAATTTCTGCTCACAAAGGACACCCTTTATTAAACTGCTACTGTATGCCACCATACAAGACCTCACATGCTAGTATATTCCCCCATAATATTAGGCCTTATTCACATGACTGTTTATTTAATGAATGGTCAGGTTCTGCTTGTGATTGGCTGAGTGGGGATTTTAAATTCTCACCTGGTGAAAGAGCTTCAGAGCAGTGCAGGGAGAAGACAGGCTGGACGCGCCTGAGCCCCGCTAGCTGAGGAGAGGTGAGTATAATTTTTTTAAATTTTTAACACATTCTAGGGATGATTTTCAGAGAACGGCTTATATTTAAAGACCTTCCCTGAAAATCCCTTCAGGGCTTGCCAGCAGCCCATTGCTTTCAATGGGACTGCAGAAGCGCCGGTCCCACTGAAAGCAATGGGAAAATATCGCGATCCTCTGCCACAGCTGTCACAGCTGTGGCAGGGGATCCTTTACTCCCCGCAGGGATGAAGAAATCCTCTGCCACAGCTGTCACAGTTGTGACAGGGGATTCTTTATTCCCCGCGGGGAGTCCCCTTGTCACCGAACACTGTACCAGTGCTGTCACAGAGTTCAGTGACAAGGGGACTCCCCGCTGGGGAATATTGATGCGCACCACGGACCTATGGTGCACGCATCTCCTATGTTTTTGCAGGTGCATGCGTTTGCATGCCTGTAAAACATGGACATGTGAATACACCATAGGAAACCAATGGTTCTAATAGACGCTTGTTTTTGTGCACACAATTGTACGCACATTAACACGCTCGTGTGAATCCACCCTTTAGCTCCATCCAACTCTGGGAAATTAATTTTCCATGATTTAGTTTAATGTAAGAAACTAAATATCAGGGTTGTCAATCGCTTTTAAATTTCTAGACAATCCATAAAAAGGGCATTTTTTTCCAGTGTTTATGAAAAAAGTTTTGCCGTGACACCCAGAAACAGCTGTATGTGTATGGATTCTGGCTTGGTTTTCAATTCCCAGTCATTGTTACAAGGCTTGTATAAAGATTTTAACATTGACTTGCAGGAATGCTGACTTCCTATAGGTGGTGCTGCAGAGGTATTGTTCCATCTCCCTTATTTGCATATTAACAAGAAGAGCATGAATGGCCTTATAAGTCTCCTCACTCACCTTCTAGGCGCTCTGCCTAAGGAGAAAAGATAGGGTTCCTGACCCACATCACAGGCCTCTTGCTAGCCAAGCCCGAAACCTACTGTACACCGATGATAGGCAATCACCCCGAAACAGCTGTCTGTGTATGGATTCTGGCTTGGTTTTCAATTCCCAGTCATTGTTATAAGGCTTGTATAAATAGTCTAACATTGATTTGCAGGAATGCTGCTTTCTAATAGGTGGTGCTGCAGAGGTATTGTTCCATCTCCCCTATTCGTGATATTATTTTTTAAAGTGGATTAAACTGGAGAAGCGTAGGCAGGTTCTTATGATTCTACAGATCTTCATTTTTACAGGTCCGATTAAATGCTGCTAATGTTTTTTATGTAACAATTTTCTGCTATAGACGTATATCACTTACAATATTAACCCTTTGCAATCCAATTTTGGATTCAGGGTATCCTAGGGGACTTTCTCTTTCTGCCATTATACAATGCTGCCATCTGCTGGTTAGAGCCAGTACTGCAGTATGGGACATGCTGGAGAGGCCCCAGGCAGCAGAGCGGCCAGTAATCTACAGCAAGAATACCCTGCCGGACATCTTCCGACATCGCAGCTGTACAGCCTTCAATCAGAATGTCTTTAGATGTTAGACAGTGGATTGGATAGGGTTAATGGTCCATTTAGGTTTTCTAATTAGCTCCTAAAAAATATTGGCTGCGAACTTTGGAAAAGATGTCCATGGCCCGCCTACATCACATCCTAATGTAAGTGAATGAAGTTGAACTTCTTTCAAATGTCGGGTTGTGGCAATTTGCGAGTCACAATGCAACTGCATTCACTTACATTAGGATGTGATCTTTAGCTGCTTGTTGTGCGTCATTCCTAAAGACAGGTAGTCCCTGCCTAAAAATTCCTGTCTTTCATTTTTGAGTTAAATGTGGCTCTCAACCATCACTCAGAGTCACAATGTACAAAAGGTTGGTGAGCTCTAGTCTAAAGAGTGGTATGTAGTACAACTTCTGCAGTAGTTTCTCCATAGGTTCACATTCTTCTACATGCCTTGTTTTGGTAACTGTCTGCTTTGCTGAAAGAGGAAGCAAAGCATGAAAATGAAAGTTTACTGTTCATGCTGCTCGCCTGGAGGCATCTTCAGTTGGGAAACGCCAAGTAATGTAACAGAGGCAAATATTTGCTCAGTTGCGTTATAAGACTCTGTATTACACTGCATATACTGTAGAATATCGACTTCTAATGGAGGAGAAACCCAATTCTTCCTACCTTCAGCTGCTCTCTTGAAGAAGACTTTGCAGCTGCCACATGTGAGGGCTCCATAGTGGCATCCAGATGCTTCATCTCCACAGATCAAGCATGTCTTCTGCGGTGGAAAGTAATAGTCAATGGGCAACAGGTGTTCTCTGCCTCCTTCCAGCCTACAAAGGACATAGAAAATAAAATCATTCTTGGAAAACAAACTACTTTTTGTGGCATAAAAAGATACACGAAGCCAGCGGAACAATCAAGTAACAAAAAGCCATTATTCTTTACAGTTACAGTAATTATAACAACAGTTATTGAAAGTTTCTTGACCACAAATCGACAGAGTTTTTTTTAAAGATTGTTAAGCATTATTTTAACCCTTTGAGGACAAAGGGACATATTTGTCCTATAGATAGCAGTTTAAAACTGTGGGGCAAATATATGCTTTGGTCCTCTAAGGGTTAAAAGATAGTATTTCAAAAATTTAAAAAAAAACTATTTGCAAAAGAGACTCACGATTTAAAGGGATTGTCCAGAATCAACATTTATTACCGGTTTTCAGATAGGTGATACATTTCTGATTGGAGCCCCATCCTTCATAAGGATTGCTGTCTGGTGTTCCCCTTTTGGAGGAGCTTCAATGAAAAGAAAACCAATCATGAGCACTGCCTTTGCATTCAGTTCTATGGGACTGCAGGAGAAAGCCAAGTACAAGGCTGTCGCCAGCAGTCCTATTGAAGTGAATGGAACGACAGCGAGCATGCTTGCCTGCCACTGAATTCCAGTGCCCCCTCATTGCTTTGGGTGTGTAGATGTTTGTGCTCGGTTTAGGTCCCAGTCATTTATCATCTATCCTATAGCTAGGTGATAAATGTTGTTTCTGGGACATCCCCTTTAAGATGTTTTTTTTATTCTATATTATCTTCACTTCATCACATTCCTTTTTAAAACAATTGTGTACAATATACAGCACCGTACGAAAGGGTTAGGCTGGTGTGGAAATACTACAACGTAAGAATGCTTTCAAAAATAGAAATGTTAATAGTTTATTTTTAGAGATGAGCGAGCATACTCGCTAAGGGCAATTACTCGAGCGAGCATTGTCCTTAGCGAGTACCTGCCCACTTGGAAGAAAAGATTCGGGTGCCGGCGGGGGGCGGGGAGCAGCGGGGGAGAGCGGGGAGGAACGGAGGGGAGATCTCTCTCTCCCTCTCTCCCCACCGCTCCTTCCTGCTTATTCCCGCAACTCACCGCTCACCCGCGTCGGCACCGGAACCTTTTCTTCCGAGCGGGCAGGTACTCGCTAAGCAATATACTCGCTCGAGCAATTGTCCTTAGCGAGTATGCTCGCTCATCTCTATTTATTTTTGTCAATTAAAATACTAATTGAATTAGCAAAAGAGAAATCAAAATCAAAACAATATTTGGTGTGACCGCCCTCTGTCTTCAAAACAGCTTCAAATCTTCTATGTATAATTGCAGAAAGTCATGGATTTTGTAGAATTCCAGTGAGGTATATGATAAACCAATTATAACAAACATCATTATATATCAGTCTATAGCTGAAACAGAGACAGCTGTTAAAACTAAGTGAGGAACAGCCAGATTCTCCTATAAAGGTGAGGTTGTGGAAGACAGTTTCCAGTCACAGGACATATACCATGGCCAGACTAAGCACAGCAATGAGACACAAGGTAGTTATACTACATCACCAAGGTCTTTCCCATGAAAACATTTCAATGTAGACTGGGAGTTTAAGATGTACTATTCAAGCTCTTTTGACGAAGCACAAAGAAACAGGCAATGTTGCGGACTATAGATGCAGTGGTCAGCCAAGGAAACAGTGAAGCAGATAAAAGACACATCCTGCTTACTTTTCTTCCAAATCAGAATATGTCTAGCAGTGACATCAGCTCAGAACTGTCATGAACAAGTGGGACCCCGGTACACACATCTACTGTTTTGACAAAAATAAACTATTTAAGGGGTTGTTTGGTTACCGGACAACATTTCTACAATAGCTCCAACTGCTTTAACATAACAAGTGGAGCAGTACTTTCCCGTTTTCTGATTGGGGATCCAGCAATGTTACCCCACCGTCCTGACGGTGTTTGTTGTGGAAGATAATGTCAGTGGAAGTCTTCTGATTGGCTGGTGTTATACTGTAAAGCCCGTTAGTTACCACCACAACACCATGCATTGGTGGTCAATAATGGGTTAAAGTGTATCAAAATGACTCATAAAAATTATAAAATGTGTGTCAGAAATGTGATAAAAGTATTAACATTGAGTGTCCACTCAACTATTTTGATAGTACGCTCGTGGCAGTGGTGAAATGAGAGAAAGTTCCAGAAGCCTGTCGTAAAATACTGAACTATTTGGCTGAAAAGTTTTCTCTAGACAACACGCTTTACTTTAAGGAGGTATGCTGTTCATGAGCGCTGCAACTGTTTTAGAAGAGTAACTTCAAGCTCTTGGAACCCAATGCAAAATTTGTACCCCTTAACTATCATATTATTACATCGTATGTTACTGTTATCTTATGTGGCGGGTGCCCAGGTACAACTGCAACCTTTATAAGGTCTTATGTGCAGGACGGAGTGGATTGTCATTGGCAGCATCTCTTTCAGCCTTGGATGGAGGGAAATCAGCTTGCTTCAGTGTTTTATGTTTGTGGAGGTGTCTTTGTGTTGTTTTCTCCTCCTCAGACTCCTTAACACTTCTGTTATTACTCCAGCCACTATCTCACCACTAATGATGACTGGAAATCAGAATACTACGTGCTCTCAGATACAGCCACTTCTAATTAACAGCAAGTTCATTGAAAGTGTTTCTCACCTATAATTACTACTGTGGCATGTCTGGCTCAATATAGAAATTATCTCAGGGAATCATTCATTGCCAAATACTGTAGTTCAAGGCTCGTGAGGTTTCTATTATAGGCCCGCTGCTTCGAAACAATTAAACCTTGATGTTCATTGATAGCTACACAATCTAACTCTGCAGTGTTTAATTTGGATGGGAAGAAACATGCCGATGTAACAGTGATATGTGACTGTAATATTAAGGTAGACAGGCGATAAAAGATGACAAAAGCAACAATACGTAAAACAGTATAATGCAGTCATAAAATAAGAACTGTCGTTGGCACAAGAAGAGCCATAAAAAGTGCAACAATAAACGGATAGAAATATTATTTACTACAGAAATATTATTTATTATTACAGTACTTGTCAAAAATATTCACTATTTAATAGGATGGATTATTAACAGAGATAAAGCGAGCACGCTCGGTAAGGTGAGTTACTTGAGCTAGCCCCGATCATCTCGAGTAACTGCCTTCTCCTCCGAGCGTGCTCGGGGGGTGGGAGGGGGGGGCAGCGAGGGTGAGCGGCGGGCGGTGGAAGGTAACGGGGGGGGAGAGAGAGAGATCTCTCTCACTCTCTTCCCCGCTCTCCCCCACCACCCTCCGCCCCCCCCCCCCCGCTGCCCCCTTGAGCATGCTCGGAGGAGAAGGCAGTTACTCAAGATGAGCGAGGCTCGCTCGAGTAACTCACCTTACTGAGCGTGCTCACTCATCTCTAATTATTAAATATTGGTTCATTCAGTTTAGTATTTTAAATATTTTGTTCTTCACTGATAGTACGGGTCATCAGTAATATGTGCCAAACTGAAAGACTGTAATAGCGATACTCTGCGGTGAGACTGCACAAAACTTCTAGAGTTGTCCATCAGCACTCAGGATGGTACAAAGTAAAAGTGTGTAGAATAAACATTCCATACTAGCACTCACATTGTATATGGCAGAGACTCTCAGTATTTGACAGGCTATATACAATGCTCTTCTATCCAGTGGATGCTCTGGTGGGTCAGGATCAAACACAATTAACGCCTGCAAAATCCAGTAGAAGATGACTTTGGAGCTAATCAATCACTTGCCACTATAATCTGTTTATTATGTGCTGACTCACAATAAACCTATTAGACCTTAAGGCCCTTTTACACGCAAAGATAATATTTCAAAGGACTGAAAGATTGAAAGATTTAGCGATCTATTTACATAAAGTGTTAATGGCCATTAACACTTTATCATCTTCATTTGCATGTAAAAGAACCTCCACCAGTTGTTTGCAGAGCCCAGTATGTGTTTAACCTCTTAATGCCAAAGGGCGAAACTGTATGTCCTGGCAGGGCGATACTTAATGCAACAGGACGTACAGTTACACCCTGGGGATAGCGTGAGATGAGAAGAGATCCTGCACTATCCAGCAGCGGGAGCAGGCCTCCCGCAGCAACAGTGGGGGTGCAGGACCCCCCCCCCCCCCCCGCTGATGACCCATTCCAAGCCGCAATCTATATAGATCGCGGCATGTGAAGGGTTCACAGAGGGAGTGCGCTCTCTCTGTGATGTCATCGGACCGTCTGCTATGTAATTGCATGGCAACAGGATGCCAGATACAGATATATGATCGCTATAACAAGTGATGAGGCATAAGTCCTGCAATGCTTTATCATAACAATCATAACAGCTATGGTACAAGTCCCCACAGGGACACATATAGTAAAAAAAAAAAAGGATCAAAAGATTGTCAAAATTAAAATAATGTAAAAAAAAGTTAAAAAAACTTTTTTTGTGCTTTTTCCTCTATTAGTATAAAAAAATAATGTAAAAATTAAAATCCCACATATCTGGTATCATCGTATCTGTAACGACTCACACAACAAAAAACCTCGCACAAGCGGGAAAAAAAACGGAGGCAAAATGCTTATTTTGTTCATTTTGCCTCCCAAATAAAGCAATAAAAGTGATCAAAAAAGCCATATGTACCCCAAAATAGTACCCATAAAAACAGCTCGTTACACAAAAAAACAAGCCCTCACAGAGCTCAGTCCATGGAAAAATAAAAAAACAAGTTGTTGAAATTTAAATGCAGCGATTTATGAAAACAAATAATTTCCATTTTATTTTTATTGCAGAAACTTGGAAAAACCTAAAAAAAAGAAAAGAATTTTGATATCGTTGTAATCGTACCGACCCGCACAAACAATGTATTGTGTCATTTATGCTGCATGATTTACACTTTAAAAAAAACACAAAAACAAAGGCAGAATTGATCTGTTTTCTCTCCCTGCTGTCATCAAGTTTTACAATACATTCTATTTACTGAAAAACAGCATCAATAAAACCTACGGTTCGCCACGCAAAAAACAAGCCCTCATACAGCGACGTCGACAAAAAAATAAAAAAGTTATGGCTTTTGAAAAGTGGAGATGAAAATCCCCCAAAACTTGTTGAGTCCTCAATGCCAAAATAGGCCCTGTCCTTAAGGGGTTAAACATTCCATTGTTCTCTCCTGGCTAGTGTTAACACGTCGTGGAGAGAACAGTCTATCAAAGAAAAAGTATACGATGCCTGCGTTTACATGTAACGATTATCGCTCATTTTCGTCTGTTTGAACAAATTTTGAGAGATAATCGTTGCGTGTAAAAGGGTCTTTACTGATGATCTATTGTGTGCAATAACAAAAAAGACTTACAATGCAATTAAAAGTGGACTGCTTCCAGTTATGGAGCTGCCATGTAAGGATGGCGAATAGGGCGCTCCCATCTATCAACAGCCCTAAATGAACACATTGACAGCAGCACCTTTACAAACTTGCTTAATCAGAGTCCCAACACCTCACCTCACAAGTAGACTCTGTAATCTATGGCTTGTTATATTCTACATAGCAGCCCGAATCCCTGCGTTCACACTGATTCCAGCTCCCCCACCCTGCATCTGCTTGACAAGTTGACTCAAAGTCAAGCCCTGCTTACAAGGAAGATCAGATCATGGAATTTAAAGGGATTAAGATCAAAGAAGAATAGTTCTCCAGGAAACGCATCTTGTGGAAGTGGATTATACAAGGCTGCAGAAACTGAGTTGGCCTACTATATGGTCCAGCTGCTAAGATGGAAAGTCGGGAGCTTTAAATGTGTTGTCCGCTCACCAGACAACATCCCTCCAATAGCGCTCACTGTAATAAAATAAACTGATCAGTCTTTACCCCTCCTCTGCGCCAGGATCCAGCACTACATCCCCACCGCGGCCCTGGGGTCCGTTGTGACAGCTGATATCACTGAAAGTCTGTTGACCACCAGTAGACTCCATCACTGGTCGGATTCACTGGCATCATGGCCCTCAGGACATTTTTTTAAAAATACGAATGATTTTTCAAAAACACTCATGGGATTCATTTGTCAGTTAACCATAAGGGTTTCAATATATGATAGACAACATTTACATCCTCTGAAAAAAATGGTGTGGAGGGCAATTTCAACACAGTGGCAAGAGACAAGGTATTACACTCACTCCTAGAAACAGCAGGCCTAGAAGACATCTCACAACCCAATGTACTAAAATTGAAATGGAAGAAATTGTTAGAATTTTCCAACACATCATATGATATCAAATGGCTAATATGAAGGGTACATTGGGAGCTCTGAAGTTGGCAGATGAAAGATTAGCCAGTCCAAGAACCTCTTAAGCATTCTCTGTATAGCTGGATGGTTGGCCCTCTTCCTCTAGTGGGCCAAGAAACCCCAGTCTGGTGCAGCTATGAATATAGAACCCAATAAAATGATATGGATACAGAGCTCTTGACATGGAGAATATTTTTTATATACAGAAGTGTCCACTTTAAATTTTCTGCAAATGTTGTTAAAGACTCCAATTTCTCATAATACAAGTCAAAATATTATGTACATGCTAACAAAGTCTTGACAGGGTGCATCGCACATCACAACCACTGGGTGGCCACATACAGACACATATAGCATATACATCTCCTGACAGAATGCTGTATTTTTTCAAGCTGGTAATCTCACAACAAGCATCTCGGGATACAGTATGTCAAAATAGGAGGAAATGTAAAAAAAGGACACTTCTGTACTTAGTGGTTACCTTGGGTTTAAAAAATTCCACTAAGTTTCAAGCTGCAATCTTTATTCATTTTCATGATATTCAGTTTACTATCTGCTCCCTGCAGAGGGTCAATGGGTTCTCTTCTCTGTGTACAAAGATACACAGCTTGTGTGATACCCTCTTCCTTCCCTGTGCTTTCCTCCCTATCTACACAGATACAGTCTAGCCTCTGTGACCTGCCCTCCCTGAAGACTTGGATGCCTGTCCTCCTCTCTAGAGTTGTCAGCTGTGTATAACCTACTCCCCTTCTCTGCTGCTATCTCTAAAGCTACTTTCACACATAGTGGAACATTTCCACCTTATTTCCAAACTAAAATCCACTAATAAATCTGCACATGATTTGGTTGTGGATTTCGTGCAGATTTAGTCCTGGGATTTATCTCATAACATTGAAATGAATTAAAGGGAACATATCACCTATCACTTTCTTACTAGTAAGATATAAATTGAGCAGCACAGCCAGCATTCAAAAAAATCCAGCTTTATTAATCCATAAAACAGCAGCAAAACAGAGCAGCAACGTTTTAACCCCTTCTGGAGTCTTTGTCAAGCTTGACAAAGACTCCGGAATGGGTTGAAACGTTGCTGCTCTGTTTTGCTGCTGTTTTATGGATTAATAAAGTTGAAATTTTTTTGGATGCTGGCTGTGCTGCATCATTTATATCTTATTTGGATTAACTTTATAGTCCTAAGAGTCAGGACTTCTCTGAGCTTTGTACATACCAGCCCCACACCTCACACCTATTGGTGTATTCCAGATGAGTGCTGCTGCCTCTACAATTTGTTATTTGCATCACTTTTTTACTGATTAAAACCAGATAAACATAATCTATTTTTCTAATTGATTTTCATTTTCTGATTGTAGAATTTTTTATTCTATTATCTGTAAATTACCATGGGGGCAGCCATCTTTCCTGAGCTACTTTAAATAGCATTAAGGCCGCCTGCAGACGAGCGGGTCGGATCCGGCAGCGAGAATTCTCTCCGCGCGATCCGACCCGAGCGCCTGCAGGGACGAGCGCGTACTCACCCGTGCCTGGCGGCCCCGGCTCTTTCATGTGCCGGCTGCCGCGCAGCCGGCGCATGCGCAGACCGGAGCCGGCGGCCAGGTAAGTGCGTGCCCCGCAGAAAATTAGGACATGCCGCGGTTTGTTTGCCGCGCGAGATTTCGCGCGGCCAAACCGCGGCCGTCTGCATAGGAGTGCGTATTTTAATGCACTCCTATGCAGACTTTCAGCGGCGGAAATCCCGCGGGAAATCCCGCGGCGGGATTTCCGCTCGTGTGCAGGCGGCCTTAGAGATATGCTTTACAGCAGCTTCATGAACCACTCACACAATGGACAGGAAGGAACCCACCAACTTGTATGGGAGACTGTTGTAGACATGCTCTGTGAACATTTTGCAGAGAGCGGAGTAGATAGCCACAGCTTATACCTATTGTGAATGGTGAATCCTGTTATTAACCCCTTAGTCACCAAGCTTTTTTGTTTTTTTTCCATTTTCGTTTTTCCCTTACCCCTCTTAAAAAATCGTAACTCCTTTATTTATCGATCAACGTCACTGTATGAGTGCTTGTTTTTTGCGGAACAAGTTGTATTTTTCAATGGTATTATTTAGTGTATCATATGATGTATTGAAATACTTTTAAAAAATTCCAAGTAGCGAAAAAAAAAAAAAATCTATTTTTTTTTCGGACAATGATCACCGTGCGGGGTAAATAATGCATTACTTTGATAGATCAGACTCCTACGGACGCAGCAATACCAAATATGTATTTTATTATTTAGATTATTTTATAAATATTGCAAAAGGTTTTCTTTTTCAACTTTTATTACTTTTTTAAAAATAATTATTAAAACTTTATTGATCTTATTTTTACTTTTTTTTTTTAGCCCTCACAGGGGACCACAACATGCAATGTTTTGATCGCTTCTGCAGTATGATGTTATGCCATAGCATTACATAATACTGCGATCTGACAGGCAAGAGGGATGGCTCGATAGGCATTCTGCCATGACAGCCCTGGGTCATTTCAGAAGGCCCTCAGCTGCCATGACACCCGCATGGCTCCCTGTGATCTCATTACAGGGAGCCGTATGGGACCCCCGAACATTGGTCAGGGGATTTAAATGCCACTGTCAGAGTTGACAGCGGCATTTAAAGGGTTAACAGCCCCAATCGACCGCGTGGCTGGTCGAAACTGTTACCCGTGGGCGTCAGCTGTAATAAACAGCTGATGCCTGCGATGTATAAATGAAGATAGCCGCACGATCTCCCTCCATACACATCCTGCAATGGCAGGATGTAAAAACACTATAGGGCGGTCACTAAGGGGTTAACCCTTTCCAATCCACTGTCTGACATCTGAAGACATTATGACTTAAGGCTGTACAGCTCCAATGTTGGAAGATGTCCATCGGGGTTTTCTTACTGTATATTGCCAGCCTCTCTGCTGTCGGAGCCTATCCAACGTTTCAGCTCATGCAGTACTCGGTTCAGCCAGCAGATAGCACTGTTGTATAATGGCAGAAAAAGAGTAAGCCCCATAGGAAAACCAGGATACAAATTGGATTGGAAAGGGTTAATATAGGTGTTTACTAGAGATGAGCGAACGTACTCGTCCGAGCTTGATGCTCGGGCGAATATTAGGGTGTTCGGGATGTTCGTTATTCGTAACGAACACCACACGATGTTCGGATGTTCGGGTTACTTTAACTTTCTTCCCTGAGAAATCTTTTCTATATGCGCTCAATGGGGCCGGCGGCAGCAGCGCCAACCCCATTGAGAACATATAGAAGACAAATCCTTCTTCTCTGCCACAGCTGTAACAGCTGTGACAGAGAAGAACGATGTTTGCCCATTGAATTCAATGGAACCGGCAATACAGCCGACTCCACTGAATGCAATGGGCTGCCGGCGATCGCGGGATGAATTGTCGGAAAGGGCTTAAATATATAAGCCCTTCCCTGCAATTCATCCAGAAATGTGTAAAAATAAAAAATATATATATACTCACCTGGTGCCGGCAAACGGAGTTCAGCGCGGCAGGCTGCAGTTCTCCTGAACTGCTCTGAACAGCTGTGAGCAGTATTCAGCAGCCGGGGATTTAAAATCCCCGCCTGCTGAATAAGATGCCTCTGATTGGTCACAGCCTGACCAATCAGAGGCCAGCCCTCACTCACAACCATTCATGAATTCATGAATGGGTGAGTGAGGGCTGCCTCTGATTGGCTCAGGGGCAGGAGAGCCGCTATTGTGGCTTAATAGTGGGACCTGTGAACTTGAGATGCAGCCCAACATGTAGCCCCTCGCCTGCCCTATCCGTTGCTGTGTCGTTCCCATCATTTTCTTGAATTGCCAAGATTTTCACACATGAAAACCTTAGTGAGCATCGGCGAAATACAAAAATGTTCCGGTCGCCCATTGACTTCAATGGGGTTCGTTATTCAAAACGAACACCCGAACATCGCGGGAAGTTCGTTTCGAATAACGCGAACCCGAACATTTTGGTGTTCGCTCATCTTTAGTGTTTACCTTTCAGTGTAATTCTACCTGTGATGTTAGAGTGGAATCGCACGGGGGTATTTGCGCATGCAATTGTGCGCTTAGAATATGGCCCATTGTTTTTTTTTACATGCGTAAAAAAGGAGCAGCATGCTTTATTTTAGTATGCATTTGTGCAACATAGGGACATAGGGTTTTTTGTGCATAAGCTCATGTGAGGCCGCCCTTAGGGCTTAGTCACACAGGCACTGATGCGCCCGTGTGACTGAGCCCTTACTGCAGGAAGAAGACGGCTGTACTTCAGGACGGACGATTCCCCGCAGCGCCGAAGAAAGAACACATGACCGGCAATGGAGCCGGTCACATGTTCTTTCTTCCGGCGCTGCAGAGCGACATCTGTCCTGAAGTGCGGCCGCCTTCTTCCTGCAGTTACACGGGCGCCGATGTGCCCCTGTGACTAAGCCCTTAGTGAGATGACTGCTGCAAAGCTTTGTCTACAGATCTGGAAGTTTCAGCCTATTTTTAGGCTCTGTGGTCAGTGTAAAAAATTCAGGTTTTTATGATTGTTTTAAAAATATAGATTGTGAATAAAGGTTAAAAAAAAAGTTCTTTAAAAATGTGTTTAACACAAAAATGTGATTTATATGATGAGTTATTTTCTGATGACACCTTCTCTTTAAATCCACTCTGAGAATTTTTGCTATGAATACATCATGCGGCAGATTTAAAATCCTGCAATATGACCTGTATCTGTACTGGAATTTTTCTGCTGTGTTTGTTAAACCCCTTTCACTAACATTATACGGCACTATATAGTGATGCAGCATTTTATGAACAGCCTAGCACTATGAGTAGGGAAAGGTACAACAGAGTCGGCAGACATTGCTGTTGGACCTATGCCAGAAGCAGCAGGACAGCCAGTTGTGTGAATGAATTGCACAGACTCTACAACAAATTAGTGGGTAATTTTATGCAGACTATGTAGAACGGTGCTTAATTCTGGATGTATGATTTTTACACTGTTACTTTTTATGATGTGTCAACAAGAACAACATGTTTTAGAGGATGCTAATGGTAATAACCTCGGTTTAATTAGATATGCATTCCTGTACTTTTCCTCGAAAAACTGGTTCCGTGGTGTGGTGATAACTCATCAGAAAATCATCATAGGGTGGAGATAATAATAAGCCTGCTGGAGTGCACCCTATGCCGTGAGGAGGTATTTGTTGGAGGGTAAGTATTACATGACCACTTTACTAAAGTAACTATTAGTCCCTGCTGGTTTATATTTTAACCAGCAAGCGTTAAAAATATGCTTAACAACTAAATCATGCCAAGTTGAAAGAGTCTAGGAAACTAGAAATCCATTAAGGAACATGTGTCCTGCCGGCAGTATAGTGTATGCAGCGTGTTGTGTTTCCCAAAGTAATTTAATCTTCACTTTCCTCCTGATGTATCCTGAAAGGGGACCAGAGTTCGATTACTTGTGATTTAGGTGTCAGGAGAAGCAGCGCTTTCTGCGCTAAATATGTATATAGTTTCACTGGGACAGAAATTTTGGAACTTTCTGGCATTTCTCAGATTGTCAGTTTAGAATCTGAAGGATATGCCTAAACAAAATTATGAGCCACAAGATTCACATGTTCAGCTACTTCAGGAATAAGTATTCTCACAGCAGCCATTTGTGGCGCGTATGTTCCATCTCTCTTTACTGATTAAGTTCTCCAAGGTCTGTCAGATAATTGGGTTAAAACAAAATAATCTCTGCAAAACGTATTCTTCTCACAACATCAAAGCCGGAGTTGGATAGAGCTGTGTAACCTGCTATGCGCTACCTTCCATCACTCTCCATGTAATAAGCAGCATAACTCGCATATGAAAAGATGTAATTCATTTGCAGTGCACACATCATAAACCACATATGGTGAAGGTAAGGCTTTTCCTGTGGCTCTGGAGTCTCATCATATGCAACAGGAGTGACTTTTACTGTTAAAACTGTCAGGTCATTAAGACTGATGTAAGATTTTGAAGGGGTTAATATCCCTGGACTTAAAGGGAATCTGTCAGCTCAAACGTGCTGAACCAGACTGTAGACAGAATGTTATATAGAGCAGAAGGAGGTGAGCAGATTCATAAATAGTTTTATGGGATAAGATTCAGTAGAACTTGTAATTTAATTACTTAAAGCTCTGCAGATTCTGCACTGAATAGTCCAGCGGGTGGTTCTATGAGTGATTGGCAGTTGTGAATGACTGTACATATAGAGATAGCTGGCAATTACGCATAGTACTGCCCGCTGGATTGTTAAGCTTGATAGTACTGCCCATTGGACTGTTAAGCTTGATAGTACTGCCTATTGGACTCTTAAGTTTGATAGTACTGCCCACTGGACTCTTACGCTTGATGGTACTGCCCGCTGGACTCTTAAGCTTGATAGTACTGTCCATTAGACTCTTAAAGGGGTTGTCCCGCGGCAGCAAGTGGGTCTATACACTTCTGTATGGCCATATTAATGCACTTTGTAATGTACATTGTGCATTAATTATGAGCCATACAGAAGTTATAAAAAGTTTTTTACTTACCTGCTCCGTTGCTAGCGTCCTCGTCTCCATGGTGCCGACTAATTTTCGCCCTCCGATGGCCAAATTAGCCGCGCTTGCGCAGTCCTGGTCTTCTGCTCTCTTCAATGGAGCCGCTCGTGCAGAATGCAGGCTCCGTGTAGCTCCGCCCCGTCACGTGCCGATTCCAGCCAATCAGGAGGCTGGAATCGGCAATGGACCGCACAGAAGAGCTGCGGTCCACGGAGGAAGAGGATTCCGGCGGCCATCTTCACAGGTAAGTATAGAAGTCACCGGAGCGCGGGGATTAAGGTAAGCGCTCCGGTAAGCTTTCTGTACGTCCCTGCATCGGGGTTGTCTCGCGCCGAACGGGGGGGGGTTGAAAAAAAAAAAAACCCGTTTCGGCGCGGGACAACCCCTTTAAGCTTAATAGCACTGCCCACTGGACTCTTAAGCTTTATAGTACTGCCCATTTGACTCTTAAGCTTGATAGTACTGCCCATTGAACTCTTAAGCTTGATAGTGCTGCCCATTGGACTCTTAAGCTTTATAGTACTGCCCATTGAACTCTTAAGCTTGATAGTGCTGCCCATTGGACTCTTAAGCTTTATAGTACTGCTCGTTGGACTCTTAAGCTTGATAGTACTGCCCATTGGACTCTTAAGCTTTATAGTACTGCTCGTTGGACTCTTAAGCTTGATAGTACTGCCCAATTGGACTCTTAAGCTTGATAGCACTGCCCACTTGACTCTTAAGCTTGATAGTACTGCTCATAGGACTCTTAAGCTCAGAATGAGAAGCTGATTTTGTTAGCAATTGCTTATTACAAGTATTAGAGCAGAGAAGGTAGTAATTGTACACTTAGTATAAGTGCTAGCAAGTAGTTGTATGGCATGGTATCAGAACAGAGATTGAGCAGAAAAAGGCTAATTATGTTTTACTATAATATTTGAAAAGAGATACACGGGCTTCATATTACAGCAATTTCATGCGCTCTCACTTCTCCGGAAAATAGCTCGATTTTATCGCCCGTGTGAAACCGGTCTTAGGGTGAGTTCATATGCAGCGGAATTGCTGCAGAATGTGAGAAAGAAAAAATCTACAGCAGAAGATAGTCAAGCTACGGATTTTCAGAATTGCCACAAATGGATTGTTTTGGGTCATGGCCAGCCTGTTTAACCTCAAAAAATAATAACTCTGAAAAACCCCTTTTAAGCGAAAGGCCAGTTTGAGCCAAGCGTACGGTAATACATTCGTATACGGAGGTGTTACAGATGACATTATAGCAGTATGTCATCAGGATTTCATCACTATTTGTTCAGTATCTGCCTCTGTATATTTTATTTTCTACTGGTCATATACTGATCTGTATTTACCCAATAGAAAATATTAGCAATATGGAGAAAAATACGTGAAAATAGGTCATACTGCGTTGTTTTAAAAACAAACGTGAAAAATATGTCCCTGTGAATAGATACATAGATTTGCATTGGCTAAACCTAATATACAGCTAATAAATGCTTGTCTGAAGGCAGCCTGAGGCCGGCTTCACACTGGCGATGGTGATATCGGGCCGAGATTCACTCCCCAATATCGCCCTCGAAATCCTTCTGAAAACCCTATATGTGAGTCCTTTTTAACTTGGAAACAGCTTCGTATCACTGCGTGGCTGAAGGAATCCCCCAGCGCAGCTGTCATAGCCGCGGTAGGAGATTACAATGTCCTCCCGATTTATTTTTCACGCAGCATCTCAGGTGTGTAAACATTGCAAATGAGAATGAAACTATTGAAAATCACTGGTTTCATAAACATACATTCTCAGTCTCTCTTACATGGCGAGAAAATCGCGTGATTTTCTTGCCAGTGTGGAGCCGGCAAACCCAGTTAAAATTGTCAGGTAAGGTCATGATGGAAGGGAAGAGCATAAGTCAAAGAATTGGAAGCCCCAGTTGAGACTCAACTACCGAGCAGCTTGGTGGCCAGCCCATTTATCAGCATGGGAAACAAGTGTGTGATGAAAGGGCATTAAATAATAAGGAAGGTAGAACGGTTTGTCTCGAAGACAAATGCCCACAGCCCATTCCTGCAGTGAATTAGAAATATGCTGGGACTTCAGAATTTAGAAAGATAAAGTTCTGAAATATTTAGACTGCGTGCGTCTAAACCGGAAGTTCCGCTTGCGTTAGACCCATTCAAGTGCAATGCACTCTGATAAATATCGCACTTCCCTGTGATTCAAGTCAGCGAATAAGCAGTAAAATGTCCATCCACTGCTTGAGTATATCCACATAGTTATATATAGGATGACAATTAGAGATGAGCGAATATACTCGTTTCGAGTAATTACTCGATCGAGCACTGCGATTTTCGAGTACTTCCATACTCGGGTGAAAAGATTCGGGGGGCGCCGGGGGGCGGCGTGGCGGAGCGGGGAACAGGGGGGAGCCCTCTCTCCCTCACTCACCCACGGCGCCCACCGAATCTTTTCGCCCGAGTACGGAAGTACTGGAAAATCGCGGCGCTCGGGTGAAAAAGGGGCGTGGCCGAGTAGGTTCGCTCATCTCTAATGACAATCATACAATGTAGAGGAAGAAATGTCAGAATTCGTAAAGCAGTTTATCAATTACATCAGAAACATAATAAAATATAGACATATAAGAAATGTTTTTCTTCACATTGATATGTTCTGTTGCTCCTTCATTTGCCATATCGGAGGATTATATCGCTGTGCGCCTTTTTTCGCTTTTTTTCCTCTGTTGTGATCAAATGTAATTAAAAACTACAACTTCTTACTAGAGAAATTCAATACATTATCCACCATGTTAGTACAACTCTCAAGAGGTGACAACGCACCTCACAACCCCTGCGTGGCCACAAAGACTCATATAAGATAGATATCTCATGGCAAAGTATCATGGAACATATCTTGTGCCACACATCTTGGGATACTTGGAGCCAGGAGGAGAGGCAATGAAGGGCACATCTAGACATATGCAATAGGATTATCTTTTCAGCAGACATTTGACCAGCATGCCTTGGGATACGGTTGCCTCCATTCATCTTACTGAAAAAATAAAAGTACATTGCATACTCATTTTTAGAAGAGGGTCAACAGCAGAGGCCTACAACTGCCAAGGCATACACTGACGTGCCAAAAGTCATTGGATATAAATATGTAAATTGATTATGAAGTGGCGCTGCCTCAGTTGACATCTTGGGAATGTCGACACCTCTATAAGTTGACGCTTTACAAATAAAGATTCTTCTTATTGTGAGGCGTTATCTTGTGAGTGAGGATGAACATGGGCCAGCGTTCCAATGGCAAGGCAATATGAATTATCAGAGTTAGCGCGAGGTATGATAGCTGGTGCCATATAGAAGGGCCATTTCTTTTTTGAAACGGTGTGGGCATTTGACATTCTTTGATCCGCAGTGCAAATAAGGAAGATGCAACAATATCTCTACAGCGCCACCTACTGGAAGGCAGAATTCCTGAAAATCAATGTCAGACCCTTTATGCAAGTCTTTATAACAATGATTAGGAATTGAAAACCAAAAGCCAGAAAACCGTACACATACAGCCGGTTCATCATTTGTGCCCCTTATCAGTGTGCAGTAGGTTTCTGGCTTGGCTAGTGAGAGGTCTTCAACGTGAGTCGGGAAGGGTATCAACTCTATTTAAGGAGAGCACCTAGGAGGTGTTTTAGGAGACACCTAGGAGGTCAGCGAAGAGACTTATAAGGTATTGTTCTATCTTCCTTATTTGCATATTCATGAGAGGAGCAAAGATGGCCTTCTCACTCACCTCCAGCTGTATGTGTATGGTTTTCTGGCTTTTGGTTTTTAATTGAGCTGTGGATGGCTATCCAGACAGCATGGCTCAACATCCCTTCAGAGGTCTTCCATTCACTTGTGGAATGAATGCCACACTTCATTGGGCTAGAGGGGGTTCTACATGAAATTAGTTCCTGTCCCATGACTTTTGGAACATCACTATATAGTTGCATACGCCTGAGATATAGGTTTGGCTGAACAATTAAAACAGTCTTGCCAATATAAGTGCCGGATATGGTGTAAACCTAGACAAGACCTAACAAGACTAATTTCTACTGTAATTAAAGGGGTTGTCCCACAAAATAAAGTAAAGGTAAACACTTCTGTATGGCCATATACATGCACTTTGTAATATACATCGTGCATTAAATATTGGCCATACAGAAGTTATTTACTTACCTACAGGGGGTCCCCCCCCCCCTGTGTTGGCGTCCCCGTCTCCATGGCGCCGACCAAATCCTTCTCCCGGCTCGATTAGAGGAGCGGCCCCTTCAACGGGACAGAGGAGGCAGACTGCGCAAGCGCGTCTAATTGAGCCGGGAGAAGGATTTGGTCGGCGCCAGGGAGACGGGGACGCCAACACAGGGGGGGGGGGGACCCCTGTAGGTAAGTATATAACTTCTGTATGGCCAATATTTAATGCACGATGTATATTACAAAGTGCATGTATATGGCCATACAGAAGTGTTTACCTTTACTTTATTTTGCGGGACAACCCCTTTAATTACAGTAGAAATTAGTCTTGTTAGGTCTTGTCTAGGTTTACACCATATCCGGCACTTATATTGGCAAGACTGTTTTAATTGTTCAGCCAAACCTATATCTCAGGCGTATGCAACTATATAGTGATGTTCCAAAAGTCATCAAGCTATTTTGTACTATTACAACATCAATGTAATTATCATTAGAGGATGTGACAGTCAGTGACAGCTATTTGTACTACTAAAGCTCTAGGTAAGGTAGAATAGCAAGGCTAAACAAAGGTAAAGGTGTTCATACACGCTGCATGGAAGTCCTGTCAGTTGATGGTTAAACAACTATTGAACAAACGATAGTCGTTCACATTGGCCGTAGGTGTTCAGTGACATTGGGCAAAGTATGAAGGAGCTTTCTGGGAAGGTTGAGGTGGTATGTGGACTTGTGACTATCAGATGGAAATTGTTAACATGGCTGAACTCTTCCAGACAATGACAGTCTGTCGCCGGTCACCTAAAATGATCGCTCTGTTGTTGGTTAAGATCGACTGGTTGGTTAACCCTAAACTAGTGGAGCCATTCTCTCTACCATGCTGCAGAACGCGTTGATGCTACATAACCAACATAAATAAATTAAGTGCTCTTTTAGGGTTTAAAGTTTAATTTTTTCACTATTTTTGCAAATTGCAAAAGGGATTTCAGATATCTTCACAACAGAAACAGTGTGCTATGTGTGAGCATCATCTATATGGGAAATGAAATGATATACAGAAGGGCCACATTTGTGACAGGGTGAATTACAAATGACATACATAGTCCAGATTCATAGTGGTTTACACGGTTATGGTACATAGAAGCGGTTTTCTTACTTTTTAGATTTGTCTTACTCCTTAATGACTTCACATCTGTAAAACGTCTTTCGACTACTTCAATTGAAAATGGAACCTTGCTGCTGGATACATGATTGCTAGTCCTGCATGTATCTCTCTTCCAAACCTTAGGATGTTCTGGAAGACGTTCTGCATATTTATTTACTTTATTTAATACTCTCCTGTAATAGTGCTTAGCGTCAATCCCAATCTCTGCATGATAGTCCAGCGGTAACCGCATTGACCAAGCCATTACAACTGCCAAGAAAGCGGATGTTGAAAGACGTAGAGTAGAAAAACTATCTTGACCATTATGAATAAAAGCTAGAGAAAAGCTGTGATCCGATAATGGTCGCTTTTCAGTTTCCCGGTTTATAAACCAGTAATAGAAAGCCCCTGTAGAGTGCGGACCCCATAACAGAACCAACACCCCCCAGTTAGGAAGGTGAAGCGTAGAGAAAGAGAAGGGAGAGGACAAACTCACTTCACCTGGCTTTGTCTCTTACAGGTATTACAAGACGTTGGATGATGGTTTTTAGGGTACGGAGCGAAGGATCTATAATTGAACGTATGCTTACTTTATCTCTTATTTAATAGTGCTACATCGGTCCTCCATTTTATATCTCTGTGTTAATTTTGGCAAAACTGTGTTTTAATCATCGTTAATAAAAAGGTATACTTGGCCACTGTAGCCTTTTTTGTAGTGATGGCGTAGTTATTGGTGCTCTAATTGTGTCAATTTTGGCTTTTTTTGTGAATTCCCTTTAAGTACTTATCACCCTAGTAGCAAAATGACTGACAAAAACAGCAGCAAAACCCTAAAATACTCCTGTCAAGATACATACTCTTCAACTCAGTTTCACTTACTGTGGTTATTCATGCCTAAATCCTTGTGAACATAGACATACATGGGACAAGGGAGGAATGTGGAGTTATCTTTCGAACAGTCCAGGGGTAATTTATAGATTATAGCGAAAGAATCATTGTTTCCACTGACAAACACCTGACTGAACTTTACCTAATGGCTTTACATCTGACTGCTTAATACATTACCAAGAGAAATGATTACATCGAACTAAACGGAAAATCCACGGAACCGGTGTACCTTAATAAGTTAAGGTCATGTAAAGGAGGGGATGGTAAGGCAGATGTCCACGAACTACAGGGGAGCAGCTGCAACACAATGAGTTGATTTATCGGAGGACGGAGATGAGGAAAAGAGTGGCTGGATGCCCAGTCGAAATCTATAAATTTGGCTTGACTGTGGGTGTACCTCTATTGTATTCAGCGTGCAACCCCCTGACATAAAGCCAATGGGTTAAGCAACTTAAATTCTGATCTTTATTATAGGGTCAAGTCTGGGCCAAGGAAAAGTTCTAATATTGATGATGTGTCCTGGTATCAGCTTTTCGCATAACTTGGCGCTGGTTTCATATACATGCTACTGAGTACTCAACTAACACATCGAGTTTCCTTAGCAGTATATGTAAAAACAATAAATAGGAAAAAATGCGCAGATGCAAAAAGAAATGTAATGTTTTCCTCGATGGAATGTCCAATACAATAATCTCATCTGAATCTCCTTGGCTGCCCAACACTAAAGGCATTTACCGAGGAAAATCCTATTCGGTTTGTAGCTTCTAATTACGAAATGAAATCACCCAAAAGTGTTTGCAAAGACGTAAAATTCATTTTCATGACCATTCACCCAGTGCGACCCATTTCAGGACAATGTACCAATGGCCAAATCTTCATCTGTGAACAGTGAAGAGTCCGATCCTCTCTGCAGTAATTACCTACAAAGACAAGTTCTTAGTATATGATCCCATGGTAGAATCCAACGCTGTTTTTTTCTGTGTGGCTTCAGCCGCTAAAAACTGCGGCGAACATCTGCAGCAGAATTTCAGCCAAAGCTCCGTAAACAGGCCATGGATCCGCATGTGGATTTAGCCCTTTTCCACATTGAGAATGGCCATGTCACTGATTTGTTTCCCCATGAGTATTTAAATCAATTTTAATGGCATAGTGATGTGTGGCGGAATCGCGTGCATTCTGCGTCAAAGTTTGCAGCAAAAAAAACCCTGCTGTGTGAACATACACTTAGGCTTGTGTCCACAGCGTATTTGCGTGTGTACTTTTGCACGTGCAATAGGCAGAAAATAGAATCCAATGGCTGGGAGAATCAGTGTGCTTTTTTTTCTTGTCTGCGCAATTGCGCACAACTTGTGTGCGCAAAAAGTGCAGTAAAAAATGCTGTTGCACACACAAATATGCAACACTGATGTGCAAAAGTGTGGTGCATATGTGACCACAAATATGCAAACACTTGGATGATCGCTCTGTTGTTGGTTAAGATCGACTGGTTGGTCTTACTCTACCGTATTGTGGTGCTGTGAGAATCATACTAAAAACTGAAAAATCAAACGAAAGACAAATAATTGTCTGAGGAGATTTAGTAAAATTTAGGGCTCAACCACATGGGCGTGTTTTAGTCTGATGTCAATGGTTTTGTTTTCACTATCGGGATTTCCTACGTGTGAGAAAGATAGGGCAGGACCTATCTTTACGCTTGTTTTTTCAAGCTAGCGGGCAATGGGAAGTTTAAATAGCTACCACCCCACCCCACCCCCAGTTGATACACTAATACGCTCCGTAGAGGCGAGCATATCAGCACATGCACCCTTGTGTTTTTGTCCTTAACCCTTTGCAATCCAATCTTGGATTCAGGGTTTCCTAGGGGGCTTTCTCTTTCTGCCATTATACAATGGTGCCATCTGCTGGCTAGAGCCAATACTGCAGTATATGACATGCCAGAGAGGCCCACCAATGACAGAGAGGCCAGTAATATACAGTAAGAATACCCTGCCGGACGTCTTCCCACATCGGAGCTGTACAGCCTTCAATCAGAATGTCTTTAGACGTTAGACAGTGGATTGGAAAGGGTTAATAGCAGAGGATGTTACATACAAAGATATTTCTAAAGAGTGTAATACACCTGTGAACAACATTGCTAATATAGTAAAGAAGTGTAAAGTAGATTTCCAATTGTGAGTTCAAAAATGATATGTAAGTGCCTACCTCACAGGTAAGTGGCTTCCTCTAAGTGATACTATGTATTTAGCTCAGTTCCAGGCTTCTTTCTACCTCAACTCCAATAATGCAGAGCTGCAATTTTTGACTAATCTACAGTACATATAGGGAGCCTCAAATCTCCCTCCCAAGTCCATCACAGTTAGTTGGCACATGGAGAGCGGATTACCACTACAGCAAGGACAAAGTGATTATAAATATAGATTAATAAACCATTATTAACAAACAGATTACCAGATAATTGATCAATATATATTTAGGGCTTATTCAGACAAGAGTATTAAAGTTTTTGTGGTTAGGGATTACTTGCTTAAAGGGCTTGTGCTAAAATATGCCACAGGTCGTGGGATAACCTTATGATGAATGGAGATCCAGCCCTTGGAACCCCCATTAACCTTTTCCAATCCACTGTCTGACCTCTGAAGACATTATGATTTAACCCTTTCCAATCCATTTATTTTTTCTCACCCATTTTCCCCAGCTCCAAATAAATTGGAGCTGGGGAGAATGGGTGAGAAAAGATACATTTTCTCTGCACCCTCCTGAACTGACAGAGTTCAGAAGGGTTCAGGAGGGTGCAGGGAGGGACCCTGCTTACCTGTCTGGTGTCTTCCGCATTCTCCTTCTGCCTCCCGGCTCGGCGATCATGTGACCGCTGGGGTCAGGTGGCACCTGGCGGTCACATGATCGCCGGGCCGGGAGACAGAAGGAGAATGCGCAAGACGCCGGTCAGGTAAGCAGGTCCTCCCACAGTGCAGGCTCCCGGCTCGGCGTTCATGTGACCGCCGGGGGTCAGGTAACACCGGCGGTCACATGATCGCCGGCCGGAATCTATGCATTGCATAGCGCTAATTGAGCGCTATGTAATGTGTAAAGGAGAAGGCAGAAGGGGTTAAAAACCCTTTCTGCCTTCTCCTCGGGGGTCCTGATGAGGACCAGTGCAGGAGTGAATCTGCACCCGATGTGTCTGATGATCGGGTGCAGATCCACTCCTGCACTGCAGTGTCGGGCCTGTCCTGACATCGGAGCTGTGGAGGGAAATTATGATGTCGAGGCAGGCCCGACATTGGACTGGAAAGGGTTAAGGCTGTACAGCTCCGATGTTGGAAGACGTCCGTCGGTGTTCTCTTACTGTATATTGCCAGCCTCTCTGCTGTCGGAGCCTATCCAACGTGTCACCTCATGCAGTACTGGCTTTAGGCAGTATAATGGCAGAAAAAGAGTAAGCCCCCTAGGAAAACCAGGATACAAATTGGATTGGGAAGGGTTAATTCCAAGAACGGGGATCCTGAATATATGGACAGGAGGTCATGCATATACATTGCAGGTTCATTCATTTCAATTAGAGTGCTGGAAATTGGCAAATACAAGTGCTTGAAAATCTCCTGCACTCCTATTAAAATGAATGGACATGTGCTACCCCCGTTCCATTCAGGCCGGCACCTTTGGGCACCCCATTATTCAGATCTGTGGGGTCCCACTGCTTAGATCCCACCAATCATAAAGTTACTTTTTATCTTGCAAAATATACTGATGACTGTCATTTTTGCATTAAAAAAGTGAAGCCATTTGAGTTGGTTGTGCTTCTCATACGCTAATGGCTAAATGTCATTTTGTCAGCGCTTACAATTACTAACAGTGACAGTTTTACAAACAGTTTCTAAGATGCTAATTTTTTTTTTTGCTTTCGCTGTCTTCTGCAAGAATGACAGCGGAAGCAAAAACTAAAAACAACTATGTGATAAGATGATAATTATTGGATTAAACGTTATTCCCAAACATTGCCTACAGCTCTAATTTCTGGCATGGCTAAAAATGTATATGTATTAGAGATGAGCGAGCACCAAAATGCTCGGGTGCTCGTTACTCGGGACGACATTATCGCGATGCTCGAGGGTTCGTTTCGAGTAACGAACCCCATTGAAGTCAATGGGCGACCCGAGCATTTTTGTATATCGCCGATGCTCGCTAAGGTTTTCATTTGTGAAAATCTGGGCAATTCAAGAAAGTGATGGGAACGACACAGCAACGGATAGGGCAGGCGAGGGGCTACATGTTGGACTGCATCTCAAGTTCCCAGGTCCCACTATTAAGCCACAATAGCGGCAAGAGTGGGCCCCCTCCCAACAACTTTTACTTCTGAAAAGCCCTCAGTAGCAATGCATACCTTAGCTAAGCACCACACTACCTCCAACAAAGCAGAATCACTGCCTGCATGACACTCCGCTGCCACTTCTCCTGGGTTACATGCTGCCCAACCCCCCCGCACGACCCAATGTCCACAGCGCACACCAAAGTGTCTCTGCGCAGCCTTCAGCTGCACTCATGCCATACCACTCTCATGTCTATTTAGTAGTGCGTCTGCCATGAGGAGGAACCGCAGGCACACACTGCAGAGGGTTGGCATGGCTAGGTAGCGACCCTCTTTAAAAGGGGCGGGGCGATAGCCCACAATGCTGTACAGAAGCAATGAGAAATATAATCCTGTGCCACCGCCATCAGGAGCTGCACACGTGAGCATAGCAATGGGGAACCTTTGTGCCACACACTATTCATTCTGTCAAGATGTCTGCATGCCCCAATCAGACCGCGGTTTTTTATAAATAGTCACAAGCAGGTACAACTCCGCAATGGGAATTCTGTGTGCACCCACAGCATGGGTGGCTCCCTGGAACCCACCGGCTGTACATAAATGTATCCCATTGCAGTGCCCATCACAGCTGAGGTAACATCCGATTAAATGCAGGTGGGCTTCGGCCCACACTGCATGCCCCAGTCAGACTGGGGTTCTTTACAAGTGGACACATGCAGTTACAACTCCCTGTGGACCGACAGCATGGGTGGGTGCCAGGAAGCCACTGGCGGTAAATAAATATATCCCATTGCATTGCCCATCACAGCTGAGGTAATGTCATGTTAAATGCAGGTGGGCTTCGGCCCACACTGCATGCCCCAGTCAGACTGGGGTTCTTTAGAAGTAGACACATGCAGTTACAACTCCCTGTGGACCCACAGCATGGGTGGCTCCCTGGAACCCACCGGTGGTACATAAATATATCCCATTGCAGTGCCCAGCACAGCTGATGTAACGTCAGCTTTAATGCAGGTGGGCAAAAAATTAATTGGATTACACTGTAGGCGAGGGCCCCCAAAAATTGGTGTACCAACAGTACTAATGTACGTCAGAAAAATTGCCCATGCCCAACCAAGAGGGCAGGTGAAACCCATTAATCGCTTTGGTTAATGTGGCTTAATTTGTAACTAGGCCTGGAGGCAGCCCAGTTAAAATAAAAATTGGTTCAGGTGAAAGTTTCAACGCTTTAATGAGCATTGAAACATATAAAAACTGTTTACAAAAATTATATGACTGAGCCTTGTGGGCCTAAGAAAAACTGCCTGTTCAGTGTGATTACGTCAGGTTTCAGGAGTAGGAGCAGGAGGAGGAGGATGAATATTATACACAGATTGATGAAGCTAAAAGGTCCACGTTTTTGATGGTGAGAGAGAACAATGCTTCCATCCGTGGGTGCAGCCTACGTATTGTTTAGGTATCGCTGCTGTCCGCTGGTGGAGAAGAGAAGTCTGGGGAAATCCAGGCTTTGTTCATCTTGATGAGTGTTAGCCTGTCGGCACTGTCGGTTGACAGGCGGGTACGCTTATCCGTGATGATTCCCCCAGCCGCAGTAAACACCCTCTCTGACAAGACGCTAGCCGCAGGACAAGCAAGCACCTCCAGGGCATACAGCGTGAGTTCAGGCCACGTGTCCAGCTTCGACACCCAGTAGTTGTAGGGGGCAGAGGCGTCACGGAGGACGGTCGTGCGATCAGCTACGTACTCCCTCACCATCCTTTTACAGTGCTCCCGTCAACTCAACCTTGACTGGGGAGCGGTGACACAGTCTTGCTGGGGAGCCAGAAAGCTGTCAAAGGCCTTAGAGAGTGTTCCCCTGCCTGTGCTGTACATGCTGCCTGATATCTGCGCCTCCCCTGCTACCTGGCCCTCGGAACTGCGCCTTCGGCCACTAGCGCTGTCGGATGGGAATTTTACCATCAGCTTGTTCGCCAGGGTCCTGTGGTATAGCATCACTCTCGAACCCCTTTCCTCTTCGGGTATGAGAGTGAAAAGGTTCTCCTTATACCGTGGGTCGAGCAGTGTGTACACCCAGTAATACATAGTGGCCAGAATGCGTGTAACGCGAGGGTCATGAGAAAGGCATCCTAACATGAAGGCAGCCATGTGTGCCAGGGTACCTGTACGCAACACATGGCTGTCCTCACTAGGAAGATCACTTTCAGGATCCTCCTCCTCCTCCTCCTCAGGCCATACACGCTGAAAGGATGACAGGCAAGCAGCATGGGTACCCTCAGCATTGGGCCAAGCTGTCTCTTCCCCCTCCTCCTCATCCTCCTCATGCTCCTCCTCCTCCTCCTCCTCAACGCGCTGAGATATAGACAGGAGGGTGCTCTGACTAT
Organism: Eleutherodactylus coqui; assembly: GCF_035609145.1. Taxonomy (NCBI): domain Eukaryota; kingdom Metazoa; phylum Chordata; class Amphibia; order Anura; family Eleutherodactylidae; genus Eleutherodactylus; species Eleutherodactylus coqui. Next base: position 48,066,991 of record NC_089846.1, on the reverse strand, counting down.
CCAGCGACATACTGTCTTCCCCCGCCTCTGTTTCTGAGCGCAAAGCGTCTGCCTTTAGGCTTTGCAGGGAACTTCTCAAGAGGCATAGCAGAGGAATGGTGACGCTAATGATTGCAGCATCGCCGCTCACCATCTGGGTAGACTCCTCAAAGTTTCCAAGGACCTGGCAGATGGCTGCCAACCAGGGCCACTCTTCTGAAAAGAATTGAGGAGGCTGACTCCCACTGCGCCGCCCATGTTGGAGTTGGTATTCCACGATAGCTCTACGCTGCTCATAGAGCCTGGCCAACATGTGGAGCGTAGAGTTCCACCGTGTGGGCACGTCGCACAGCAGTCGGTGCACTGGCAGATGAAACCGATGTGGCAGGGTGCGCAGGGTGGCAGCGTCCGTGTGGGACTTGCGGAAATGTGCGCAGAGCCGGCGCACCTTTCCGAGCAGGTCTGACAAGCGTGGGTAGCTTTTCAGAAAGCGCTGAACCACCAAATTAAAGACGTGGGCCAGGCATGGCACGTGCGTGAGGCTGCCAAGCTGCAGAGCCGCCACCAGGTTACGGCCGTTGTCACACACGACCATGCCCGGTTGGAGGCTCAGCGGCGAAAGCCAGCGGTCGGTCTGCTCTGTCAGACCCTGCAGCAGTTCGTGGGCCGTGTGCCTCTTCTCTCCTAAGCTGAGTAGTTTCAGCACGGCCTGCTGACGCTTGCCCACCGCTGTGCTGCCACGCCGCGCGACACTGACTGCTGGCGACGTGCTGCTGCTGACACATCTTGATTGCGAGACAGAGGTTGCGTAGGAGGAGGAGGAGGGTGGTTTAGTGGAGGAAGCATACACCGCCGCAGATACCACCACCGAGCTGGGGCCCGCAATTCTGGGGGTGGGTAGGACGTGAGCGGTCCCAGGCTCTGACTCTGTCCCAGCCTGCACTAAATTCACCCAATGTGCCATCAGGGAGATATAGTGGCCCTGCCCGCCTGTGCTTGTCCACGTGTCCGTTGTTAAGTGGACCTTGGTAGTAACCGCGTTGGTGAGGGCGCGTACAATGTTGCGGGAGACGTGGTCGTGCAGGGCTGGGACGACACATCGGGAAAAGTAGTGGCGACTGGGAACTGAGTAGCGCGGGGCCGCCGCCGCCATCATACCTTTGAAAGCCTCCGTTTCCACAACCCTATACGGCAGCATCTCAAGGCTGATAAATTTGGCTATGTGCACGTTTAACGCTTGAGCGTGCGGGTGCGTGGCGGCGTACTTGCGCTTGTGCTCCAACACTTGCGCTAGCGACGGCTGGACGGTGGGCTGAGAGACATTCGTGGATGGGGCCGAGCGCAGCGGAGGTGAGGGTGTGGGTGCAGGCCAGGAGACGGTAGTGCCTGTGTCCTGAGAGGGGGGTTGGATCTCAGTGGCAGGTTGGGGCACAGGGGGAGAGACAGTGGTGCAAACCGGAGGCGGTGAACGGCCTTCGTCCCACCTTGTGGGGTGCTTGGCCATCATATGTCTGCGCATGCTGGTGGTGGTGAGGCTGGTGGTGGTGGCTCCCCGGCTGATCTTGGCGCGACAAAGGTTGCACACCACTGTTCGTCGGTCGTCTGCACTCTCAGTGAAAAACTGACAGACCTTTGAGCACCTCGGCCTCTGCAGGGTGGCATGGAGCGAGGGGGCGCTTTGGGAAACAGTTGGTGGATTATTCGGTCTGGTCCTGCCTCTACCCCTGGCCACCGCACTGCCTCTTCCAACCTGCCCTGCTGCTGCACTTGCCTCCCCCTCTGAAGACCTGTCCTCAGTAGGCGTAGCAAACCAGGTGGGGTCAGTCACCTCATCGTCCTGCTGCTCTTCCTCTGAATCCTCTGTGCGCTCCTCCCTCGGACTTACTCCAATTACTACTACCTGAGTGATAGACAACTGTGTCTCATCATCATCGTCCTCCTCACCCACTGAAAGCTCTTGAGACAGTTGCCGGAAGTCCCCAGCCTCATCCCCCGGACCCCGGGAACTTTCCAAAGGTTGGGCATCGGTCACGACAAACTCCTCCGGTGGGAGAGGAACCATTGCTGGCCTTTCTGGGCAGGGGCCCGGGAACAGTTCCTGGGAGTCTGCCTGCTCCTCAGAATGTGTCATTGTAATGGAGTGAGGAGGCTGGGAGGAAGGAGGAGCAGCAGCCAGAGGATTCAGAGTTGCAGCAGTGGACGGCGCAGAACTCTGGGTGGTCGATAGATTGCTGGATGCACTTTCTGCCATCCACGACAGGACCTGCTCACACTGCTCATTTTCTAATAAAGGTCTACCGCGTGGACCCATTAATTGTGAGATGAATGTGGGGACGCCAGAAACGTGCCTCTCTCTTAATCCCGCAGCAGTCGGCTGCGATACACCTGGATCAGGAGCTCGGCCTGTGCCCACACCCTGACTTGGGCCTCCGTGTCCTCGGCCGTGTCCACGTCCTCTAGGCCTACCCCTCAGTATGGTGTATTACCAGTAGTGCAGAAACAGAACGCTGTAATTAAATGTGCCGCTTATTGGCCTGTGGTTGGAGGCTGACTTCGCTTACGGAACGCACAGCAGAGGCAGGAAAGAATTTTGCGCAAGCCTGCTGTAACACTTAGCTGGCTGCGTATGAATTAGGACAACTACCCCCAGCAGGGACCCAGTACACTGAGGACGGCCACAGGCAGCCCAAATAGATTTTTTTTCCCAAATGTTTTTGGAAAGGCCCACTGCCTATATACACTAAATATGTCTTCTGTCCCTGCCTCACCACTACTGGCCCTGGACAATGTAAAATTACTGCAGACTGTTTCACTGTGGACAGGAATACAGCGGTGATGTAACAGGCAACACAGAGGCAGGAAAGAATTTTGCGCAAGCCTGCTGTAACACTTAGCTGGCTGCGTATGAATTAGGACAACTACCCCCAGCAGAGACCCAGTACACTGAGGACGGTCACAGACAGCCCAAATAGATTTTTTTTCCCAAATGTTTTTGGAAAGGCCCACTGCCTATATACACTAAATATGTCTTCTGTCCCTGCCTCACCACTACTGGCCCTGGACAATGTAAAATTACTGCAGGACGCAATGCTCTGCACGGCCGATATACAAAAAAAAAAAAGTGTGCAACACTGCAAAAAGCAGCCTCCACACTACTGCACACGGTTAGATGTGGCCCTAAGAAGGACCGTTGGGGTTCTTGAAGCCTAAAATAACTCCTAACGCTCTCCCTATAGCAGCTCCGGCACCAGCAGCACTTTCCCTGAACTATGTCAGAATGGATCTGTGGCGAGCCGCGGGAGGGGCCGATTTATATACTCAGGTGACACCTGATCTCGCCAGCCACTCACTGCAGGGGGGTGGTATAGGGCTTGAACGTCGCAGGGGGAAGTTGTAATGCCTTCCCTGTCTTTCTATTGGCCAGAAAAGCGCGCTAACGTCTCAGAGATGAAAGTGAAAGTAACTCGAACATCGCGTGGTGCTCGTTTCGAATAACGAGCATCTCGAACACGCTAATACTCGAACGAGTATCAAGCTCGGACGAGTACGTTCGCTCATTTCTAATATGTATACAAAATTATAGTATTACCTGGTGGCTTTTTAAATGAATGGTCGACTATGTAATGCTTGGAGGAACCGCACCCTGCCAGAGTAAGAGCTGCTTTCTGGCTTAAAGAGGGCCACCCTGGGTGGAGGACTCTTCGTACAGCACCCAGATACCATAAAAGGATATATGGACTAAGACTGTCTTTAAAAGATGTAGTATTTTGATTTATATGTCCTATACAATTATACTGTTTGAAAAGCACAATTAGCCATAAAATTCTGCATGTCAAGCAGATGCCAAAAGCGCCTACAATGGGCATGTCACTGTGCTTTCTTGGCCAAACCAACAAGACCAATTACTTAGCTCCGCCGAACTGTTTACTGTCATATAAAGAAGAGCAGAACAATACTCGGTCTCTTTTCCATAGCCTATTTAAATGTATTGCATGGTTATAATTCTCTTTATGACATGAACAAGTCTCCAATTAATAAAGTCTTAACAGCAGTTAGTTTGTAAAAAAAAAAATCTGTTCCGGGATCCAATTTACACGTATAAACCAGTTCCCTTTTAGTAATTATGTATACTTTTCTGCAAAGAAATTCTAATTATGTAATATGCATTGAGGCGTGTAATATAACTAGGGGAAAGTGGGATAGCCCATGGCAGCCAGTCAGTTATGCAATGTCAATCTGCAGTAGGAATGGGATGGGTTACTCTTTCTTATTTTGGTTTTCTACAAAATATAGTTATAAATGTAGTCTATACTTCATTAAGTTTATACTTTCATAAGTAGACCAAAAGATGTTATTCTGCACTCCCGGATACAAACAGAGGGTTTATTGACTAAAGTGTGATCGCTTGTCAGGATTTCAGTACTACGAATTAGAGTACCATAGCGATGGAAATGTAAGACCTCCGACGGTCTCTGCTCTCAGCATTTAACATGTAGGGCACCGTGGAAAGAACTTCAGGTTATAACCATCATAAAGTTATAGAGGCTGACAGATATAAACTTGCACTCCATTAAAAATGATCTTCTGACCAATAGGATGTATTTCAATCACGATAGAACGGGTCTACATACAGTGCATAGGGCTAACAGTAGGTGACAAGAGTCTCTTTAAGTTGAATGCAGGTCAAGATTGGAGTTATAATTTAGTAGATTGTTCTGTTACAGGTCAAGCCCAGAACCATTGAAGTAAAGCTGCCAGATGGAGTAAAGCTGACTGTTCGAAGACAGATCACTGGATTGGAAGGGACACGCAGATTAAAAGGTGTCTATTATATTATGTGTCCGAGTCAGAGACAATTATCCAATATTCCTGGCGGTGAGTCACTGTAGCACAGGGCTCCTGGTCGTGGAAAAGTAAAGCCAGGTGGATGTAGGGAACTTTGGACCGAGATCCCAGGGATGGTGTGTAGGCCACTTGGATGCTCTAAAGCAATGCTCTAAATTGGAAGGCTGATACTGAGTTAAAGGGGTTGTCCCGCGCCGAAACGGGTTTTTTTTTTTTTTTTTAACCCCCCCCCCCCCGTTCGGCGCGAGACAACCCCGATGCAGGGGTTAAAAAAACAAACGGACAGTGCTTACCTGAATCCCGGCGGTCCGGCGTCTTCATACTTACCGGTGAAGATGGCCGCCGGGATCCTCTACCTCCGTGGACCGCAGCTCTTCTGTGCGGTCCATTGCCGATTCCAGCCTCCTGATTGGCTGGAATCGGCACGTGACGGGGCGGAGCTACACGGAGCCGGCATTCTGCACGAGCGGCTCCATTGAAGAGAGCAGAAGACCCGGACTGCGCAAGCGCGGCTAATTTGGCCATCGGAGGGCGAAAATTAGTCGGCTCCATGGGAACGAGGACGCTAGCAACGGAGCAGGTAAGTAAAAAACTTTTTATAACTTCTGTATGGCTCATAATTAATGCACAATGTACATTACAAAGTGCATTAATATGGCCATACAGAAGTGTATAGACCCACTTGCTGCCGCGGGACAACCCCTTTAAGACTTTGTGTCTTTCCTGCCTGCCTATGTAATTAAGCAAAATGCATCTCCTCAAGGGGAGCGATCAGTAATCTTGGCCACAGGCTAAGGTAACACAAAGTTGTTCCAATTCCAACATAGGATTCTTTTGTGCATTTGCCAGTAAGCTGATGATGAGACTTTTATATTTTAGGATTGGGATTCTGGTGGTGAGGATTTCTGCGGATTTTTGGTGGAATAGACAGAACTCAGGAACTAGGCACTTCTTGATTTGGTGTTCCGGCCACACCTACAGCTAAAAATCATGTTATAAGGAGGTGGATAGATAAAAGGGGTGATCACTAAACTACACACAAAAACATGAGTGTGGCATTGGTGTCACCATAATGACACATGCTCAATCCATGAACAATGAGAATGAGAGAATTGGGAAAAAAAGAGGCTAATGTACAAATACATGAAGATACACAGAATAGAGATGACCTAAGATACTATATATACAGGGCCCGATTAAGGCTGCTCACAGCATGTAGAAGTTGATTATAATGGGTCCCCCAAAAGCAATGTTAAAGCATTGTAGCAGTGGAATCCTGTGGAGTGCGTAGAATGCCCCGGTGAAATTCTTAGGCCATGTCCTCTGTGTCCTCTCACAGTAATAGTGCTGACTAGTGACCCCTTCATAGTAATAGTATATCTGTAAATAATAGTCAGTAACCAGCTGTACATAGTGACAGTGATTACAGTGCAGTTACCTCTAGTGATCACAGGTGGCGTCATTTCTCTCTCCCATTATTTTCTATCAGTGCCCAGACCGCCAAAATGACTCCTCCCGGCTGAAAATTGTCTCTGCAGGATTTGATACACAGAACTCTTTGGCTCCTTGCTTTTTCATCACCCTCCCTATACCTTTTTCCATACCTCTATACAATCCATATTGCCCCAGATTTATTCTGCTCCATAAGCAACAATGCACACTTTCTGCCCCACAAATAACGATGTTGCCTTTTCTGCTCCCTATATTAGCACTGCCCCTCTTCTCCATCCATATTAATGCCATTCTTTCTGACCCCATAATAGACAGCTGCCTCCATTTCTGCTCCATAATTAATACTGCCCCTCTTCACTCCCATAATAATAAAAAACACTCTTTCTGCCCTAGTAACAAATATCGCCACCACTTTTGCCCATGTAGGTAAAAAGGCAACCTTTTGTGCCCCTGCAGGTAAACTGCCTACTTAATAATAATTCTGCCCTTTCTAGATAATAATGCTCCCTTAATTAGTAATTAGCCTTTTCTATCCCTGGTATTTTTAATGCCACCTTTTTAGCCCCTGGTATTATTAATGTCATCTTTCCTTACGCTGTAATTAATAATGCACCCTTTTCTGCCCCAACTATTATTAGTGCCACCTTTACTGCCCGGTTGTTATTAATGCCTCCTTTTCTGCCCCAATTATCAAAAGAAGTGTTGCCTTTTCTGCCCTTGGTATTAATAATACCTCCTTTTCTGCCCAATAGGTAATATTGCTGCTTTTTCTGTCCCTGTTGTTAATGTCACCTTTTCTGGCCCTCTGAATAATAATGCTGCCTTTTCTGCCTCTGTAATTAATAATGATACCCCCCGTTATTATTAATGCCACCTTTCCTGCCCACATAATTAATAATACTGACTTTGCTGCCTCTAGTATTATTAATGCCACCTTTCTTGCCCTCGTTATTAATGCCCCCTGTCCTGTCCACATAATAATACCACCATTTCTGCCCTCACTATTTTTAACGCCGCCTTTTCTGCCCCTGGTATAATTAATGTCATCTTTCTTGCCCCCGTAATTAACAACGCCCTTTTCTGCTCCAATTATTATTAGTGCCACCTTTTCTGCCCTATTGCTATAAATGCTGCCTTATCTGCCCCCATTATCAATAAAAGTGTTGCGTTTTCTACCCCATAAGTAATAATGCTGCCCCTTCTGCCCTTGTTATTAATAACGCCTCCTTTTCTGCCCAGTAAATAATAATGTCACCTTTTCTGTCTCTGTAATTAATAATACTGCCTTTTCTGCCCCCGTTATGATTAATACCACCTTTCCTGGCCCTATAGTTAATAATGATGCCCATAGGTAATAACGCCACCTTTTCTGTCCCAGCTAATAATGTCGCCTTTTTCTCCCAGTCATCATTAATAAAAATATTGCATTTTCTTTCCCGTTATTAATGTTGTCTTTTCTGTCCCCGTTATTATTGCAGTGCCGTACAGAGGTACATACCCAGCGCTAGAGATAGCCTTTCCCTAGTCGAGGCATGTACCCCATACCGTGTTCACCCTGGAAGGCAGGAAGGGAATGAAGATAAATGAGTGGTCTGGACGGGTGCCGTGTCGGAGGTGAGTATACTGATGTTTTTTGTTTTTTTTTCACTAGCTTAAAATTGGGCCTTCCTGCTTCTCCCCAGATCTGCCGAAGCTGGGAGAACCAGTGTTTAGGGCCCCTTATGCCTGCTGAAGAGTATGTATTCAGGGCCCCCTGAACATAGGGGATCGCGGAGCCTGAAGCCACTGCTCCATTGGCATCATTGTTACTCAAGCCCCGAATATGTGTAAAAAACTGCGTATTTTTTAATGCATGTTAGTACTCCTGACTCGCTCCCCCCATACTCAAAGTAGATTACATGGATTAATTTACAACTAGCTACATCATCTTACAGTATGGATCAAAAACCCTACAATCTCCTGAGGTCAGGGAACTGCCCCCCTTTATTCAGGGGTTATGGACTTGTGTACTATAACGTACGAGAACATGGACACACAACAGTCCTGAATACAAAGGTGAGATAGCCGAATCCCAGGTCACTGTTCTGTGACTGTTTTACCCAAGTATCTCCTAATCATATAAACATTTTCCTTATACCACTCGCACCATGTAACTCTACATGTACTGACTAGTCTGGTGCAATTATTATCTCTACCAATTATGTATTCAGCAATTACACTTACTTAGAAATGCATCAAGTAAAGGAACAGCTTGGTGACTGATGTAAAAGGCTGAAGCTCTGACGTGCAGAATCTCATCATGTTTCCATTTTGCAAATAATTGCCTTTTCTCTCTTACAGCATCTTCTCATGTCCAAAATTTCTGTTGGACTCTTCTTCATCAAGCCAAGTAAGAGCTGCAGAGTCCCTAATCATCTAATATTTATGCAAGAAGCTTTCCAAGTAAACAAGCTTACAACAGTACTTGTCAATATATATTAAATATAAGTACCCCATAGTCAGATAAATTATAACTAAGTACCCCCAAGGCTCTGATCATACACTGCGATGAACACTGAGGACATGTGCACAGGAGAACAATCCAAGACAGATCTGCCTAGTAATCTGCAGCAGAACATCATGGCCCATGCTGTTGCCGCAGATCCGCAGATACTAGACCCTTCTAATGGGGCTAATCCGCATGCAGACTCCCACACTTTTATGCAGAATCTGCGTCAAGAAGTAACGTGCTACTTCTATTTTTTTCTGTAATGTGGATTAGAAATCCTTACTTTATATTAGGGCTCAGTCAGACGAGCGTTTTTACCACACATGTATAGGGCGTGTTTTAAAAACGACCCTATTAGAACCAATGCTTTCTAATGAAAGCGGTCACATGTGCGTTTTTTAGAAGCCCTTAAAATGTGCACCTGCAAAAGATAGGACACGTGAGTGCAAATGCACCCAGTCATGCGATTTTTTGCTACATGTGATGTGCGATTTCTTTCCCGCGCCTATACATATGTGAAAAAGTTGCTCGCCTAACTGAGCCCTTCGAGTTATTAATGTGCTTTATGATGCACATTTTGCTGTGGATTTGATGCAGAATCACACGTGGATTCCACATGAAACCAGAGGCTAAATTCACTATGTGACCATAACCTAAACGAATAGCATGAGGACAGAGCAAGTATCCCTGGCAGGCATGGAATGTACACACAGAGGTACATGTACCACATGATGAGAACCTAGGATTCCACCAGCTCCGGCAATTGCCTTTCACCACCTACACCTATAGGACCATAAAGTTATGACTAAGGCCTCCTTCCCACGAACGGATTTACGCCGCGTAAATCCGCGGCAAAAATCCGCTGCGTTGCACCATGCTATTAGGTGCTATTGAACCTAATAGCACAATGCTCACGATGCGTAATTCCACCGCGGAATTACGCACCGCGATTTCTCCCGTCCTCACCCGCAGCATGCTCTATTTGCTGCGGGTGTGGACGGGCTGTACGCGCTGACGGCTTACATTGCAGTCAATGGAAGCCGTCCGTTCACGCTATCTCCCGCTGCAACCAGCGGGAGATAGCGTGAAAAAACGCTTCCCCGCCTACCGCCGCGCGTCATATGACGCGGCCGGCGCGTCACGTGACACGGCCGGCCGCGTCATGTGACGCGGTGGGCGTGTCACATGACGCGACGGCGGTGGGCGGGGAAGCGTCTTCACGCGATCTTCCGCTGGTAAGTATGGGGTCTCTGGGGGGCGCCGTGACGGGCTTCACTGCGGAATATTACGCGGCGGAGCCCGTCACGCTCGTGGGAAGGAGGCCTATATGTGTTCATTTCCTGCTTTGTGAAAAGGGCAATTTTTTTAATGAGTCTTTTATTATTATATGTCACCACCGTTCCCCCAGCTCACCTGTCATTGGGCACCATCATTGTCTATACACTGCCCCGCATGCTGTGTTCACCGCTACCCTTCTTGGGTTCCTACTAGAGATGAGCGAGTGTACTCGCTAAGGCAAATTACTCGAGCGAGTATTGCCATTTTCAAGTACATGCCCGCTCATGCCAAAAGATTCGGAGAGCAGTGGCGGAGAGCGGGGGGGAGATCTCTCTCACCCCCGCAACTCACCGCTCATTGTCATTGGTATGTGACAATGTGTATCCACATCCATCTGTCTGACATGTTATCATATATGATAAAGATTGCTTTGCTGTATTTCAGAATTAAATGTATAAATTACTGTATTAAAAATATTAAATATACTGTAAATCATAAATTGGTCATTGGCAGCTGCTACAGTGTATTGTTTTGGCGGTGTTTGTTGCAGTGTGGTCCTGCACCTCTTATTAGAATAAGAACTCACTTTAAGGGGTTTTCTTGGACTCCAAAAATGTTATGGCCAGAGAATGTTTTAAAAAATATAGAAATAAGGCATTGTCACCTCCTTAAGTGGCCCAGGTCCAGTACAAGAACACAGACCAGGCTGATAGCAGTCACTTGCCTTTCCCATGCACGTGACCATTCTGCCAATCACAAGCACCAGCGATTGACAAGTGACCACTGAAGCCTGTGATTGGCTGAGCAGTCATGTGCACAATGAGCTTCTTCTGTGTTTGGAACAGTAGTAAATGGGCCAATTAAAGAGGTGAGTACTTCTTATTTCAGGCTAAAGAATTTTTTTTCTGCATCCTGGAAAAACCTAATTAAAGTATGTTGGATTAATCACTTAATTTATGTGATAGTGAAAGGGCATCACGGTAGCATTATCAATCAGGTATGCCAAATTGTATATATGATGCATCGAAGAAGAATACAGCGTGAAACAAACAAATGGCGTTTCAAGATTCGCTTCCTCCTCTGAAGCGTTATTGAGTAAAAGGTATATATATAAAAACACATTGTAGCATGAGGTGGTCAAGAGCACAGACCGCCAGCTGTCATCCAATCATCGTATGGCAGATGGGTTAGGTTCCGCAAACTCAGCAATAATCATCAAATTATTCTAACGCCTCCTGTCCACGGGCGTAGTAATATCCCGCGGCAGATCTCCACCGCGGGAGCCGCCGCTGGGGAGCAGGGAAGAGCTGACAGCTCTCCGCGCTGAGCCTATCTGACAGATAGGCTCACCGCGGAGAATCGTGGCAAATGATTTAAATCCCGGGAGTGGAGATTTGCTAAGATTCACTGCGTTCCCCGTGGCTGGATTATTACCGCGGGAAACACTGTGAAAAATCGCCCATGGGCAGGAGGCCTAAAAGTTACAATTGACGTGACAGTTACATTATCTCAAGTTTACATGAAAACACATACTTTTGCTAAAGCCTCCCCCACTAAACTGATAACTTCTGTTTTTGACTGTTTTTAGGAGTCAGTTATGAACGGTATTAACCCTGGAATAAAATAATGAGTAAAACACTATTACAGGTGACTCTTACAAGTAGTAGGAACCAGCTTATGGCATTGTACTAAGCATTTTTGATCAATGGGGTCTAAGATTTTCTGATAGCTTCAACTGATCTCATTGATTTGCAAGTAACACCAGATATTTGTGCAGCATATAACATAGGTACAGCGCAACTAGCAGTGGGTCAGATATAAGACCTAATGAACCCCGTAAATTGCATAACTTGGTGAATTGCTGAATGAATATGTAAAATATAGAGATGAGCGAACGTACTCGTCCGAGCTTGATATTCGTGCGAATATTAGGGTGTTCGGGATGCTCGTTACTCATAACGAGTACCACGCGGTGTTCCGGTTACTTTCAGTTTCCTCTCTGAGACGTTAGCGCGCTTTTCTGGCCAAATGAAAGACAGGGAAGGCATTACAACTTCCCCCTGTGACGTTCAAGCCCTATACCACCCCCCTGCTGTGAGTGGCTGGGGAGATCAGGTGTCACCCGAGTATAAAAATCGGCCCCTCCCGCGGCTCGCCACACATGCCTTGTGACTTAGCTGAGGGAAAGTGCTGCTGCTGGTGCTGCTGTAGGGAGAGCGTTAGGAGTCAGTGTAGGCTTCAAGAACCCCAACGGCCCTTCTCAGGGCCACATCTACTAGTGTGCAGTACTGTGTTAGCACAGTATTTTTTTTTTTTTTAGTCCAAAATTGGATCTGCAGAGCATTGCGCCCTGCAATAGGGACAGAAGTGGGGGTTAGGCAGGGAGAGTGTTAGGAGTTAGTGTAGGCTTCAAGAACCCCAACGGTCCTTTCTAGGGCCACTTCTATCCGTGTGCAGTACTGTCCAGGCTGCTGTTAGCAGTGTTGCATTTTTTTTTTTTTTCTCAAAACCGGCTGTGCAGAGCATTGCACCCGGCATTAATACTACAGGGATAGAATTGTGTAGGCAGGGCCAGAAGACATTTATTATTCATTGAATACACGCAGTGGGGTCTTCCCTTTGCTAAAAAGGAAAAAAATTATATTTGGCCTGCCTGTGTCAGTCCTAAGGTCTCCGTGTACGTGTGTGCTGCGTATACAACGTACAAAAATCAGACGCAACCAGCTACGCTTTACTGCAGCCTAGCGCCATTGTCTTTCCTGACTGGCAAATACCTGCTCTGCTAGAGTTAATAACTCTGCTACACTATACTTGTGTGACACTTTTTGAGGGCCACACCACAGATATTAAACTTCTTGTTCATTGAATATACGCAGTGGGGTCTTCCCTAAGCTAAAAAGGAAAAAAATTATATTTGGCCTGCCTGTGTCAGTCCTAAGGTCTCCGTGTACGTGTGTGCTGCGTGGACAACGTACAAAAATCAGACGCAACCAGCTACGGTTGAGTGCAGCCTTGCGCCAATTTCTTTCCTGCCTGGGAAATCAAATCACTGGTAATACAGCATGCTGAGGGGTAGGGGTAGGCCTAGAGGATGTGGACGCGGCCGAGGACGCGGAGGGCCAAGTGAGGGTGTGGGCACAGGCCGAGCCAGTGCGGTGGCCAGGGGTAGAGGCAGGGCCAGACCGAATAATCCACCAACTGTTTCCCAAAGCGCCCCCTCGCGCCATGCCACCCTGCAGAGGTCAAGGTGCTCTACGGTGTGGCAGTTTTTCACAGAGACGCCTGACGACCGACGAACAGTGGTGTGCAACTTTTGTCACGCCAAGATCAGCTGGGGAGGCACCACCAACAGCATGCGCAGGCATATGATGGCCAAGCACCCCACAAGGTGGGACGATGCCCGTTCACCGCCTCCGGTTTGCACCACTGCCTCTCCCCCTGTGCCCCAACCTGCCACTGAGATCCAACCCCCCTCTGAGGACACAGGCACTACCGTCTCCTGGCCTGCACCCACACCCTCACCTCCGCTGTCCTCGGCCCCATCCAGCAATGTCTCTCAGCGCAGCGTCCAGACGTCGCTAGTGCCACAGTTTGAGCGCAAGCGCAACTACGACGCCACGCACCCGCACGCTCAAGCGTTAAACGTGCACATTGCAAAATTGATCAGCCTAGAGATGCTGCCGTATAGGCTTGTGGAAACGGAGGCTTTCAAAAGCATGATGGCGGCGGCTGCCCCGCGCTACTCGGTTCCCAGTCGCCACTACTTTTCCCGATGTGCCGTCCCAGCCCTGCACGACCACGTCTCCCGCAACATTGTACGCGCCCTCACCAATGCGGTTACTGCCAAGGTCCACTTAACAACGGACACGTGGACAAGCACAGGCGGGCAGGGCCACTATATCTCCCTGACGGCACATTGGGTGAATTTAGTGGAGGCTGGGACAGAGTCAGAGCCTGGGACCGCTCACGTCCTACCCACCCCCAGAATTGCGGGCCACAGCTCGGTGGTGGTATCTGCGGCGGTGTATGCTTCCTCCACTAAAGCACCTTCCTCCTCCTCCTCCAACGCAACCTCTGTCTCGCAATCAAGATGTGTCAGCAGCACGTCGCCAGCAGTCGGTGTCACGCGGCGTGGCAGCACAGCTGTGGGCAAGCGTCAGCAGGCCGTGCTGAAACTACTCAGCTTAGGAGAGAAGAGGCACACGGCCCACGAACTGCTGCAGGGTCTGACAGAGCAGACCGACCACTGGCTTGCGCCGCTGAGCCTCCAACCGGGCATGGTCGTGTGTGACAACGGCCGTAACCTGGTGGCGGCTCTGCAGCTCGGCAGCCTCACGCATGTGCCATGCCTGGCCCATGTCTTTAATTTGGTGGTTCAGCGCTTTCTGAAAAGCTACCCCCACTTGTCATACCTGCTCGGAAAGGTGCGCCAGCTCTGCGCACATTTCCGCAAATCCCACACGCACGCTGCCACCCTGCGGACACTGCAACATAGGTTTAATCTGCCAGTGCACCGACTGCTGTGCGACGTGCCCACACAGTGGAACTCTACGCTCCACATGTTGGCCAGACTCTATGAGCAGCGTAGAGCTATAGTGGAATACTAACTCCAACTTGCGCGGCGCAGTGGGAGTCAGCCTCCTCAATTATTTACAGAAGAGTGGCCCTGGTTGGCAGCCATCTGCCAGGTCCTTGGAAAATTTGAAGAGTCTACCCTTGTGGTGAGCAGCGATGCTGCAATCATTAGCATCACCATTCCTCTGCTATGCATCTTGAGAAGTTCCCTGCAAAGCATAAAGGCAGACGCTTTGCGCTCGGAAACAGAGCCGGGGGAAGACAGTATGTCGCTGGATAGTCAGAGCACCCTCCTGTCTATATCTCAGCGCGTTGAGGAGGAGGAGCATGAGGAGGATGAGGAGGAGGGGGAAGAGACAGCTTGGCCCACTGGTGAGGGTACATATGCTGCTGGGCTGTCATCCTTTCAGCGTGTATGGCCTGAGGAGGAGGAAGAGGAGGAGGAGGAGGATCCTGAAAGTGATCTTCCTAGTGAAGACAGCCATGTGTTGCGTACAGGTACCCTGGCACACATGGCTGACTTCATGTTAGGATGCCTTTCTCGTGACCCTCGCGTTACACGCATTCTGGCCACTACGGATTACTGGGTGTACACACTGCTCGACCCACGGTATAAGGAGAACCTTCCCACTCTCATTCCCGAAGAGGAAAGGGGTTCGAGAGTGTTGCTATACCACAGGGCGCTGGTGGACAAACTGATGGTAAACTTCCCATCCGACAGCGCTAGTGGCAGAAGGCGCAGTTCCGAGGGCAAGGTAGCAGGGGAGGCGCAGAGATCAGGCAGCATGTACAGCGCAGGCAGGGGAACATTCTCCAAGGCCTTTGCCAGCTTTATGGCTCCCCAGCAACACTGTGTCACCGCTCCCCAGTCAAGGCTGAGTCAGCGGGAGCACTGTAAAAGGATAGTGAGGGAGTACGTAGCCGATCGCACGACCGTCCTCCGTGACGCCTCTGCCCCCTACAACTACTGGGTGTCGAAGCTGGACACGTGGCCTGAACTCGCGCTGTATGCCCTGGAGGTGCTTGCTTGTCCTGCGGCTAGCGTCTTGTCAGAGAGTGTGTTTAGTGTGGCTGGAGGAATCATCACGGATAAGCGTACCCGCCTGTCAACCGACAGTGCCGACAGGCTAACACTCATCAAGATGAACAAAGGCTGGATTTCCCCAGACTTCTCTTCTCCACCAGCGGACAGCAGCGATACGTAAGCAATACGTAGGCTGCACCCGCGGATGGAAGCTACGTTCTCTCTCACCATCCAAAACGGGGACATTTCTGCTTCATCAATCTGTGTCTAATATTCCTCCTCCTCCTCCTGCTCCTCCTCCTGAAACCTCACGTAATCACGCTGAACGGGCAATTTTTCTTAGGGCCACAAGGCTCACTCATAATTTTTCTAAACAATTTTTATATGTTTCAATGCTCTTAAAAGCGTTGAAACTTTAACTTGAACCAATTTTTCGTTAAACTGGGCTGCCTCCAGGCCTAGTTACCACTTAAGCCACATTAACCAAAGCGATTAATGGGTTTCACCTGCCCTCTTGGCTGGCCATGGCCAATTTTTGGGATGTACATTAGTACTGTTGATACAGCAATTTTTGTGGGCCCTCGCCTACAGTGCAATCAAATGAATTTTTAGCCCACCTGCATTACAGCTGACGTTACATCCGCTGTGTTGGGCAATGCAATGGGATATTTTTGTGTATCGCCGGTGGGTTCCAGGGAGCCACCCATGCTGTAGGTGCACACGGAGTTTAACCTACATCTGTCCACTTGTAAAGAACCCCAGTCTGACTGGGGCATGCAGTGTGGGCCGAAGCCCACCTGCATTAAGCACGACATTACTACCTCAGCTGTGTTGGGCAATGCAATGGGATATTTTTTGTACCGCCGGTGGGTTCCAGGGAGCCACCCATGCTGTAGGTGCACACGGAGTTTAACCTACATCTGTCCACTTGTAAAGAACCCCAGTCTGACTGGGGCATGCAGTGTGGGCCGAAGCCCACCTGTATTAAGCACGACATTACTACCTCAGCTGTGTTGGGCAATGCAATGGGATATTTCTATGTACCGCCGGTGGCTTCCTGGCACCCACCCATGCTGTGGGTCCACAGGGAATTATAAATGCATCTGTTTCCACTTGTAAAGAACCCCAGTCTGACTGGGGCATGCAGTGTGGGCCGAAGCCCACCTGCATTAAGCACGACATTACTACCTGAGCTCTGTTGGGCAATGCAATGGGATATTTTTATGTACCGCCGGTGGGTTCCAGGGAGCCACCTATGCTGTGGGTCCACAGGGACTTCACAATAGGGAGTTGTACCTGCCTGTGTCTATGAATTAAAAACCGCGGTCTGACTGGGGCATGCAGACACCTTGACAGAATGAATAGTGTGTGGCACATAGGTTCCCCATTACTATGCCCAGCTGTGCAGCTCCTGATGGCGGTGGCACAGGATTCTATTTCTCATTGCTTCTGTACAGCATTGTGGGCTATCGCCCCGCCCCTTTTAAAGAGGGTCGCTGCCTAGCCGTGCCAACCCTCTGCAGTGTGTGCCTGCGGTTCCTCGTCATGGCAGACGCACTTCTAAATAGACATGAGGGTGGTGTGGCATGAGGGCAGCTGAAGGCTGCGCAGGGACACTTTGGTGTGCGCTGTGGGGGGGAGGGGGGGGGGGGTTGGGCAGCATGTAACCCAGGAGAAGTGGCAGTGGAGTGTCATGCAGGCAGTGATTGTGCTTTGTTGGAGGTAGTGTGGTGCTTAGCTATGGTATGCCATGCTAGTGAGGGCTTTTCAGAAGTAAAAGTTTTTGGGAGGGGGGGCCCCACTCTTGCCGGTATTGTGGCTTAATAGTGGGACCTGTGAACTTGAGATGCAGCCCAACATGTAGCCCCTCGCCTGCCCTATCCGTTGCTGTGTCGTTCCCATCACTTTCTTGAATTGCCCAGATTTTCACACAAGGAAACCTTAGCGAGCATCGTCGAAATACAAAAATGCTCGGGTCGCCCATTGACTTCAATGGGGTTCGTTACTCGAAACGAACCCTCGAGCATCGCGAAAAGTTCGTCCCGAATAACGAGCACCCGAGCATTTTGGTGCTCGCTCATCTCTAGTAAAATACTATACAATTTAGAAACCTCGTTTTTGGAATCAATTTAAAGGTAACCTATCATCAGGAGATCGGCTCTCAATCTGTCACCATGGAGCTCACAATCACGTTTAAGACACCCCATGCATACTGCATGTTTGTGTAAAACAGAAGAATGCTCTTGAACTCGAAACCTTGTTTTTATTCTTTTTGCACCTGATATGCTAATAACCTGGTTTCAAGTCATGGGGGTGAGCGCTGGAGCCGCGTGCCACTGTGTCTTTCCATAATGCTTGCCCCCTAGGCTGGATGCCTGCGTCTCCCTGCCGCTGATGTCAGCATAACTCACAGTGATCCAGCGCTTGCTCTGTTCTGCCATCTGCCCCATCCTAAATGCACATGCACATTGGGTCAAGCTGTCTACACCTCGACTTTACTGGTGCATTGAACATACATCGGAGACCGTTTTGTCAGTTAAACATGAGTGTAAGCGCTATGATGCCAGTTTAAGAAACCCATCCTGATGGCAGGTTCCCTTTAAATCTTGGTTAACTCCACCACTGTATTATTAGGATAGGTAATAACCAAATACTAAAGGGAAGGGTAACATTTCTCAACACTACAGGAGCTAAAAAACCTGCTCTACATATGAGGCGCTGCCAAAGACAAGATCATTCTTGAAAGTTGTGTTCTTTGAAATTTTCTGGTAATTCGGCTGTGTCAGACGTCAGCTACACCTGTATAAAAGCGCTTGGAGTTGCCAGCTGTGGGAGGGTAGCTATCATGTAAGACAAATGATGATTTAGTAGATACAGAGGTTGATTAGCCAGTTTTCACCACTGAATACATATTCTCCCATACGTATATATACACAATCTATCCAGAATGATATACCTGAACGTCTCCTCACACTATGGTCAATGCTACAGGTAGGTAAGCAGGATGGTAAATAGCAGAACTATGGTTTTCCATGGAAACAGTTCTCAAGCAATCCAGTGCCATGAATGCTGTAATGATAATACCACATTCTTACTTAGACCAGTGTTTCCCAAACTCCCATCCTCATGTCCCACCCCAACGGCTCATGATTTCAAGATATCTTGTAGAGAGAACACCTATGGCAATGTCGGAGGCATCGATAATCACATCACCTGTGCAATAGTGAGGAAATTCCGAAAACCCGACCTTGCGGGGAGTCAGGAGGACTGGATTTTGGGAAACACTTATTTAAGGTACCTTCAAATGGGACAACTGTCAGACGCATGCGCTATCATACAGGAGCAATAGTCGTTCGGTAAATGGAGGTGGAGTGTGCTGGGGATCTCTTCCGGCCGCCCGCCTCCATTCACTGTGAACGCGCAGTCATTCAAAGATACGTATGTGCGCAATGGGCGTTGCATATTTGTGCATGCAAGTGTGAGTTTTATTGTACTTTTTGTGTACGCATTTGCATGTGCAAAAAAACACGCAAACATGCTATTATTCACTGAAATGAGCAATTAAGTTAATTAGTTCAATATATACTATTCGCGTGCACAAACCTGCAATAAAATAGAGCGTGCTGTGTATCATTTTGCGCAAACGAAATGCGAGCGCAAAATACGATCACGTGAACGAACCCATTGCAATCACTAGATTCTACTCATTGCACATGCAAATACGTCTGTGTGACACAAACCTTAGGGCTTATTCACAGGACCGTATATCGGCCGCCTTTTTATGGCTGGCCAATATATGCTACCATCTGAACTGTCTATCCCCTTCCCTCCCCCTCGCCGGCTCCCTGCCTCTCTCCTCCCACCCCCCGGCTGTTTGCAATGGGAGGGGGCAGGGCTGGCGCTAAGGTCCACCTCCTCCCATTGCTGGCTGTGGACGAGGGGCAGGGAGGGCGGGAGCTTAGCTCCGTCTCCATTCCACCCCCTTTCATTGCAAACAGCTGGAGGGGAGGAGAGAGGCAGAAAGCCAGCGAGGGGGAGGGAAGAGGATAGACAGCTCAGATGGTAGCGTATATCGCCCAGCCGTGAAAATGAGAAAAAACTCTCAGGGATTCACCGCTCACGGTGCCACGGGGCCAGTTTTAGACTAAGTGTGGCTCAGAGTAGAACTAAAAGTGGGGCCCCGAACCTGGGGCTGAGGTTAGTGTCCTATCTGGCATCCGCTGCATTGTGTAATGCTGTCCAGCTTCAGGACATTGTGTGCACTGCAGCCACTATGTCTTCTTGCTATACAATATCCATCAGGACAAAGTCCAGAACTTTCTGCTATATCACTGGGTCTCTTAAAGCAGAGGTCCCCAACTCCAGTCCTCAGGGACCACCAACAGGTCATGTTTTCAGGATATCCTATAGTAAGAACACCTGAGGCAATGTCTGAGGCACCGACAATAATTACATCACCTGTGCAATACTAAGGAAATCCTGAAAACATGACCTGTTGGCGGTCCTTGAGGACTGGAGTTGGGGAACCCTGTCTTAAAGGGGTTTTTTGGGACGATAAAAAAAATCCATATGGGCAGGGAATGGTGTAAAATGAAAGATGCTTTCCATCATGATAGGTCATCAATAGTTGATTGGCTTGGGTCTCTTGGTCGGGATCTCAACCGATCAGCTGGGCAGGCGCATGCTGTCAGTGCAGCGAATACACAGAGATCGGCGCAGAGACTTTGCGCCGACCTCTATGTAATGGCCGGCGCTTGTCACTGCAGGCACGGCTCTCACTGAAATCAATGAGAGCCGTGCCTGCAGTGACAAGTGCCAGCCGCTACATAGGAGATCGGCACGGAGACTTTCTGCTCCAAATACACAAAAGTCGGAGCAGAAGCCTCCGCGCCGACCTCCGTATAGTGGCCAACGCTTGTAACTGCAGTCACAGCAACCATTGATTTTCAATGAGAGCCGTGCCTAAAGTTACAAGCGCCAGCCACTACAAAGAGGTCGGCGAAGGCTTCTGCTACAATCTCTGTGTATTTGCGGAGCTGACAGCATGCGCCCGCTCAGCTGATCGGTCGGCATCTTGAGCGACGGACCCCGGCCGCTCAACTATTGATGACTAATTCTGAGGATAGGTCATCAATAGTATTTTTCATGGAAAACCCCTTTAAAGAAAAACAAGCAATATTTACCTCTTAAATGTCCTCCAGCACAGCTGTCCCAGTCCCCACTACTCCGGTCCCAAAAGCTGCTGCAAATGTCAAGTACTGTTCACACAACCACAGCAGTCAATCACAGACTTCAGCAATCACATGCCTTCCATTTCACTATTACCGCTGAAGCCAGTGACTGGTTGCAGCAGCCATGTGAACACTGATTCTTTTTTTAAATTTCACACTATTACATGGCGATATTTTTTTTTAGGAAATCCTGTTAAGTGACCCATTGATGCAGCACTAGTGCCCAGGGGTATTGCTATAGGTTTCAAAGATCAAGTCTACAAGCCCTTACACATATATTTTGCTTTATCCACCCCCCAAAAATAAATTGGAGGCAAGGGAACTTTTAAAACACAGAAGACTGGCTCAGCTCTAGTACAATGCAGTTACCATATAATAGTCAGGTACAAGTATTACACAGTGATAGTCATTACAATGCCAGTGATCACAGGTGATATCTCTAACTGGTGCTGTTCACTTCCCCCTACATGTCTCTAACTGGACTCAGACCACTATGATGACTTCTTCCACCCACAAATTGTTTCTGCACACTCTTTATATCCTGACACTAACTCCAATGCCACTATCATTGCCTCATACAGTAATACTGCCCCATAAGGTAATAATACCAATATAGTGCCCTCAGGTAATAATAATCCCTCTTTTTTTGCCCTAATCGAATGAAAATTCCTTTTTCTTTGCCCCTCACATGGTAACAACTCCTCCTTTATGCCTCCCCCTGAAAAAATAATAATAGTAGCTGCTGTGTATGCCTCCCCAAAGTAACAGTGCCCTCTGTGCCCCTACTAAATAAATTGCCACTCTCTGTCCCCTTTGTACCCCCACCAAGTAAAAGGGACCCATATGTGCCCTCATAAACTAACTGTGCCTCTCAAAGTATGAAACGTCTTTAGAAGGACCCTTACCCACTATACCAATATTCTTGGTCCCATTTACAAAGCTGCCCCGCCGGGTCCAGAAATTGTATGCTCTTTTCCCCTGCAGCCCAATGCCCCTTACTATAGTTACCATTCAACTGTGCTATATCTGAAATGCTAATTATCTCTCTTTGATCACTGTGGAATCGCACTGAGCCGCTGTCACAGCATGGGCAGTGCCCAGTGTGTATTCACACACCCAACTCTTCCTACTACATTCCGCTGCTTCCTAGAAGAGGAAAAGTTGGGTAGGTGAATACACAATGCCGCACGGCCAGCTCTGTGACAGTGGCTCAGCGCAACCTGACAGTGATGAAAGAGATAGACTGAGCTGTTGCTGCTGCTCAGCTGCTCGCCTACCCATTTCCACAGATGGGCAGCTGAGCAGCAGTACTGAAGTAGGGGGCTGCTCTGGACATGGAGGCCTTGGGTAATTGTCCAGTTTGCCCCACCACCTAACACCGCCACTGGATCTATCATTTCAGGATAAGGAAAAGCCCGCAGGTTTTTAGTCTTAGATAACCCCTTTAACCAACAGCGAGAGCCATTATCTTCAAATTCAGAAGACATGGATCAGTGGTGGATGTTGTCAGGTGTCGTTGGATGGCCAAGATTACTCCAAGATTGTAGCAACAAATTGTCCAGAGAAGTAACAAAATATTGAAGGCCAACATCCAAAAAACTACTGCTACCTTAGTGTCATCTAATGACTGTGTTTATAACGCCAAAATAAGAGAATGTATAAAAACGCATTTATGGAAGAACTGTCAGAACCCACAGCTATCCAAAAGGAACATTAATACTCGCCTCACATTAACCGAATAACTTGGATGTTCTTGAAGCCATGCCCAGAGGAGTCAAAAGTGGAATGAAGCAAATCTAGTATTCCATAGTAGGAGCATCATATAATGTGGTAGTTTAGTGGCATGTCAGTACTTTGCTGTGTTGTTCATCATGGTTTTTTCAAGTTTCCTTGCCTTATGATGCGTTATAATTAAAAACTGGAAACCATTTATCATTGAAAATAAGGGGCATTGGGAAGGGGGTGAATACTTTTTCACACCATCATCTAATGAAATTCGTTCATATGTAATATGAATAATGCTTGATGGGAATTTATAGCCTGTCAATATAACATGCTATTGTATTTGGCCTGTTTTTGAGATGGGCCATTCTTCTAATAGACCACTTTTCAATGTCATTTTGGATGATTATCTCAAAACGTTTTCACTGTATTTACTAAAGGGCAGGAGGGCAGATAGGTCCCCATTAAGGACTATATGTAATATTAGTCCAGGTCTGAACTTTAAGCAGACATGGTAACGGATTGAACAGTGGCAGCTGCCACTCATATGTGAGGAGGATGGGAGCAGGAGTCCGTTGTATCTTGGTGGTGTCACATCACACCACTGCTGTTCACCCTGCTCACCTACTGCTGGGGCTGTTGTCGGGCATCGCTGCCATTCACACTCAACCTGCCTCTCTTCTGCTAACTCCCCTCCTCTTAATGGGATAGTGCCTGCTTCTCTAACCAGTCCTTCTTCGAACACATTCTTGCATTTGCTATGTTAGGCATCCCACCCCCCAGGTGGTTGCCTAAGCAATTAGTCCCTTCCTACCATTTATGCAAAGCCCTTGTTCAGTGTTCTAGGTTTGACCCTTGCCTGTGTACTGACTACCGTGACTTCTGTGCTCCCAGACCTTGAATCTGTATATTGGACTCTGTTATGTCTGCTGCATGCCCTGACTTATAGCCTGGATGTCATTAATGCACCTGTGCTGCCAGCCCTGACTCTAACCTGTCTATTTACTACATGTCAGTTCAGACCTTCAGGTACTGCGCCTCAGCATTGTCAGCAGACAAGCAACCGGGACTGTGTGTGTAACAGCCTGGGGACAACACAGCAATGCAGTTATCCCACTTGGAAGGGTTAAGCATGAAAACTGAGGTTCCCCAGGTGTTGCCACATCAGTCAGCCCACAGACAAATGGTTGTGTGACATGGTGGTTCCACATCCGCCTGCCTGACAGGTACATTCTTAATAGTCAAACAGCGCATTCTTTTCTGCACGATTTATCATAGTTACTCTTTGGCTTTGGAGTTATATTTTGCCCTAAGGCTGGGCTCACAGGAACTAATGAGTAACAGAATGGTATTTAACAAGGAGAAATGCAAAGTCCTACATCTGGGCAAGAAAAATGAAGAAAGCACATACAGAATGGGAGGAATTGGGCTAAGCAGCACATGTGAAAAAGACTTGGATATACAGTGGTATCTTGGTTTACGAGAGCCTCAGCTTGCAAGCTTCTTAACTTGCGAGCATGCTCTCTCCCGAATTTTTGATTATTTAAGATCAAAAACTCCTGTTACGAGTCTGCTCGCAAGTCAACAAGCTCGCAAGCTCGGGGGGCTCTAATACTCACCTACCGCCGGCGTTCCGGTCTTCACAATGGCCTGCGTCGCTGCTGCAGGCTGTCGCGTCCTCCTCCATTCTGACAGCATTTCTACCTAAAAGCAGGGCTTGAATACCTGGCTTCCAGCAAGATAATACTCTGATTGGTTAAAAGCCGGTGCTCGGTTAACCAATCACAGCCATTCAATCACAGACCATCGCAAGGACCGGAACACCGGTGCTAGGTGAGTTTTGATGTTTGTGTTCTTTACATGTAGTGTAGTTAGTTTCCCCATTGAAATGAATTGAAACGCCATTAATCCGGAATGCATTAATGGCACTTCAATTCCCTTTAATGGGGAAAAGTAATTTGACATGCGAATGTTTTGGGTTAAGAGCTCCGTCACGGAACGAATTACACTCATATGACTAGGCACTTTTGCACTAATAGATCATAGACTGAACATGAGTCAACAATGTGATGCAGCAGCCAAAAAGGCAAACACAATTTTGGGATGTATTAGGAGAAGCATAGAGTCTTCATCACGTGAGGTCATTATCCCCCTCTACTCTTCCTTCGTCAGACCTCATTTGGAATACTGTGTCCAGTTCTGGGCAACCAACTTTAAAAAAGACATAAACAAACTGGAGCAAGTTCAGGGAAGAGTTACCAAGATGGTGAGCGGTCTGCAAATCATGTCCTATGAGGAACGGTTAAAGGATCTGGCAATGTTTAACTTGCCAAAAAGAAGACTGAGAGGAGACTTAATAGCTGTCTACAAATATCTAAAGGGCTGTCACAGTGCAGAAGGATCAGTCCTATTCTCATTTGCACTAGGAAAGACTAGAAGCAATGGGATGAAACTGAAAGGGAGGAGATACTGATTAGATATTAGAAAAAAAACTTTCTGACAGTGAGGGTGATCAATGAGTGGAACAGGTTACCACGGGAGGTGGTGAGTTCTTCTTCAATTGAAGTCTTCAAACAAAGGCTGGACAGATATCTGTCTGGGATGATTTAGTGATCCTGCATTGAGCAGGGGGTTGGACCGGATGACCCTGGAGGTCCCTTCCAACTTTACCATTCTATGATTCTATGAACGGATTTGAATTCCGGATTCCGCTGTTGCTGTCCACCTAGAAGATTTGCAGTAAAACACTGGCATTGAAAGGAATGTACTTTCCAATTTTTGTTCACACTCGCCGGTACGAATTGCGTATTCCGCGAGCGGAAGAAAAATCAAAGTATTCACTATTTGAAGTCAACGGATGCATGTGTTCCGTCACCTATATGCAATTAACAAATAAATATATGAGCGGTGGAATCGTTCAGAACTAAGTATGGTAATACAGAGAAAAGCCTGAATTCCAGTGGGGAAGGTAAAAGAGAGAACGAATATATATATAATATATATATGTCACCTGAGGGATGCTATACTACTTAATGGTGTTGCTTCCCTATCTGTGTTTTTTTTCACGTAAACAATATGCTGTGCATACCTGTACATCTGCGCAGAAAAACGCTCATATTCGCGACCATTCACAATTACTTTCCGCAATGTATCTCAGGTCTTCTGTTGTGGAAATCCACATGTAAAATCCAACCCGTTCATTTGAGCCCGGCCTTAAACAGAGTAGCAAATTGTACTGACCTTTTTTACAATATTGCAACACACACTTAAATATGAGCCGTTATTACAAATACCAAAGTGCTCTTTGTAAAGTAGACATTTCTTGATGACGTCCGGTATGGTAAGGATGTGTGCGAAAAGTCAAAGACAACCTCCACCGCGAGACAGACAGACAAGACCGCAGACGCAACAAGACTGTGCAAAAAAAAGTGAGATTTAAAGGTCAAGGCAAAGGCTGCTCAAGGGTGTGGGACTGATGGAATAAATGCAGATCTTAGCTGCCAGATGTCCATGAAATAATTAAACAAGTTCAGCTCCTGAGCTATAGGACATAGGTAGGAAGAGTAGATGATTAGTAAATAATCTTTCCCCTTATCATGTTTTCTCTCTTCTCTGTACTTGTTCCCAGCCCTCCCACTTTAGATTCGGGTAAAAAGCCACATGTTCTCATATCGTGTTCACAGCTTTTTGTACTCTTTCCTCTGAAGGCGACTAATTTTATCTGTTCTTTCCTTGGTACCTTCTCTCCCTCTGTTCCTAGCTCTCCTCTGCTCCTTTCCATCACTGTAAATAACCAGACAAGTGCAGACCTGTCTGCAGTGGCCTCAACATATATCTTTCCCATGTTTTAGGCCAAAATACGCAGTCAGGTCTTTGATTCCAAGAGAAGAGACTTGGTTTTATTTTCTGTCTTCAGGGATGAGTGCAATTTAGTATAACAGCTCCCTAAATCAATGGAATGGCCAGAGTCAAGCAGTTTATTTATGCATATCTCCTGCATCAAGGCTGCTTAGCATCAGAAACCCACATGGTCCGATATACTATATCAATGGTCCCTCTGACAAATCTGCGATTCCTCAGCAGCTCAGCCCGTGGCTCTAACATAGCCTGGCCTCAACCAGGAGAACTGCCAAACAACTCCCACCCAAATTTGGCATTCGAGTGTCACACTGGCAACCGGGAACCTGGGATATCCGTTTCCTGAGCTTGAATTAAGTCTTTTCATCTGAAATGTTAAAAATTCTGTTTATCTCCTTCGATGCTGTGAAGTTAATCTCGTTGCCAGCCGCACACCTTACAGTATATATGCGGGATGCGTGCTAAACAGCACAAAGCTAATATGTGATATGTCGATGCATGTGGCTAATGAAGTGGGCAAATATCACGGCCCGCGAGATACGCTGAGGTTTGGCATCCGCATACTGTGCTGTCACTTAATACTAGGCGCTCTGAATCACGGCACACACGACTGCACAGTCCAGCACCTCAATTAGTATACTGTAAATACAGTTTTCTGTTGATTTGCGAACAGCGATAACCTTGCCAAGTGCGCATTAAGGTTGTGGGATGAAATATTGGTAGGTAAGTAGAAGAAAATTCAGTAGAAAATCGTAATGATCCACGAGGAAAATTATTCATACAGTGAAAAACTATATACTTTACAGCTATTAAATTGCATTTGCAGCAAGAACAGGGTAGATTAATTGAAGATGTGATATAATAGGTTGTTCTGCATACAGATGCACTGCTCCACATTGACATTGCAACACCAAGAAGGAAATGCTGTACGTTTATGCAAATTCCCAAATCATTACACTTTTTTTTTCTTTACATTTACACGGTGTCCCAACTTTTTTGGACTTATGGTTGTAGTATACAAATACAAAAATATAATACCATGCATCACTCTTGGTCCAAACAATGATCCCAGGGGTACATATCGCAAGTGCAAAGGAGAAAATGCTGGGCCCAATCTCAGGAGATTGGCAGTAAAGTAGAACGTGGTAAACTCCAGCACCATAAAACAATATATCTTTTTGAAGAGTTTTAAAGAAAAGTTTCCATTACAGATATCTTATTTTTTTGGTGCCGGAGTTTTCCTCCTTCTCCTTTGTGTACTTAGAAGAATTGATGCTGTTTTGAAGGCAAAGTGGGGTCACACCAAATATGGATTTGATTTCCCTTTTGTTCATTTACTTTGCATTTGTTAATCAATGAAAATAAATTATTGAAGGGAGTCATCAAAAGTTACAAAAACATGGCTGCTTTTTTCCAAACACAGCGCCACCCTTGTCTGTGGGTTGTGTCTGGTATTGCAGCTTAGCTCCAATTCACTTCAATGGAGCTGCGCTGCCATACCACATGCAACTCTGTGGACAAGGGTGGCGCTGTGTTTGAATGAAAGCACTTTATTAGAGAACAGAAGCAATTCGTCATGGCATTCATTCACAGTCATCAGAAAACCCAGAATGTGCCAAGGAAACATTCCCCACAGCATTTACCTCTTGAACTGTACCAGCCTGAACTGTGGATAACAGACAGGAAGGGTTCATCAATTCATGCTGCTTGCATCAAAGTTTGACCCTCCCATTAGTAGGGTGCAACAGAAATCCGTAGAATCATCTGACTAGGTGATACTTTTCCCCTGTTCAGTGATCCAATTTTTGCCCTGTTTGCCCACTGGAGTGTTGCCATTCTGTTTCTCTTAGCCAGAAACGGCACTGGTACTGATCATTTGCGGTTATAGCCCATCCATGTAAGGAATGATAAGTTGTGCGTTCAGACACGTTAACTGGAGCAACAGCATTGTATTCAGCTGCAATACGCTTGACTGTGCACTCCCATTTACTATACTCTCGACAGGGGCATTGCTAAAGGCCCATGGGCCAGGGTGCAAGAAGTTCAGCTTGGGCCCCCCTACCTACTTTTTTCCGTGCGATGCAACATATAAAAAAGGCTGCATAGGTAAATATGGGTTACACAAAAAAAAAAAATCGCAAAACGCGGCTGTTTAGAGAATGCTGCGATTTTGCAGTCTTGCAATGTCGCAAGCTACAAAACATCACACAGGTGGAAGAACCCATAGGAAAGCATGGGTGATTTGTAGCACTGTCACATTACAACAAAATTGCGCAAGAAAATCGCCCATGTGGAAGTGGCCTCTATCCTAATTGCTACTGTTATATTGTACTTCACCTATCCAAGGTTCTCATTCAGCAGCAGTGAGTGTTACGCACCTTTTCATGATATTATGGGCTGTGTCCCCTGTTGAACTATTTGCTGTTACATGAACAAAGTGAGTGTTTTTTTAATTTCTATTATCCTGTACTTTTTTCATAAAAATGTAATAAAAATATTTAATGAAACCACAAGCTTTAGCAGCTGGTATGATTACACTAATGCATGTGTTTAATATAAAGTTAGAAACACTTAAAGGGGTTGTCCCGCGCCGAAACGGGTT
This sequence comes from Eleutherodactylus coqui, assembly GCF_035609145.1. Taxonomy (NCBI): domain Eukaryota; kingdom Metazoa; phylum Chordata; class Amphibia; order Anura; family Eleutherodactylidae; genus Eleutherodactylus; species Eleutherodactylus coqui. The sequence goes on along the minus strand of NC_089846.1, from coordinate 48,037,937 downwards.
TTTTTTTTTTTTAACCCCCCCCCCCGTTCGGCGCGAGACAACCCCGATGCAGGGAGGTAAAGAAAGCTCACCGGAGCGCTTACCTGAATCCCCGCGCTCCGGTGACTTCTCTACTCACCGCTGAAGATGGCCTCTTCCTCCGTGGACCGCAGCTCTTCTGTGCGGTCCATTGCCGATTCCAGCCTCCTGATTGGCTGGAATCGGCACGTGACGGGGCGGAGCTACACGGAGCTACACGGAGCCCCATAGAAGACTGCAGAAGACCCGGACTGCGCAAGCGCGGCTAATTTGGCCATCGGAGGGCGAAAATTAGTCGGCACCATGGAGACGAGGACGCCAGCAACGGAACAGGTAAGTATAAAACTTTTTATAACTTCTGCATGGCTCATAATTAATGCACAATGTACATTACAAAGTGCATTATTATGGCCATGCAGAAGTGTACAGACCCACTTGCTGCCTCGGGACAACCCCTTTAACATATTGCCAGGATTTAGTTCCAGAAACTTCCTGATAGGAGCCGGGGCCGGCTGCACTTCTCGCCTCCATAGTCATTCCCACAAGGCTTTGATATTATGGCCACAATCCCACAAGATTTCTGCACTATCCCAATCTGTTCCGACTAGGAGCGTAATACAGAGGTTGTTGGACAGAATAAGAACTGCTTCTTCACAGGTGTAGCCTAAAGACAGACTCAGATTGTGTGGATTCTGTGACATTTGTACTGTAGTAATATAATAATTGAAGAATTTTTTATATATACAACCAGTTTTATATAGTTATTTCTAGTTTATGTGCTGAAGGCTACTGGCAAAGAGCACAACCCCTTTCAGAATGCAGAGCCCGGGGCAATTAGCGGATCGTCTTGGATCCTGCTACCAGCACTCCCGGCAGACAGCTGATTTTGTTGCTAATGAGACATTGTTCCTGCAGCGGCCACTGCAGGTTACATGTAGTATTACAGGACGGCCCAGATAAGAGCTAATCGACATAGCGGCTCCCCATTCCACCCATAGAAGGGATTACTGAACAGGCAATGACATTCATATGCACTATAACGTTCATATGCCCTAATAGGGTGGGGATGCCTTCTTGGCATACCCGCTTTAGGCCTCGTTCACACAGGTGACAAAGTCGCGCGATTTTCTCGCTTTGCTACAATGCTGCAAATCGCATGGTTTACTTCACACGTGTGATGTTTTGTAGCATGCAACAATCCGACACAAAAACCTCGCGGGTTCGGCGATATGCACGCAACTTGTGAGGTTTTGTAGCCCATGTTTCCCTATGGAGCCTTCCTCTGTGTTGCATCGCATCACACGAAAAGGCAATTTTCGTGCGGTGCGATGCGGCTTTGACAGTAGCAAATCCTACTGTCAAAGCTCTAAACTAAGCCCTAACTGCAGAAAATTTTTAAAAACTGTATACATCACCTAGAAGCGCCTGTCCGACCCTGCTGCAGCTTCCTCTCGGTTCATCTCTTCTGGCTGGGGATTGAAAAATCCCCACCTCTTAGAAGCGCTGACTGTGATTGGTTGACACTTAGCCAATCACAGCCAGCGCTCAATAAACCAATCACAGCCATTCATCGAGTGCTGGCTCTGGTTGCCTAAGCGTCAGCAAATCACAGCCAGCGCTTCCAAGAGGCAAGGATTTTTCAATCCTCGTCCAGAAGAGAAGAAGACCAGTGCCAGGGACCCGGGGAGAAGCTGCAGCAGAGCCACAGACAGCACTCCTATTTTCGGGGTTATGTTTCAAGCCCACCCCTCCCACCGAAAATCCTTGCATGTGATGCTACAAAGTCGCTCAACTTTGTAGCACCACATGCAACTTTGTAGCACTACAAAGTCGTAGTATCACCGTGAGAAACCGCAGCGATATTGCACAAACCAGCGATGCGATATCGCTATGATTTTCTTGCGCTGATTCCATGTCGCCAGTGTGAGCGAGGCCTTAATGCTATGAGAGCATATCCAGATTTTAGCTTCTAGCCCAAAACACTCTCTACCATTAAATGTTACCACATGTCATCTATAATCCAAATCTACTGTAACTGTAAGCTTCCCTCAAAATGTAAAATTACACCAAGCTTTACAGTGAAGGTCTTTGATCTTGCTACTCGAATTCTAAAAATATAATTACCTCTTATAGAATCATGTTGGTACCAGTAGAGATACTTTAGTTATGAAGAACACTTGATAGCTTCTGGTTACACAGCTGCAAGTTCTCCTTTCATGTTTTCCCAAATACGTTAGGATTCTGCTGCTGCTAACTACGGCCGTACTCTCACGGCGAGTGTGATTGGTTAGTGGAAAACTGCCCATTTTCTGTGCAATTTTAATTAATTTGCTATGCAATTTTACGATTTCCACGTGCAACTTGCCTGCGTTTTACACCCGTTTTTTACACACCTCCTGCTTCTTTTTTTTCCTGTAGTCCCCATAATCACATGTATTAAAAGGGTTTGCACTCATATGCAACGGGATGAGCAAAGTACAGCGCAAACGTCCCGGAAACAGAACACACCAGTACCTCATTAGGCTTTAGAGCCATTTAAAACAGTGCAGGCGTGTCCCCCCCCCCCCCCCACACCTGCGCAAATCCGTACAGCAAAGTACGCAGGCGCACGCAAGCAGGCCTCGTTCACTGCCCTTGTATCTTGCGCTGAAGTGAGTGCACTTAGGTGAACGCTCGTCGGGAGGCGCCCTCACTGAATGTCACTCAAAGTTTTCACAACATGAACAAATTATCCAGAAAGAAACAATGTAATTACTATAATAGTTAATGGTTTTTAGTTGGGGAGGTTTCCCACAGCGCTTTTCAGTACGCTGAAAGATTCTGTCTGGGGGTTACATCACAGGTGCCGAAAACTGTACGGACCCTCCAAATAGAAACAAGCAGAATCATTCACTGTCAACACGGTCATTAGTGAAACAGACACCGGGCCGTGGAGGCACGCTAGATGAGGTCACAACCTGGTTAGGGTACTGTGTCCTAGAGGGTCCTGAAATGCACTCTATTTGTAGTGGTGAATACCATTGTGGTGATGTGATTTAATATTTTTTGCTCTTTCTTCCTGGTTCAGGTCAGGATCAAGGAACCTGAAATTGTGAACCCCACTGTTATTCTACTCAGTTTGTAACACTTTAGATAAAATTTCCTGACACTGCTGGACCGTCCCTGTACAACAATGAGCAGTTCGGATTCCCCATGGGGGAGCCCGCTGTAGGATCTGAGCCTGCTGCCGCCAAGGACCTTGCGTACCTGTCCGGGTCTTCTATTATCTGTACGTCGGATGTGTGCAGAAGCCCCGGCCGTTGGGCCAGCACAAGTTCGCAGTACAATTTGTTTTTCTTAAAACTCCTGCTTTCCCGCTTAATCTGCGGCCTGTCTGCCACGGTTTGGACAGCCTCCATTGATGGAAGGCGTCCATGCGGGAACCTCACTAAAATGGAGCATGCTGCGATTTGTTTTCCGCATGCAGAATCTGGAAATTAAATTCACGTGCAAATTCAAGTGCGGGTGCCCATGGATCCCTATGGGCGGCTGGAGCTGCGGATTCAAACAATTCAAATCCGTCCGTGGATATTGGGCCCTAAGGCATGTCGGGCCACGTTTTCTTGCTCTGCATTCTGAGCATTAAAGTGGAAGACAAACATAAAGGGGGAGATTTATGGAAGCACTTGTGCCTTTTTTAGTCTACAATACAACTTTTTTGTCTAAACTACGTGCGTCAGATTTATAAACCTAGTGCGCCAATTCTAAATTATTTGCACCTGGTCACGCTATTTTCCTTTTGGTCATAATTTATGGTCGTGGTTTAGGTGTTTCCACAGATTAGACCTGATTTATTAGACCTGGAAGAAGCAACAAGCGAAACATTGGTCGGGGCTTTGCTCTGGTTTCTGTGTTGGCTGACTGTGGTGGCAATGCTTATTTGCCCTGGATTTATACCTTATTTACCTTTGCATTAATTGACTATGATACATAACCGCTATGTATGTTTTGGGAACCAGCCTTCAGGCATCTCTACATTATAGTCATTGCATTCTTTAATCCATATTTTAGCATGTAGTTTTAACTCTCTGTGTTATTGAGTAAAGTATTTTGCTTTTACATTACGTGTTTTTTCGCCCGGTGTGTGGATTGTATTTGCTAGTATATATGTATATACACAGGCCGGTTATAACCATATACCGGTCGGGTTTTGTGGGTGATATAAGTACTTGATAAAGAAGTTTGAGGATGCCAGATCTCTACAGAGACAGGCTGGACTAGATGGACATTGTCTTCATTCAGCCTTACGAACTATGTTACTATGTTACAGTTCAATCCCTGCACAGTTGAATATAGTTTTCCTTGATGAGTCTAATTCAAGCATGTTGCCTATACCTGTACCTACTTGCAAAGCTTAAGAAGTCAAAATGTATTTTTTTAAACTGCAAATGTACAAGGAAGCGGACATAAGACGGTATTCACAGCGGGCAGCTGAGCATCAAAAATCGCACCCCAAAAAAATCAATGGTGGTTTTGCCACGGTTTTCAATTTAGTTCTGGTAAAAATCACAACTGCATCAAAAACGGCATCAAATCACGAAAAACTGCAGGCGATTTTTACAGTTTATTTTGTTTATGCATCCAACTGCCCTGTGTGAGTTCTGTCTGAGGGCTTAGTCACATGGGCAAATCGGCGCCCGTGTTACTGCAGGTAGGAGACGGCCACACTTCAGGACGGACGCCTCTCTGCAGCGCCAGGAGAAACAACATGTGTCCGGCTTCATTGCCGGCCATGTATTCTTTCTTTAGCGCTGCGGGGAGTTGTCCGTCTTGAAGTACGGCCGTCTTCTTCCTGCAGTAAGGGCTCAGTCACACGGGTGCATTGACGCCGGTGTACGGGTGCTGATGCGCCCGTGTGACTAAGCCCTAAAGCACAGATGAAACGTTTGAGTGCGCCCTCACACATTTTATATTGATTTACAACCCAGAATTACTTCAAGTAGATTACATTCTTATTGCAGTTACTTAAAAAAAAAAAGTTTGTGTCTGTCTAAAAAGCTAACCCAAACAGACAACGCTTTTATCAAAGAAGACCTTCAAAAGGCTCACTTGGTGCGGGTTCACATATAACACAGATCTCTATATCTACATGTCTTCAAAGGATGATAATCATAAGAATATAAACTTTGGTTTTAATTGAAAATTTTAACATTTCATTTAAGAGGGATTAATAATTACCATATTTACCGTTTCTATCGCTCCCCCATATTTCCTCAAATCAAACAATTCCAACTATTTTGCTGCAGCCACGGATGATTCCATACAGCTTTCCATCACAGATATAGTTGCAAAACTTGCATTTAAACTACTATTTTTTTTTACTACAAACTAAAGTAAAATGATCATTTGGCTAAAAAAACACATCACTCTGCTCAGTATTCAGACGTGCCACGTATCCACACCTACAAGTGCAGGTTTGACAATGACTTTCAATATTTTTTACGCTTCAAATTTAGTAGAAAAAGATGAATACATTTGGAATAAACACCACTTTAAATGATTGCGGAGCTACAGAATTCATTAAAGTGCAAAAAACAAAACTTGTAAATGTTTTAAACCATCATTTGTTATATTATACCAAAAAACATGCAACTTAGTAGCAAACTGTGATTTTTTAAAAAAAGTTATGAAATCTTAAAATTGTGACGAAACATGGATACATGTAGAGACATACATACAAAATGTACTCTAAAAACAATAGATGAAGGTATACAAAGTCTATATATGCAGCACGAGTCTCCACCCACTAGAATGCCTAGAAAATGCTAAAACAGCACACATGCAAAATATAAAATGTTGCTATATAACCGAAACTTCAAGAAAGTAAACACCATCAAATGCAGAAGTGCACAATACAATTTAACTTCAAGGCACCTTCCTGCAACTTTGCATCAGTGTAAAAATATAAGCTGTCTATTCCCCACTATGGTTTAATCATACTCTGCAATTATCAATTCCTATATCTGATCTAAAGGCATAACCATTAAGCCAAACATGTGACTTATGCACAGGCACTGGCGTAACTATAGGGGATGCGGTTGTACCCGGGCCCAGGAACCTTAGGGGGCCCATAAGGGCTCTCTTCTCCATATAGGGAGCCCAGTACTATGAATAAAGCATTATAGTTGGGGGCCCTGTTACAGGTTTTGCATTGGGGCCCAGGAGATTCAAGTTACGCCTCTGTGCACAGGGCTAGACATGTTATCCTTGTCACAGTGAATATGGCTCCCACAGAAATCTATGGACCATTACCATAGCTATGTGTTATGGTATGTCATACATTTGTGGCGGTATGATGCAGAATTATGCCATAGCATGGAACTATTCTCTCTGAGAGAGAATAGAGACACAGGGATTACCTGTGGGTCTATAATACAGACAAGTCATGGACTAACACACAGTGTTCTGCAAATATGAGGCATTGCCTGTACAGATTGTTTTGTGGAACTAGATGGCATTAATACCAGAAATCAGTGTATGGAAATGTAATTCCTCGTTATGGAAATTTGTTCCATTGATTTTGACCTAGCGATGATCCTTATAGCCATAACTGTAGTGTGTATGGGTATCAGTCAGAAAGTGGTCGAAGACGCTAAAAATCAGGTGCTGAATAGGAAAGTGTAAAATATATGAACATTATTAACCCTTTCCAATCCACTGTCTGACCTATGAAGACATTATGATTTAAGGGCGCCCACCCACTGGCGTTTTTTTCACTGCGAAATTCGCAGGTTTTTTTTTTCTGCAGGGGGTTTATGGGACTTGTAATGTAAAAATCGCGATTTACCGCGATATCGCGATTTTGCGCGATCGCGATTTTACCCTGCAGAAAAAAAAAACCGCTGCGAATTTCGCAGTAAAAAAACGCTAGTGGGTGGGCACCCTAAGGCTGTACAGCTCCAATGTTGGAAGACGTCCGTTGGGGTTTTCTTATTGTATATTGCCAGACTTTCTGCTGTCGGAGCCTATCCAACGTATCACCTCATGCAGTACTGGGTTTAGCCAGCATATAGCGCCGTTGTATAACAGCAGAAAAAGAGTAAGCCCCCTAGGAAAACCAGGATACAAATTGGATTGGAAGGGGTTAAAGGGGCTTTTGGGTTTATGTATAAAACTCCTTCTGCATGCACTAAAATAACAAACAGTGATATACTCCCCTCTCCCTGCTCCCCGTGTCCTGCGGCACTGCTCCGGGTCTCTCCTCTGATATCATGTTTACAGGCTGCTCCAGCCGGTTTACAGGACATTGCAGGTGCTGCGGCCAATAACAGAGCTCCGTGCTCAATCGCTGAGCTCTCTTATTGGCTGCAGCACCTGTGATGTACCGTAACCTGGGCGGGACTGTAGCCTATAAACAAACACAGGCGCAGAAGACCGAGCACCGCGGGAGCAGGGAGAGGTGAGCATATCACTATTTGTTATTTTAGTGCAGAAGGAGTTTAATAGCTAAGCTATAACTTGGACAACCCCTGTAACATTTGTGTATGGCTGGTCCTAGTGCTTGGTTTTTCCACTGTATATATTCAAGATTGTATTGTGGCAATCCTCTCAGTAGACTGTAATTCTGCATGGCGGATAATCACATTAGGAGTTATAGATGAGGTGCCATGCCTGCATTTTATCATCATAACCAGGCGCAGCAAAGTGGAACTGACTGGATGTATTTCTAAGCTGTCTGCTCTTGAGTGTTGCTTTTTCCTCCCCATCCTAGTTACAGCTCTCTCTACTATGCCAACTTCTTGTTCTCTCTGGCTAATACTACCATGAGTTGTAAGGGAGCATCAAATATTACGGACTTGGCTGGAGCTGTTCACTGTACATGAGGTGCGAATGCAGATATTAAGGGAGCTTTAATCTTCAGCACTGGATGTATAAAAGTTGCAGTCTGACGTCCGGACCCCGCACATGTACAGGTGCTATTCTAGTCTGAGACAAGAATAGGACAAGCTGCGATTACTTTTACTCTTCACTTTCTGTCCCAGTAAAAAGCCCACGTGCATAAACACATTCAAATGAATGGGTGCGATTTTATTTTTTTTTATCAACTGGGCTGTGAAAGGGCTTGTGTTTTGCATCGCGAGCTGCAGTTTTTATTAGTACTATTTTAGGGTACATACACCTTTTAGATCACTTTTTGCTATTTTTTTTTGCAGATGGGGTAACCAAAAGAAGCACATTTCTGGCATTTTGTACTTTATTTTTGTATGGTTCACCATGTGGGCTAAATACTGCGGTATTTTAAATAGTCAAACTTTTACGAACACGGCAATACTAAAAAAAAGTTTTTTTTTATTGTTTAGATATTTTATTGGAAAAATGAAATATGGGAAAAGGTAACAGTATGCTAGGCTGAAAAAAGACAAATGTTTATCCAGCTTAGCCTGTTTTTACCACACACCTTCCCCCATTCCCCTTGTTGAGCCAGAAGAAGGCAAAAAAAACTCAATGAGGGAGAAGCCAATTTCCTTCCTGACTCCATAATAGCAGTTAGAATAATTCCTGGATTAACATCTGAAAAGATCGTACCTGACTCAAAGTCTGGCAGTCTGAAGATCTTACAACCTGTAATATCATAGTGCTCTAAAAAGTCTAGTCCCCTCTTAAACTCCTCTATGGATTTTGCCATCACCACATCCTCAGGCAGAGAGTTCCACAGTATCACTGCTCTTACTGTAAAGAACCCCCTTCTGTGTTGGTGATGAAACCTTCTTTCCTCTAGATGTAGAGGGCGCCCCCTTGTTACTGTTGAAGTCCTCGGTATAAACAGATCATAGGAGAGATCCTTGCATTGTCCCCTCATGTATTTATACATAGTTATTTGGTCGCCCCATAACAGTCTTTTTTCTGGGGTAAATAATCCCAATTTTGATAGCCTCTCTGGGTATTCCAGTCCTCTCATTCCGTGTATTAATTTAGCTGCCATTCTTTGAATTCCCTCAAGCACTGCAATGCCTTTCCCGAGTACTGGTGTCTAAAACTGTACACAGAATTTCATTTGGGGCCTGACAAGCGTCTTGGATAGTCGAAGAATAATGTTCTCGTCCCTCGCCCCTATACCTTTTTTAATGCACCCCAAGACTTTATTAGCTTTTGCAGCAGCTGACTGGCATTGGTTACTCCAGTTAAGTCTACAATCCACTAGTACCCCCAGGCCTTTTTCCATATCACTTTTCCCTAGCAGTACCCCATTTAGTGTATATTGGTGACATCCTTTTCTCTTGTCCACGTGCAAAACCTTACATTTATCAATAGTGAACTTCATTTAGGGAGTCGGGAAGGAATTTTTTCCCTGAAAGGTCTAATTGGCTTCTGCCTCTTGGGATTTTTTGCCTTCCTCTGGATCAACAAGGAGGTTGAATCAGGTTGAACTAGATAGACATTGTCTTCATTTTGCCTAACATACTATGTTACTATTTGCCATTTTTCTACCCAAGCCCCCAGCTTATCTATGCCTTTTGCAGCTGTATATTGTCCTTCATTGTATTATCTTATGTAATTTTGTGTCGTCTGCAAATATCCATATTTTATTATGCAGTCCTTCTATTAGGTCATTGATAAATATATTGAACAGAATGGGGCCCTACACTAAACCTTGTGGCACCCCACTAGCACCGGTGGCCCAATCAGAGTACAAACCATTTATTATCACCCTCTGCTTTCTATCTCCAAGCCAGTTCTTTACCCAACTACACACATTTTCGCCCAGTCCGAGCTGTCTCATTTTATATATTAACCTATTATGCGGCACAGTGTCAAATGCTTTAAAAAATCCAATTATATAAGCTCAATAGATTCTCCCAGATCCAGCCTAGAACTTACTTTATTGTAGAAGCTGATCAAGTTGGTCTGACATGATCATCCCCTCATGAACCCATGCTGATGAGAAGATACACTGTTGTTTTCCTTGAAGTATTCCAAAATGGCATCCATCAGAAAACCCTCAAATATTTTTCCAATTATTGAAGTGAGACTTACCGGCCTGTAGTTACCAGGCTCCCTTCTTGACCTCTTTTTGTATATTGGAACCACATTGGCAATGCGCCAATCCAGTGGTACAACCCCAGTCTTGATAGAATCTTTAATTGTAAGAAATAGCGATCTGTCTATCACCGCTATTTCTTATATTTATACATTTTTTACATTTAGTTTTTTTACATTTCTAAAAATGTTATTAAACCCCTTTCCACATTTTCTTATTTCCAATTGGGGACTTGATCTTGATACTATTCGATGATGAATATTAAGCCCTGCCACTGGCAGTGTGGGCTTGGTAGGCATTCATGAATGGCAGCTCTGAAAGCCTTCACTAGGCCCCGGCTGCTATGCTAATCCATTGGCACCCCTCGATCACATTTTGGGGAAGAGCAATGGGGCGTCAGAGAGCCCCCCCCCCCCCCCTTCTGGCTGGATGCTTAGATGCACGGTCAGCTTTATAGCAGCATCTAAACAATCAACAGCTGTGGTCAGAGCTAACTTTGATCATAGTCATTGCTAGCAGCTGTCAGGAACAGCTGATAGTTGCCAAGTATGGAGCAGACCGGGCTCCCAAGTCCGCTCCATATACTCTTTGTGACTGCATGATGTATATTGACATGATGTAGTGAGGATGAGTTAAGCAGTGTATCTCTAGTAATCTAACATCCAATTAGCAGGTTTCCGATATTGATATAGGAGAAGCAGCATCATGCCATGTCAATCAGCATCTCAGGAAGCCATATTAGATCTTTCTAAAAATACTTGGAATTCTATAATAATGCAGGGGTTAATTATTGCCACTGTATAAGCGCTTATTGCATGTTCCTTCTATAGTAGATTCTCAAAACCTGAACTAATATGGTTGTTTAAGAACTGAAGGTGAGAAAGACTGATATATAATGTTCACATGCCATCAGACCTTGAGACTAGGAATTACTGGAAGCCTTGTTTTCACACTGATAGCCATACCGCATAAACAAAGCCTTTCTAGGTATGCATATGGTTGCTGGCAACAGAAATAAATCATTCTCAAGCAACACATATCTGCTGTTTCCTTGCAGCATATTGTGGAACATATCTCTGCGGAAGAAAGGGTGAAATGCTTGATAATGGTCAGAGATCACCACTGTAGGTTACTTAACAGGGAGGCATATTGGATGTTTGTACTCCGTAGATGGTGTTCTCATGGGTATCAATCGTAGAGCTGATGTAATTTTACATTATTATTTTATTTCTGTTCATCTATTATGTATTTTTATATTATGTTCAATTTCTCATAATTTAGTTCAAGTCACATGTTCCCCTTCTTGTGTTTTGATTGGTTGCAATAACTGTTTTACACTGGGTGTGTGTATCTATCTGCTATGACTAAGGGCTAGAAAGTAGCCTAAAATGCGTAAGCCTTATTTTGTCTTTCTTGATGGAATTTTAATGGTTTGGAATAAAAGCTATGTTTTTATAGATGCTGGACTTTCTTTTCTACTTTTTTTTGCTGCTTGAGTCAAACTCATCTATTCATCCACTGTATAGACAAGCTGGAATGGCAATATTGAAAATATACTTTTTTTTTTTTGCTCTCCTAGTTGCATTTGTGTGAAAATAAATCTAAGATATATAATATTTGTTCAAATATCTCCGAGATGCTGGGACAACGTCCTTAAAAATAAGAGTACAGACAATAAATGTCAAATGTTTAAAAACAGCCTAAGGGCTTAGTCACACGGGCGTTTATTGCCGCGATTTGCGCATGCGCATGCGTCCGGCGACTTTTTAAAACCATTGCTTTGCAATGGTATCGGACACATGAGCGCTTTTTATGCGCTCGTCCGATAAATTAGAGAACAGAAATCGCAGATCGCACTTATCTGCGATCTGCGATTCCTGTTCTCTTCTCTATATGCGCTCAACGGGGCCGGCGGCAGCAGCGCCGACCCCATTGAGGACATATAGAAGACAAATCATTCTTCTCTGCCACAGCTGGAACAGCTGTGGCAGAGAAGAACGATGTTTGCCCATTGAATTCAATGGAGCGGCAATACAGCCGCTCCATTGAAAGCAATGGGCTGCCGGCGTGCGCGGGGTTAATTGTCGGGAAGGGGTTAAATATATAACCCCTTACCTGCAATGCATCCTTAAATGTGAAAAAATAAAAAAAAAGGATGTTCTCACCTGCTCCCGGCAGCTGGAGATCCCGGCGGTCGGCCTGCAGTGGGTGTGAAGGAGGTGTGACTCAGGCTTGCCCCTGATTGGCTCAGCCTGAGCCAATCAGAGGCTGAGCTCAGTCACACCCATTCATGAATTCATGAATGGGTGTGACTGAGACTTGCTTCTGATTGGCTCAGCGCTGAGCCAATCAGGGGCAAGCCTGAGTCACACCTCCTTCACACCCACTGCAGGCCGACCGCCGGGATCTCCAGCTGCCGGGAGCAGGTGAGTACATCCTTTTTTTTAATTTTTTCACATTTAAGGATGCATTGCAGGTAAGGGGTTATATATTTAACCCCTTCCCGACAATTAACCCCGCGCACGCCCGCAGCGCTTGCATTCAATGGAGCCGCTGTATTGCCGGCTCCATTGAATGCAATGCGCTGGACAGCTCCGGCCCGTTTCTAATGAAACGCGGCTAGGAGCAGATTTTCGGGCGATTTTTGGGCCGATTTTTCGGCGCCGGTCACGCGATTTGCGCATGCGCATCCGTCATGCGATGCGCAAATCGCGTGAAAAAACGCCCGTGTGACTAAGGCCTAAATACTTAGTGTGAGCGATTCATATCTCACAGCAATAAAGGAATTAGGAGTAGGAGTAAACCAGGGTGGCTCAATAAAGATGTAAAGGAGGCAATAGACACCAAAAATAAAGCATTTAAACTATTAAATCAAGAAGGCAGTGAAGAAACACTCAAAACCTATAAGGAAAAAATAAATTATGTAAAAAGTCAATAAAAGCAGCAAAAGTGGAGACTTATTGACAAGCAGAATAAAAGTAAAACTAATACTGAAAGTGTTGGCCCGTTAAAAAATAATGTAGAAAAAGTTGGAGAGGGTGGTGAGGAGAAAACAAATCTGTTAAATACTTTGTTTCTGCAGTATATTCACAAATGATGTGAATCATTTTATGAGGAAAATTACATGTCAGATGAGATGCAGAGTAATAAAGTAAACTCTCTACTGAATTTCACCAGTTTTACCAAAGTAGAAGTGCAAAGCTACCTTAAAAAGATTGAAATAGGCAAATTGCCGAGTCTTGATAGCATATACCCCCAGGTTCTAAGGGAACTAAGTAATGTGATAGACAGACCGTTGTTTCTTATATTTAAGGAATCTATATTGGCGGGGTCTGTTCCACTGGATTGATACATAGCCGAAGTGGGAACAATATTCAAAAAGGGGTTAAAAGGTGAACCCGGAAACTACAGGTAAGTAAATCTTACTTCTAAAGGCCCATTTACATGGGACAAGTGTCGGGCAAACAATGCCTGACACTCATCCCTGTGTATACTCGTTCCTATGCTATTACACAGGAGTGAGTATCACTGGGTCACTCACAGCGAGGCCAGCAGGAAGGCAGGGCAGATGGGGAAGTGCTCTCTGCCTAGCCGCCTCTATTTACTGTAAGCAGCAGTCTTCAGTACTGAACGACTGCTGTTTACACTGAACGATGTGTCATTCGGTTTGAAAGCATTCTAAAACTGGACGACTTTCGTCCAGTCATTCAGTCTCTGCATGCATTTACACAGGACGACTATCATTCAAATACCCACGAGAGCGCGGGGTTTTAAACAACGACCAACGGAAATTGTCCCGTGTAAAAGGGCCTTTACGGCTTTTAAGGGTTGCTATTCTGGAATATCTAAAAAAATTTGCTGTATAACTTCATATCAGCATGGGTTTATAAAGGGGTCACTCCTGTCAAACCAATCTGATCAGCTTCTATGAGGAGGTAAGTTCCAGACTGGACCAGGGAGAGTCATTGGATCTTGTGTATCTAGAGTTTTCCAAAGCGTTTGATATTGTGCTGCATAAAAGCTTGGTATATAAAATGAGAATGCTTGGTCTGGGCGACAATGTGTGTAAGTGGGGAAGTAACTGGTGCAATGGTAGAAAGCAGAGGGTGGTTATTAATGGTACATACTCTGATTGGGTCACCATTACTAGTAGAGGTGCCACAGGGGGCAGTATTGGGCCCTATTCTTCTTAATATATTTATTAGGGACCTGGTTGAAGGATTGCACAGTAAAATATCAATATTTGCACTTGATACAAAATTATGTACAGTAATTAACACAGAAGAGAAGGCATAATGTGGTTGCAAGTGAATCTGGATACGTTTGGGCAGGAAACTGGCAAATGAGGTTTAACACTGATAAATGTACAGTTCTGCACATGGGCAGAGGAAATACATTTCACCATTACACACTAAATGGGTAAACAATGGGCAAAACTGGCATGGAAAAGGACTTGAAGATTTTATTTAACTGTAAACGTAACTGGAGAAACCAGTGTCAGGCAGCTGCTGCCAAGACAAATAGAATCATACAGTGTATAAAAAAGGCCCAGGGGCACATGACGAGCACATTGTTCATCCTCTTTATAAGTCACTGGTCAGACCACACATGGAATACTGTGTACAGTTTTGAGCACTGGTACTCAAGGATATATTAGAGCTTGAGCTGGTTCAAAGGTGGGCAACTAAAGTAATAAATGAAATGGACAGAATACAATACCCGGAGAGGTTATCAAAATTAGGGCTATTCACTTTGGAAAAGAGATGACTGAGGGGCGACCAAATAACTATCTATAAATATATCAGGGGACAATACAGAGATCTCTCCCATCAACTTTTTATACCCAGGACTGTGACTATAACAAGGGGGCATCCTCTACATCTAGAGGAAAGAAGTTTCTACACTGACAGAAGTGGGTTCTTTACTGTAAATGCAGTGAGACTATAGAAATCCATGTTATAATCACTAATTACTTCAGAAGTGTTGGTAATCCAGGGTTTATTCCGATTGCCAGACTTGAAGTCAGGAAGGAATTTTCTTCCCTTAAATGAGGAAAATTGACTTGTACCTCAATGGAGTTTTTGCTTTCTTCTGGTTCAACATTAGAGGGTAATAGGCTGAACTTGATGGAAATATGTATTTTTTCAGCCCAACATACTTTGTTACTAATATGTGGTTTAATGAAGTAATTACTTTCATTTCCATGTAGAGAAATGCTCTAATGCAGTGTTTAGGGTGCTGATGGTGTTCTCTGACCTCTGCAGACTCTCTTTTTCATTTCACTCTGCCCCACATTATTCTTTGGGCAGTCAATGAGAGCAGTAGCACTACCTAAGCTCCAACATTTCACACTTTGTTCTGTTTTTTTATACCTCCATTAACTCTTGGCTTTGATGCAATAGTGAGACTTCAGAAAAAGCAGCGTATCGAGCCATCACGTTGTCTGCTTGAGGGGAATTCAAATTTCAGAGAAGCATATAAAATTCAACACAGCTCTTGTTAACCACATTACATTCCAAAACACTAGATTTTTTTCCAGTCCTCATATGACATTAAATACAAAACTTTCATTATTGCATCCTCGAAAACATCCTCATAGAAGCAGACAGAAAAAGACAGGCAGATTTACATGTTTCAAGCCTCACAAACTAGGCTCTTCCTCCACTTGGGTTTTGGAATTGGTTCCATCTGTGATTGAGGCGGCTTCCTTCCCTGCACCGTGCTAATTAGATTCCAGGATAGTGTCCGGGGTGGGTGGGCTAGTTTCACTTTTTCTATTGATTATATTTCTTCAACCAAGTTACATGTCAGTTTGGTATGTAATCACCCTACAGAGGAGACTTACAATATGTGTTATTCATAGCAGCACCATATAACTGGTCAAAACTGAAATCTCGTAAAAGTCAGCAAGGAAGCACCATTTAGGCAGGGAAGCAAAGAAAAGCCGAAAGAGTCAGTAAAACTTGAAAGCTGATATTTATCCACCATGTAATTTAACTCTAAATGCAGCCAAAACCAAAGGAAAAAGCAGTGCATATCCTCCTCCCATAAACAATAGTAATACTCCTGATCTACAGTACCATCTGTAAGCATTTCTTGAGCAAAAGGTTCACCAATGATCCTTTTTCTTCAATGCTTACTACCAGCCACACAAAAGTCTCAGAATCTGTGATTGGCTCCATTTATTTTAATTTTAAGGGGCTGTCTCATGACAACCTATTTCCATAAAGGGCTAGGAATTATTTTGCACAGGCTGCTGACATTGCCCATTTTCTTCATTTCCTAGATTTCCTTTAAGTAAAGCATCATTCGGTATTATTGTATATTGACGCCACCAGGAAGTCCTGGTGGAGCCAAGACTGACAGGGGGTAACTCCCCCTGAACGTGATTGGCTGCTGAGCTGCTTGGCCTGCAGGTCCTGGAAGGCCATTAAGGCGTTCCTACTGTCAAACCCCTAGCTTCCAGTGGAGTCAAGATACAATAATACCGCATCATTCATTGCTTGCCACAACCTTGGTCTGTGGTTCTTTTTCTTTAATGATTTTCTTTATTGACCTCCAATTAATTATATTTTCATATAAGAATATATTATAACTTTACAAATATTAGTATAGAGTGTACGCTGTTTGACATCATAAACACAGGTAAAGTCTCCTAAAAATAAACAATAACATTATGTGTTTTAGCTCTGGAGCTGCTACACTAAATTCCCAAATCACAGTCATCCATAAAGGAATTAAAGCAAGATGAGCCAATCACTGATGAATGACATCACTGAATGGCTGTGATTCACTCATCGAGTGCTGACTGTGATTGGCTGCTGGCACTCAATTAGCCAATTACAGAGCTCGCTTTGCTAGAGGCGGGATATTCAAAGCCCCGTCAGCAGCAGAAGCTCCGCTGTGAGACGAGGAGGACGCAGCTTACCGCAATGCCACGGAAGACCATCGGGATGCCGCGGGGCAGGTGAGTATTGTGGGTTTTTTTGTGGGGCTCCTGAGCTAGGTCCTATTTTTGGGGGAGGACTTATATTTCAAGCCTCCCCCTGAAAACCTGATAGGTCTTACTATTAGGGTAGGACCTATTTTTGGGGAAACACTGTAGTAGTCAGACACAGAACTAGTCCTGCATATTCATGAGCTGCGGGATGGTCACACCCACCCCACCCTCCAGCCAATGATTGGCAGCTTCCTCTCTATGCACAGTAATAGGCAGACAGCAGTCAAGAGGTGGCTGGAAGGGGTGGGTGTAGCTAGCCTGCAGCTCATAAATATCCAGGACTACTTCATGTAGTCCTCTCTGCATGTGCTGCTACTGATAAAAGACTAATTTCTCCAAAACTGCTGCACAGATTCACCCAGCAGACATATCATTATAATCAGTGTGACCGGCACTACCTAATGCTGCCCTCAGAAAGGGGTGCAAAAAGATGGTGAGAGTCTCTTCAAGGGTAAGCCCTATCACTAGAACTGTTGTAGGACACCCATACACAACCAGAGGCAATTCCCGCTGACTGTAATGTAGCATCTGGACTCCTGAATTCAAATTATATTATGTGCCCATAAAGGTAATTTATTTAATTTCAGGTTTTGTGGTATAGAAAATGTTAACCACCCTATTAGAGGCTTGTTCTGCTGTCAACATGACAGAAACCTCTTTGGAACCCCAATAGACCTCATTATACATCAATGGGGTCTGCAAATTACAACTTGTGGTATGTCAGACCAGCACGGTATTCTGGCTTATGTTACAAATAAAAGCCATGACACCAGCAATCAGTTGATGGGCAAAATTAACCTCTAACTCACTTCACAAGGAAATGGGACACCAGCCAGAAGTTATCCTGTAGAGCAGGGGTCTCCAACTCCAGTCCTCAGTGCCCCCCAACAGGTCATGTTTTCAGGATCTCCTATAGTAAGAACACCTGTGGCACTGTCTGAGGCACCGACAACAATTACATCACCTGTGCAACACTGAGGAAATCCTGAAAACATGACCTGCTGGGGGTCCCTGAGGACTGGAGTTGGGGAACACTGCTGTAGAGCAACAAAAGTGTGTATAGTTTGCCACTATCACATATGGAAGTGTATATGGTAACGTAAACATTATTTGATATACTCTATTTACCATGGATCTTACACGCACTCACAAAGTCATCTTGGGCATTTAGTAAAGTGCTAGAAAAGGGCAGTGTCCAGCGGCCATACACATATAAGGAAGGTTGGAGACTTAGTAAAATCTTCCTAGCCTATTTTGGTTGTGTGCGGGTCACTCATGCATGTAATATAGTCACTCAGGGTGCAGCCACCGTTGTTGGGTCTTCAGTGTATCTAAGTTGCTCCCAATAATAGAATATATCTTACTGTACAGTACCTCATGAAGGGGCTCTATGCCCTGAAATGTGTTAAATGAGATTGATAAAACTGCACTCTTCAATACCTCAAGATTTTGTGTGCTGTTACTACAACAAAAGGATAGCTCCAGTCCTACCTATCTTATCCATTTACACAGAAATTAATGGCTACTGTTGTTTTTTTTAGGAAATTGTATCTTTTAAAATATAAAAGTTGCATTTTTAGGATATTTTTATGCTTTAATCTATCTATCTATCTATCTATCTATCTATCTATATATATATATATATATATATATATATATATATATATATATATATATATATATAAAGGTGAAAGCCCTCACTGATTGACTGACTGACTCGCCATTAATTCTCTAAATTCCCGATGCCGTACAAACATGAAATTTGGCAGGAGCATTTTCAGGTACAAAATTAGAAATGTAAAGGGGTCACAACTCACAACTCAATTATTCAATGCTCATTGCAAAAGTAAGTGCACCCCTATGTAATGTAACTTCCCGGTATCGTACAAGCGTGAAATTTGGCGCGAGCATTCTTTAGGTCCTAAGTTAGGGGAGTTAGAGGGGAGGCACATTCTGCAGAGGGACATCAGTACATGCAGTCTGAGGAGAATCTATCGCTCCTCTATGTGTATACATATTTTATTCCTCGGTTCCTCTGAAGTAACCATGACTTCATAACATTTTCTGTGCGAACAACAGGTAAACACTAGAGATGAGCGAGCGTACTCGCTAAGGCAAATTACTCGAACAAGTATTGCCAATTTTGAGTACATACCTGCTCGTCCCAAAAGATTCGGGGGCCGGCAGGGAGAGCGGGGAGGAATGGGGGCGAGATCTCTCTCTCCCCCCCCACCCCCCGCTCCTACATGTATACATGTTTTATTCCTCGGTTCCTCTGAAGTAACCATGACTTCATAACATTTTCTGTGCGAACAACAGGTAAACACTAGAGATGAGCGAGCGTACTCGCTAAGGCAAATTACTCGAACAAGTATTGCCATTTTTGAGTACATACCTGCTCGTCCCAAAAGATTCGGGGGCCGGCAGGGAGAGCGGGGAGGAACAGGGGCGAGATCTCTCTCTCTCTCCCCCCCCCCCCCCCCCCGCTCCTACATGCTCATTCCCGCAACTCACCGATCAACCCCGCCGGCCCCCAAATCTTTTGGCACGAGCGGGTATGTACTTGAAAATGGAAATACTTGCTTGAGTAATTTGCCTTAGCGAGTACGCTTGCTCTTCTCTAGGAAACACCTGGACTAAATTAACTCAGGTGAAGTCGGGTATATCAGTTAGGAGGGAATGAGGAAATGGGAAGATGGAACAATATCTCTGCAGTGCCTCCTATTAGAAGGCAGCATTCTTGCAAATCAATGGGGGATAATACATGGCTATATTTGTTTAGTTTTTTTTTTCTATAACTTGTTACTTCTGTTATTTGTTTGTGCCTTTATTCTTTTTTGGGGTTTTGTAAGTACTATCATTTAACATTTGTATGTGAATTGGAGAACATTACGTCACCACTTCCAGATGATTCCCTAGGTAAGTGGTCTCCAACCTGTGGCTTTGCAGTTGTTGCAAAAGTATAACTCCGAGCATGAGTTCTACTGACTGCTGCAGGTCATTTTACATGTTGGAGATATTTGTTCAGCGATGCCATATTAGTATAATTTCCAATAACACGTACACACTGTCACCTGTTGGTGCATAGTGATTGTTTGCTGACTCTGTAAAAGCCTAAGGGTACTTTCACATGTGCCAGCTACTGGCTAAAAAATCTCTCAAATGAGCCATTTTGACTGATAGTTATCCCGTTTAAACGTGAGACCCAACAGTGTACTGAGCGAGAAATGCTCATTAGTCTCTAGTTTGCTTTGTTTATTTTCACTAAAACGAACCAACTAGTGAGTGACGTCTTGCTCAGTGCAGACAGGTGGATATTCATTTTTAAGTCTTTCACAGTGAATGGAGGTGGGCAGCTAGAAGAGATCTCCGGCACGGTCTGCCTCCATTCACTAAATTACTTTCACAACTCTGTTTCACATGGAAACAGCCTTGCATCCCTGCGGGGGTTCCCATCATCTCCGCCACGGCAGGAGATCGCGATGGGCTCCGACTGTTTTCAATGGGGCTGGCTACGATGTGTTTTCTGCATAGCATCGCAACGTGGTGCCATGTAAGAAAACATTGCAAATGTGAATCTCGCCTGATTTTCTCACCAGTGTGAAGGCGTCCTCAAGGTGCTAATACATGGCCATTGCTAATGCTAGCACTTCCCTGGTAATTGCCGGGCTGCACCTGAACTTTCAATGTCAGCCCGCTACCTATCAGTAAACTGTGAACGTTAGTGACGGTCACTAGTGCTTGTGTTATACTACCTTTGGCTGTAGGCACATGGACATATTTTTGGGCCATGTGTTGCCCTTGTTCTCCACAGACAGCATATAACCAAACCTATTGTAGCCAATGGGGCTATACATATGCACAATTTTTCATAGACTGATTGTCCACTTGGGTAGAAAAATCATGGTGTGTCCTATTCTTGTCCGTTGTCACTAAAATGTGCAAAGTCTGTAAATATTAGATGGATGTTGTGTGCTGTCCGATGTCATTGGTGACCAAGTTTCTTGTGTTTAACTCGCATTACAAACATGTGCCTTCAGCCCTAAGTCAAACATTTATTTAGAAAAGTTTACACCACAAAGCGTAAATAGTCCAGATCTCTAGCACTCCAGGTCTAGTCTGAACATAGGCAGGTATCTGACAGCCTGTAATATATAATTTACTGACAGATTTAAATGGACATTGGAGAAATTCCAAGAGGCTTAAGTGCTTTATGCTAATGTTACATTTGGGAACTGCTATTTATGCTAATACCAGATTCGAACTGCTATAACAATTAGATGGTATAAAGTAGGAGCTTCGCTAGAAGTCTTTTTTTACATAGAAAAAAAAAACATTCCCTTGACCGAAAAGTTGAGGCTTTGCTTACAGCCGAGGCTGCACTGACATCGGAAATAAAAGCGACGGTATGCCATTTATATGAACAACGGAAGAGATCAAATAAGATATGACTATTACACTTAAGGCTTAAGAGGGCAGATAAGGTAAGGTGTGCTTCAAATCTGCCATCACATTACATAGTCTTCTACTTTTATTCTATTTCACTGATTTATGTAAATGGAAAAATACATCTCTGTTTTATGAATCAGCCTGAATAGCAAAGAAAGTGATTTATCAAGGCTGTATATTTGCAGATGTATATAAAAACTAGTGATATAGTAAAAGATGGTGCACAACCATATTAATGATATTGGGCTAAACCAGTCATTAGCTGTAAGACTATGGAATTCTGGGCGAAGGGGCACAGAGAAGAAAAACAGCACCGTGATACGTAGAGGAGAGGAGACAGTGGCAGCACACTGCCAAAGACTACATAATGACCTGCTTTTGATTATCATAACCACATGGGATTCTGGATAGTGAAATCAGACACTCAGATCTGTTCTACAAGACAGTGATTTTTTATTTTACAGTGATTTGCTTGTAAAAGGTTATAAACTAATTCTGTATAATTGGATACATTGTATTTCATTTACCCAGCTTACTACTTTGCTCTCAGACTTCTTGTAAATCATACCACGGTCTAAGGTTATACATTCCAGACTTGAAGAAGACTCGCAGCTCTTCATTTGTATCTCTCTGTTCTATTTAATTGCTGATGTTAAAGAAAAGCAGGATAGTTATACAACCCCAATTCCAAAAAACGTTGGGACGCATTGTAAAATGTATATACACTACCGTTCAAAAGTTTGGGGTCACATTGAAATGTCCTTATTTTTGAAGGAAAAGCACTGTACTTTTCAATGAAGATAACTTTAAACTAGTCCTAACTTTAAACAAATGCACTCTATACATTGCTAATGTGGTAAATGACTATTCTAGCTGCAAATGCCTGGTTTTTTGTGCAAAATCTACAAAGGTGAATAGAGGCCCCTTTCCAGCAACTATCACTCCAGTGTTCTAATGGTACAATGTGTTTGCTCATTGGCTCAGAAGGCTAATTGATGATTAGAAAACCCTTGTGCAATCATGTTCACACATCTGAAAACAGTCTAGCTCGTTACAGAAGCTACAAAACTGACCTTCCTGTGAGCAGATTGAGTTTCTGGAGCATCACATTTGTGGGGTCAATTAAACGCTCAAAATGGCCAGAAAAAGAGAACTTTCATCTGAAACTCGACAGTCTATTCTTGTTCTTAGAAATGAAGGCTATTCCATGCGAGAAATTGCTAAGAAATTGAAGATTTCCTACAACGGTGTGTACTACTCCCTTCAGAGGACAGCACAAACAGGCTCTAACCAGAGTAGAAAAAGAAGTGGGAGGCCGCGTTGCACAACTAAGCAAGAAGATAAGCACATTAGAGTCTCTAGTTTGAGAAACAGACGCCTCACAGGTACCCAACTGACATCTTCATTAAATAGTACCCGCAAAACACCAGTGTCAACATCTACAGTGAAGAGGCGGCTGCGGGATTTTGGGCTTCAGGGCAGAGTGGCAAAGAAAAAGCCATATCTGAGACTGGCCAATAAAAGAAAAAGATTAAGATGGGCAAAAGAACATAGACATTGGACAGAGGAAGACTGGAAAAAAGTGTTGTGGACGGATGAATCCAAGTTTGAGGTGTTTGGATCACAAAGAAGAACGTTTGTGAGACGCAGAACAAATGAAAAGATGCTGGAAGAATGCCTGACGCCATCTGTTAAGCATGGTGGAGGTAATGTGATGGTCTGGGGTTGCTTTGGTGCTGGTAAGGTGGGAGATTTGTACAGGGTAAAAGGGATTCTGAATAAGGAAGGCTATCACTCCATTTTGCAACGCCATGCCATACCCAGTGGACAGCGCTTGATTGGAACCAATTTCATCCTACAACAGGACAATGACCCTAAACACACCTCCAAATTGTGCAAGAACTATTTACAGCAGAAGCAGGCAGCTGGTATTCTATCGGTAATGGAGTGGCCAGCGCAGTCACCAGATCTGAACCCCATTGAGCTGTTGTGGCAGCAGCTTGACCGTATGGTACGCCAGAAGTGCCCATCCAACCAATCCAACTTGTGGGAGATGCTTCTAGAAGCGTGGGGTGCAATTTCTCAAGCTTACCTCAACAAATTAACAGCTAGAATGTCAAAGGTGTGCAATGCTGTAATTGCTGCAAAAGGAGGATTCTTTGACGAAAGCAAAGTTTGATGTAAAAATAATGTTATTTCAAATACAAATCATTATTTCTAACCTTGTCAATGTCTTGACTCTATTTTCTATTCATTTCACAACGCATGGTGGTGAATAAGTGTGACTTTTCATGGAAAACACAAAATTGTTTGGGTGACCCCAAACTTTTGAACGGTAGTGTAAGTGTAAAGAAAAGAAGAATGCCATGATTTGTACATCTCACATAACCATATTTTATTCACACTAGAACACATATCAGAAGGTGGAAGGGAAACATGTTCCCATTTCATTAAAAAAAATAACTCATTTAGAAAATGATGCCAACAACACATTCACAAAGGTTGGGACAAGAGTAACGAAAGGCTGTGATAGTACGTGGTACTAATGAGAAACAGCTGGAGGGTCAATTTTTTAATAAGTCACATGACTGTGTATAAAAATGAGCATGTTAGAGAGGCAGAGTCTCTCAGGAGCAAAGATGGTCAGAGGTTCATCAATCTGTGAAAAACTGCATCTAATAATTGTGGAACAATTTAAAAAATGTTCCTCAATGTAAAACAGTGAAAACTTTGAATACCCCACCATCTACAGCATATAATATCATTAAAAGATTCTGAGAATCTGGAGAATTCATGTGCACAAGGGACAAGGCCAACGGTCAATATGTGATGCTTGAGATCTACGGGCCCTCAAGTGTCACTGCATTAAAAACAGGCATGATCCTGTAAAGCACATCACTGCGTGGGCTCAGGAATACTTCCAGAATCACTGTCTGTGAACACAGTTGGCTGTGCAATCCACAAATGCAAGTTATAGCTGTATCATGCAAAGAAGAAGCCATATATCAACAAAATCCAGAAACGCCAAGATCTTCTCTGGGCCAAAGCTCATTTATAATGCACTGAGGCAAAATGAAAAACTGTTCTGTGGTCAGATGAATCAAATTTGAAGTTCTTTTTGGAAACCAAGAAGACTGCCTGGAGAGGAATAGGTAAGTATTTAATTCTTTTTTCTAATGACAGAACCCCTTTAAAAGAAGACAGCAGTCATAAAAATATATGCATAAGTCCCCGCACCATGCCCAGTCCTCCCATTCAAGAGGGCCTGTTCACCTGCACAGATCAGACAGCCCCCACTCTACTGAACAGCACATGTGCCCTGCACAGTCGAGCAGGGACCTCATAGCTCCATTACCAGTACCTCCTACCGTAGGACTCGAGCACTGCTAGCTCCACTACACTTCAAACACTTAATAGAATTGGCAATTGGATATTTCCAAAAGCTAAGGGAAAGAGGAAGGAGCAGTGAGGAGTAATGACCAGCCTGTGGAACAGAGATGAAAGAACCTGTGGCAGGCAAGTATATTTAAGCCTAAGGCCCAATGCCCACGGCCATATTTGCACTACAGGATCTAGAGCGCGTGTTCGCCTTCGGACCCCGCAGTAAATACTCCCCATAGGACATGCATGGAAAACGCCTTTCCATGCCCATGAG
This sequence comes from Eleutherodactylus coqui, assembly GCF_035609145.1. Lineage (NCBI taxonomy): Eukaryota > Metazoa > Chordata > Amphibia > Anura > Eleutherodactylidae > Eleutherodactylus > Eleutherodactylus coqui. The sequence goes on along the minus strand of NC_089846.1, from coordinate 48,012,797 downwards.
CAGAAGTCAACAGCGATTTTCCGCTCATGGGGGAAAATCGCAGCATGTCTTATTCTAGTGCGAGGCTCACATGGGTGGCTTCCATTGCAGTCAATGAAGCTGTCCGTCCCGCTGCGAGTCACAGCGGATCCACGTAATCATTGGATTGACACTCTGCACTGCGCATGTGCAGCGGCTCACCAGTCGTCACATTTGCAGAGCAGAGAGAGAAGACAACTAACAGGTAGGTGGGAGTCAATACTGGGGCACAGGGTCTGATTCTACTGCGAGATTTCGCAGTCTGGATTCGACCCGGCCATGGGCATGAGGCCTAAAAGAAAATTATATGAACCCTCATAGTCAGCAGTTTATCTAAACAAGTAAACAAGAAGAAAACATGAAAGAAGACAGACGAGATTGAACTGTTATAGAGTCCCATCACTTTAATACTGGCACCTGTCCGAACTCATGGAGGGTCATGGAGAGGATGTACAGGAACTTACTATGCCAGGACTATAAATTCCTGATTTATTTTTTTACCACAGTGACTACAGCTGTAATATAGATGGAGCTCACAAGGCCCTTTCTATCCTGACAGTTCGGTTACATGAGCGGTATTCTTCAGATAACAATTAAATGCCATTTCAGCAATGACCATCTCCGAGTTATTCTGAATCTGTCAACACTGTCAACCGGAGAGACTCTGAAACAGGCTTTCTGTGAAACATTACATGTTGAAACACCAACTGCACTTCTACAGAATTTGACTACATGGTTATTAGCGATGGTGAAATAATAAGTAGCTGAAATTATGAATGGAAAAATATTTCTCTTAGGCCGCCTGCACACGAGCGGAAATCCCGCCGCGGGATTTCCCGCGGGATTTCCGCCGCTGTAAGTTTGCATAGGAGTGCATTACAATACGCACTCCTATGCAGACGGCCGCGGTTTGGCCGCGCGAAATCTCGCGCGGCAAATAAACCGCGGCATGTCCTAATTTTCTGCGGGGCACGCACTCACCCGGCCGCCGGCTCCGGTCTGCGCATGCCCGGCTGCGCGGCAGCCGGCACATGAAAGAGCCGGGGCCGCCAGGCGCGGGTGAGTACGCGCTCATCCCTGCAGGCGCTCGGGTCGGATCGCGCGGCGAGAATTCTCGCTGCCGGATCCGACCCGCTCGTCTGCAGGCGGCCTTACACTTTATCTGCTTTTTTAACTTAAAACATGTTTTTATTTAAATTTACTATTTTAGGAAAGAGAAGAAACACATGTTCTAAGTAGTGGTGAGAGAATGTTTCAAAGGTTTTCGGCTGGTTCAACGTATTTAGGCAAAAAGCTTGGTGCAGTCGAGGGGCAGCTTCACACTGGCGAGGGCGATATCGGGCCATTATTCACAACCCATGTGAAACACTTGGATGAGAGGTGTTGTCATGTCGAAACAGCCTCACATCCCAGCGGGGATGGAGCTATTCCCCGCGGGGCCGAAGGAATTCCCTGCCACAGCTGGTATTGCTGCCGGCCCCATTGAAATCAATGAGAGATATTGCAAATAGATAGCACATAATGCAATTTTTTTTCTCACACAACATTGCAGATGGGAATTAAATCATTGAAAATCACTGGTTTCATAATTCTGCATTTTCACTTACTCTCCCATTATGCGAAAATCGTTTGATTTTATTGCAAGTGTGAAGGAGTTTGAACTGAACTGGAACTTCACTGACACCCCTAAAACTGGTGTATAACACTGTCTAAAAGTAATAAAAGCGCTATATAACACTCTTAGGTCACCTTGAATCGTATGTAAGTACTTCTGAGCTGTTTGTAAGGAAAAGCTATTGAAGAAAAAAAAAGAAGATAAAAAAGAATGGAAGAAGAGGAGTTAGAAGCAAAATTAAAAAAAAGGAAGAGGGAAGAGAAATAGAAAGAGGAAGAAGAGAAAATAGGAAGAGGAAGAAGGAATAGGACTATAAAGAAGAGGAGGCGGAAGAAAAAGAAATTTGAGAGTTCAGCTGAAATAAACCACCTGAGGTTCAGGTTTTTGCTGAACTAGACTTCTAGCAAAGTTAGACCTGAAACAGAGTTTTACTGTTTTGGTTCACTCAACACTAGTTCTAAGACAAAAAATTGAGAAACTTACCATAGTAAAAAAAACAATAAAAATAATTCTGAATTTTTTAAAATTATATAACAAATTAGCAGAGTGTGACTTGTTCATGAAACTATGAAGTATCTATAGTCAGGAAAACGTCACCAGTTACTATTACTGATACTTTTTGCCTTATGTAAGTGATATGTTTTCCTTACAGAAACACAACTGCACGTAGGGTTTATTATTTGTTATAAATTACCATTTATATCAAAATTGACAACTTACATCTGCAGGGGGGGAGGTTATGAAACATAACTCAAACCCCTATTCACAACAAGTCGCCTTAAAGTAAAATGCAGAATTTTCCAGAAATGTTCATTTATTATGAACCAGTAAGGGCATTCCATGCGTTTCGGGAGTAAGTTAATTCTCCCTTCCTCAGGAGTATAAATATCTTTGGAGAGAGATGTAGCGCCGATCCCAGCGGTATACTATTTATATCTACATATGGACTTGTTTTTCACAGCGGGGTGAGTCATATTTATCAATGTTACCATTTAACGTATCATATAATGTATTGGAAGACTTACAAGTTTCTATGGGGAAAAAAAACACAATTGCACCATTTTCTTCAGTGATGGGGGAGCAGTAGCCGTGACATGTCATCTTTATTCTGTGGGTCAGTATGATTATGGGAAGAGCACATTTATATAGTTTTTTATATATATATAACTACTTAAAAAATAATAAAAATCCTTGTTTCTTAAAAAAAAATCATTTCTGTTGCAATCTTTTAACCCCCATAAGTTTTTATTTTTCCACCAATGCCGGTGTGTGAGAGCTGTCTTTTTTGCGGGATGAGCTGTAGCTTTTATTGCTACCATTTTGGGGTATGTACAACTTTTTAATAGCTTTTATTCAATGTTTTCTTGTAGTTAGGATGTACATAGCCATACGGCTGTTGTCAAGGGGATAAAGAGGGTAATAATAATCACACTGCCCTCCCAGCAGGCAGAAATGGTACTGCCTCTAGCTGGTCACATGATGCTATACTAATATTTTATAGGATTCACAGTACAGAATAGAAGAAATGAAAGCATGGAGAAAATCTAAAAATTAGGATAGTTCGCAATAAATATCATACAAGAGACTGCATTGCATGAAAGTGAGTGCAATACATATAATAGACACAATACAACGTCATAGAGGAATGTATTTTTGCTGGAGTGGCGCTTTAAAATACAATACAAAGTGTATTTATTGTGTGGCCATAGAGACAAATATTCAGAAATAGCAAATACATGAAGCAGAGTTGGTAAGGAAAATATAGTTAAAGGAAGAAAGTGTCCTGAAAGCGGGAAACTAATATAGTGAGTGATTGCAAAAATACTTCTAAACTAATGATCCTTGAATTAGATTCAAAATTACAAGTCAGCTTGATGAAATATAATACACAGAGCTCTGCAGATAGAAATTACTCTGCACCTTCCTAATGTATGCACGTCTGTCCATATGCGTATCATCAGTCATCTCTGCGCGTTTAGATATGCATTCTCACTATTATACATTGCAGCCACAAGTCTGTAGAAGGCAAAGTGCTCAGCACATGTCGCATGACCGGCGGCACTGTAAAGTCAAGGGGATCCGCACTGTGGCCATGAAGGGGATAAATGGAGTGCAGGATTTGACAGGTGTGAAGTGAAACTGAGAGGATGCTGAGTGCTCGCTGGATGCCAGAACTCTGCACTGATATTTTTACTGGAGCTTTTAAATGGCTCACTTCTTAAATGCTGGCACCAAACAGTAACACTTTAAACTGTTCTTAGGCCTGGACTATTAGACTAAACATTGGAACGCTCCCCATCATTACTGCTATTGTTATATCCTGTTTAAAGCCCTAAGTCCCACTGCAAAAGCACACAAACTCTGTGTAATAATTGTATTACATAGATAATTTATCATAGGCCTGACCAAACCGTGCTCAGATATAGCGCCTACAGTTCTGGTAAGGCGTACAGCTCCTTTTCATTAACATTCGGCTTTCGGCTTACTCACACGTCTTACGCACGTATTTTTCATACGGTGATAAAAAAGCACAGCTTTTTACAGAGCCACTTATACCTGCTTTATACAGAGCCACACACTGCTTTTCTTCAGGCTGGGTTTACACGGGGCTGATTTCCAGCGGAATGTCCACAGCGGACGTTCTACTGCAGATCAGCCGCAAAATGCCTGCCTCCAAACCGGTTTTGAAGCGGGTTTCCTTACCTATTCCACAGCGAGACGGTGACATAATTGACATGTCACGGATTTGGATTCTGTAGCACAAGTCACTCTCCGCACAGGTTTTGTGTGGATTATTTCCGCGGCTTGTGTACGGGATTTTGAAAATTTTGTCCACTTTGCTGCTACTGAAATTCCGCTCCGTGTGAGCCCAGCCTTAGGCCTTAGTCAGACGGGCGTTTTTTCGCACGATTTGCGGATCGCATGACGGATGCGCATCCGCAAATCGCGTGACCGGTGCCCAAAAATCGCCCGAAAATCTGCTCCTAGCCGCGTTTCATTAGAAACAGGCTGGAGCTGTCCAGCGCATTGCATTCAATGGAGCCGACAATACAGCCGACTCCATTGAAAGCAATGCGCTGCGGGCGAGTGTGGGATGAATTGTCGGGAAGGGCTTAAATATATAAGCCCTTCCCTGCAATTCATCCAGAAAAGTGTTAAAATAAAAAATATATACATACTCACCTGCTCCCGGCAGCCTGCAGTGGGTGTGAAGGGGGTGTGAGTCAGACCTGCCCCCTGATTGGCTCAGCGCTGAGCCAATCAGGGGGCAGGTCTGACTCACACCCCCTTCACACCCACTGCAGGCCGGCCGCACGGAACTCCGGCTGCCGGGAGCAGGTGAGTATGTATATATTTTTTATTTTAACACTTTTCTGGATGAATTGCAGGGAAGGGCTTATATATTTAAAGGGCTTGTCCCGCGCCGAAACGGGTTTTTTTTTTTTCAACCCCCCCCCCGTTCGGCGCGAGACAACCCCGATGCAGGGACTTAAAAAAAAAAACAGCACAGCGCTTACCTGAATCCCCGCGCTCCGGTGACTTCTATACTTACCGGTGAAGATGGCCGCCGGGATCTTCTTCCTCCGTGGACCGCAGCTCTTCTGTGCGGTCCATTGCCGATTCCAGCCTCCTGATTGGCTGGAATCGGCACGTGACGGGGCGGAGCTACACGGAGCCGGCATCCTGCACGAGAGGCTCCATTGAAGAAAGCAGAAAACCCGGACTGCGCAAGCGCGGCTAATTTGGCCATCGGAGGCCGAAAATTAGTCGGTACCATGGAGACGAGGACGCCAGCAACGGAGCAGGTAAGTATAAAACTTTTGATAACTTCTGTATGGCTCATAATTAATGCACAATGTACATTACAAAGTGCATTAATATGGCCATACAGAAGTGTATAGACCCACTTGCTGCCGCGGAACAACCCCTTTAAGCCCTTCCCGACAATTCATCCCGCGCACGCCGGCAGCCCATTGCTTTCAATGGAGTCGGCTGTATTGCCGGCTCCATTGAATTCAATGGGCAAACATCGTTCTTCTCTGCCACAGCTGCCGCCGGCCCCATTGAGCGCATATAGAGAAGAGAACAGGAATCACAGATCGCAGATATGAGTGTGAGTGTATGAGTGTGCAGACACTGCCAATCACTGATAGCTCCGCCCATTGGACCATTAACCTAAGAATGAGCAAAGATGTAAATGAATAAAATACAAGTTTTACTAAAGCTTTCCCTATAAACTATATATCAATCCGCTCGGCTCCTCCTGCTCTGTAACATGATATCTACAGTCTGTTTGTGATGAAAGATTTCCTTTAAGCTCTAAAAGTTACATAATAGAACAAAATAGGTAATGGCTGAACTAAAAATCTAAGCTATGACCGCCTGCAGACGGGCGGAAATTCCGCGACGGGATTTCCCGCGGAATTTCTGCCCTTAGAAGCTGCCATAGGATTGCGTTAGCAAACGCAATCCTAGGCAGACGGCTGCGGTTTGTCTGCGCGAAATCTCGCGGCCACCGGCTCCGGTCTGCGCATACGCCGGCTGCCCGCAAGCTGGCACATCAAACAGCCGGAGCCGCGGGTGAGTACGCGATGCTCTTTGCAGGCGCTCGGGTCGGGTCAAGTGGCGAGAATCCTCGCAGCCGGATCCGACCCGCCCGTCTGCAGGTGGCCTAATGCAGACAAACATAATCAGCTAAATGTATTGATTTGTTTACTTACCTTGGAAGTTAGATAAAAGTATTATATTTTCAGTTTAGCATGATTGTCCTGGAACAAGTGGACAGATGCCATTTTTCTCTAGTGTAATGACATATACAGATAAAAAGCAGTGATGGATTCTTGCAGGCATTGGAATAATATCACAAATATATTTTACTGTAGACTTTTAATATATTAAATCACTATTTGGAAAGCAAATTCCTTTCTGATCTTTCTTAGAAAAACGTCTAAACCGTATTTGGAAAGTTTAGTACTTTTAATGAAAAAGGAAAAATACAACAGTAAATTATACATGACAAGAGTTAAAAGAAATCTGTCACCTCGGACCATCCCCAAAAACTGAATGAATAGTTTAAGGGGTACTTCAAATATGTAATTTGTATCACCATTCTCACTCGTGTCCTTCTGGTGTGCACCAGCGAATCACCTGCCTGCTGCATGCTGCTGCACATATAGGACTGGCCCTCTCCATTATGTGTGCATGCTCAGTAGTCCTCTCTATGTATTGTCCCACGGTCTTGTTGGCACGTACGAGGGGAACGGGACTGAGGAATGTAGCAACTGGAGGAAACTATTTTCAGAGTGAAGATAAAAGGGAGGGTTAGTAATATGTGTACGAAAGAACAAGGAAGATTCCTTTGGTAAGCCACTGACTGGGACTCAGCTAGGGAGGGCAGTTGGTAAGTATGGTCAAACCCTCCAGAAGGTGAGTGCCCCTCCCATGTGTTACAGCAGGGCTGTAGCATTTAATGGCACTAGTAGCTATCGCTGCAGGATATTGTTACATTTTTCTCCCATTGACTTTACCTGGGATTCATTGCTTTCCATAACAACAATTTTAGGAAGAACTTCCCAAAATATTTCTTGTAAAAGATGCATCCAAAGTAAAAGTCACACTATTAATCTTACAATACCCCTTTAGATTACCTTTTGTTTTGGACAGAGGTGCAACTTAAAGCTGTTGGACCTCAATGCAAAATCTTTAACAGGGTCCCCGATTACAATGCTTCATTCATAGTACTCGTCTACTTATGTTGGGATGGGACACCTCATGGTCCCCCTAAGGCTTTATGGCCTGGGAACGATCGCATCCTCTGCACTCATTAGTTATGTTCCCTGGTTTTGGATATGTGGAAGTTGAAATTTAAAGGGGTTGTCCAATATTTTTTACTGTTGATGACCTTTCGTCAGGGTAGGCCATCAAAAGTTGATCGGCTGAGGTCTGGTACAGCACTAGAAGCACTGTTAGTATTGCAGCAACCCAATATGGTATTGAAGGCATAACTCTCACTGAATAAATGGAAACTGTTCCTTGAGCACCAACCTGGGTCACTGCAATGTTGAGAGTGCTATCTGCTTCCAGCGCTGTCCGCACAGATGGCAGGCTGGCAAACAGCTGATTGGTGGGGGTTCCCAAATAGCGCATTCCCAACGATCAACTATTGGTGACCTATTCTGACTCCTGAGAATATGGTGATGCAAAATAAAATCCTTAAAAAATTTGGTTTGTAACAGGAGTAATACATAACAAATACTACATAAATTTGGAATAGTCATAATCAGACTGACTCACAAATTAAAGTCAACATATGAAAAGATAATGATGTGAAAAACAAGAGCACTGGGGAAAAGGCAGATGTGTATAAAGCCAAAGAATCTCACAGCCAAAGTTACGAAACAATGCAATTCTTATTTAGTAATTATACTAAATAGGTACCAACGATAGAAAGAGATTAAACCCCATAAAAAGCACCAACATGGTGCAGCAAACATAAAGTCCAGGCCAAGAAGATTAAGAGCTCCTTCACATGAACGTATATCGGCCACCGTTTTCATGGTCGGACGATATACGTTACGATTTGATGCATTGGATTCCAATGCATCAGATCTCATGGCCATATTCCTGCAGCGTATAAGCACCCGGCTGGGCCAATATAGCGCCGTGAGCTTTCATGCCGGGCCGAAAAGATAGTCCTGGAACTATCTTTCCGGACAGAATACATTGGCTGCTGCATGGGCTCCTATGGGAGCCAATGACAGCGGCCGGAGAAGGAAGGTGGGAGGGAGTTTAGCAGCGTGACTGCTAAACTTCCTCCCTCTTCTCTCCTCCGGCTGTTTGCAATGTGAGGGGGTGAGTCGGGTCTGGGCTAAGCTCCGCCCTTATCCCACCCACTTCAATTGCAAACAGGTGGAGGGAAGGAGAGAGGAAATGAGCCAGTGAGGGGGAGGGAAGGAGAGGCAATGGCATTGCAGCTTTGGCATATATGCGCCGGGGCCCGTGCCATCTGAACAGGCACACAAAACGTTAGATTTGTTCGCCCATTCACACGATTTTACGGCCGTGGCGGGCGCACATTACAGAGTGTCTACAGCCGTGTGAAAGAGGCCTCAGGCTGGAACTACCATATACAACTGTCTCTCAAAAATAGGGTAAGTAGCCATTGAGTAAAGTGTTTAATTAAAAACCCCCATCAAAAGCATGGTTAAAGTCATACGTAATATGCAATGGTATGCAAGAAAAAAAACAAACTGAAAATGGATGTATAAATAGACATAAGAAGAGAAAATCCACTTGTTACATCAAATGTGTAAACCCTGCATTGAGAGAGAACTAGAGGTTACATATCACTAGAGATGAGCGAACGTGCTCGTTTAGAGCAATTACTTGATCAAGCATTGCTTTTTTCGAGTAACTGCCTAATCGGGCGAAAAGATTCGGGGGGCATCGGGGTTGAGCGGGGCGTTGCAGTAGGGAGTGGGGGGGGAGAGAGAGAGAGCTCCCCCTGCTTTCCCCTGTAACTCGGGCTCCTATGGATGCCCCAGCTACAGTGGAAAAGTGTCAAATAAAAAAAAATGAAAAAATGAATGTCCCCCAGAGGTCCTATATGATGTCATGGGGGACATAGATAGTAAAAAACATAATTACATACACAAATAAAACAAAATTACAGAATAAAACAACAATATATACAATATATACATAAGAAAGAAAATAACACAAAGCCGTCGCCGTATGCGCCCTGTAAACCAAGACCATACATACTATACATCAAAACGTTCAAAACAAATAGAGGAACCCTTTCCCATATTTTATTTCAGCATAAATATACTAAATAAAAAAAATAACTATAAATGTTAAAAAATCCTTTTTTTAGCATTTTAAACCCAATAAAACTAAAAAACTGAAAAAAAAAGTCAGAGAAAAAGATATTTAAAAAAATTCTCTATATGTCATGGAAAAAAAATGCAGTAAAAATAATTTTGGTAGCTAAAGGAAACAAAATAGTGCAGTAAAACCGCCACATGGGTAAAATCCCTAAAAAGTGTCTGGTCCTTAAAGGGGTTGTCTCACGAAAGCAAGTGGGGCTATACACTTCTGTATGGCCATATTAATGCACTTTGTAATGTACATCGTGCATTAAATATGAGCCATACAGAAGTTATTCACTTACCTGCTCCGTTGCTGGCGTCCCCGTCGCCATGGATCCGTCTAATTTCGCTTTCTTCTGGCGTTTTTAGATGCGCTTGCACTGTGCGGTCTTCTTCCTGGTGAATGGGGCCCGCTCGTGCCGGAGAGCTGGTCATCGTAGCTCCGCCCCGTCACGTGTGCCGATTCCAGCCAATCAGGAGGCTGGAATCGGCAATGGACCGCACAGAGCCCACAGTGCACCATGGGAAAGGACCCGCGGTGCATCGTGGGTGAAGATCCCGGCGGCCATCTTGGTGAAGGAAGACGTCGCAGAGCGGGGATTCGGGTAAGTAATATGTTTGGGGTTTTTTTAACACATCCATTGGGGTTGTCCTGCGCCGAACGGGGGGCCTATGGAGAAAAAAAAAAAACGTTTCGGTGCGAGACAACCCCTTTAAGGTACAAAACAGCCTGGTCCTTAAGGGGTTAAGTAAACTAATAACACACAAACACTTGTATCTTTCCTGTATTTTACTGAGCACATTCATTAAAGATCTGCAGTGAACCTCTATGTTAATGACTTCTCTAAGAGCTAATTGGCAAAAGGTGTTTCAATTTGAAGACGAGATTAGAAATGTGGTTTTCACAGATGCTTTGCCATTAAATCAAACCACACAAACCTGGTTACTTACATATCTGTTCTTCTCAAGAAAGACTGGTTCGCTTGAACCGTGGCTCAATGTAAACAGCTTGCAAAAGACATCAGAAAGCGTGATATAAAGACACACGAAACAGAAAAAGGCTGCGAATGCATTGCTAAAGACCTGCCTGTACATCAATCCATGGTTAGACAAAGTATCTACAAATGGAGAACATTTAGGACTGTCAATATTCTCCCTAGCAGTGGGCATCCTGTTACGATCACTGCATGCACTGACTAGGTTGAAACCCAGGACCTCTCTTCAGGTCCATAGCCCTTTCCATAAACCAAATGCTGAAGAGCATCCCTAACACTCCTAGAGTCTATGAATCATTGAATCCCTAATTCTTGATTATCCTCTATACTGACATGAGGTGGCCGTGGTTCAGCAGGAGGAGCTGTAGACTGGTAAGTTTTTAACAGGGACCTATGAAAGGCTTATGGATACCTTTGGGTAACAATGTAGTGTTTATCACTTCAATGCATGTAATTTGGTTTGACAAGCATTTTTGCAATAGGGTTTAGTAAAAAATGTTGTACAGACCTGCCTATAAGGTGTATCATGCAGTGGTTGTGAATTTGGCTTTAGGGCGCCTTCACACTGGCGATAAATGTGTGTGTTGCGAGACACACATATCTCACACAAATATGAAACCCACTCTTCCAAATGGATTTATTCAAATTTGCGATGTATTCCTGCCTGGCACCGCGTTGCGATGTGACGCAGAGAACAAATCGCAGCATGTTCTTTCTTTTGGCAATACCAATGGGGGCAGCGGCAGCAGCACCGGCCCCATTAAAACTAATGGGAGATCATCACGATCCCCTGCCGCGGCTGTGACAGCTGAAGCAAGGGATTCCTTCAGCGATCTTCCCTCATTGATATCACTGCTGCCCAGTGTGCCGGCCGGCCCAGTGTGCTTTTGTGTGCGCAAATACACTGCAGGCGGGCCCATTAAAATAGTGCAGAAATATGCAGTGAAAACACAGGTTCCCTGCGGTGCGTAATATGCACATCACATGAAAAAAATGCCCATGTGAACGAACCTATTGAAATACGCTCGTGTGAACAAGCCCTGACTAACCAGTCTCACAATTACAATTAGCCTCTTGAATGCAACCATAAAGCTAATGGGATCCTCTGTGAAAATTAGTTTTTTTTTAAACAAAAAATCTGACAGGCCAGTTCTAGAATAAAAAAAAGGAGTCCTCGATTTAATCAGATCAAACAGATCATTCACAAGAACCATATTATTTGAGGATGAAAAGCTCCACGTCATTTTACGTGATGGCTGTAGAATGGCTTGAGTGGCTTGGACCCTCTGGGTTACACCAGAGCCACTGGCTTGGCTTTTTCAGAAAAAGAGAAAAAGACGCTTAGGTATGATATAATTACAATGTACAAATATATCAATATGCAGTACACAGATCTGGGCCTGTAACCATGATAAGAGGTCATCCTCTATGTCAAGAGGATCATCATAAATAGGGATTTTTTACTGTAAGTAAGAGCAGTGAGACTACTGAACTTTCCAGATGGGCCTACTACGGGACAATTGGCATCCACATCAAGGAAAGTTTTTTTGTCTACTTTTGGATCAACATGGTAGGTTTATATGTTGGACTTGATGTTTATTTTTAACATTATCAACTATGTCACTATGACCTTTAAGGGTTATTTACTACTGATGACCTGTCCTCAGGATAGGTCATCAATAACAGATTGGCAGGGATCCATCCCTTGTGATCTCCGTGCATCAGCCGATTCCTGAGGCTTGTAACTTTCGGTACAGAGCTATCTTTGTTACTGAAAGCTGACAGCTCCGTAGAGTGTACTGTAGTCCCTGCTGGTATTGAATGCTGAGTCCTATTCACTTCAATGGGACTCAGCATATATTACCAACCGGACTGTAGGCAGCTGTCTGCTTCTGGCAACTTGATGATGACAGGGATCAGCTGATCGGCTATTGATGACCTACCAATAGGAAAAAGCGGAACAACCACTTTAACAATAAAAGGCTGATGTGGGTCTGGTTGTATTAGCAATGGAGCTGACAGAAAGACACTGCCAATTTCTCAAAGGCCTTTATGGTCTCAGGCTTCCACTTGAAGATGTTGCTTTTTCTTAGCTAATTCAATAGGAGGTTTCATCAACTCTGAAACCCAAGCTGTGCCATTTAAACCTACTGCAATCATTGGCAAAACCAAGGAGTCTTTGTAACCCTTTCAGATGTCTGGGTTGAGCTTAGCCCTAAACCTTAGAAGGATCCATAAGCAAAACCTGCAGGTGTAAGGATGTAACCCACAAATGTGACTTACTGAACATCAAAGACATTTTTTGATCTTGGCAAACAAGTGGTGTTTATGTAACTTCTGCAACACAGAAGATGTAATACATGACTAAACAAATCAGGTGATAAAATCAGTATGTTATTCAGATAAATAACTATAAATCTTCCCCTACATTCTCTGAAAATATAATTCCTGCGGGAAAATTACATAAACTAGAGGGCATTACCATATATTCAAAACAACCCTCTGGTATACCAAAAACAGACTCTTAGGACGGCTGCACACGACCGGGTCGGATTCCGCATGCGGGACCCAGCGAGAGCCGTCTGTGACCCTGGCCAACTACTCGGCGTATCTGCAAAATCTGTAAATGCAGATGACCGTGGAGGCTCGCAGGCGGTCATGTGTAGTACAGATTAATTTTTTTAAATATTCGTTTTTCCCACGCTGTCGTTAGGCGATGAAGCAGGGACTCGTGGCCCATCCACAATGTTAATTGTGGCTGGGCTGCAGGTCGGATGGCCTCCATTGACTTCAATAGAAGCTGTCCACGGAGAATCCGCAGCAAAATAGAGCATGCTGCGATTTTTCCTCTGCTCGCGGAATACGCAATTTGTTTCCGAGAGTGTTAAGAAAAAAGTGAAAGTACACGCCTTTTAATGAGTGCGATATACTGTGGATCCTCCGTGCGGACGCCAACCATGGATTCCGCAATAGGAATCCGGTCGTGTGTAGCCAGCCTCACTCATCCCCCTCTCGGATGAGGATCAGATTATAGACCCCAAAATCAATACAGTGACCATCGTTCTCAGTCACAAAAGAGAATTCCGCCCCTATAGGGAGTTAGAGTATTCTAAAACCATCTTATAAACTATCTATAACATAATTCCTCATGGACTACCATTCCTGGGGTGACAAAGTATAGATCTTTTTCATTGGAAGGTGACACCAGAAACGGTTAGCTACACAATCATAATCTCTATGCGGAAGTAATTTGCCATGTTCTTTTTCAGTTTGGTTTCATTACTTGGTTTCTCTTGCTGAGAGCAATCACACGTTACTCTACTGGCTAACACGGTATCAAACCTTTTTTCCATATTAGAGATAAGAGACATCATAAAACTGTCGCATTCCTCAGCTCAGTGGACTGATTTAGTATTTATCTCTATGCTGAGACTGTCTTGTGTTTTTTTAAGTCTCAAATTTCTGTGTGTGAACATTTATTTAGATCAAGAGGAGTGTCCCCCCCCCCTCCCCTCTGCATCTGTATGTTATAATTATGTGCCATCCAAACTAGTTTCATTCATTAGCCTGAAAAAGGGGGTGATATCCCCGAAAGTTTGCTGTAACATCATTTATTTTTGTTAGCCATAAAAAGGTATCCTATCTACAAGATTACTTGGTTTCTCTCACTGAGAACAATCACACTTTACTCTACTGGCTATCACTGTATCAAACCTTTTTCAGAAATCTTTGTACCGCTATGGTAATACACCTGAAGTAACCTCTACAGAACTAGAAGTCTAAGCTAAACAATGTGATGGGATTCAGAATTTCATTTCATTATGCCTCCTAAATGCCCAACCACCACTGGATTATATGTACGTAACCAGGACAATTCTATTACCACAGCGGCTGATGAGGAATTCAGAACAAAAGACAACATGGATAAGTTACATAAAGAACATTACTTACAAGTAAAAATTATAAGAATTACATTTCTGGCCCTATCAAAAAATATGGTGAAAGAGAGGTTCAATTGATAGAGGCGACAAGACTTCTTTACCATAAGAACTGTGGCTTCAAAGAAGGCTCACATAATTTTTTAGAACAAAATAACATTATCATGTATAGTAGTCTTGACTGAATGTTGATTCAGTTATATCACCACTTGGGATCAAGAAAGAAATACCCTTCTTGGGCAGTTGGCTCAAGCCCGATGGGTGGAGGATGGGTTACCTTGCAGTGGATCAATGGGACGTGATAGGGTTCCAGAGCTTGCCCATACCCTGCTCCTCACTCACTTCCTTTCCCATCACTTGGTTGAATTGGATGAACTTTTAATCGCACTGGCTATTATAAGTATAAATAGTTGGTAGTTATCAAAGTGATCAATGTTTGGTTACTATCCCCTTTTAGAATTTTTCTTGTTGAGCATTTACTAAACTATTCATTCATATAAGAATATCTCGCCTTCGTTGGGTGGATTTCTTTAAACACTAAAAATAAAAAATGAAAACATAAATGTTTATGACATTGGTTAGCCCTCTGAGACTGCAAAACTGAAGGAATGATACTCAGCCAATAATCACACCACATATATATTTCAGCCACCCCTTACCTCCTGCTACTGAGTAATGGAGAGCAATCCTGTAACATTCATGGTCTCTTTACATACAGGCATACAGCCGCCAGAATACCTAATTTGTAGTAATTGTAGCATTTCTTATGATGTAATACTGCGTACAAATAGCCCACGATATTGTATTAAAGAACGCCATTCAGTTGCTCAGTAGACCAGAAACAAGGATAAACTTTTATGCCCTGTATTGGAATGCTATAAAAGGCAGAAAAATATATATCACCTTCTCCTATATATGCCTACATTTACCTGAACACAAGAACTTAATTTTGACTTCTTTCATAGAGTGTAGCTTTATGCAAGATTTTGCGTACCCAGTGTCAAATTATATGCTCTGTGGAAGAGAAAAAAATTTAACCTGTGTAGAAAACAAACTGTCCAGTAAGGCACAGGAAAGCATATGGAAAGCGACTGCTATAGGGGATGAAAAAAATACGGCGCAGGATTAAAGCCTCTGCTCCTGTAATCAAGCAGGAGCAGGTCGAGTTCTCAGCTGTTAGTCAAGCTGAGAACTCAGAGGAGAAGTGAGAAGCGGTTTTTAACTGTTCTGCCTTCTTCTTTCCCGGGTACATAGCACTCAAGAAGCGCTATGTACTAAGAAGTGAAAGTGTTTCTTCCAATACGCGACTCAGCGATCATGTGTTACAGCTAGAGATGAGCGAGCGTACTCGCTAAAGCAAACTACTCGAGCGAGTAGTGCGTTAAGTGAGTACCTGCCCGCTCGTCTCTAAAGATTCAGGGAAGAGCGGGGAGGAACAGAGGGGGGAGATCTCTCTCTCACTCTCTTCCCCCGCTCCTCCCGGCTCACTCCTGCAACTCACCGCTCTCCCCCGCCGGCAGCCGAATCTTTAGAGACGAGAGGGCAGGTACTCGCATAAGGCACTACTCGCTCAAGTAGTTTGCCTTAGCGAGTATGCTCACTCATCTCTAGTTACAGCATATCCTAGGAGACCCTGATCAGCTCTGACAGTGACTATTGTCACTTCAGGGGGATATTTTCACCTGTAACTGGGGCTCCTATGGATGTCCCAGCTACAGTAGAAAGGTGTGTAATAAAAGAAAAAAAAGACCATGCGAATGACCCCCAAAGGTCTTATATGATGTCATGGGGGTCATAGATCGTAAAAAAAAGTTAGTTACATAAATAAGTAAGAAAAATTCCAGAATAAAATAAAAATAAATGCATAAAAAAAAGAGCAACCGAAAGCCGATGCCAATCAAAACCATCGCCATATGTGCCCTGTAATCCAAAACCATACAGATCATATATCAAAACGATCGAAACAGAATGAGGAACCCACTGCCATTCTTTATCTTAGCGTATATTTTTTTTATTTAGAAAAAAACAACTATAAATTTAAAAAAAACAGTTTTTTTAGCCTTTTACCCCCAATGAAACTTAAAAAAAGGGAAAAAAAGTCAGCGAAAAAATATTTAAAAAATAAGCTGAACCTGATTGTAAAGAATATTTTGAACTACCTCTTTAAACCTAGAAATGTATATAAAATTAACGGGGATAATCTTGACCCCACTGCTTGTCAGTCTCCAAGATTTACTACATGTTCCTAAAACAAACATTCTTGTAGAATTGTTGCAGAAAGTACTGGGTTTTAATCTTCTAATTTTTGTCTGGGGACTGGTTGAGGGAACATGCTTAGCCAAGGGGACAGGGCTTAACAATTTGTACTGCTGAAGACAAGGCAAAGGAAGTAGCTTCCTGCTGCAACAAGTTGTCTCATAGCCAGATACAGGAGTGTGAGGAGGAGGGAGCATGGCTCCTGAAACACATGCAGGATATATATATATATATATATATATATATATATATATAAAAGAGAGTTCTTAGTTTTAATTATAATATGAGAAGAAGGTAGGATCAAAGGCGAGGAGGAGATTGAGGAATGAATTTGTGGGATATTTGTGTTGACTGCTCCTTTAACTCATCAGCTGACCCTGACTTAGTCAACATGGTAAAACTGCTAAGTGAGCCATGCACAACACAAAGTGACAGTATATTGCGTTCACTCTAGTGTTCAGTGTGAAAACTAATACATCAAGATTAGTTTAACCTAGTAGTGACAAAGAAATTACCCCAAAATATAATCCATTATATATGTTACCCTAGGCGCTGGACCTCTAGTGCCTAGAAGCACATACTGCCCTCCATATATGCCAGTGTTGTAATGTCTCTGGTTTGGTGACGTTCAAGAGTTTTAGAAATCCCTTTGAAACGCTTCTCAGAAAGCTTCTCTGCCTCATCTTTTGTGGTATTTGCTATGATTATGAAACGGTGAACTTTAGTAAACTTTGTGGTCACTACTTCAGTCTCCTGGTAGGATCCAATATGCAGTGAGGTTCAGATATAGCAGTTGTGTGATATATCGGAGTGGATGACTCCAGCTATTGGCACAAAATGTGAAACCACTATTTGATTCTTCTATTGTAGTGTGTTGGGGTTCACATGGGCATTTGATAATTTCGTCTCCCAAGAATTCGAGGACAGGCCTATTTTGACCCCAGAACTGACTTTTTAACATTTTTTTCATCAATGTATGATGGTTTTTTTAATTTTCTGTCTACAAAGCTGTATGAGTGAGTATGCATTTTTTTTTCTTTGGGGGAGGTGAGGGGGAGTTTGGGAGGGAAGAAATGAGAAAGAAAAATGCAATTCTGACACTTTTTTTGTTCTGTTTTTAAGCCTTGCACCCTGCAGTATAGATAACATGTTAACGTTATTCTACAAGTCAGTTGCTTTATGTTTTAGTAGTTTTACTGAATAAAAACAGGTTTTATAGGAAAAATGTAATATTTTTGTATCGCCACATTCTGAGAAACATAACTTTCTCACTGTTCTGTAGACACAGGCGTATAGGGGTCATGTGTTGTCATTTTGGCACCATTTTCAAGTGCATAGCAGTTATTACTTCTATTAATTTTGTGGAGTGAAAAATAGTACCGTAATTTTGCCCTGATTTGTTTTTGCATCTTTTTCATTTCCTGCACAATGCAGCTTAACCCCTTTCCCTGCAGCCGGTTTTGGCCTTCCTGACCAGGCCTCATTTTTCAAATCTGACATGTGTCACTTCAGTGGTAATAGCTTTGGAATGCTTTTACCTATGTAGGTGATTCTGAGTCTTTTCATGACGTACATTATGTTAGTGGGGAATTATCAATAAAATATTTTGCATTTATAAAAATATCCTAAATTTAGAGAAATTTTTGAAAATTTGCAATTTTCGAACTGAATTGTTCTGCTTGTAAGACCGATAATAGCACACAAAATAACTAATAAATAACATTTACGATATGTGCACTGCATATTGGTACCATTGGTATCATTTTGAAAGTCTTATTGGGGCAATTTTTGTAATTTTGATGAAAATATCCAATATCCTATTTTTAATAGGCCAATTCAGGTTCTAAAGTGAAACCCAAATAAATCTCCTCATTTTAAAAAACGTACCCCACAAAGTTTCCAAAACAGCATTTACAAATTCTGCTAACTCCTAAGGTGTTTCACAGAAATAAAAGTAAAGTGGAGGATAAATGTTATTATTTTATTTATTTTTTTCTTGCAGATTTTTTATTTGAATTGTTTTCTTTTTTTTTGTAACACAGCAGAAGTTAGTAGACGAACAAATCATATTACCTGCAATCTGCACATGTGGCCCTTTTAAAACGTGACTCAAAAACAGGCCTCAGAGAACAAGGAGCGCCGTGTGGATTTTGGGGCCTCCCTTTTATTGGACTATTCCAAGCCGCATTCAGATAACCATAATTTTTTGTTTTTCCACCTACGGCAATGTTTGGGCTTGTTTTTTGTGGGATAATCTGACATTTTTATTGGTAACATTTTGGGGTGCAGACAACCTTTTTGATGTTTTGTATTGTATTTAAGAGACTAACTGTTCAAAAAACTGCAATTTGGACATTGTTTTTTATTTTTAGAGCCTGTTCACCGTGCAGTTATAAGTGTTATGTTACCACTATTCTACAGGTCAGTACAGTTGCAGCAATATCGCTTTTACTACTTTTGCACAATAAAAACATTTTTCATAGATTTTTTTTTCTGGCATTACCATATTCAGAGACACAACTTTTTTTTTCATCAGCAGAGTTGCTTGAAGGCTCATTAATTTGCAGAATTTAAGCTTATGCTTTCATTGATACCATTTTGGGATATATGTGACTTTTTAAGAATTTTTATTGCAAGTTTTGGGAACTGAGGTGTACAAAATAAACACAACTTTGAGATTGCTTTTTATTTTTCTCACATGCCACATGTCAAGGTATAAATGATATCTTATTTTTATTCTGACGTGATTTGTATTCTGGCAATACCAAATTTATATATATATATTTTTGGGGGGATTTTTACTTTGGGACAATAAAAGCATAATTCAGAGAAAAAATATTTTTTTACATCATTGTATTCAGAGAGTCATAACTTTTTTAATTTTTCCATCCACAGAGCTATTTCAGGGCTTAGTTTTTGCAGGATGAGTTGACATTTCATCTGCACCATTTTGGGGTGCATACAACTTTTTGACTGCTTTGTATTTCATTTTTCATAAGACAGGATAATTAAAATCAGCAATTGTGGAATTGTTTTTCTTTTACGGCGTTCATCATATGGGCTAAATAACATAATGATTTTATAGACGGATTGTCATGAAAACGTCAATATGGAATTTTTTTTTTAATTTGCATTTTTCCAATAGTAAATAGCGTTTTATTGAAAAAATGGCTATTTTGGGGGGGGGGGGGGGGAAGCTATACATGTGAAACTATTTATTATTTCATTTTTACCACATTCTTTGTCCATCCCACAAGGGAACTTGAAGATGCAATCCTTTGATCGATTAGATAATACACTGTACTACTTAAGTAGTACAGTGTATTATCTTGCATTGTCCTGCTTATCACTGACAGTACAGTCTGACCCTCAACCATCAGTACCCCATGATCAGATCACGGAAATGCCAATAGGATGAAGGAGGGAGCCATCTTCCTCTAGATGTCACTGAGAGTGGTATATAAAGGATTAAATCACCAGGACTGAAGCTAATCAGCATTGTACATGTATAACACAATTTGGGAACTACTGGCCCACTGCGCTGTACAAGTACTATTCATGTTTGGAAGGGGTTAAAGGAGTATTTTCATCTTAGAAAGCTACCCCTATCCACAAGATAGTGGATAACTTGCTGATCATGGGGGTCCAACCACTGGAACCCTCACCAATTGCAGATTTTATCCCCAACACATACTGAAGTTTTGGTAGCAATGAAACTAGCAGAGAAAGACGAATTCAAGTGCTTGGCAATCTTCAGCAAGCCTATTGAAGTAAATGGAGCAGAGGTACACATGCAAGGCCACA
Organism: Eleutherodactylus coqui; assembly: GCF_035609145.1. Lineage (NCBI taxonomy): Eukaryota > Metazoa > Chordata > Amphibia > Anura > Eleutherodactylidae > Eleutherodactylus > Eleutherodactylus coqui. The sequence goes on along the minus strand of NC_089846.1, from coordinate 47,992,300 downwards.
GCTGTCAAAACTGCATGATGCACTTAGGACAAAATCACAAGATCAGGGATGATTTCCCTTGATCTATTCCTGAGGCTCATTAGCGTGAAAATTGCCCATTCACACGATCTGGAGCTGCGCGTTGCAGAAAAAAATGCGCTGCTGTTCGGAATTCCTTTGGTTGTCAGAAATCTTCCTATTGATTCTAATGTCTTAAATGCACGCACCTGTCTTCTTTTCTGAGCGTCGGACGCAGCTAAACTCCCTTCCCCCTCCCTTTTTTTCCAGCTCCCGTAGGATTCTATGGACCAAAGATAGGTCAAGACCTGTATTTTCGCACAGCAGGGAATGTCAGTCACGGACGTCCTATTCTTTTAGGTGTGATTTTTTTTTTCTTTGCACGCCTAAAATTCCTTCATCTGAATGTTTCCATAGGAAACCATTGGTTCTAATAGTAGCAATTTTTTTGTGTGGCTAACTTAGCTGCGTGTGAACGAGCCCTAAATTGTGTCTTACCTGGCCAAAAAAAGGCTTCTAGCTGGAGAGAGATAAATCAGAATAATGCTCATAAACATAAGCCGCTGCACACAAACAGCATCATGTTACAGTAAATGCCACTGGCTCAAATAACAAAGAGTTTCCATTTTAATTTAGCTAGATCTCCTGTGAAAAGACTAATTGGAAGGTGATAATCAGGAAGGCAGGCTGGATTAAACATAAACCAGAGGACCGATTGTTTAAATGTTTCCACTTGATTATTCTTGAACTTTTAATACTAACTACTATTCTGTCTTCCGAATATACAGTATATACCAAACTGCGCAGCAAACCATGTCACAGCAAACGGCATGCCACTACCTAATTATAATATATTAAAATATGCTAAGATAAATGTATCCATTCATCCACATAAACACTTTACATCAAGGACAACAATTAGGTAATTCACGTTTAGCTCCTCAATGGAGATGACAGCACTAGGGAAACAGATGTTATGTTGCATTGGAAGCACAACAACATGGCACACTCTCTCCCGGTTGAGAAAGAAAATCTTGAGAAAATGTATATTTAGTTGTACAATTCCCATTTGTGCCATGGTAATTAATGGCTAAAATAAATGAGTTCCATATTGCGATAGTACTGTAGCAATGCTTAACAAACAGAGTTAACTCGGTGAGTAATCCACGCTCAGTTATGGCCCCTTGTACAATTGTTACAATGTATTCACGACACAAATTAAAGACAGAATTGAAAGATCTTACAAAAATCTTAGCAAATACTCCATGAATTAATTATGAGAGGAAAACAAACAGATCCAGTCCTGTCCCACTGTTCAAGGAAAAATGTAACCGAATGTCTTTGGGTTACTGAAATAAAAGCAATTTAGTCAAATACAAGATAGTCCTTTGATGTGCATAGACGGCTTGATACTCGATGCCTATGGATTTGACTTAAGTTTTCAGTTCCTGGGTGTGGAGCAGTTCAAGAAGAATGGCTAATTGCCACATATTTTATACCTTTCTAAACATTTGAGAGTTGGAGTCTTGCCCAAACTTTAAAAACTTTGATCCGACTCCCACTTTATCCAAAATTCAAATAAATGTTTCTAATAAAAAGAAGAAGAATGAACTAATCCTAACAGTTATTACTACCAACTCTCCAAAGAGTTTACAGTTAAAAGTATAGAATAATGAGCCGTTGGATTTTAATGTAAACAACAGCATATATCTAAAACATTCACTACCTGTCCAGTGAAATCATGAATGTAGGTTTACATTTGTAGGAGGCTAATATTAAGCGAAATGTAATGTTTTTTTTGCAACAAAAATGGACTTGCTCTAAAAACGTCTAGTTTCACTCTCACTATTCAATGTGCGTGTTCCTAAAAATTCACAAGAAGGCCTGAGCTGAGAAACAAGAATGGAAACCATCAAAGTTTCTATCCCATTAGTTCCGGACTTAGTTATTAAGCTGTAGAGACAGTTAAGATGAACTGTGTTGTAGGTGGACCTCTTCTTGTCCTTTATGCCTCCAGGGTTAAGTTTTGTTCAAAGAGGATCCCATAGATAGATGTTCGATGTTAGATTAATATCCGTGTCATCAAGGTCTATGCCGCTCAGGAAAAAAATAAGGAAAAAATATTAGAAAAAAGCAAGGATATATATTTTAATGTAGGTAAAACTGAAATTCCGAAAGGATAAGCTGACTCGTCTGTGCAAAAGTGAAATAATAAGTAAGAATCCCGAGATATTTGGAGTGCGTTGAGTCAGAAGGAAACAATTACCATAAACAACTCCCTATTTAAAACAGTTGACGACGGTCATACGTTACACAGCTCTCCTTCATATCTTTTTGCTAAGAGTTCATATTCTGAGGGATATATTAGTCTGATAAACAAAGCCATGTGTGAAGCAATAGCATTTGTCACGTATGAAGGTGAATGGAACAGGCTTCTATGTCTTCCTCTTCGATAGAGAGAAATCCGAACAGTTTTATCGTATCTGATGCCACATAGGTTGTAGATTTAGAAAAACATTCAAGTCTCCAAAGCATTCTTGTCGATCTGATAATTGTTTTCTGCTTACAGAATATTCTGTTGCAATGTTAAAAAATGAAACCGCTTATTCAGACTGAATCGTAGTGGAATGTGCTGCAAATACACCAGAAACGATAGACAACTATGTTACTACTATGTGTAACTGTATGCCGAATACTAATGTGACCAATTACCTGTTAGAAAGAAGCACTCCCTCTAGAAGTAAAAATACAACACACTGAACATAATTGACAATGAAATTAATTCCCTATTAAAAATCTATTTTATAGATTTCAATAGATGATACAAAATAATAATTTAAAAAAACTAACAACAAAAATGTGTTTTGCTGCACATAAAAGAAACTAAATAGTTATCTGAGTTTATATCAATTCCCAGATACTACTGAATATCTCTCTTTCATCTATATATCTATCTATCTACCTATCCATCTATCATCTCTCATATCTATCTATCTCATATCTATCTATCTCTCATATCTGTCTATCTATCTATCTCATATCTATCTATTTATTATATATCTATTTATTATCTATCTATCTATTATCTATCTCATATCTATATATCTCATATCTATCTATTTATTATCTATCTATTATCTATCTCATATCTATATATCTCATATCTCTATCTATCTATCTATCTATCTATCTATCTATCTATCTATCTATCTCACATCTATCTATCTATCTATCTATCTATCTCACATCTATCTATCTACTCTCTGTCTACTTATCTATCTATCTATCTAGTATCTATCTCATATCTATCTATCTGTCCATCTGTCTATCTCATATATATCTTTCTATCTATCTAATATCTATCTATCTATCTATCTCATATCTATCTATCTATCTATCTATCTATCCATCTGTCTATCTCATATATATCTTTCTATCTATCTATCTATCTATCTATCTATCTCATATCTATCTATCTATCTATCTATCTATCTATCTCATATCTATCTATCTCATATCTATCTATCTATCTCATATCTATTTATCTATCTATCTAGAATTTGGTACATCTGGAGACGCTATTATAAGAAAAACAAATGCTAAGAGCCCCTCGGCTTTTGAGATTTATTCAAGCTACACATTATTAAAGAGAACGTAAACCATGAAAAAAGTTTATGCAATAAAATCCAGTGAGACGGACAAAGTCCAACATGAAGCACAGACATCAGAAGGAAATCAATTTGCTTTTAAAATGCGAGTTTTGTCATTTGCTTTTAGACTTTGTTTTCTGCGTGTTAAATCACTTCAGCTGAAACAATATTCGGGAGCGATAGGACTTTACATACAACGCAGTGCTGGATCCTGCGATCGTCTATATGTCATGACCCGACAGCAATTTCTATATGGAATAACTGAATCCATATTCATATGTTGTTATGCGATTCTGAACGATGTATCAGCATGATTTGTCTTGATTAACCTGACAGATTTCCTATAAGGGAGGCCGCAGGCATACGGGAACTCTGAAGTTTCTTTTCTTGAGAGCAGACTTAAATCTTCCCATGTATTATTTAGCGAAGCAATAATTAAGGCAATAACTACGAGTATTGTTTCATCAACACCAAAACCATCAGTAAATACATTCTAAATACTCATGTGGCCGTGCTGCTCTTAGTCAAACATCATCTACACATCGTTGCCACACATGAAAGAATTTTTATTACCGTAAGACAAAAAGTAGCAAACGGGAAAGAGTTACTGAAGTTTCAATGTTATCTGTAGCAAATGTAAAATTAGAAAGACTTTATCCGCTATTCCCAGCGGTATTTTAATCAAGTGAATCGACTATTTTCTATTAGATATTTGACCATAATATATGCACAATTCTGCTCGGATGCATTATTTTAGAGCTATTAATTTATATCTCCAGCCATGCAGCTCCAATCCACAACAGGAAATATTTTTTTACCATTTATCAAACAAATAAAATTAAAAATGCAGTCAAATAAAGGAAATCACCCAATATATATCGCTTCAGACAAAGCATAAAAAATGTAAACATACTAAAATATAAAACATTACTAGATAAATGACGGAAAACACAAACACAAGGCCCGTGTTATAATTCGGAAATAAGAAAAGACATAAAACTACATGTAGGAATTTCCCAGAAGAAGACAAAAATTACATATTTTTTCCTGTATGTGAAATGTACGGCATTCACATTAAACATAAAGGTCATTGTTGGGGGAGGAGGGGGGTAAAAATATAGTTGCTTTACGATGCTTGAAAAATTATTTTCGAGCCAAACAGTGTTTATATTTTTGACTCCTGTGTCTGTTAATATATGGAACACCTTAAGAAAACATTCCAAAATGAAATAATAGTATGACCTACTAAACCTTTCCAGTTGTTTATGCTTCAAACTAATGGCACAAATTAGGAAATTAAGTTAAAAATTCTAAAGGGAAACACTTTCCAGAGACCATCGGGGGTACTGGTAAATGTCCGTGTCTGTTCTATGCTACTCATTGATTAATTCTCACGTTTAGAGCTTCATGGGCTCCCGGAAAGGTTAGCAGCAGTCTTTAATGTCAGAACGGAGCCGGGTTGAACTATGGAGATTATCATTCTAATTAGCGTGCCACTGCCATTCTTCTGACATGTGTACTACTGACTCTAAAGAGCCTCATGTTGTCAGTGTATTGTAAGAAAACTAAGTACTTGCTGGGGGCTTCACTTCTCTATTATCACTTTTATAAACATTACCGAAAGCAGCAATGTTTTACCGAATGTATGTCAAGGCATTTTAATCTGATCGCTTTATGTCTCACTTGGCTGTTGCTTGAAAATGGCCCAAGGAAACTCTGGGAAAAAACCCATTGATAGAACAATAATAATGCAATTCAAGGATGAGTAATCTACAATACAGATAATATTTAAGATGTTTTTAGGCTGCAGTTTGAGAGTCTTTGTCTGTTTAGAATAATGTATTAAATGGTAAGTTTATTTTGCCGTTTATTTAAGGCTCTAATCACATTTGCGTCGGAAACTCCATTCGTCTATGCAGGACTTTTTTGTAAAAATGCCGGACAAGTGCAGGCACCGAACGTATGCCATTATAATCAATTGAGTCCGTTCAGCACAGTTTAGTCCCATTATGAGATGGATCCGTTCAAACAGGGGGTTCCGTTTTCCTGCTCCCATAATGGATGTAAATTTAACCTAACTTTTCTTTTTATTGTTTTCCTTTTGTCATTTTTCCACAATATTTGCTATGTGACATAATTATCAGGCTGGTATAAGTCCTACTCAAATGTAGCTTGTATAATGGCAAAATAATTGGATTAGTATATAGTGCCATTTTATAGTATCATTTAGTTGTGCTATTGAATACAAACTGAATCTACAGATGGCAAATTCATAGGAGTTAAAACAATTATCTCCCCATCACTCCCACTGGCATCTCCATTGTTAGTAAATTCTTTGGCCGGCCAAGATTTAGGAATGCAGTCATACGGCAAAGCATTATGTGCATGCTAAACCGTGCGCAGAATGAAAGAAACCATTCCATCTTCACAAATCACGCTATATTATTTGAAGCATAAGGAAATAATCAAATATATTAGATCAGGGCAGAGCTATGTAGCGAATAGGCCTAACAGTTTGCTCTTGTCATTGAATACATTTTGTAGGATTTTATTTATTGTCTAGGGTAGTTTTTACTATTAAGCTACTAAAAACTGTAATTGGCCTCTGGAGCAGTCCAACCAGCTTGTAAAGTTTATAGCATGCTATATCATTTAGCGATAACATATCTAGGTTATGGGTCTTCATGGTATATCACTCAGAGCCAGTTCAAAGCCCCAAAACTCTCTGACTTAAATCAATCACTCAATATGTAAAAGCATTTTTACCTCCGGAGGGGTGGGGGGAGGGGGTGCAAGCAAGAATATAGGACAAACTTTATATTGAAGTTTTGCAGGGTCATTCTGTAACAAAGAAAATTCAATTTTTCTTTTTCAAAGACTCTTAACTTTTTAAATGTTACATGGCTATAAAGTGCGAGTTATTAGAATCTAATAGATGGCACATATTTCCTAACAGAGGAAACTGGCCAGCTTTGTATGAGAAGCTATTCTGTATGTGAACCTCATTCAGAGAGGAATATAGTTTGTGGAGCACTTCTGGCTATTCGCATATTCTGGAATCTGAGTTATTGCGCTGCTTTACGGATTTTCTATGCATATATTTTATCGGCTTTATAAAACTAAAAAAAGACGCATGACTGTCCAAGTTGCAGGATGACTTACAAACTCGTGATTAGTGCAGATGGCATTTTTCTCTCTAAAAAAACGCAAAAAATGCTGTAATATATATAGTTACATACTTAGTACAGCTAAAAATAAGACATATGTCCATCCAGTTCAGCCTATTAACCTGTAATGTTGATCCAAACATAGGCAAAAGCCCCATGAGGGAGAAGCCAGTTTTCCTCATTTTAGGGAAAGCATTCTTTCTCGACTCCAAATCTGACAATCAGCATATCCCTAAATCATCAGCCCTTCTGTAGTATTGTATTTTTCGCTCACACCTGATGATAAGGCGCACCTAGGTTTTAGAGGTGGAAAATTGGATAAAAATATTTTGAACTCACCCGGAGACTTTAGGTGACAGTAAAGGGAGGGTCACTGTAACTCCTTTCCTTTCTCTTCCGCAGCAGGAGCAGCGGAGCTCTGTAACAGTGGCGCTCTCTGTAACAGCGGCGCTCGTGGTACGGCGGGAGGAAGCTGATTGGTGGAGATGTGGGAGCAGCAGCAGTTTCCACCGGCGGTCACTTCTAATCATCGGCAGTGCAAAGGAGAAAGAGAACTACTCTCCTCTCCTGCTACTTGCGGATGTGCGAATATCCCAGCCAGCATAAATTTCGTCATGTTCACTTTATAGGATAGTGCGACGGGGGGAAAAAATGTGTCTTATAGAGCGAAAAATACAGTTATCAAGTGACTATAACATGTAATATTGTTGCACTCACAAAAGGTGTCCAGGCTCATCTTGAGCTCTTTTAGCAAGTTCACCATCAGCACATCCTCGAGCACAGAGTTCCACAGTCTCAATGCTCTTACAGTAAAGAAGCAGAAACCTTCATGTAGGCCATCTTTATTAACATAAATATACATAAAAAGACTTTAAACACAATTGCAGAATTTTTTAAAATGTATATTTATGTTAATAAAGTTTAGATATTTTTTGGCATCAGTCATCACTATGTACAGAAACGTGCTATTGTAATGAATTGCATTGTGAATATGATCTTTGACCTTTAATCACCTTAAGGTGGTCTTTTTTGTTCCTGTATACATAGTCCCATGTTCTGTGCACTGTCATATATATATCAGCCTGATTTGAAGAAGGGGATAATATGTTTTCTGTTTGACGTATGACCATAAAAAGATGGATGTTTCACACATCATTCTACTACTATAGTTATTGGCCATTGAAAGGGAAAGTACAGAATTCTGGATCCTTTTTCTGGTGGTTTTCACTTTCCTTCTTCGCACTACATGCAGGTCGAATAATGTGTCGAACAGTCAGAGCAGGCTACAGAGGATCAGCAACATGTCATTCAGCATACAACCCTTACTGTGTCCTGCGTCAGACTTCAGAGAATCGGCAGCGTGTCATTCAGCATTAAGCAAAGGGCCAAAGCTAATAGCGTGAAATACTGGCTCTTCTTCAAAGACTACAAGGAAAATACTTCTCTCCATCTCACGACATTCCTCTGTATGCAGAGGAAGCAAATGACATATTCAACATGATTGTAGGAGTGCCACGATGGACTAATGCAGAGATGGAGATTGCCACAATCCAACACCCGTGTGCTGAGCTCTACTTATGCTGTAGTTCAGCCTGCCTCCCTATCCCAGCATGCTGTCTTCCTCCTCTCTCCTTGGTGGATGGTCAGCAGATGCTGACCTGACTACTGAAAGGAGAAGGAACTCTTCTGTGTAATCGCAGCAACTCATTTCCAACCTATCAGATCACACAGAATTCTGACCGGCACAAATCATATAGATCAGTGAGGAGTTGTGTGACTGTCAACAACGCAGTTTCCCCTATGATTGAGCAGAAAGCTTTATCAGTGATATGCCCAATCATTACAGAATTTGTCCCACCAATTAATATTGCTTCCTTGCTTCTGCTGACCAGAACATGTGATGGCGGTGGCCAATTACTGACCATTGCGGTGACCTTCTATAGCCAGTCACTGGCTGTAGCAGTCACATGTCCTGAAGCAACTTGGAAGGCCAGAGTGGTTGTGAAGCAAGTTTATGTGGTCGGTAAAGCCGTTTAAGAAAACAAGCATTAGGGTCTGGCATTGTCAGGCCCACTTGACCGTGGACTAGACTTGACTCGAGGGTGCATACTGTTGTGCAAGATGCGTGCACGTCGTACATTTAGAAGCCCAAATGCTGGATCTAAATGGGCAACTGGCAACACTGAGAGCCATTGACATCATGGAAAGGAGTTTGGTGCTCACTGAGCAGGCACTCGCTGTGGTAGAGGCGGGGGCGGATGGTAGTACGGAAGAGCAGGGGGAGCAGGCAAGAAGCTGGGTGACAGAAAGAAGGATGGATAGAGGGAAGAGAACCAGGGAGGCTAGTCCTGAACTGGCACAACCCAACAAGTTTGCAAGATTGGCAGATGAGGGGGATGCCATTACAGAGCCAGCACCGCTGCAGCACGACACGCCCTCTGAACGCCAGGGGGATGACTGCTCCAGTGAGAAGGGGACGGGGAGCGTAGGGCAGGCTAGACAGGACCTAGTGGTGGGGGACTCAATTATTAGGGGGACAGAGAGGGCAATCTGCCATAAAGACTGGGATCGTCGAACGGTGTGTTGTCTTCCTGGCGCTCGAGTTCGACACATCACGGATCGGATTGACAGATTACTGGGAGGGGCTGGCGAGGATCCAGTGGTCATGGTGCACGTTGGCGCCAATGAACAAATTAGAGGTCAATGGAGGGCCCTCAAAAATGATTTCAGGGACCTAGGGTCCAAGCTTAGGGCGCGGACCTTCAGGGTAGTTTTCTAGGAAATACTACCTGCACCTAAGGCCACACTAGAAAGGCAGCAGGATCTTAGGGAGGTAAACAAGTGGCTCCGGAGTTGGTGTAAGAAGGAGGGATTTGGGTTCCTGGAGAACTGGGCTGACTTTGCTGTCGGCTACAGGCTCTACCGTAGGGATGGGCTGCATCTTAATGGGGAGGGTGCAGCTGTGCTGGGGGAAAAGATGGCTAGAAGGCTGGAGGAGTGTTTAAACTAGGGACTGGGGGGGAGGGCAAAATGAGAAATAGTGGGGTAGCCAGTGTAGATAGCAACCTGGGTCAAATAAATGGGAATGGGGGTCGAGCAGGGGGGGGGTTTATACAGTTAGAAATGTGAGGTCAGCTATTAGTACGAATAGCAACAAAACGAATTTAAAAAACAAAAATAACGATATCAATTGTATGACCACAAATGCACGAAGTCTGATTGGTAAAGTGGGTGAGCTTGAAGCAAGAATGACTGATGAGAGTTATGATATAGTTGGAATAAGGGAAACATGGCTTGATGATAAGTGTGATTGGGCGACGAATTTACAGGGGTACAATCTCTTCAGAAGAGACCGAAGGAACCAGAAAGGGGGAGGGGTATGTCTGTACGTCAAATCGAACTTAAATCCGAGACTGGGGGACTTTAATTATCCAGATATAATATGGGAAAATGAGACCTGCAAATCTCACAAGGGTGATAAGTTCTTGAGAGTAATTAAAGATAATTACCTGAACCAACTGGTGCAGGAACCAACAAGAGGGAGGGCCATTCTGGACCTAGTACTAACTAACAAACCGGACCGAATAAAGGGGGTACAGGTTGAGGGGCACTTGGGGAACAGTGACCACAATATAATCAACTTCCAGCTGTCATTCAATAAGAAACCTTATCAGGGAGCGACAAACAAACTAAACATTAGTAAAGCAAAATTTGATGAGCTTAGAACTACTATCGGTAACATTAAATGGGACAACATCCTCAAAAATGCCAGTACGGAGGACAAATGGGAGTTCAAGTTCAAAAGGATCTTAATCACTTCATGTGAACAGTTCATTCCCTTTAAAAATAAAAGAATCTCAACCAAAAGGAAACCAATGTGGCTCGACAAGACGGTAAGAGGGTCAATAAACGAAAAAAAGAAAGCGTTCAAACTACTAAAGCAAAAAGGCAGCGAAGAAGCACTAAAATCGTACAGGGAAAAAACAAAATATGCAAAGATACGATCAAAATTGCCCAGGAGGAGGCGGAAAGACTGATCGCCAAAGAGAGCAAAAACAACCCAAAACTATTTTTCAACTATATTAACAGCAAAAGGATCTGCAGGGAGAGCACTGGCCCTTTAACAAATAATGCAGGGGAAATCATTGAAGATGATGGAGGGAAGGCAAATCTACTAAATAGTTTCTTTTCAAGCGTATTTACAAACGAAAAGGAAATGCCACACGAGATACAGGGGAATAAAATAAACCCCTCGCAAAATATGTCATACCTAAAGCAGGAGGAAGTGCGGAACAGGTTAAAGAAGATTAAAATCGATAAATCGCCAGGCCCAGATGGAATACACCCAAGGATACTAAGGGAACTAAGTGATGAGTTAGCTAGGCTGCTATACCTAATATTTCTAGACACTATCAAGACCGGTGTTGTACCATTGGATTGGCGCATTGCCAACGTGGTGCCAATTTATAAAAAAGGGACCAAAAGTGAGCCTGGCAACTACAGGCCGGTAAGTCTCACTTCAGTAACGGGAAAAATTTTCGAGGGGATTCTGAGAGACGCCATCGATGAGCACCTCAAGGAGAACAACGGAATAACTCCTCACCAGCATGGATTCATGAAGGGTCGCTCATGTCAGACAAATCTGATCAGTTTCTACGATGAAGTAAGCTCTAAGCTGGACCTGGGAGAGTCTATTGATCTCGTATATCTGGACTTCTCTAAAGCATTTGACACAGTGCCACATAATAGGCTAATATACAAAATGAGACAGCTTGGATTGGGTGAAAACGTGTGTAATTGGCTTAAAAATTGGCTCAATGATAGAAAGCAGAGGGTGGTAATAAATGGCTCATACTCCGATTGGGCCACAGTCACTAGTGGGGTGCCACAAAGTTCAGTATTGGGCCCCATTCTGTTCAATATATTTATCAATTACCTGATAGAGGGACTGCACAGCAAAATTTCAATATTTGCAGATGACACAAAATTATACAAAATAATTAATGCAATGGAGAACAATGTGCGGCTACAAACGGACCTAGATAAGCTGGGGGCTTGGGAAGAAAAATGGCAAATGAAGTTCAATGTTGATAAATGTAAGGTTATGCACAAGGGCAGCAAGAATGGTTGTTACCAATATTCACTTAATGGGGTACCGCTAGGGAAAAGTGATATGGAAAAAGACCTGGGGGTACTAGTGGACTATAGACTAAACTGGAGTAACCAATGCCAATCAGCTGCTGCAAAGGCAAATAAAGTTTTGGGGTGCATTAAAAGGGGTATAGGGGCGAGGGACGAGAACATTATCTTTCCATTATATAAGGCACTTGTCAGGCCCCACATGGAATACTGCGTACAGTTCTGGTCACCGGTGCTCAGGAAAGATGCTACGGTATTGGAGGGGGTTCAAAGAAGGGCAACTAAACTAATACATGGAATGACGGGACTGGAATACCCAGAGAGGCTATCCAAATTGGGACTATTTACTCTAGAAAAAAGAAGGTTAAGAGGCGACCAAATAACCATGTATAAGTACATGAGGGGACAATACAAGGATCTCTCCCAGGATCTGTTTATACCCAGGACTGCAACGGTAACAAGAGGGCATCCGCTACGTTTAGAGGAAAGCAGGTTTCATCACCAACATAGAAAGGGATTCTTTACTGTTAGAGCAGCTAGACTGTGGAACTCTCTGCCTGAGGACGTAGTGATGGCAAAATCCATAGAGCAGTTTAAAAGGGGACTTGATGTCTTTCTGGAGAGGAAGGATATTATAAGCTATAAATCTAAGATTATTTGTTAATCCGGGTTTACAGGCAGGTAGGAACTATTAGGGGTTGATCCAGGGAACAGTCTGATTGCCATTAGTGCTGCGGAATAAGTTGGCGCTATACAAATAAAGATTATTATTATTATTATTATTATTAGGGAGTCGGGAAGGAATTTTTTCCCCAAAAGAGCTAATTGGCTTCTGCTCTCGGGGTTTTTTGCCTTCCTCTGGATCAACAAAACAGGAGGCTAGACAGGCTGGACTAGATGGACATTGTCTTTATTCAGCCTTACGAACTATGTTACTATGTTAGAAGAGACTTTTTAGGAAGATTTTTTCTTCCTACTAAGGGTGCCTACCCACTTGCGTTTGCGATTTTCGTGTGTGAAAAACGCAGCGTTTTCCGCGCGTTTTTGGCGCGTTTTTCGCGGCGTTTTTCGTTAATTTCCATTGACATTCATGGGTGCATTAAGAGAAAAATAAGGACACATATGCAACTGACAGTTCCTATGTGAAAAATTGCAACGGACCGAAAAAAAAACGCAAATGGACAAGAACACATTCTATACTAATTGCTCTTCAGAAAAAACGCAAAACGCAAAGGAAAAAAAAATCGCAAGTGGGTAGGCGCCCTTAAAAGTGTGTCTTACAGTCCAAAAACACAACTTTTTGATGATATGTTTTTGTTTTCATTTTGTTACTATGCGCACACTTAAAATATTTTAGTTTTCACATTAGTCACTTAGAGCAGTCACAATAGGCTGACACTGCAGATCTTTTGTCAGTTTTGCGGGGAATGATTGCAAAAATTCATCTCATCATGACAATATACAGGGGGTGGACAAAAATATGGAAACACCAAGGCGAAATGCATGGGTTTTCACCTTTAACATTGAGCTGCCCTTTTGACCCCTGCTTTGGCTGAAAGCTTTCCTGCCAAATTTGTGTTTACTTCACCTCTTGCCCTGCTCTGCGTGGTTTTTGAAGCCAGCTGGTAACAGCAGCTGAGTGGCTCAGACCAATGGAACCTTGTTGTTCTGGCAGATGTTCACTTCTGCCCGGCAGCATCTGTGTTATATTACCTCCACTTACATAACACGGAATTATAAATCATATTTCAATAAGACATGTAGAGACCGATTTTAAGGCATAGATATTGTATGATATTTCCATATTTTTGTCCACTCCCTATATGACAACTCTATATACATATCTGCGCAGAGATAAAGCACTATATACATTCCCCTGTCACTTCCTATTCTGAGGGAGAGCGGACTGTAGTCCATCACTGGAAACTGTAATATTGTACATTAATCTGTCAATTTACTTCCATTCATTTCAGATACCAAAAAGTATACACACTAGAGATAAGCGAGCGTACTCGCTAAGTCAAACTACTCGAGCGAGTAGTGCCTTATGCGAGTACCTGCCCGCTCGTCTCTAAAGATTCGGGTGCTAAACTATCTACACGGACAATACATAAAAGTGTGTGTCTCCAATTTGGCCACCCCCATTTACTTTAAAGTTTTACACACTAAGAACTGTAAATGGGTTGTTTAGTGAATATTTTTTCTTAAACTCAATAAATGCTTATAAAATAATTTTAAAAAATCTATACTTCTCTTTCGCCCCCCCCCTCCCACCCCTCCAGCTCCCAGCAGTCTCCACCTGCCTCCAGACAGCTAATCATGTTAATACGGCTGACAACAGTAATAGCCAACAGCAGTTACATGCTTAGATGGCAAGTGTCCAGCTGCCCGGAGGTAAGCAGTGACTGGCGGGCACTATAGAGGTGGGAGGATGAAACAGGTGAGTATAGGCTTGTTTACTAAATTATAAGAATTCCTTGAGTTTATTAAAAAATTAGTTCCAGTGGGTGCGCCATTTTCAGGGTCTGTATGCCCTATGCCGAATTTATATTTCTACAATTTAAAGGAGATGTCTCGAGGAAGCAGTGATTTTTTTTTTTTGCCCAGTCCCCCTAATTAAACATACATTACTAATTACCCCTGTAAATGACTTTCCTAGCTGGTTTGTACTTACCGTTCCAGCGTTTCAGCAACTTATAAAAGTTTCCCCAAGATGGCCGCCGGCTCTTTCCCCGTCGCTCGCTGCAGCCCGATGTGCGCGCTCCCGAGACGCTGCCAGCTGTGTCTCCATGGCAACCGGACGCCATGCAGCCGCCGACCAGACGCCGCGCAGCCGCCGACCAGACGCCCCGCAGCCGCCGACCAGACGCCCCGCAGCCGCCGACCAGTCACCCACCGCCAGGCAGCAGGTAACCGGCGCTAGCCCCCGGCTCCCCAGCGCTACGCTCCCGGCTCCCCAGCGCTAGACCCTCAGCCCAGGTGAAGGCCCCGGAGCCCAGCGCTAGGTTCCGGAGCCCAGCGCTAGGTTCCGGAGCCCAGGTGAAGGCCCCGGAGCCCAGCGCTGGGCTCCGGGGCCTTCACCTGTCAGTGAACATCACCCCCGACCCATCACTTACCCCCCTGGCCCAGCGCTAGTTCCCCCGGCCTAGCGACAGCCCCCCCGGCCTAGCGACAGCCCCCCCCGGCCTAGCGACAGCCCCCCCATCGCAGCGACAGCCCCCCCCGGCCTAGCGACAGCCCCCCCATCGCAGCGACAGCCCCCCCCGGCCTAGCGACAGCCCCCCCATCGCAGCGACGACAGCCCCCCCCCCCCGGCGCAGCGGCAGCCCCAGCCCCCCCCGGCCCATCACTTACCTGGACGGCAGGACAGCTGGGCGGCTTCTCCGGACAGCTGGGCGGCTCTGCACCTTCCTCTAACAAAGGAAGGTACAGAATGGCCGCTCCAGCGCGCTCCCGAGCAGTGACAGCTCATCTGCGCATGCGCAGAAGAGCTGTAGCGGGGAGCACACTGAAGCGGCTCGTGCTGAAAGGAGAAGACCGGACTGCGCAAGCGCGTCTAAAAAAGCAAGCTGCCGGCGAATTTAGACGGAACCATGGAGACGAGGACGCTAGCAACGGAGCAGGTAAGTGGAATAACTTCTGTATGGCTCATATTTAATGCACGATGTATATTACAAAGTGCATTAATATGGCCATACGGAAGTGTATACCCCCACTTGGTTTCGAGAGACCACCCCTTTAACTACATATTCTTAATTGTGTTGCCTGCATATGTTTAAGTGGCCATTGGAGCACTCTTGTACAGTATTCATAGATTGCTGTTATGTTGCATTTGGAGGTTATTGTTTGCTGGTGGGAACTTCCTTTTGTACAATTATTATATACATTTTTGAACCCTCAGTTTGCAGTCGCCATGACTGTGCCCTCGCTAGTTTAACTTAAACTAGCGCAGAGTGTGGTGCAGAGTATAAGCTCTTGCCTACAACCTGAAGGTTGCAAGTTCAATCCCTACGTGATTTAGGTACAATAAAACAGGTATTTTCTTTCTTTATTCCATCCTTAGTAAGCACGCAACGTTTCGGCCGTTACAAACAGCCTTTGTTGCGTGATTACTAAGGATGGAATAAAGAAAGAAAATACCTGTTTCATTGCACCTGAATGCTTCTGCTGCCATTTCTGGATAGGATTTTGGAAACTAAGTGGAAGATTTGGATCCATCTTCTGAACAGCGGCTGTGCAGGGAGAGCCTCCCCTTTGATAAGGGTTTGCTGTGGTGCTGCGGGCGCTGGAGCGTGTGTGGAGTACATGATTTAGATAGTCAGCTCAAGGTTGACTCAGCCTTCCATCCTTCCGAGGTCGGTAAAATGAGTATCCAGCTTGGTGGGGGGTGAGGGCTTAGTCAGACGGGCGTTTTTTCATGCGATTTGCGCATGGGTATGCGTCCGGCGATTTTATAAAACCATTGCTTTGCAATGGTATCGGACACATGAGCGCTTTTTATGCGCTTGTCCGATAAATTATAGAACAGAAATCGCAGATCGCACCTATCTGCGATTCCTGTTCTCTTCTCTATATGCAGCAGCGCCGACCCCATTGAGAACATATAGTAGACAAATCAGCTGTAACAGCTGTGGCAGAGAAGAACGATGTTTGCCCATTGAATTCAATGGAGCCGGCAATACAGCCGGCTCCATTGAAAGCAATGGGCTGCCGGCGAGCGCGGGATGAATTGTCGGGAAGGGCTTAAATATATAAGCCCTTCCCTGCAACTCATCCAGAAATGTGTAAAAACAAAAAAAAATATATATACTCACCTTGTCCCGGCAGACGGAGTTCAGCCGCGGCCGCCGACAGTTCTCCTGAACTGCTCTCTGTAGTATTCAGCAGCCGGGGATTTAAAATCCCCGCCTGCTGAATGAACTGCCTCTGATTGGTCACAGCCTGACCAATCAGAGGCAACTCTCAGTCACACCCATTCATGAATTCATATATATTTAAGCCCTTCCCGACAATTCATTGTAAGATCGCCCGCAGCGCATTGCTTTCAATGGAGCCGGCTGTATTGCCGGCTCCATTGAATTCAATGCGCTGGACAGCTCCGGCCCGTTTCTATTGAAACGCGGCTAGGAGCAGTTTTTTCGGGCGATTTTTCGGCCCGATCACGCGATTTGCGGATGCGCATCCGTCATGCGATCCGCAAATCGCGGGAAAAAACGCCCGTGTGACTAAGGCCTAATAAGTAATAATTACCTGAAAGTGCTGCGGAATAAGATGGCGCTATACAAATACCAACATTTATTTGTAAAATACATCCATTATTTTTATAGATGAATTTTCTTGTTTGCCATGTATTATTAAATCTACATGTTGTTATTGCATGTAGTCCTTTATAGGTGGTAAAAAATTAGTTACTAGCCAATCCCTTTAAAGAGGTTGTCCAAGTAAGTTTTTTTCATGTTGAGTGACACGTTTGTACTTTAAGGCCGTATGTCTACGGGGAAAATCAGGCACCATGGACATGAGGCCTTAAAGTACAGGATATGTAACGCGGATATCTGCTGCGGATGCAGTGCGGATCAGCCTAAAATTGTATTTTATTGCAAGCGGGTGACATGCGGATGCGTTTTTTTTTCACGCGCGGATGCAACTTTTACGCTGGAGGTGTTTTACCCACTTTACCCCACCTCCTAGTACTTTCCCCACCTCCCAGCCTTGAAATCCGCAGATCTCCCGCACCCATTTAATTCACACTTAAGATCAGCAGCGGATCTCCAGCAGTCATAGAGATCAATGGCGGCCATCCGGAGTATGATCCGCACTTGAATGGAGCATGTCGCATTTTTTTCCCCGCACATGAAATTTTTAAATCGCTTTAAAATACCATCTGCGGCTATTTATCTACCGGCGGGTGGTCAATGCATTCCTATGGGTAATTTTACATGCGGATCATGCGTGCGGGCGATCCACTGTGGATTTTAAAATGTATTTTCCCCGTAGACATGCGGCCTTAAGGAACAAATAAAACATGGTTCAACATATTGAACAAATTAAAGGACACAGACGACAACGAACCAATGAACTGGGAGGGACAGCTGTAAAGATATAGAATAATTATTGTCAAAGCATTAAACAGCAAACCTGTTTCACTCAGATTATTAATTTCAGGTGTGAAGTTCTTGAAGTTTGAGGATGTTCCTCACCTAAATTAAGTTTTCACAAATACCTAATTACAGGGGGGTTCCCAGAATGGACATTCATCACCTATCCACAGAGTAGGTGTGAGCACTGACACTGAGTGGATTGCCGAGTACATACTCAACTGTTGCTCTTTTCAAACGCCTCCTAACTTGCGGTCATACATGGCATATTCATCATTGCAATCCAAGCATGCTCGGAGCATGGAAAACATAGAAAACAGGGCTGTAGTACTGGGGAGTGACTGCTGCCTCTCTATCCCTCAGACTCTTGGCTGGCTGTATTCTACCCTCTCCCCAGTGCTGGTTTCTATGCTTTCTACATGCCAAGTATGCTCGGAATGCAATGATGAATATGCCCATAGTAAGTCAGCTCCGTGAAGACTCTAGTGATGGAGCCCCCAACAATCAGACATTTATCACCTACCTTGCTTCTTAGGTTAGGCTCATACTTCATTTGAACAGGCCGCCTGCACACGAGCGGAAATCCCGCCGCGGGATTTCCCGCGGGATTTCCGCCGCTGAAAATTTGCACAGGAGTGCATTAAAATACGCACTCCTATGCAGACGGCCGCGGTAAACAAACCGCGGCATGTCCTAATTTTCTGCGGGGCACGCACTCACCCGGCCGCCGGCTCCGGTCTGCGCATGCGCCGGCTGCGCGGTAGCCGGCACATGAAAGAGCCGGGGCCGCCAGGCGCGGGTGAGTACGCGCTCGTCCCTGCAGACGCTCGGGTCGGATCGCGCGGCGAGAATTCTCGCTGCCGGATCCGACCCGCTCGTCTGCAGGCGGCCTAAGTTCAGTGAGAAAGTTTAACATTTTCTGCCATTTGTATGCCCCAGACTGTATACTTACACAATTGCATACTTCTGTAATTGACTTCCATTGGATTAAAAAGTGTAATTGACTGATTTTCAATACAGTTGAAGCAAAATCTATACCAACATATAATGTAAAGCCAGCTATATGGCTTATGTGTAGCAACTGATAGTCTAAAGCCATAATGTATTTTGTCAAGGAAGGCCCCCTCTGCCATCATGACATACATGTGGCTATAAGCAATAAAAACTATTGCACATGTCAATCTCACATCCGCCCCCCATTTGAGCTACAAACAGAGCACAATACATACAATACCCCAAACACTCCACGCATCCAGGAACACCAATGATTCCACCACTTATTGGATATAGGCAATACCACATATTGGTTACTGGTGCCAACTGTACTCTGGTAGTTAACAAGTAAAATAAACCAGCTACAACATATACTCTACAGAGTTAGTGAACTTTAGGGGTTGGAAGAGGGAACAGTCTAGTCTACACAGGATGACTTGGTATGAGGTGAAGCCTTGAAATAGGATCCAGGGCAACCAGGACAAAATATAGGACTCACATGTGTCACGCAGAGAAGTGGTGAGCTCCTCCATCTCCATTATCTCATCCACCTAGCAGAGCCAGTGACACAATGTCGGAGGAGAAACAGATTTTCAAAAGCGGGGATACGTGCCCTAACACAATTGTTTTAATATAGACTTGCAGTAAATTTTTGCTGATAAATTTACAAGGTGTAGGAGATATAAGGAAGGCAACATCTGTAGATCTTAATGTAAAACCTCACGAATAATGTCATGGACCTTTTTCCAATAAGTGCCAAGTTTAGGACACTTCCAGAAAATATGTATGTGGGAGAATTCCATAGGTTGACATAGCCAGCAATTGGGAGAAACAGAAAGAAATATTTTATGTAATTTGGTAGGCACATGGTACCACCAGGAGAGTAACTTATAACCCGCCTCTTGAAAGACAGAAAATGTACATTCAAGATCCCTTTCCCAGTTTTGTTAAAAAGGGTGGTTTAAAGTCTGCAACCGGGAAGATAAATAATCAGTAAAATCAGAAAGAATAACGGATGAGTCCTACACTAGTACATGCAAATTCAATATGAGTCAAAACCCGACTGAAGCTAGTAAATGGGGTAGAGAAGCTAGAAAACTGGAGAGCTGGCCGGCCTTCCAGAAACCCAGAGGAAGTGGGTCAGTTAAAATCTGCAGTTCTTCATGAGAAAGCCACTTAGGGCCTGTTATGAAATGCACAGCCCCACAACTTACAGCTACCACCTATGGAAAATACCTACATCTGTACTAGGGGGGGAAATGTTTACACACCAAAAAAGTGGGTCCTACTGTGGGATGCAAGTTAAATTCAGCCCTTGTATGCAAAGGCAATCAGGGCAGCAAGCGCAAAAGAATTTCAGGGAATCTGTGCTCCAAACCTATCGATAACTTAAAGTCTGCATGTCGGCACCAGTCCAACACTCTTTGGTGGGCAGCTTTATAGTATTTTTTAATATCCAGAAGACCCTCCCCACCTTCATCTCTAAGAAGAAAGAGGAGAGAATGACTCAGGCATGGGTGTTTCCCTATCCAGATAAAAGGAGTGAAGGCCAGGGTTACAGGCAGAAAAAAATGATTGGGAAGCGCAATTGGGAGAGCTTGAAAAAGATATAAAAGACGTGGGAGAATATTCATTTTGAGAATAGTACACTGAGCAAACCAGACTTCATTCTCTACATCTTAGCATACCCAAGATCCGCCTGTCTCCCTGAGCAATTATGAAATATTATATTAGGCGATTCCAATACAGTGCCAGCTATGGTGAGGAGATTAGAACTGTGTTCTTGTCTCTCCTCTAGTATTCTTCTCATTGCCCAAAAATACCCTTGTCATTACCCCTGTACACCTTCTTCCACCCTGTGTCATCCGTGCCTTTTCTTTCTTTCACATAGAATAAAAGATAGCAGTACCAAAATATTATTTTAGCTTACCTTGGGTTACAATTAGCATTAGCTAGAGAGGCAATTAGATAGTAATAGTTAGCGGTAGTGTTAAGGGGCACTTATTAGTGTTAGATCTGGGGTTAGCTGTCTTGCATTAGGGCCATTTTACGCAAAAAAATATATATTAAGAAATATTTAAAAATGCTAACAAAAAAGAATTTGAATAGCTTTATTTGTTAGGCATTATTAAAAAATGACTGCACATTTGTATATGACTGTGTCCTGAAAGTTAAGCAGTGCTCCTTTTCTTTTGGGTCATGACATGAGTCCAGACATGAGATTGGAGCCACAAAGGGCATAATTCTGAACACAGGAAAAACAGGGTGTTATATTTCAGGTTGCATGTCTTCATTTTCATGTGAGATGTGCAAAAAGAAAACCTGTCTTTAAAATGTCACAGCTGATTTGTATTAATTCTATAAAAAAAGGTGTGATCAAAATACACACTACAGTCGTAGAAGAAAGCATTAGGGGGTCTAGTTTTCGAAGCAGGTTAATTTCTAGGGGATTTTCTATCATTCTGAAACTTAGGAGTCTCTGCAAACTTGTCTTGGTGCAGGTAAAAAAAAATGTAGCAATGGGCTGCTGGTAACCCCTGCAGGGATTTTCAAGGGAGGGCTTTAAATATAAGCCCTTCCCTGAAAATCATCCCTAGAATGTGTTAAAAATAAAAAAAAATTATGCTCACCAGCTGCCGAGGATCAGGCACGTCTAGCCTGTCTTCCTGCACTGCTCTGAAGATCTTTCAGCAGGCAGGGATTTAAAATCACTGCCTGCTGAGAGGGCTATATCTGATTGGCTGAGCGCTCTGCCAATCACAGGCAGCTCTCAGCAATTTCATGAATGGCTGAGCACTGCCTGTGATCGGTCATAGCGCTCAGCCAATCAGACACAGTGCTTTAAGAAGGTGGGGTTTTTTAAATTCCCTGCCAGGACAAAATGCTTCAGAAGAGTGCCGGGGTGCCAGGGAGAAAACGCGCCGGGGCTGGACAGCACTGGAGATGTGATGTATATATATTTTTTCAAGCAGTTAGGGCTTATTTTCAGGGAAGGGCTTATATTTAAAGCCCTTCCCTGAAAATCCATATGGGGGTTGTCTTCATCCCATTGCTTTCAATGGGCGGCAGCAGCGCAGGCATTGACAGCCATGACAGGGGATTCTTTCATCCTCTCATGGAGTTCCATCATCACTGAACAATGTGACAGTGCTGTCACAGTGTTCAGTGATGAGGAGACTCCCTGTGGGGATTAACGGATTCCCCTCATGCCCTGTCACCTCTGTAACTTTACGCGTAGCACGGCCCTTACAGGCACGCATGTCCTATCTTTTGCAGGTGCGAGTATTCTGCGCCTCTAAAAGATGGACATGTGAACACTTCATAGGGAACCAATGGTTCTAATAGATGGAATTTTTTTTTTTGCGCATATAGATGGCACAAAAAAATTGGTACTCTGACCGCAGCCTAACGGTGAAAGGAGTTAAAATCACAATTATAAACTATTGGACCATGTCTTGAGACACTGTTTTAAAAAAAACACTGGTGGTCTTAGACCTATGTTTCTTTATTTTTGTGTGTAAGAATTGTGTATTTCTCCCAATGTATTGCAATCCACATGAGCATTCTAGCAAGAAAATGACGTAGCTAGCAGAACAATTAATAAAAGACTTAATTTGAAATGTCTCATTAGTGTGGCTGCTTTTAAATGCAACAGCGTTATTTTCTTAGAATAAAACAGCATTTGCATCTACTGTTACATCTATAACAGCCTATCATGCTGGGAGAAAAAGGAGGAAAACCAGCTTGCTGATGTCATACTTCTAAATTTACTTGCGGCCAAAATACTTTATGTGTACAGTCCCTTCTAAAAGTAATTTGTAGTTTCTTTGGGATGTTGTTACGTAAGAAGGCGTCTTGGAGGAGTACACCCCAGTGCTTTTCCAATATCACTTTTATAATAGAGTGACGTGGATCGCATGTAGTGATGAAGTTATGATGAAAATTACAGACAACATTGTTTATTTGTTTTTGGAGGGATTTCTATTCTTTGCTCTTTCGTAGGGTTTATTTATCAGACCCCTCTTCTTTCGATCTATTTTTAAATATGGAACTTTGAATGCGTAAATCTTCATCATTTGTGCAATTATGTCTTCGTTAATGGAACTGGGTACTTCTTTCGTATAACAATCTTTTACTATCAACTTTAATAAACGTTTTTGTAATAATTCTCCCATCCTCTTGACTCAAAGTAGAGTCCCCATAGTCAACAGATAGACTCCTTTTCAATGAGGGCCACATCAGCCAAATGGGTGACTTCAAAGGGCCGATTGTAATTGTAAGACAGTATAGTAATAATGTCCCCCATAGTGGCTGCAGTAGTAATAGTGATCCTAGTAGTAACAGTGACCCCATAGTGTCCCCAGTCATAATAGTGGTCCCGGTAGTAAGCGACTCCTGTAATAGGAGTGACTCCCATAGTGGCCCCAGTAATAATAATGACCCCCATAGTGGACCCAGTAGTGATAGTGACCTCCATAGTGGCCCCAGTGGTAACAGTGACCCTCAAAGTGACCCCAGTAAGCAGAATGGCTCAAATAATAAGAGTGGTTGTCAAAGTGGCCTCAGTAGTAATAGTGCGCCCCCCATAGTGACCCCATTAATAACAGTGTCCCCCATAGTAGCCCAAGTAGTAAGTGACCACAGTAATCGGAGTGGATCCAGTAATAATAGTGGCCCCCATAGTGGCCCCAGTAGTAAAAGGGACCCCAATAGTGGCCCTAGTAGTAAGTGTCTCCCCTAGTAGCCCCATTAGTAAGTGACCTCGATAGTGACCCCAGTAATAACAGTGACCCCAACAGTAAGTGACTCCAGTAATAAGAGTGACCCCCATAGTTGCCCCAGTTATAACAATGACCTCTTTAGTGGATCTAGTAGTGATAGTGGCCCCAGTGGTAACAGTGACCCTAATAGTGAGCCCAGTAATAATGGTGTTTCCAGTATTAAGCGACTCCAGTAATCAGAGTAGCTCCAATAATAGGAGTGACCCCCATAGTGGCCCCAGTAGTAATAGGGTCCCTCATTGTGGTCTCAGTAGTGATAGTGACCCCTCATACTGACTCCAGTAGTAATAATGACCCCCTTAGTGACCCCACTGGTAATAGTGACACCATTGTGACACCAGTAGTAACAGTGATCCCCATAGTGGCCCCAGTAGTAACAGTGAGCCTCATAGTGGCCCTAGTATTAACAGTGACCTCCACAGCAGTACTAGTAGTAATTGTGGCCCCAGTAGTAACAGTGACCCCCATAGTGGCCTCAGTAGTAATAGCGACCCTCATAGTGACCCAGTAGTAAAAGTGATCCCCACATCAGCCTCAATAGTTGTTGGCCCCTGGTCGGCTAGCATTCCTACAGGCATTCCACTCACCCAGCCACTGCTGAGCCTGAAACTGCTGGCCTCTCCTCTTGGCATCCATGTGGCATACAGGATGGCACACACAGACATGGCAGGGTAGAGGTCAGCAGTCACAGACTCTGCACTGCCGCCGGACCGGAGCTGCAGACTGTTTGAGTGAAGTGCCTGTTAGGGCTCTTTCACACAAGCATATATTGGCTGCGCTTTCACACCCGTTCAATATACGCTGCCCATCTGATGCATTGGTTTCCAATGCATCAGTGCAGATATGCATATTTCCGCGATGTAAAAACAGCCAGCCGGCACAGATAGTGGTGCACATTCTGGCTGGCAGTTTTTAGGCTGGCCAGGAAAGTTAGTTAAGGAACTATCTTCCTGGCTGGAATACGGTGGCGGCTCCCCTAGACTCCTATGGGAGCCTATCGGAGCTGCCGAAGAAGGAAGGTGGGAGGGAGTTTAGCAGCGTGTCTGATAAACTTCCACCCCTTCTCTCCGCCCCTTGCTGCCTGTTTGCAATAGTAGAGGGCAGGACGGGTCGGGATCTAGTGTACTAAGCTCCTGCCCTATCCCCTCTCATTGCTGGTAGCTGACAACGGTGGAGAGGGGGCAGGAACTTAGCACACTAGCTCCCATCCCACCCCCTCCCCTTGCCGAGAACCGTCGAGGGGGCAGAGAGGGGAAGGCAGTTTAGCAGAGCTTAACTGTCTCCTCCCCGCCCGACGGTATCCTGGGCTCGGCATATACTCAACGGACCTGGCCGTCTGAATGGCCGCATGGACGGGAGATGCAGCTGTGACTTGGTCATGGCTGCCTCTCATTCACGTGATTTTCAGTCGCGCTTTGGCCGTAACACGGCCGACTGAAAATCGTTGTGCGAGCCACATGAAATGAGGAGGCGGGCTGAATTCGGCCCAAGGGCCTTGAGTTTGACACATGTGAGTTAGAGTCTTGGCCAGTATATATGAGATTCCAGTCATTACTGTCGAGGTGTGTAGTGGAATCCTCAAATTCATCATATAATCCCTCCCATATAAAAATCAAATTGTTAATGTAACATTTGAACAATATTATTTCACTACCGATGCTGGGGTAGTATATATTTATTTTCAAATTCACCCACATATAGCTTCGCAAAACTCATGCTCATCATGGTGCCATTTGTCTGTTTGAATAATTGTGAATTGAGAGGGAAATTAATATTTCCAAGATAAACCTGATGCTGTCAGTTATGAACTGTTTTTATAATTGTGTAATGGAATGATCATGTTCAAGAATGTATGTAACACTATTGATGCCTGTATCATGAGGGGTGTTAGACTATAAAGATGTGATATCGAATGTGACCAATCTATATGGGGATTTCCATTGGATGTCAATCAGGATGGAAATATGAGAAGACTGTATTTGAGATAAGAGTCCAGAGAGTGGTCATAACGTTGGAAGACAAGGTCTACATCGTGTGACATAGTACTGCTGATAGAATTTATGCCTGAGATTATAGGTCGGCATGGTGGGTTGAATTGGTCTTGTGAATTTTGGGAAAGTGATAAAATAAGAAAGCGGGTCTTTTTTTATGATTAGAGAATCTTTCTCTGTTAAAATCTTCTGATGGTGAGCTATTTCAACCGAGTAAAAGAGGCAAGAACATTATTGGTAGGGGCAGTGGGAATTCAGATGTAATACTCCGTATCTAACAGAATTCACATAGCTTCCTGTAGTTTTCATGGTCCTGAAGTACCAATACAACTCCTTTGCTGGCATTGTGAATTATAAGGTGTCTTGCATATTTTGTTAATATTTCAAAGTTCAGAGAAGATCAAAATATAGAAGGCTTCAATATGGTTACCTATGTGGTTTAGAGGGTAAAAAACAGACTTTGGTTTCAGAGCTATGTGGAATAGAGCGGGAGGGGATTATGGGTTGTGTCAGCATTGACTAGTGTAGATGGTGTCATATGGTCCTGTTTTTTTTATGTTTTGAGGTGTCCAAAATCGAAAAATGCCTGGTGAGTATGAGTATTCTTATAAAATTGTTACCAAACAATTCAAATTCAGTTATTCTATCTGAGGGGCAGAAGGAGAGAGCTTCCTGAAGAAGTGCTGATTCAATGGGATTCAGGGTGTAGCTGGAAAGGTTAAACATTTTCATGTGTCTTGTTTCTTTTGGACTGAGGTTTTTTGCTGTGGGGCATGTCTCATTTTCTTTTTTCATCCTCTTTTTAGGCCTGATTTTACTTTCGGACGTATGGGTGTGAAGGATGTGGGTAGTTCTAAAAAAGATACTGATGATTTGTAAGAAGGGATGAAGATATGTTGTGAGACGAAAGATGGGTAACACTATCAAATGAATTTTTAATAATCGTATTAAATCTGGGGGTATTGTAAGTAGTTACACTACTTTAATAGGTTGGCTGTTAAAATACAGCAAAATGCAGAACCATAAAATTCTATAGAAGCAACAGGTCGCTATGGAAGCGCTCACATGGACCCTTTTTAGAGGCACAGAATCTGTGCTTCTAAAAAAGAACGGTCAGCGAGCACCACTCGCCTGTCCGCTCCGTGGTGCGCGCTGACCAGGGTGCTTACCATAGGCCTCTATGGGAACCATGGAAGCAGGCTGCCCGCACCCCGGACATGTGAATGGTCTGCCCCGCGGAGCTAGGGGCAGCCCGCTCACGTGATCTTTTCCTGAATGTCAGGAGCGTGGTTTACACGTTGCTTAGCAGCGTATAAACCATGCCCGTCTGAATAAGACTTAAGCGATCAAACAATCGCAAGTTCAAGATCCCTATGGGGCCTAATAAAACAAAGTAAAAATAAGTTAAAAAAAATAGAAAATATTGTGTAATTATTAGAGATGAGCGAACCTACTCGGCCACGCCCCTTTTTTGCCCGAGCGCCGCGATTTTTGAGTACTTCCGTACTCGGGCGAAAAGATTCGGGGGGCGCTGTGGGTGAGTGGAGGGAAAGAGGGAGAGAGAGAGGGCTCCCCCCTGTTCCCTGCTGCTACCCCCCGCTCCGCCACGCCTCCCCCGCCCCCCAGCGCCCCCCGAATCTTTTCACCTGAGTACGGAAGTACTCGAAAATCGCGGTGCTCGATCAAGTAATCACTCGAAACGAGTAGGTTCGCTCATCTCTAGTAATTATTGTACATAAAAAAAACAAATTAAAAAGTTAAAAAATAAAACTTTTTTAAGTAGTCGCATCCAAAAAATAAATCTAAAAATTGGTATCTATACATTACAATCAGTCCAGTTTATTAAAATATCACATTAATTCTGCATGATGAACTCCATGAGTAGAAAAAATACACAAAACTGCTTTTTTTGGTTATTCCATCTCCCAAAAAATATTGAATCAAAAATTCTTATGTTTCCCAAAATGGCACCTTTACAAACTACAAGTTGCCCCACAAAAAACAAGCCCTCAC
This sequence comes from Eleutherodactylus coqui, assembly GCF_035609145.1. Taxonomy (NCBI): domain Eukaryota; kingdom Metazoa; phylum Chordata; class Amphibia; order Anura; family Eleutherodactylidae; genus Eleutherodactylus; species Eleutherodactylus coqui. The sequence continues at coordinate 47,964,471 of NC_089846.1, read as the reverse complement.
ACAGGGCAATTGTGTTTTTTTTACCACTTGGAAATGTTTAAATGTTTTCAAGACATTATATAGCACATTAGATGGTATCATTAGAAGATGCAACTCGGCCCTCAAAAAAACACAAAAGTCCATATGAAGATATATCACCTAAAAAATAAAAATGTTATAAATTTGTAAAACCCGGGAATATCAGAATTGCAGAATATGACCTGGACAAAGGCACATCAATGACTCTTGGTCATGAAAGGGTTAAGGTGCAAACAGGCTTGGTCCTTAAAGGGATTAGTTTCATTTGTCCAAATGTTTTAGGATAGCTGTTAGGCAACCAAAAAAAAAAGCATGAAGCATACATACCAATGCCGAGATACATCCTGAGGGCTTAGTCAGACGGGCGTTTTTTGCCGCGATTTGCGGATCGCATGACGGATGCGCATCCGCAAATCGCGTGACCGGTGCGCGCAAGTCGCCCGCAAATCGCCCGAAAATCTGCTCCTAGCCGCGTTTCATTAGAAACAGGCCAGAGCTGTCCAGCGCATTGCATTCAATGGAGACGGCAATACAGCCGTCTCCATTGAAAGCAATGCGCTGCGGGCGAGCCCGGGATGAATTGTCGGTAAGGGCTTAAATATATAAGCCCTTACCTGCACTTCATCCTAAAATGTGTTAAAATAAAAAAAAATTGCATTCTCACCTTCTGCCGGCAGCTCCGAGCGGCCGTCCTGCAGTGGGTGTGAAGGGGGTGTGAGTCAGACCTGCCCCCTGATTGGCTCAGCGCTGAGCCAATCAGAGGCATGCCTCACTCACACCCATTCATGAATTCATGAATGGATGTGAGTCAGACCTGCCCCTGATTGGCTCAGGGCTGAGAGGCAGCAGTCACTCACCCATTCATGAATTCATGAATGGGTATGTGAGTGAAACCTGCCTCTGATTGGTCAGGGCTGTGACCAATCAGAGGCAGATCATTTAGCAGGCGGGGATTTTAAAGCCCCGCCGGCTGAATAGTGCCGAGAAGCAGTTCAGGAGAAGTGACAGCGGTCGCGGCTGGACTCTGGCTGCAGCGGAAAGGTGAGTATACAATTTTTTTTTATTTTAACACATTTTAGCATGAATTGCAGGGAAGGGTTTATATATTTAACCCCTTCCCGACAATTCATCCCGCGCACGCCGGCAGCCCATTGCTTTCAATGGAGCGGCTGTATTGCCGCTCCATTGAATTCAATGGGCAAACATCGTTCTTCTCTGCCACAGCTGTTACAGTTAAATATTAATGCAACTTTTGAGGCACAGTACTGTAAAATATTCTACATCCTGTTGATGATAGGATTGAAATGTATCATTGCATTTTAGTAAATGGATTGCAAGAAAGAGTTTTCTGGGTTCTTAAGGACTCCTTAAGAGAAGCCATCAGTGTGTGTAATCAGTGGGGTCTAACCCCTGATACCCCAACCAATTATCAGAATGAATGGACCATGTCACTCTCTGGAGCACCACAGTAATTCAATGTTCATCCTCACACATAAGCTCATATGTTCATCCCTCAGCTCATCCATATAACTGAAGCTACGATGCAGTATCATGTAAGTCAGACATACTACAACCAAACCACTGGGACTGGGTGAATATTCAACTCCCTTAGGTGATACTGATATCCTTTCCCCTTGGGATACAAAAAAAGGGGAAATGATATCGATGTATATTCCTGGACAACACCTTCAATACCCTTAGATTGAACATTTCTATTCCTAATAAAGTTTTAATAAGACAAAAACTTCAAGTGTAATCATTAGTCAAACCATGGCCCAATCATTATGTTGTAAGGTGCTGAAAGCTTTCTGGTGTGCCTTTTTTAAAGTAGAGGTCCTCTTAAACGGATTGTCTGAATTATTATTTTTTTAATTCCTGCTCCCCTTGCCTAAAATAATGGCTGATCATATACTTACCCCTTCCGGGTCCCTGAGGCTCCAGCGCCGCATCCACTGGTCTCCCCTATGATGATGAGTTTACAGGTTGCAGTCAGTGAATGGGATGTGACAACTTACTGCAGCCAATTATAGACCTGCTTGTTCAAGTGTTAAAGCCTGCAGCAGGCTCTGACAATTGCAAACAGACTTGTTGCAGCCCATCAACACAGAACTGGTGAGAACGGAGGCGCGTGGATCTGGGGGAAATGAGTACATGATCATTTATTTTAGGCATTGGGGGCTGAAACTAAAAAAACAACCTGGACAAACCCTTTAAAGTATAGACACATGGAGCAACACTGAAAGGTCCACAAAGTGGCCAAAAATGAACCAGAATGTGGTTACTGTAGTTTTTGAATTAACTGTTAAGTAGCTGTTTGATTTTCCCAAAAGGAAGCTTATTCACGCATAAAACTATGAGGCCAATTGTAATAGATGTGGCTTTGCGGGTGAAACATCTGTTTTCTGTCAAAATCATGCGGCCACTTAACAATCAATTTCAAAACCGCAGCAGTACATTTATCAGAACATTAGGGTTTGTGTGAGATTTAAAAAATCCCACTTGCTATGATTTGAAATAATGTATATATCATGTCTGTCCAGTCATGCCGTGGAAACCCAGCAACAAATATAGATATAGAGGAGAGGGAAAGGCTGAATGACGAGTAAAGCACAGGAGAATTCTGAATTGCTAGATGTGCAAAATAAAACAATTGAAGGTGGTAGAAACGAAGGAAGGCCTGAAATCTTTCCCTAAATTTGCTCCTGACTGGACATACCATTGAGCAGAGCACCCGCCCCGGAAAAGGGTAACCCCACGGCCGGAATCTAAATTGATTCCCTTCTTATAAATAGGTGAAGAGCCAAACAGAATAGTGAAATAAAAAAACTAGGGTCAGAGAACAAGAGCAAGAACAATAGATCCAGAGAGAAAGAAACAAACAGAAATAGTCCAAAGTCCCTAAAGGAAGGCACAAAAGAAGTACTCAGAAGCACAAGGGCAAATATATCCAAACCACTGAGCAAACATCTGAAATGTTTTATTGGCATCCTTTGTCAAGAGGAGATTCTGTCAAGAATACCCTAAGAAGGACACTGATAGGATGACCGTGACTATAGACAGATCAGCTAGCCTATCAGCGCTATAACAGAAGGGAGACATTTCTTCCTCAGCATGCAGCACCAAATACCACTTCCCATGCGCCAGGAAGTGCATCATGTGGTCCGACACGGACGTCACACTGAACCTCAGCACGGGCTTGGAGCTTGTCGGTGCTATGACAATGTATTCGTCAAGCAACTACTGCAAGAAAACAATATGATGAGGAGTCAGGGTTTATGGACTGATGAGCCTATATTTGAGATTTTTGGAAAAAACAGAACACGGTAAGTCTGTTCACCAGAGGAATGGAAGACTCTACACCATGGCTACAACCATGAGTCACGAATGGTGGAGGATCAAGGCAAAGTTTGAGAATGGCTAACAATATTTGGAGTAGGTTACTTGTTTTAGATTAAAGGTAACATGAATGCTGAAAAGTGTAAAACAATTTTAACATATTATCACAGAAAATGTTTAAAGGAAAAGAAAAGGAGTTTACAAGCAATGAAAGATATCTCTGGAGGCTTTTTGGAAAAAATGAGAGCAGGTCTCCGAAGAAGACTGAAAGCTGTAATAAAGTTATAGGACACATGATATACTTAATTAAATGTTCATAAATATTATGTGGATATTATGGGTGATTGGAATATGAAATGTATTCAGAAATGTGTAACACTATATTGTGGACTATAACTGGCACTGATGGTACTGCTGCTGACATTTAGGGCACTGACTGATAGTGTTTGGTGGTATTGCAGATACCACATCATGGGGGAAAAGGGAGGTGGGGGGGGGGATACCGTAGATGACTGACTGTTTTTAGGTTCAACCATGACCCTGAATGACACTAACTGGTGGCCACTGTGACTGGCAAGGCTTGTGGCAGTGCTGAAGCTACGCAGTAAATGGAGCATTGAGGCTGTCACTGTATACCTGGGGGTTGATTCTGTTACAGGATGCAAAGCAACAAGCACTATGGCTGGCATTGGCCGGAGGCACTACTTTGAGTTCATTGTAATACATATCTCAGTTGCTGTAGTATCTCAATTTGAAGATGAAGTACTGTAGGCAATTGATGTAATTCAGTTAGTAATTGAAGCTATGTTTCAAGTCCAAGGGAAAGCAAGTTAGTTTGTGTAAGCTCTCCCCTCGGGAAAGGCTTCTCTGCTTTCTCCTGATGGGCTCTGATCCCATTTTTGGCACAAAGCAAATGATTCTCGCACGATCATATACCCATGTGAATTAAACCATAGGAAAAAAGATCACCTGTGACCAGTTTTTGTGTATAGGGATGGAGCCAAATATATGTCAATGTCTCAATTTCCTAAACCTCTGGGAGGTGCGGCGGTGTGGAGTGAGAAACGCGGGCTAATAGCAGTCACATATTCATTTTCAGAGACCATAAAAAACATTTCATTCTAAAAAAATCCCTTTTCCTGAAAATATCGAAGTCCCAGAATATTTGCTTTATTTTCGGCTTTTGGATGCAGGTACTGAAATAAGGAACATAGTGATGAGACAACAGTCATTTCATAGAAATGAAAGGATTACGGTAGCAGTTCAACTCCACGGCCCTGGTACATTTCTAGGGAACAGATGACGTAAATAAAGTAGTAAGTTTGGGACTGCAAACACATTAATGAGAATGAGAGTTGTGAGAAGCAGAAATGCTAATGCAGTATGTTCCTATTTACTGGGCGCTTTTACGTGTTCTAAACTAAGTTTTATGAGTTTAAAGAAATTCTGCTAAAGTTTTCCGTCACAAACAACAGAGTCATTGTGAAACCAAGTAAATATGCACATTTATGAAATCGGGGCTGCCGATGCCAAGACTGTAATCATACGCAATACAGAAAAAAAACTAATCAGACCTACACTTTCTAGTTGTAATTTCATGGCAGTCCGGGTCCAGATAATCTAGATCAGGATCACCTGACCTTTTCATCCATACAATATGCCAGATTAAATAGATCACGGGCAGGAACTGAAATGTTATCTTGTGTTGGCACTTTTATTTAAAGCATGTATTCACTTTTGGCAAACCTGCTCTTATCTATTATGAAATAGAACTAACAACCATTCTCATCTTGGACATTTATGGCATGTCCACAAGAAATGCCATAAATGTCTGGTAGATGAAGGTCCGATATTTGAGACCCGCACCTATAGCCAGAAAGCGGGTCACATGCCTCACTGCCGAGAGTGATGGTGGCAGGCAGTACGGAAACATCTGAACTGCCTATTCTACTCTGTTTCCGTAATTCTCATAGAAATGAATGGGACTTATGAAAACAGCATAGTTCTACCCGCTTAGCTGTTTCCGTACTTGCAGTCACACTGGCCGTTATTCTCATCTCGACCATGATTGGCCAAGATGGGAAGAACCCTTTCACGTACGTAATTCTTCAACAAGTGCGTCTTCAAATTGTCAATGCTGATTGAAGCAGGATGACTCCACAAGATGCACCAAGGTACTTTAAAAGGGGCTGTCCTCTTTTGGGAAAACATATCTATTATGCCCTATTTGTCAGATTTCTGGTGTACAAGTCATAATTTTAGCCCCTGTGCCAAAATTGCGACTTTTCAAGCATAAACTCAGAGCCCCATCCCTTTTTCAAAAGTGGACAGGGCCTAGCATTTGGGGTGGGGTGTCCATGCATGGCCAATCAAATTTCGTCAAATGGATGTTAGAAACTGGTGTAGGCGTACAATATACTAGAAACTTACTCCAGCTCAGAGTTAGTGTAGATATCCATCTGGCACATAAAAGTTCTTCCAGATAAGACAAATGTATTAAGAGGCTTGTGCCTCTTAATACACTTGTCACACGTAACTGGCCACACAGTTTACTAAGGCCTCATGTCTATGGGCGGATTGGAATCTGCACACGGGAGACCGCCGCGGAATCCGAACCTGCCCGTGGCAGAGGACACTGCGGGACTTCTACTTACCCATCCGGGTCTTCCTCAGGTCTTCTCTCTTCTTCACTACGGATGTGTGCAGAAGCACCAGCCGGCGCACTGCCGCAATGCGCAGTGAAGTTTTTTGTTTTTTTTAAACTCCTGCTTTCCTGTGGGCCGGCTGCAATTCAATTCTGGACTGGCCAGAGATCGGACAGCTTCCATTGACTTCAATGGAAGCAATCCGTGTGGGATCTGCAGTGAAATGGAGCATGCTGCAAATTTTGTTCCTGACCAAAAGGTCCGTAAATCAAATCTGCATGCTTTATTTCACTTGCGGACGCCCATGTATCCCTATGGGCGGCTCGATTTGTGGATCTTTGCGGTTCACCCGCGCAGATTCCGCAAATCTGATCCGCCCATGGACATTGGGCCTTAAACTGGCATATGAAATGCCAGTCTAAATAAATATGCTTCACTGAAAATAAAGACATGGCCATGGATTCCCGGTTCGCAAGCCAGAATTTTAGGAGTACTTATCACCTAAATAAAAAGTGACAATTCGTATGTTTAACAATTCAAGGAATATCACGTTGGGGACACATTCCATTTATGAAGTGTGTTTTTTCTTAAAGTCATATGGCAAAGTTGTGCCAGAAGTGAAAGTGTTCACCACGTGGCAAAAATAACACGATAACTCTATTATCTGGTTCAGCATGATTACGACAATACCAACTTTAATTTTTTTGTGTTACGGGTTGCACACTAGAAAAACTTAAAAAATGCTTTCTGTGTTGCCGCACGACAAAACCCATAAGAATTTTATTATTTTTTGGGGGGAGCCCAATTAACAGAAAAAAGTATTGCTGGCATCAATTTTATTATTTGCTTACTTTCTAATGTGTTCACCGTGCGGTAGAAATTGCAATCTAATTTAAGTCTGCGGGTTGATACTATTTTGGTATCATGAAATTTATGTCATTTTTTGTTTAAGCACTTTACTACTTTTGCACAAACTTTACCAAACGAAAGAAATCTGAATTTTCATCCCTGCCTTCCAAGACATAACAGTTGTATTTTCCTGCCAGCTGAGCTTTGTGAGGTCTTTTTGCTAGAAGAGTTTTTGGGAGGCGAATAAATGAAAAGCAGCAATTCTGGCCTTGTTTTATTCAATTTTTAATGCTAATGATTCGCTGTGCGGGATATTCTCATTATCCTCCAGTCGTGACGATCCCAACAATGCCTATTATGTGCCTTTTTTTTAAGTTTCGCTATTTTTTTCCATCTAAAATGGATTTTGTCAGGGTAAAATGCTATTTCGCTATAAATTCTTTTTCCTTAAACTTTATTTATCTCTTTTTACATAACTGTTTAGTCCCTCCTGGGTACCTGAAGATGTGATTGTTTGCCTGCTAGCATTATGCAGTGCATTACTATTATGTAGTACATTGTACTAAGCCTATGATAGCAGCCTATTAGACCCCGCAACAGGCAGGATTTAATAGGCTTGGGTCACATGGCAGACACAAAGGCCTTTGTCATGCCTCCAGCTGTCATGGGAACCAATTGGCACTTCGCTATCAGATTGCGGGGTGCAAGTGAGAGCCCCCACCCCCCGCACCCTTCCCTAGTCAACAGCTTACGTGCTGCATGGAATAAGTTAAATAGCTCCTGGCCATTATAGCAATAGCCCGGCACTTCCTCCACAGGACCCCCGAGTCAGATCGAACCTGCATTTCTGTAAAAAGGCTGTTTTAATGTCCATTATCAACAATTAGCAATAACCCGCTCATAAGAGTAAACGTGATAAGTGCTTTTATAAAATGAGACTATTAAAGTGAGATCACGATGTATATAGCTGTTAGCTTTCCACTGTGCAGAAATGCTTGAAACCTACAAGTCAGAACGAACCTTTAGATGTATGTTACTTTTATACTTTTTTTAATGGTATGTAATTGTAGAGGAGGATCTCAGAAAACCTCCCCGCTGTCAGTGAGTCTTTTATATATCTGAAGCTTTGGCTGTATAAATACTTGGAGGAAATCCTAATCTACTTTCAGATATGGAGATACACTGCAATCCAAACAATACGTTCACCACCCTCCGGCCATAGCTGCAGTTCAGAGCCTGGAGGCTGCGAATAAAGCATACTATACTCTTAAGAGTCAATATGAATAGATGTGTGATGTAAATGTAGACTGTACATAGCGGGGCACGACATACAACCTCTCTCTGCTGCTAATATTACGTATACATTCCTATTAGCAATTCTGTAAACAATGCTAAAATAATCTGCAATCACAAATGAAAATATCCATAGACTTCTCAGGTATATGCATCCCTACCTACCAACTTTAAACTGTTGACTCCAGCAGAGCAGTGCCTTTTAATAATAGTTTAGAAGTTGCATGTGATATATTATAACATACGGTACTATTTGACCTTTAAGCGATGCTTAGTAAATACATAAATCTGGGTGCGCTGTAAAAAGTCACGTTGCCCCAAATTCTGGTCAAATCAGACGATACTAGTGATAAATGGCTTTTGCACAGTTGGTCGCTGATGATTAAGAATCAAGTCATCCTACATTTCTTACATGTATATATAATCCATGCACACAAGATACACTTCTGCTATGTGTCCACACACAGGGCTGATTTAACTACGTTGTCTTGTTCTTCCACAACTGCAGGAATAAAAGGATTGACGGCACACAAAGAGGTCATCGACAAATGTGGGGTGTACACAGCAGGGCGTCATTGCGCATTACAGAACTGTTCTACTTTGTTCTTACAGTAGGTCCCATTCACACCACTTTCATTGTACGTTTAAGTGTAAATTGTTTTCAAAGTTAGGAGAGAAAAAACCGACATGATGCTAAAAGTACGCAGGTGTACGGCATACGGGGGCCAGAAAAAGGACTTTTCCCGTTTTTCTTTATTTTGTAAATTTAACAAAAAAAGTAGGGAAAAAAGCCTGGAAATATCTGTATGCAGCATCTGATAGACTGCTATTAGGATACTTGTATGCAGCATGAACAATCTGCTCATTTACCCTGAGGAATGCACTCAAGGTGTATTCAACATAAACGCCTGTTGCAGAGGATCTGGATGTTTGTCTAGCTCTACATTTCTTTCCATTTACAGGAGCTTCATTTCATCTTTCATTAAAATCATTTTCAGTTCAAATCTTAAGTTTTACGTTCATTAAAAACATCTGCAAATAGATATGATATGATAACAGATATGATAAAGAATGAACTATTGATACATTTTAGAGATTGGGTTGCAAGCAAGAATGCTCTAACGTATACGGTGGGTGCCCAAACTCACTAAATTTAAGAAAGCGTAATCCATGTTTAATTCAGACACTTAACATCGTCAAATAATCTGTGGAAATTAATAACGAAAGATACACGACTGCAAATGAACTTTCTAGTTTCGATCACTGACTTGTTTGAGTCGCTTTGTATATGCTTTTACTATCCACAAATCCAATATTCAAAGCACAAATGCATCTAAAAATACCCCCCCCATCTTTTCGAACGGGGTCACAACAGGAATTACAACTTTCATGTTGTGTCATCTCTTACTTACCGTTAATAATTTCATGATTTCTGTAGAACATTTACATTACGACTTTCTCCGTGCGCTCTTCTGTGTGTAGCAACTAGTTGAATTGCATCATTTCACAAAAAAAGCAAAATGGCAATCTAATATGCCGACTGATCATATTCGAGCGTTTCCCTAACTCCTGACCGTTCATGGTCAATTCATTTCTATTCCCCTCCAAGTGAAATAACATTCGGCAGGAGCCACGTGTAGGACTCGCTGGCAGAAAACCATTCCCTAGACATATTTCTAGTAATCTGCAGAAAAATGTCTCCTTCTAACCGGGCCGGTAGTCCTGCTGGGGGGTTTGTTAGTTTTCAGATTCCTTACGGCTCTGTAAAAAGCCTTTTGGCTTCCTGGTCTTTGGAACAACAAATAAGACACTGTACTTTACCGAAGAAAAATCATCGAGTCAGTGGCACTTTAATATCCTGGTTTAGTAAAGTAGGTTAATAATTCATTAATTGTCCTTTGCTAATTATCATCATCACCATATTATCTAATACAGAAAATGGCCACGATGTAAACGGAGCTAAAATGTAAGACTTTCTGACTTAAAAAAGCAGGTCTCGCTGTTTGTAGAACTCAAGCAAAACTCTTGCAACATTTACTTTAAAGGCGCTCCAATGTTAATGGTTCGTCACGTCGAGACTTGAAAATGCAACTATTAAGAACGAATGATTCTGAAATACGGAAGTGGAAGTCGTCGGGTGAAAAAGGAGTCAAATTTTCGAATCCACGACTGTATTACGGACGGTTTAATACGTCCAAGTATTTACGTAATGATTTTCTGGCGATTTGTTATGCACGGTCAGGTTTTATTGTGTTGTGGTATTTTTGTTCTTTTGCTAATCTTTTTCTCTCATTATCTACACTACACGCAATGTGTTACAAATTGATGATGAAGAGCTACTTCAACACGTAACCGTAGCTCCTACAGATGAAGGATCTAGGGACAAATGTTAGAAGAAATGCCCAGGAAAAGGCTAGGATTTCAGTTAATGAACCATCTCTGATGCCGCTCACTTCTAATGTGAAGCTGACATTTTTCCTCTCTTCATTTCTGTAGTGTATATCGAATAGCAGCTGGAACAGGTGACACAAAAACAGTTGTGAAACATCGAAAGCTGCAAAGTATATTACTCACTGTCAGAATGGAGGAAACAGGAATCTTTCTGCTCGGAGTTTTGTCAATGTTCGGCCATCTTAGATTACAAACTTTACAAAATGTCCGCAACGTGAGCAAGAAATTGTAGCGTCTCTATAAGAGTGAAAAATGACTTTGCAGGTTCAGCTTTTTTGCAGCTGAACTTAATTCAGCAACTTAAAATAATATTATTACAGGCCAAGGACTGGAGAAGCACAGATTAGTGGGGGGAAAAATTAGAAAGACATCAGGCTTCTGCAGAATTAACATATTGGAATTACTTCCACAAGAACTGTCGGAATTATTTTCCTAGGCAAAGATCATTAAGTCGCTAAATGAAGTTTAAAAAATGAAGCGGAAGGGAAGAAAGTATTTGTAGGCACCATTCTGGTAGTCAACTTCATCAAAATGTTAACATTTTTGGACCTTTTTTGGAGCACAAAATACTTTCTGAGTGCTAATTTGGAAAGATTGAAATACTTAGAATGACCATCTTACAACACTGCCCAAGCAAATGTGCCAGCCAGAGAATGTCCCATGCAAATATACCAGCCACATTACAGCTATCAAACACCATGTCTGCCCTTTATGATCTTCTACTGGCCTCTGCCCCTCTAACCCTTTCCAATCCAATTTGCATCCTGGTTTTCCTAGTGGGCTTACTCTTGTTCTGCCGGCGCTATATGCTGGCTAAAGCCAGTACTGCATGAGGTGACACGTTGGATAGGCTCCGACAGCAGAGAGGCTGGCAATATGCAGTAAGAGAACCCTAATGAATGTCTTCCAACATCGGAGCTGTACAGCCTTAAATCATAATGTCTTCAGAGGTCAGAAAGTGGATTGGAAAGGGTTAATAAGAACTTAAAGGGGTTATCCAGGCAAAAACAATTTTTGAAAAGTGTTCCTCAGGCTGTACAAATATAAAATAAGTCACAATCACCTCAACAGATCCCCCGCCACTTCCGTTCCTGCGGTGCCCAGTCCCGCGCTGCTCTCTACTTCCTGCTGCAGCGATGACGTCACCAATACCGGGGACATCTTGACTGCTGCAGTCAATCAGCGGCTCGCCTTGGCTTGTGGTTAGCTGCAGCAGTCGCGTGTCCCCAAGTCGGGACGTCATCACTGCCATAATAGAAGCAGCAGGGGATCGGGTGAGGTGATTATATCCTCTTTTATATTTTTTCCACATGGTAAGCACTTTCCAAAAGTATTTTTTTTCCTCTGGATAACCCCTTTAAATGTGAGTCCTCAATCAGCAGCCACTTGACCACAGCTATAGCTTGCAGTATCAATCCGTGGAGTTAGACATCAACACCAGAGAAGAGCAGTCAGGCAGAAAGTATCATAGATGTGTTGCTTTTCCAGACAGTGCCAGAACTATCTCTCTGAACAGAGTTATCTGCATGTGGTTGGGGAGTCAGGAGCAGCAGGAAACAGATCTGTGAATTGCATGGGACTCTCTGGATACAATTTGGTCATCCTGCTTATGGTGGATTTAATGAAAGCACTCCTATTAGCAGCAGGGGTGATCCACAAATATTTAAAGTAGCTAATGAGTTTCTCTTAGCCTGTGGCTGCCCTGCATATCCCTCCGCAGACGGTGGCTTATGATATACCATTCTATAGGCTGCTGACAGATGTAAAGTTAAACCTGGGTGCCGTACACATTTACCATATACTTAGAGTTCTCTCTCGGGTGGCACGGCACATTAACTATACAGAAGTGTTAAAGTGTTTCCTAACTTTCAAGTTATTACCAAGCCAAACAATTACAAGCTTAGGGAAATAGATTGAATTCATTAGCAAATTCTCTAATAAACTGTTATTAGAACCAGAGAATTGTACAATTTTAGAATTATTCAACATGCAATATTTTACCCCAGAACACGTCAAGTGTAAAGTTCCCAAATAGTAAGAAAATCATCGTGTTTTTGGGTTCTGTTACAACCTTTTGTTCAAATGGCCACAAAGAACTGGATCAAGCAGCAATCTTCTCAATGACTTGCGAGATGCTAATAGTGGCCAGTCTACATTTAATTAGAATATCTAATCAGACCAACATTAACGAACCAAACGTGAGATAGTGCCAAACAACAGTATGACAAATCTAAATACAAAAGCTGTCATGAACGCCGTCCTCTACGCTACCATATACGTAGGTGATACTTTCGCCATGTGCTTATGAATCATGACAGGCAGCTGTACATCCTCATATCTTAAAAATAATTAAACAGGGGGATGGTCAATTGTGAGGCATGTCGTTCTGTGTTATAGCGCGGAACGTACAACTTATTCTATAAAATGTGACATGTACGTACGGGCGCATTCACACAGGCGACAGCGAGTCACGTCCGACGCAGAACACCCTGTCCGTGTGAAACGCCGCACATCTGCATACTCTATTCTCGGGCGAGAAGGAAAATAGGACATGCTATGATTTTACCGCCTTGTATCGTCGCTGTGAGATAAACATCGTCCTTGTGAATATACCGATTGCAAATAACTTGTTGTATTTTCATGCAACTTTTTAGTGCGTCTCGCAGCGCTCAACACTCGGCTGATTTTCTTGGCCCGTGTGAATGCACCCTACGTATGGTAAAACTTTCAGTTTGGCGTAACTACTTATTCAGTCTGAGATGACAAAATCCTAAGTCGGTTGAAACACGACTAATACGGCTATTCATATAGGTTCAGTGGAATTATAAATAAGGATTCGCGGAATCAAGAATTCCGCTCAAAAACAACAAAGGTGCGGAAATAATTCGGTACAAAGTATACGCTACATCTGCTCCTCATTGCAAAAAGGCACTCGGCATTAACATTACCAGCTCCTATGTATATACACTTTATCCATTATCCCACAGGCCTGTTCTGCATTTAGGAAACATGAAGAATATATTTAGATTAGTTTCTAACTGAAGAATGACTCAATAAATTACCTCAGTACTTATCCATCATTGTCAGCGGAGAGAGCGAGACAGAAAAACTACACAAAGTTCAAATTAGGCGCAGTGCCTCGAAATAACATTAGATGTTACATTTTAGGGACAAACGATCCTCCCCAATACATATAGATACTAACGCATAATAGTAAATACGCATCCTCTCCAGCCGGCGCTCGGCTCTAACAATTTGTTGTTATGCTGGAAGTAAAAAGTGCGGCTGAGAATTCCAGTATCTTGACTATAACAATTCCGAATTTACAGAATTCCTGAGACGACAACAATTCTTTCTAGTATTGTTAGCGATATGTAGAAAAGATTGGCAGCGGAAGGGTGGAAGGTGAAATCAGATACCTTCTCTAGAATAATTGAAACTTACACATGTAGCAAACTTTAGCTAAACACCTGACGCCACGTTAGATACATTGTTGCAAAAAACTTTAACCTGACTTTTCTCAATACTTTTGGGTGTTAAAGAGTCAATGTAAAGTTTAGCCTGACTGCGTATTTAACGTGTCTGTCATGGCAATAACACAGCAGATGTAAAGGGGATTTACTACTACGGCTTCCATATATATTACTGAGACGGACGTCTAAACTGAACATTCACACATATATTTATTGTTAGGAAGGCTACAATTTAAAAAAGTCTAAATCAATGAAATAATGATTCGATTAGCGACCAAATTTTTGGAAAAACAATGTTTTTCTTATCAGATCGCACCAACCTCTCCCTCGCTTATATGTTTTTGCCATTTCCTGCTAAGCGCTTTTCACCAGAACCGATTCTTGTCAGCTGAATTGTAAAGCAAATAATTAAAAGTAAAGTCATTCCAAAGAATACAATTTAGGATCGATTTCAAAATCGGTTGGAAATGAATTGCACTAAATGATACGGCGCAGCTGAAAATACGCCATTCCAAGCAAATGCAGAATTCAGTGCGGCCGCTTTAAAAGATGTCCTTCAAGTAATCAGCTAACTAACATAGGAAAATCAATACGCGCAAGTATATTGACTGACTGTAACTCTACTGACAAGGGCTGAAATGAAAACAACATACAACATATCAGAAAGGTGAAAGAGTCCCAATGTCATTGCTGAAAGATTACCGTCAACAGGACTTGCCGCCATTAGCGATCGGGCTTTCATGACTATATGCTCCATATATCTTTTTGCGATGAACTATACAAACCCGTACATATAAAAGTAGAAGAAACTTTATTATTAGAGTAAAAAGAAAACACACAAGCAGAAAACGGAATTATTGGGATTAGTAACAAATCTGTAGTCACAATAAACCTGCATTTCTCTACATGTACTGTAGACGGCCGACCAGATAAGCATGTGATCCAGCCTCATCTTCTACAGATAAGCCCCATAAATTAGTACCACCGACCAGATAAGCATGTGATCCAGCCTCATCTTCTACAGATAAGCCCCATAAATTAGTACCACCGACCAGATAAGCATGTGATCCAGCCTCATCTTCTACAGATAAGCCCCATAAATTAGTACTAAGAGCCTGAGAGCACAACTTCCCCAACTCACAACCTGCACAATATCCTCCTAACTACTGAGCTCAGGCTGGAAAGCCTTGGATGATTTGACCTAACATCTGAACTCTCATTCTGACCCCTCATAATATTTTTTTGGGATATTACAGTTTTTACTTTCTACTTTTTTTTTGTTTGCAACTAATGTTATGCCTTTTAAATTACTCTCCTCGGTATGTGGTCCAGAAAGCATTTAAAGGCTGGCGCCTTATGTGAAAAGTTTCTGTGCGTGAAAGTAAAATGTATTATGCATGTCCTCAATATCAGAAAGAGAAGAAAAATACAAACAACGCAAGGACAAATTCCACGGAATCTACATTCACATGGCCCTCATGCTCTGCCAGTTAAAGGGGCAGATGGTTGAGAGAAGCAATAGGAAGCATTCATAGTGTATCTGGGATGGCTACAGACACTAAACATGATTGACTTTTTAATTAGCCAATTGTAACTTATTATTGAGCTAAATGAAGCTTTAAATCAGTGAAAGTTCAATTAGGTGTACGCTTCTGCTTTTAGGAAATAATAGAGAGGCTCCAATGCTTAGCTAACAATTACCATTATGGATAGGTAAAACACGGATGGAGAATAGATAGTCTTCTGTTACGTTATATATAGTTGCCTTTGTTGGAGACATCATATTGATGGAGAAGGACATGTGCCAGATGCTATGTTTGTATCCATCTATGTTATGTAAACAGCCGTAATGATACAATGTGTTCAGTGTCTATATCCTTGTCTGTACACTTGTTTTATTGTTTCCAGTTACTAGGCATAATAGAACTGTACATGAGTAATTATTATTCTTTATGTTACTGACTCAGATGTCCTCTAATTCACACCAAAGAGGTTTAGCAATACCATTAATATAATACCACGTTTTTAACAGCACCTGCAAGCTAACTCCATACCACTGGAAAGGGATTTAATAATTCCAGGGATAGCAGAAGACAAGCAGTCCATCCTTATGAAGTTGTGCATGACTCGGACTAAAGGTTATAGCGAGGGTGTCATCATTACAAGGTTTCAACACGTAATCCTCTTATTTCTGCTTGATCAAGGGCTGGAATGTATAGGACAATTTCTTATAAAGAATATTAAAACTAAAGGAGAAAGTAAAGGTGGAAACTGTCTATACATTATGGATGCTGTTTCCTGCACCCAGCACTTATTGCTGTAGGAAAGTTGAATACGTTGCACCTTTCACAGATGGCTCAGATACAAATACTCTTTATCAGACATGGGATAAAGTAGGATGTTCTGACCTGGACTTACCCAGATAAAAAATACACACTGACCTTGTGCTATGATCATTATTTGTTAGCAATGGTCTACACTAGGGGCAAGCAAGCTCTTCTGAAAAGATGGATGGATGGATAGATAGATAGATAGATAGATAGATAGATAGATAGATAGATAGATAGATAGATAGATAGATAGATAGATAGATAGATAGATAGATAGATAGATAGATATGAGATAGATAGATAGATAGATAGATAGATAGATAGATAGATAGATAGATAGATAGATAGATAGATAGATAGATAGATATGAGATAGACAGATGGATAGATAGGAGACAGATAGATAGATAGATAGATAGATAGATAGATAGATAGATAGATAGATAGATAGATAGATAGATAGTAGATAAATAGATAGATAGATAGATAGATAGATAGATAGATAGATAGATAGATAGATAATATGTACAACCTGTTGCTTCATAGCCATAGGACCAAACAATAGGAAAAACTTTTGTCAGTACCGGTTTACTGTACTAGAAACATCTGAATAAAAGTTGGCAAGATATTATAATATATATATATATATATATTAAACTGCAAATGCACGATAAAATTGAATGAATGAATGAATACACAAATAAAGTAACTGAATTGAATTAAATGATTTGATGCAATGGTGTAAATTGAATAGGAGCTCGCTTCTTCCAGACTAATGGAAACGAGGAAAATGAATGAACTTTTTTTTCAGCCTGCTTAAATAATATATACTAAAATAATGGCACTTTGCTCTCTGCTATGCAGATCATTAAATGATGGTTGCCCACTTTTATTCCTGTGGCATCTCTTTGGGCAGAGGTAACAGCACACAGTACTTAGATGTTATCATATGGACAGAGTGCCATAGGAGTTGGCTTCTTCATTACAGAGCAGTTTGACTCTCCAGCAGTTGTGACCCTACAAGTTTCAGCATGTCTAGACTGCAGCAGGGTATAGCTCATTAGCACAGAGTAATCACAGTCCATCCTTCATGAACTCTATACAAGACTATTGCCACACACTTGTAATGCGCTGCGGAATATGTTGGCGCTACATACATTAAAGATTACTATATGTCACCCTAAATGACACTGTAAGGTTGCAGACCACTCACCTCATCTCTCCGAATGCACTAGGGTATCCTTCCATCCATGGGCTCATCTCAGTCTTCATGGGGCTACCATAGGGCACTCTGCCCAACATGGCTGTTGCTGGATACCAAGTGTCCGATGGGTATTCACTGTCCGCACCAGGTGGAACATGGCTTCGTGGGTAACCATACAGGCTGACATCAGTATAGGATCCAGCAGACTGCCCCTCTTCAAAGAGAGTGTGCCAGTTGCCAGCTGGACCGCAGTGGGCATAGCCGGATATTTCACTGTACCTATTTGGTGCCCCCCAAGCACTACTACCAAACTCCATGGGGCTTTCTACTTTTATTCTGCCATGTGGTGTAAGTGCCATCTGAAAGCTGTAGGCTGGGTAGGCAGGGTTATCTTCCATGAATGTAGAGGGCTTGTACAAAGTAAGGCTGGGTGCCAACTCCATACCACGGCTTCTGTAGCCCCCTGATTCAGGCAGTGCCAACTCTGTACATGCTTGCTCTTTCTCCTCTGTGCCCAGAGAACTGCCATCCTCTGGGGCTTTGCCAGTAGAGAAGTTGGTCTGGCCGCTCCTCCTGAAGGCACCTTCCCGGTACTGGGTGGATGAGGTTTCAGACTTGTCTTCCTCACCCACCTGGCACTTGTGGGTGTCCATGGTGTGAGTTTGGGGGGCAGCAAACATGCAATCCCCTCTCTGGGACTCTGCCCCTGCATGCAGATGCTCCAGAGCCTCCATACTGAGCCCCAGAGATACGGACACTGCTTTACAGATCTCCTTGGCACTCTCTGAGATGCCCTCTGGTGTCAGCGGGTACCTTTCCTTGGACGCTTGCTCGGAGGTGCCCTCCTCGCCCTCTAGCATCCCTCGCTGCTCGCCCAGGATCTCCTTCAGCTCCGTGGAGCAGCTGCTTAGGGCAGGGAAGGGGGACACCTGGCTGGGTGGGCTGCAGGGTGCCGGCTCTGCTGGCTGGGCACCCTCTCTCCAGGGGGCTGCCTGGGTGCCCGGAGCCCAGTCCCTGTCACTCCAGGGGGCGGTGTGTGTATGGGGGGCAGCGGGCTCCCTCCAGGCTGGCAGCGGCTGGCACGGCTCGGGCGGACCGGCACTTTTCCTGTCACCTTGCAGAGCTTCCCGGACGCTTAGAAAGAGATTCTCAAAGGCTCCTCGTATCATCTTGCCGGGTGGCTGCTTGTAAACCCCCCCGAGTCCAATATGCACCTCCATCTCCCTTCCCAGGTCAGGGCTTGTGCCAAGGTTAGTGCCCGCCCACCCTCGGAGTGCCCGCCGCCGGCTGCAGTGTGTGAAGTTCTCCGGCACACAGTGTAGAAGTTGTCAGAGCGCTCCGTGCAGCTCCGCCCGCCCGCCCGGCTATCTCTGCCCTTCAGCACCGGTTGCACCGTCCAAGTGGCGGACGCACACTCTTACGTACATGGCCGGGGTTCAACCGGCTGCGCGAGGCCCCAGAACCCGGGCGGGTCTTACGTGGGGACCGTCCTCTTATGTTCCCGGACGGTAGCCAAGAAACTCCTCAGGGCGGAGGAGACGAGTGCCGGGAGTCATGTGGTCGCCAAGCAGCAGGGAGACCCGGCGTGAGGGCACGGGCTGCCACTCGGACCTGTCACGTGTCACCAGGAGGTTCTGCAGCAGCTGTTACCACATGTGTGCAGTCAGGCTGGCAGCAGCACTAAGGGAATGACAGCTGGTACTAAATAGTGCCCGTACGCTTCTATACACCCACGAGAGGCACAGAAGCGCCGGCGACGTGAGGCAATACTGCCCGCTCCTCCACTTTATTACTAGTAGTAGTGCCAACAGTGCCAATGTAGTGATGCCCCACAGTGCCATGTAAAACGTGGTCAGCAGGGCAAGCAGTGCCATATAATATAGCAGCCAACCACAGCGCGGCTTTTATTTTACCACAGCCGTATAAGAAATGGCAACCAATCACAGCGCAGCTTTTATTTTACCTCAGCCGTATAAGAAATAGGAGCCAATCACAGCGCAGCTTTTATTTTACCTCAGCCGTATAAGAAATAGCAACCAATCACAGCGCAGCTTTTATTTTACCTCAGCCGTATAAGAAATAGCAACCAATCACAGCGCAGCTTTTATTTTACCTCAGCCGTATAACAAAATAGTAGCCAATCATAGCACAGCTTTCATTTTACCTCAGCAGGATAGAAAATAAAAGCTGAGCTCTAGCAGCCAATCACAGTGCAGCTTTCATTTTACCTCAGCCGTATAAGAAATAGCAACCAATCACAGCGCAGTTTTCATTTTACCTCAAAAGTATAAGAAATGAAAGCTGAGCTTTAGCAACCAATCACAACACAGCTTTCATTTTACCTCAGCCATATAACAAATAGCATCTAATCACAGCGCAGCTTTCATTTTACCTCAGTGGGATAGGAAATGAAAGCTGAGTTCTATCAGCCAATCACAGCGCAGCTTTTATTTTACCACAGCAGCTTTGCCCATCACAACCAATCACAGCACAGCTTTCATTCTGGAAACTGCTGTGGCAAAATGAAAGCTGTGCAGTGATTGGTTGCTATGGGCAACAGACAGTTTTCATTTTAGACGCTTGTCATCCGTGAGGCCTATAAAGACCATACAGCGCCAGTATAATGGTGTCATAGTGTCTTCATAGTCCCACCTGCTGTGGAGCCTACTAGTACAACCGTACCAGCCCTGCAATAGGGCACATGAACGCCATAAGAGTCCCTTCGCACGAGCATACGCATTTGCGCCATTAACAGTGAGCTTTTGCCCGTGTTTTGGCGCATATCATTGTACTTTTTGCGCCCGCAGGCCCAGTTCTGGGCGCAGCACCCCCCTCCACCGTGATTTTAAAGGCTATTTGCCTAATTGCGCAACGCTTTGTGCATTTGCGCTCGTATTGAGCGTGTATTTGCGCACCTCCCTTAGACTCCTAGGGGGACGTTTGGTGTGCAAACACGCACAAAAAAAGAGCATGTTGCTCTCTTTTTCACGCGCAAAAAATAGTGATGAGGGTGAATCCATTGAAATCAATGGGCTCTGTTTTCTGCGTATTGCATGCGCCAATACGCCGGTGTGAGGGCGCCCTAACATACACTGTTAGGCTGGCTTCACAAAGACGGATTTGCACGCACAATATCTGCGCACACAATACGCAATGAATAGAACCCATTTGCATATTTTCGCAAATTATACCAGAAAACTACTCCCACCCCTCGCTAGATTTTCGTTTAGGCGAAAGGAGCAGCCAGGATGCGCCTAATATATGAAGAAAACTCCAGCATTTCTGTGGTTTTCAGAAATAAATTTCAAAAAGTGTTTTTTAAAAATTCATGGAGAAAAATCCTCCAAAATTGCGCATGTTTCAAACAGTTTTTAATTAATATTAGGATTGGTGTATGAAACGTCGGTCTTATACAGATGGCCGTGGTTTAGTCCTGGAATGCGTTGGTGAATACCAATGGTTTCGTTCTCACTAACGGGATTCTCACGCGTAAAAAAATCTGCCCCCCCCTTCCCCTAGACTTCAAATTCGACATTATTGAAAGAAGGAAAAACAGTATACTTACAGTTGCAATGGCAGTACATCATTGTCTGCAGGAGCGATCAAAGCATCGCAAGTTCTTGTCCCCTCTGGAGACGTTATTCGAGTTGAGCGTTCCATAAAATTCGAGAGCTCTACTCGAGTAACGAACCCCATTGACTACAATGCGAGACTCGAGCATTTTTGTATGTGGAACGCCGGGTGCCGAGCTTTTTTTTTTTTTCTAGGTTCGTCTCTCTCTCTCTCTCTTTCTCCCCTGCCTGCCAGACAAAAAATTTGCCAAAATTTGCCAATGACACGCGCTGCGTCGTGGAGGCCAAAACAGGCACGTCACAGCGGGTAGGAGCCAAAAACGGGGGCATGATCGAACACGGCTTGATGCTCGTTCGAGTAACGAGCACCATCGGGTACGCTAATACTCGAACGAGCATCTTGCTCGGCAGAGTATGTTTGCTCAACTCTAAAAACAACCTTTTGCCAGATCTATATATATGAAGGTGGCAGCCCTCACTGACTGACTCATTATTAATTCTCTAACTTCTCGATGTCGTACAAACATGAAATTTGACACAACCATTCTTCAGGCCCTAAATAGAAAAAGTAAAGGGGTCACAACTCGCTTATTCAATGCTAGGTGCAAAAGTATTGGCACCCCTGTGTAATGTAGCTTCCCGGTGCCGTACAAACATGACATTTGACATGATTATTCTTCAGGTCCTAAATAGGAAAAGTAAGGGGGTCACAACTTGATTATTCAATGCTAATTGCAAAAGTAAGTGCACCCCTACGTAATGTAACTTCCTGTTCTCGTACAAGTGTCAAATTTGGCATGGGCATTCTTTAGGTCCTAAATAAGACAAGTAACAGGGTCACAACTTGATTCTTCAATGCTAATTGCAAAACTAAGTGCACCCCTATGTAATGTAACTTGGCGTTGTCGTACAAGTGTGAAATTTGGCACAAGCATACTTTAGGTCTTAGATATCATGCTTTCCTGATAGTAAGACCTCCCCTGATAATAAAACCCACCCCGATTTTTGGGGGAGGCTTAAAATATAAGCCACCCTCGAAAATAAGCCCTAGCTAGAATACATGTTAAAAAAAAAAAAACAATACTCACCTACCGCCGGTGTTACAGTCTTCACTCCATCGCTGCTGTAGGCTGCTGCGTCCTTCTTCAAGCCAACAGAGCAGTTCTTCCTGGAAGCGGGGCTTGAATACCCCACCTCCAGGAAGCTAATGCTTTGATTGGTAAATCCAGTGCCGCATCAGCCAATTAAAGTCAGCGCTGGGTTAACCAATCATAGCCATTCAATTATGTCATTGAATCGCTGTGATTGGTTAATCGAGCTTCGGCTCTCTTAGACAAAAACTAATAGAAGACAGTGTCTTATTTTGGGGGAAACACGGTAGGATAAGTAAGGTCCTAAATAGGAAAAGTAAAGGGGTCACAACTCGATTATTCAATGCTAAATGTGAAATTTGGCACAAGCATCCTTTAGGTCCTAAGGGAGGAGAGAAAGGAGTGGCACATTCTGCAGAGGGACATAAAATAAAATTTTCCGTGCGAACGACACGTAAACACCTGTAACAAATTAACTCAGGCGAAGCCGGGTATATCAGCTAGTTTATAATAAAAGAATCTAAATAATAAAACAAAAATACATATTTGGTATCGCTGCATCCGTAAAAGTCCGATCTATCTAAAGCATTATTTACCCTGCACGATGAATTGCTGAGCGCTACCTCTATTGGTGACAGCGCTCAGCCAATTAAAAGTAGCGCTTTCAAGAGCTGGGGATTTCTTTAATCCCCGGCCAGAAGAAGAGCAGTGCAGGGACCTGGAAGAAGACGCCGGAGATGACAGTGTTTCTAAGGTGATGTATAATTTTTTTTCCTGCAACTAAGGATGATTTTCAGGGTAGTGTCTTATATTTCAAGCCACCCCCACCCCCCTAAAGTCATTGCTACAGGGGTTGCCTTTATCCCATTGCTGTCAATGGGGCGGCAGCAATGGGATAGCATCACGCTTCTCTGCCACAGCTGTGACAGCTGTGGCAGGGGATTCCTTGACCCCAGTGGGGAGTCCCCTCATCACTGAACACTGAAGAAATCCCCTGTCACAACTGTGGCAGAGGAGCGCTTCTTCTCCCTATGTTTTCAGTAGGGGTGGCGCTGCCGCCGGTCCTATTGACAACAAGGTGAAGCATCGGGATTTCCAAAGAATCCCCCGTTGTAGCTGTCACAGCCGCAGCAGGGGATAGCGATCCTCTCCCATTGCTTTCAATGGGGCCGCACCACGTGTGCAAATTTTAGGATCATGTGACCGCACAAGAACTGTGCATCACAAAACACTGTCCTATTTTTCCCGGAGTAAAAGTTATTTGCTTGTAAAAAACAGACATGTGAGGCCTTCATTGGAAAGCATTGGTTCTAAGAGAGGCTTTTTTTATTTCACATCTATAGATGCGGGGAAAAACCGCTTGTCTGACTGAGCCCTAAGTTTGGTATTGTAGTAATCGTACTGACCCATAGAATAAAGTTATCAGGTCATTTTTGTTGCAGGTGTGTGCGCCATTCAAACAAGACACATTTCTCTTCATGTAGAATTTTTAAAAAGCTTTTCAGTACATTATATGGTACATTAAATAGTACCATTAACCCCTTAAAGACATGGCCTATTTTGGGCTTAACCCCTTCATGACGCGGCCCTTTTTTTTTTCCATTTTCGTTTTTTCCTCCCCCCCCCCCTTAAAAAATCATAACCCCTTTATTTATCCATCAACATCGCTGTATGAGGGCTTGTTTTTTTGCGAGACGAGTTGTATTTTTCAATGGTGCTATTTAATGTACCATATAATCTACTGAAAAACTTTAAAAAATTCTAAGTAGAGTAAAATGAAAAAAAAACAACGACATTCCGCCATCTTTCAGTGCGTCTTGTTTCTACGGCATACATACTGCAACAAAAGCAACATGATAACTTTATTCTATGGGTCAGTACGATTGCTACGATACCAAACTGTATAGTTTTTTTTTTACTATACTACTCTTTTTTTTTTTCAAACACATTTAATTTTTTTCAATTATTTTCTGCTGTCATCTTCTGCGCACGATGTAGTTTCCGCCGATGTAGTTCAGTGAGGGCTCATTTTTTGCAGGATGTCCTGTAGTTTCTGTTAGTACTAATTTGGAATACGTACGGGTTTTTGATCGCTTTTTATTGCATTTTTTTCTGGGAGACAGGGTGACTGAAAAAGTGCATTTCTCGCATTCTTTATTATTTTTTTTTTCGGACGACGTTCACCATGCGAGATAAATAATGCACTACTTTGATAGATCGGACTTTTACGGACGCAGCGATACCAAATATGTATTTTTATTTTATTATGTAGACTTTTTAAATATAGTTATGGCAAAAGGGGGGTGATTAAAACTTTTAGTACTTTTTTTTTTTTTACAATTAAAAAAACTTTATCAGTCTTTTTTTTACTTAACTTTTAAATCCACCTGGGGACTACAATATGCGATACTTTGAGGGCTCCTGCAGCATGATGTAATGCTATAGCATTACACCATACTGCATTCTGACAGGCAGCTTATCAAGCCACCCCTACAGAGATGGCTTGATAGACAGTCTCTCAAGGCAGCCCTGGGGCCTTTCAGAAGACCCCCGCAAGCCATGAGACCTGCACGGCTCCCCCGAAGGGTTGATCACGGCTATTGCCCGCAGCTGCCCGTGACCTCTCTGCATACATACCCCGACGCTCCAGGACGTAAATGTACGTCCTGAAGCTGGAAGGGGTTAAGGACCCAACGATTTTTGGTGGATTTTTATCTCCATTTTTTAAAAGCCATAACTTTTTTATTTTTCCATCAACGAGGCTGTATAAGGGCTTGTTTTTTGCGTGACAAACTGTAGTTTTTGATGGTGCCATTTTTGGGTACATAGACTGTATTGTAAAACTTTTATTATTTTTTTATGTTAACAGGGAGAGAAAACGCATCTATTCTGCAAAAGATTTTTGAGTGTTTTTTTTACAGCATTAATTATGCAGCATAAATGACACAATACATTTTTTTCTGTGGGTCGGTACAATTACAATGATACCAAAATTCTATTTTTTTTTTTAGGTTTTTTCACTTTTCTGCAATAAAAACCCTTTTTTGGAAATCTTTATTTTTCAAAATTTTTGCTTTCAAAGTCCTATAACTTTTTATTCTTCCATGGGCGGAGCTCTGTGAGGGCTTATTTTTTGTAAGACAAGCTGTAGTTTTATGGGTGCCATTTTGGGGTACATACGACTTTTTTTTTATCACTTTTATTGCATGTTTTTGGGAGGCAAAAGGCTAAAAATTATTAAAAATGGAAAAACAGCTTGGTCACTAAAGCGTTAAGGGCAAAAATGCCCTGGTCTTCAAGGGGTTAACAAACATTTGTTAAAACCATTTATTAAAACTTTTGAAACAATCTGCACTGAAAATTCAGCAGTGGAATAGCAGCCGCTACCACAAAACAAGGATCCACCAGCTTCACGGATCTGCCAGCTGCACAGATCTGCCAGCTTCAGGGATCCAGCAGCTTCACGGATTCGCCAGCTTCACGGATCTGCCAGCTTCATGGATCCGCCAGCTTCACAGATCCACCAACCAACAAGACTCTTACATCGGAACTCCGCCGTCCACCACCGCCTTTCTTACTTGCATGAACTAATCCTATTGGCTCTCAGTGATGTCTATCCCTATCGGTGCTAAGAAAAGAAGAGCTCACAGTACAAAAAAAAACTTACCACAAAGCTGGAAGCAAACAATTTTCTAAAATTTCTTGGTATGTTGAAGTGTTAACCCCTTAGTGAACACCCATACGCCTTTTTACAGTGGTCATAAATGGCCTTTATTCTGACGCAGTGCCTTTTTACTGTGCTGCATCATAATATCAGCACAGATTTCCTGCGCTGGTAGGAATTGGGGCCTGACTGTCTGGTGAAAACCTGGCACTTATTCTAACAGCATAGACAGGAGAAACTGCTGATCCCTGCTGTTTAACACTTTACATGCCACAGTCAATGCAACCATGCTTGATGGTTCACAGTTTACTGCTCTATACCTTGATGGATGTGTTAAGTAATAAAAGTTTAATATGAAGGATGTGCCCAGTGTTATTGGGTGTTCTGGATTGTACACGCTGCATTGGGGGATACTGACTCCTCCCGTAAAGGGGTTTTCCCATTATGTAAAATTGCTTAACAACCTCTGTTCTTCCTGGCTACTGCTGACCATAACATGTGACTGCTGCAGCCAATCACAGTGTTTGTGGAGCAATCCAGAGTAGTGGAAAATCGCTTTAATTATGCTGGATTCTTTTTAGACTAGATATGGGGTGACTCGGGGATCGCTTTGCACCTCTTTGATGATTTTAACTGAATTGCTCTTTAACCCCTTAAGGACACAGCTAGAGATTAGCGAGCATACTCGCTAAGGACAATTACTCGAGCGAGCATTGTCCTTAGCGAGTACCTACCCGCTCCGAAGAAAAGATTTGGGTGCTGGCGGGGAGCGTCTGGGGAGAGCAGGGGGGACCGGAGGGGAGATCTCTCTCTCCCTCTCTCCCCTCCGCTCCCCCCTGCTCACTACCGCAACTCACCGCTCACCCGCTACGGCACCCGAACCTTTTCTTTCGAGCAGATAGGTACTCGCTAAGGACAATTACTCGAGCGAGTATTGTCCTTAGCGAGTATGGCCTATTTTGGCCACGAGGACACAACGAGTTTTGGGGGATTTTCATCTACACTTTTCAAAATGTATATTTTTTTCATTTTTCTGTTGACATGACCGTATAAGGGCTTGTTTTTTGTGTGCTGAACTATAGTTTTTTGGGTGGATATAATGTATTGTAAAACTTTTATTATTTGTTTTGGAGAGGAGGGAGAGAAAACGCATCAGTTCTGCCATTGTTTTTTATTTTTTTTAACAGCGTAAATTATACAACATAAATGACATGATACATTCTTTTTTCTGTGGGTCAATACGATTACAATGATACCAAAAATATTGTAATTTTTTAGGTTTTTCCATTTTTACACATAAAACCCCTTTTTTATGAAATTATAATTATTTTACATTGCTGCATTCAAAGTCCCATAACTTTTTATTTTTCCTTGGACGGAGCTCTGTGAGGGCTTGTTTTTTGCGGCAGGAGCTGTAGTTTTTATTGGGATGCATATGGCTTTTTTGATACCATATTGCTTTTTTGGGAGGTAAAACAAACAAAGTAATAATTTTGCCTCCATTATTTTTTGTGCAGGATAAATAATGTGCTCAAATTATAGTACAGGTAATTTTAGATAAGATGATACCAAATATGTGGTGTTTTTCTTAATTTTTTAAATACAAATAGGGGAAAATGGGTTTTTTAGTTATTTTATTTTTACATGTTTGTTTTTTTACACTCCTTTTTTGTTTTCTTACATTCTTTATGTTTCTGAAGGGAACCTGAACCACAGCAGTTTTGATCGCTATGATAAAGCATTGCAGGACTTCTGTACTTATCTCTTGTAATAGCGATCATAGGCAACGGCAAGCCAGGATGCCTGTATCTGGCGTCCTGTTGCCATGCCAACCCATCAGCTCTTCGCGATTACATCATAGGGGTCCGATGAAAGCACAGAGGGACTTAGATCATGGCATGTGGGAGGTTAACAGTGGGGGTCGCTGTCCTCATGTACCCCTGCTGTTGCAGCGAGAGGCCGGCTGGCACGGGCTTACTTCTGACCCCGCGCCATCCACATGACCTAAGGTTACATATGATGCATACTGTGATCTGATTATAGTGATTTTGTTTTCTTTTTATAAAGGTATCTGCATGCACACTGTGACCTTCCCAATCCCCAAACATGTGTTTGCATTCAGCTGTTTTTGGCCAACTTTTTAATGTTTGCTGATGTTTTCGCTGCACTGTGTGGGCTGCATTTTTTTGCAACTGTACTGAAATAGTCATATGGGCGTACCGTGTGGCCTCAAGCAATCAGCTGACTGCTTTTGGTCGGTTACCTGCTATGCTTGAATAGTGATTGGATGGGGTGTAAGCATGCTCAGTGCATTGCATTAGATGCTGATGTCCATGACAGTTGATCTCCACACTTATCTCTATACAGGAGTCACATGTTCTCCCTAAGGTGAGTGCTTGTACCTTGTCTCCTTGGCAAAAGCCCTGCATGGCTGAAACATACTGGATGAGATAAAGACTATTTTTATTTTTGATGCCTGGGACTTTTCTCCATATTGTATATCGATAGATAGATAGATAGATAGATAGATAGATAGATAGATAGATAGATAGATAGATAGATAGATAGATAGATAGATAGATAGATAGATAGATAGAATCTAAAAAGTCTACACACCCCTGTTAAAATGCCATGTTTTGTCATGTCAAAGAATTCCAACAAAGATGAATCATTTCAGATTTATTTCCACCATCAACGTGACCCGTTATCTGTACAATTCCATTAAAAAACATCCTTGTCAGATTTTTAGTATCACAAAAACATGGCGTTTTAAGGCCGGGCTCACACGATCGGATTTGAATTGTGGATTCGGCGGGCTCTGTTAGCCCATGTGTTACGCGGTAGCTTGCAGGCAATCGATTGCATTGCCCTAAGGCCCATTTACAGGCAACGTTTATCACTCAAAATTCGTTCAAACGATGGCATATGAGCGATCATCGTTGCATGCAAACGCTGCCATCGTTCACTCTTCGGCTGAACGATGATTTTAAGGTGAGCTTAAAATCCATCATTCAGCCAGAGAAAGATAACAGGGACCGCACGCTGTGTTCTGAACGGGAGTTAAAGATTTCATTGTATTCTGCCAACAGCCCCTGCGAGAACAATGGAGCTGTGTGCAGAGCTCAGACCACATCCTGTGCTCTGCAAACAGCCCCTGGAGGCCATTTTACACGCAAATAAAGATATTGGTGTCCATTAACACTTTATGCAAAACGATCGCTAAAACTGTCAATCTCTCAATCATTTGAAAGATTGTCTTTGCGTGTAAATGGGCCTTTTTTGCATTTCCACTCACATTAGCGTGTCGGAATTACATAATCTGCAAATGTAAAATAGAATGCAGCATGTTCTGTTTTACCGCATATATATGTGACATTGAGCCCATTACTCTTAATGCTCTCGTATATACCCGCAGCTCATACGCAATTACCTTTTGTATGGGCTGCAGGTATACGCGTCATCGCTAAGTGACCGCGCAGGAAATATGAGCCCGGCCTAACAGAGGTGTAAACTTTTATATTTATATAACACCAATACATACAGCATTGTGCAAAAGTTTTAGGCAGGTGTGCAGAAAATGCTCAAAGTAAGAAGGCTTTTAAAAATAGTGTTTATTTTTGTCATTTAACAAAATGCAAAAAGTGAATGAACAAAAGGGAAATCTAAATCAAATCAGTATTTGGAGTGGCGACTGATCAGTCTCTTTGAGAGTGATTTACTTTCCGCACCGGATGCACAGAAAATTGGATTTTTCGTGTATGGATAAATTGTCACAGTCTGACTTTGCTTGGATCAGTTTTCATTTCTACACTTAAAAAATGTCTTCCTTCAGCAGTTCAGTCTGCCTGCTTTTGGATTTCTTGTAGTGGAATAGACTTTTGTTGATTTTAGTCCAAGGTATGAATGAAAAAAAAACGCTATCCCAGTTTACTCTGTTCACACCTGTAGAATGGTTTTCACTATAAATGGTAACCAAGATCTGTGGCATATCGCATAACTGACACTGGTAGACACTGATGGACTCCACTGACTTCGGCCTCCCTCACACAGGCGTTTGCAGAAACGCAGCGTTTTTCAATGCTGCGTTTACTGCAGATTCAGCCTGGTTTCAGCAGCGCTGGCATTCTTTATGCCAGTGTTTTGGCTGCGTTTTCATCACAGCTGAGAACGCAGCCAAAAATGCTGAAAGACAATATCAATACTCACCTAGCGGCTGCCGTCTGGGTCCCAGCCGCTGATCTCTGCTGCTGCTTCGGGCTTCTCCTGCACTGACAAATGATCTATTGCTGTAAGTGAGGTTTGAGAACCCCGCCTCCAGCAATAAACTGCTGTGATTGGTTCTCGGCGCTGGCTCGATGCCCAATCATAGCCCTTCACTGACTGTCTCAGCCAATCAGAGCCGGCAAGCTCTGATTGGCTGAGGCAGTCAATGAAGGGCTGTGATTGGTCATCGAGCCTGCGCCAAGAACCAATCACAGCAATCTATTGCTGGAGGCAGGGTTCTCAAACCTGGCCTACAGCAATAGATTTGTCAGTGCAGGGGAAGCCCAGAGCAGCAGCAGAGACCAGTGGTGGACGGCAGTGGCTAGGTGAGTATTGTTTTTTTTTTTCTTTCTAGTGTAGCGAGGACTGATTTTCGGGGTAGGACTTATATTGCAAGCCCTTCCCCAAAAATCGATGTGCGGTTAACGCTGCCAAAATCACGGCACCAAGTTTGAAACCATGTGCTGAAACTGCTGCCCATTCATTTCAATGGGCCAAGCAGGGCTGAAAACGCTCAAAGATAGAACATGCAACGCTGTCAAAGCGCAGCATTGAAGACGTTGCGTTTTAGCCTTGTGTGAGCAGCCCCATTGAAATGAATGGGTGCGTTGCACAGCGTTTAGCGCAGTGCTACGCGCTGTACAAAAACGCCTGTGTGAGGGAGGCCTTAGGGTGAATGCCCACGGATGGATTTGCACTGCATTTCCCACAGCGGAAATCCACGCGTAAATTCCGCAGTGGCAAGGTTCTACTGAAGCTAATAGCTTTTCGCTTGCCAACGCACACATGTGGATTTCTACCGTGGATTTCCGCCACGGAAAAACAAATTGCGGCATGTTCTATTTTACCGCGGATTTCGGCAGCAGGAGGGCTCCATTGGCATCAAGGAATGGAGACCGCGGAAAAACTTTTTTGTTTTGAATCATGGAAATCCGCAGGCGTATTCCGCATCGCTCGTGGACATGAGCCCTTAGGGCTCCTTCCCACGAACTGATTTTCGCTGCGTAATTCGCAGCGGAAATCTGCTGCGTTGCCCGCAGCTATTAGGTTCTATTGAACCTAATAGCTCAGGGCTCACGGTGCGGAATTCCACCGTGGAATTCCGCACCGTGAAATCACCCGTCCTCACCTGCGGCATGCTCTATTTGCCGCGGATGTACGCGTGGACGGCTTCCATTGCAGTCAATGGAAGCCGTCCGTTCACGCTATCTTCTTCTGTAGCACAGCGGAAGATAGCGTGAAATTGCCTCTCCGCCTACCGCCGCCGCGTCATATGACACGGGCAGCCGCATCATGTGATGCGGTGGGCGTGTCATGGCCGGCGTGTCACATAACGCTGCGGTGCGTCACACTGAAGCGTCATGCGGGAGCGAGGACGCCGGATCTGCAGGTAAGTTTGGGGGTCTCCGTGACGGGCTCCGTTGCGGACTTCCGCGGCGGAGCCCGTCACGGCCGTGTGCAGCCGGCCTTATGCTGGGGTGCACCACTTTCCATCAAGGTGTCTGTACTTTTGACAGATAAAATCGTGCTGCGTGCAGAGTTGTTTGCGGTGGATTTATCAGCACTGTTATAGACATCAGTACCGGAACTATGAAAATACTGGCCAAACAAAAAGGTCAACTTACTTGAGAGCATCCGCAGCAACTACAGTGCGTGCAGGAAGAGACCGAGAGTGTATAATCCAGGAAAATAACCCAGCGCAGAAATGCTTACAACTAAAATGTGATGTTTATTACAGGTAGGTCATGTTAAAAACACACAATGCAAAACAAGATGCTGAAAAATGTACTCATTTCAGAATCCTCCTTCTTGAGAGTATGTCATATCTAAAATGTCACATTAGACCAAGGCAGATGTAACAGACCTACAATACAACACATCAGACCATACAGCTAAATCATGTCTAGTGCTTAAACCACTCGGTGCACATTTGTAAATGGAAAATCCACTTAGCTTCTCTACCTAGCAGCTTGCATCTAAGATCTGTACCCCATCCAGGTCTGAATACCTTTTCAATACCCTGAAAGGTTATAAATGATGTACTGTTGAGAGGTGCTTAAATACAGCCAATCTATTAATGGATAAGGGATTACTGGCATCAGACATATGTCTATGATTCCTACGTTTAACCTTTTACCTGCCGAATATAGATCCACTTCCCAATCCAAAACAAAGCAGCAACTGTGTGAATCCACTGTTCCAATGTTAGAACATTGGCACATAAAAGGTTAAAGCATTTAAGTTGCAATATACATATTATGGCTGGCAGATTTGATGAGTAATAAGATAAAATTTGGTGCCGCATGAGGGCTTAGTCACACGGGCGCATTGGCGCTTGTGTTACTGCAGGAAGAAGACGGACACACTTCAGGACGGACGTCTCTCTGCAGCGCCGGAAGAAAGAACATGTGACCGGCTTCATTTCCGGTAATGTGTTCTTTCTTCGGCGCTGCGGGGAGTCGTCCGTCCTGAAGTACCGCCGTCTTCTTCCTGCAGTAAGGGCTCAGTCACATGGGCGCATCGACGCCCGTGTGACTAAGCCCTTAGCCAGTAGAGCAATGTGTGAATGTTCTCAGTGAGGGAAAGCAAGTAATTTTGTAGATATGATACCTTTTAATGGCTAACAAAAATACATATTGTTACAACAAGTTTTCGGGGATATCTCGCCCCCTTCGTCAGACTAACGAATGAAACTAGTTTGGATGGCACATAATTATAACATAGACAGGAGGGGAACACATTCCTCTTGATCTAAATAAATGTTCACACAGAAATTTGAGATTGTTTTGTACTTAAAACCTAAAACAGACAAACTGAGCTGAGACATAAATCGTAAATCAGTCCACTGAACTCAGGAGAGTTTTTTAATGTGTCTTATCTCTCCTTCAACCTGCACAGGGAAGGAGATGCAGTACCACCTACATATAAATTCAGAACTTGACTTGTAATAATGTTGCCATCCACTAGGTGGTGCTGCATCTCCTTCCATGTGCAGATTGAAGGCGAGATAAGACACATCATAAAACTGTCCTGAGCTCAGTGGACTGATTTAAGATTTATGTCTTGGCTCGGTTTGTCTGTTTTAGGTTTTGAGCGCAAAACAGTCTCAAATTTCAGTGTGAACATTTATTTAGATCAAGAGGAATGTGCCCCCCCTCTCCTCTGCATCTGTATGTTATAATTAATTGCCATCCAAACTAGTTTCATTCATTAGCCTGACGAAGGGGGTGAGATAACCCCCGAAAGCTTGCTGTATCATGTATTTTTGTTAGCCATTAAAAGGTATCATATCTACAAGATTATTTGGTTTCTCTCACTAAGAAAAATCACAGATATAATGGTCACATGGGAAAAATCCTGTTGCGGTTGGCCATGTTCACTAGCTATTTTGATTAGGCCTGTTTCAATACATGGTGATAAAATAGCATCTAAAGTAGGCACCCGACGTGACACCTACCTGACCTGAAGTGATAATATCTGATGCAAGGTCATATCCTTATGTAGAATCGCTACATGTTCTTGACAATACTGTAAACTATATTCAGTTGAAAACGTCACATTTTGTTCTGAATAAACTTTTTTCGTTGCAATCTCTTATTATGACTAATATGCAGCAACCTATCTCTGCTAATTTGAGCTATAGTGGAATTTATTTATTATCACTTAGATGCCAGAATTCTGGCGTCCAAAAGCTGACGTTTTGGTGCATATTCCAAAACTGTGACTATTAGGACATTTATGCTCTGCGCCGCATCCCGACACTTTTTTAAAAAGTCTGTGGCCACATGTGGGCTCTCAATTTTACTATAATCCCGTGGCCGCTGTCGGCCGTTCACCCCGTTAGTAGTGAATACTGTCAGGGGCCGCGGCTCCCCTGCCGTTATTCACTAAGCAACGCTACTAGCAGCGCTGATCCTGGCGCACACCGTGATGTCAGTGTGCAGCCGGGACCCCCCTCCCTTGACGTCTCCTACCACTTGGTTCACCGAAAGCAGGGGGAGGAGGCGTCCGGCAGCACACTGAGGTCACAGTGTGCGCTGGAGATCATCGCTGCTAGCGGCGCGGAGGGCAGAGGAGGAGCGGAGCTTCGACGAGGTGGAGGGGATAAGTATATGGGTCTCGGGGGGCACTGTCACTGCTGGGGGGTGCTGTGTGGGGGCCACTGTCATTGCTGGGAGCCGCTGTGGGGGGCACTATCATTGCTGGGGGCCGCTGTAGGGGGGGGGCACTGTCACTACTGGGAGCCGCTGTGGGGTGCACTATTACTGCTGGGGGCTGCTGTGGGGGGCCACTGTCACTGCTGGGGGCCACTGTAAGGGGGGGCACTGTCACTGTTGGGGGCCGCTGTGGGGGGCACTATCACTGCTGGGGGCTGCTGTGGGGGGCCACTGTCACTACTGGGGGCCGCTGTGGGGGGCACTGTCACTGCTGGAGGCTGCTATGGGGGGTGCTGTCACTGCTGGGGGCTGCTGTGGGGGTCACTGTCACTGCTGGGGGCCGCTGGGGGGGTCACTGTCACTGCTGGGGGCCGCTGTCACTGCTGGGGGCTCATCATTACTGAGATAAGTGAGGGGGAGGCAGAGAGAGGCAAAGGCCTGTGCTATGGGTGTTTGGGGTTTATTAAATACAGTTATATATTACATATATCGCGAATTTATGTTTTTTTTCTCTAGGTGACACACCACCTGAGTTATGCTCGTTTTTTTGGCGAATTTTGACACACCAAGCTCAAAAGGTTGCCCATCACTGCTATAATCTATGCCAGAAACTAATGTAGATTATACCGAAAACCTACTCCAGCTCAGAGCTGGTAGGTATCTTGTCACCACCAGAAGCTAGGGGTTTGACAGGTCTTCCATGGAGGAACGCCCCTGTCACACCTCTAGCCCCCATTTGGGTGACTTATCTAAGGTCCTAGCAGCAGCGTCTGTATATATTGTTCCCTGGGCTGCACAGGTACGGTTAGGGTTAGGGGTTCGTCTTTAGGTTGGGCTTACATTATTAGCTGTAAATACTTCCATGTAACAGGGTTAGCCGTCCCCTGTATCATCTCCCCATGCCAACCGTTACGCTGAACCTCAGGCATGCAGCAATCCCCCTTCACTGAGGCAGGGGCTCCACTGCCTCAGTGCTCCAGTGTCTCCTGCCTGTGCCGCAATCTCCCTGCACTCAGCCAGGGGCTCCGTTTACTCACTACTCCAGACTGTCCTGCCAGCGCCACAATCCCCCTGCACTGAGGGAGGGGCTCCACTGCCTCAGTGCTCCGGTGTCTTCTGCTGCCACCGCGTCCGCTCTGACCCTTGCCGCTGCTGTAGGGGGATTAGGAATGGCTCTGCGTGCCGTGGCTGGGTGTGCATGTGGTACCGCCACCGCTTCCAGGTTTGCCGAGGTCCTCCCTTGCCTGAGGATCCTCTGCTGGTGCTGCTGGCACTGTGGAAGAACCCTTAATGGGCTGTCAGGACTTGCAGGCCAGCTTGCTCTATAGCCTGTCACTGTTGTCTCTACCAGGACTTCCTGGGGGTGACAAGATACAATAATACCGAGCTGGTGTAGGTCATCTAGTGCAGTGGTTCCATTTTCAGACCAGCGCCCCCTTTAGGTATTGGAATGGAGGCCGGCACCGCCCCCCAAGCCTTACTATCTTAAAGCCAATCAAAGTTTACCTTGTTTACAAAGTTAAAAGTATAAATTATAATACCGAATACTTTTTTGGAAAGTTTGATAGTGTTTAGCAGATTAGCATTAATTGTGAAAAGTTGAAAAATTGTCTCTAAAAATTACCAAACAAGTATTTTAGTTAGCTAAATTTTAGCTGCTGAAATGTAGGAGCTAAATATTTAAAAACAGGTTAATTGTGGATACAATAATAAATAGGTTTTATTGCAGAAGAAAATTTTTTGGGGGAAGCAGAAAATGCAAGATGCATTCTAATTCTTAATGGTCAGAAGACTAATTAAAATGCAAGAACAATGAAATTCGACTAATAATAGCAATTATGTTTGCCACAATCAATCTGTGTCATTAATGGCTGCCTTGGGCCTTATGAGCAGACTCCAATTCCACAATATCTGGTCCTATTCTTCATCAACCGCAGTCTCAATTCGCCCCTTACACATATCTGAAATTTGTTTCTTGCTTTTATCAGGAGCTGCTGAACTGCACTGAAGCCCCTCTCCACTAAGTACGTAGATGGAAAAGCTAACACGAGCAACTTAACTTCCTGACACAGGATAGGATAGGAATTCTTCACTTTCACCTAAAAACATTCATAGCCACAATGTTGGAAAAGTGCTTGGGCTTCACTATCATGTTTCAAGTCGATCAACTACTCTTGTAATCTGGGATGAAATTCTCCTGCGTCTGCTGAAAATGGATTGAGTACCCATGTTGGTATTTCAAGGGTACATAGATCATGAAACCTAGTTTGTATGTCTTCTTTGGCTTGTGTGAGGTGTCAGCAAAAAAACTCTAAGTCTGCACCTTGAAGTTTGTCTCCATCTTTGCGTGCAATTTCTTGGAGACTCGGAAACTGACAGAGCTTGCGTCAACTCAGGTTATTTGTATGAAGGTCCACTTTGGCAATGAAGGAAGAGATTACACCATTAGCCTTAATGAAATTCATTTTGACTCCTTGTAGCTTTGTGTTGACCTTGTTGAATTCGTCAAGTATGTCTGCGAGATAGGCAACGTCAAGACGTCGTAGTTCGATTGCATCACAAACGCTTGGGTCAATCGGCTGAAGAAACTCGACTACTGTGTCAAAAGGTTTGTAGAAGCGTCGTAAGTAGAAATGAGCGAGTATACTCGCTAAAGTGCTGTCAGCAGGAGGGAGTGGGGGGAGAGAGATCTCCCCTCCGTTCCTCCCCGCTCTCCCCCGCAGCTTCCCTGCCCGCCGCCGGCACCCAAACCTTCAGTCTCGAGCGGGCAGGTACTCGCTAAAGGCAATGCTCGCTCGAGCAATTGCCTTTAGCGAGTATACTCGCTCATCTCTAGTCGTAAGCACTTTCCTCTTGACAGCCACCACACTTCAGTGTGTAGGAGATAGACGTTCAAGTTCTTCGTCATAATGTTGACAGAGCTTGCAGAAAAGACGTTCGTTCAAAGAGTGCAATTTTATCTTCTTAACAGCATTAATTACATAGTGTATAGAATCATGCAATCTCTCACATAAATGTTTAGCAACAAGCTGCTGCCGATGGATCACACAGTGGACTGCCATTATGCCAGGTATAGCAGATTTTAAATGGGCTATAAGTCCGCGATATCAACCAATCATGGATGCAGCTCCGTCGGTGGCACAAGCTAGTACATTTGTTAAAGGGATGTTTTTTTCTTTTGTATATCGAAGAGACTTTCGTGTCAGTGGTTACATTTCTGGTAATCAGCAGCCCTTTTGTCAATTCTTCTTGAAACTGTGTCATTACTCAAAGGAATCAATTTCACCATGGCACACGTGTCAGGCCCCAGCATAGTATCTCTTTATCTTGTTTCTACGGTGCACAAACTGCAACAAAAATGACATTATAACTTTATGATATGGGTCAGTGCGATTATTATAATACTAAATTAAAATAGTTTTTTTGCTGTACTATTTTAATTTTTTTTCAAAGATACTTTATTTATTTTAGGCAAGTAAAATGTAGGGACGGCACTCAGAATACCAAATGAACAAGCAAAGATTAATCTGGTGATAGTTATGATAGGCATACGGTTCACCTTAGGGTCTATGGCCAAATGAGCTTGACCATAGATCAATACAGCTCTAATTTTTTAAAATTATTTTCTGTTGCCATCTTCCGACCACAATAACTTTTTTATTTTTCCGTTGACATAGTTTTGTGAGGGCTCATCCTGTGTGGGACATCCTGTAGTTTCTGGTGGTGCTATTCTGAAGTACATACTACGTTTTGATCAATTTTTATTCCTTTTTTTTTTTCTCGGAGATGGGGTGACCAAATAGGACAATTCTGATGTTTTTGGGTTTTTTTCCTGACGGTGTTCACTGTGTGGGGTAAATAATGCATTACTTTGAGAGATCTGACTTTTACGGATGCAGCAATACCAAATATATATTTGTTATGGCACTCTGCCCCCCCGAGCGCCAGGTGGGGTGCCCTGATCTTCCCGCACCCCACTGTCCCTGCCTACTTGCCTCGGCCCTGGCTAACCCCAGGCGGACAACTGGGCGGCGGTCCCTGCGCTGGCTAGGGACCTGGCGACTACCTAGATAGAACTACTAATGGGGGACAGAGTGCCGACAGAAGAGGCAGGTGGAACAGACCAACAGAACTTACAAAGCAGAGCAATGCTGAGGATGGAGCTCACAGGAAAACTGAAAGGACACTGACCAGCAACTAGAGCAGACTGAGACAGACCTGACTAGAGGCTTGCAGAACCAATAACTGGCAGTGAGCTCAGGTCACTGCCAGCCTTTTAACTTAAAGCCTCCGCCCGGGGGTGGAGAGTGGGAGGAGCCGACTCTCCCCCTGTTGCATAAGGGACAAAAGGTTTCAATAGCGACTTATGGAACACCTTGTGAACCCTCCATGTGGCTGGCAACCCCAGCTCGTAGGCGAGTGGGTTCACCACACGTGTGATGGCAAATGGCCCCACGTAACGTGGCGCCAGCTTCAAGGACGGGACCCGCAATTTGAGATTTTTAGAAGACAGGTATACCTTCTGTTCCACCCTGTAAGGTTCAGACACAGACAGACTCTTCCCACTACGCAACTGCATCCGGGCCCCCGCTGCCTCCAAGTTTCTCTGTACCTCTTTCCATACTCCCCGAAGCGTATCTGTGGCGTCATCAGCTGCCGGACAGACCGACGGAGTAGGGATTGCTGTAAGGAAGCGAGGGTGCTGACCGTATACACAAAAAAATGGAGACACCCCAGTGGAAGAACAAAGGCGGTTGTTTAGTGCAAACTCTGCCAACGGCAGGAACTCTGCCCACTGATGAGCCTTTTCGCTAGCAAACAACCGTAAATATTGCACTAAATCTTGGTTCTTCCGCTCAGTCTGACCATTAGTCTGTGGGTGGAACAGAAGAGAAGGAAAGCGACGTTCCCAGGTTTCTGCAGAAGGCACGCCAAAACTGCGACACGAACTGAACCCCACGATCAGATACAATATTTTGGGGGACCCCATGTAGGCGGATTATTTCCTTTACAAAAATCGTGGCGAATTCTTTTGCCGAGGGTAGCTTTTTTAACGCCACAAAATGTGCCATCTTTGAGAACCGGTCGACCACCACTAAGATAGTGGTGCACTTCTGGGATTCTGGTAGGTCAGTGATGAAATCTACCGATAAGTGTGACCATGGACTGGAAGGAACCGGTAGCGGTCTCAGAGGACCCTCCGGAGGACGCCGCCGACTCTTATTGCGAGCACAGACCGAGCAACCCCTCACAAAGTTGCGGATCTTCTGAGACATGCCTGGCCACCAGAAGTGTCTGGAACAAAGCTCCAGGGTCCCCTGAAATCCTGGATGCCCGGCGAGAACCGACGAGTGAGACTCATTCATGACTCTAGGGCGTAGGGTCTCTGGCACAAACCATCTGCCCTCCGGCACCCCCGAAGGGGCGTCCTGCTGAGCATCCTGTAGTTGAGGGACAAAGTTAGACTCTACAGCTGCCACCACCACGCCGGGAGCTAAGATATTCTCGGGAGTCATGGTCTCACTATCCGGTACCCCGAAACTCCGTGACAGGGCGTCCGCCTTCACGTTCTTCTCCCCTGGGATATATGTCACGACGAAATTAAACCTGGTGAAGAACAACGCCCACCTGGCTTGACGAGCTGTGAGTCTTTTAGCATTGGCGAGATATACCAGATTCTTGTGATCAGTGTACACGGTAATTGGGTGTCTAGCCCCCTCGAGATGGTGTCGCCACCCTTCCAGAGCCTATTTGATAGCCAATAATTCGCGGTTACCCACGTCGTAGTTGCGTTCTGCTGAATTAAACTTCCGCGAAAAGAACGCACATGGGCTATAACCAGATCTCCCACTGACTTCCTGCGACAATACTGCTCCTGTCCCCACCTCAGACGCATCTACCTCAATGAAAAAGGGTAGTCGCGCGTCCGGCTGTATTAGCACCGGGGCAGTCGTAAATGCCCTCTTTAGATGACTAAAGGCCTCAAGGGCTGCAGGTGACCATTTTACCAAGTCGGCCCCCTTCTTGGTCAGGTCGGTCAGGGGTTGCGCAATAACCGAGTAATTCCTAATGAATTTGCGGTAAAAATTTGCAAAACCTAAGAACCTCTGGAGGGCCTTGAGGTTGTCTGGTCTGACCCATTGGGAGATTGCTGCTACCTTATCAGACTCCATCTGAATCTCCGTGGGTGAAATTACATAATCAAGGAAAGATACTTGTTTAGAACCAAATGTGCATTTCTCTAACTTGACAAAAAGTTGATACTCGCGCAAATGGGTCAGGACCAACCTCAGGTGCCGCACATGTGAATCCCAGTCAGGCGAGTACACCAGAATGTCATCAAGGTAGATGACCAGAAATACCCCCAGGAAGTCGTGAAAGACAGCGTTCATAAAACCCTGAAACACAGCGGGGGCGTTACAGAGACCGAAAGGCATGACCAGACATTCAAAATGTCCTAACGGGGTGTTGAACGCCGTCTTCCATTCATCTCCCTCTCTAATGCGAATTAAATTGTAAGCCCCCCGCAGGTCCAGTTTGGAGAACCAGTGGGCCCCTACCACCTGATTCAACAAGTCAGGAATCAGGGGCAAGGAGCACTGGTTCTTCACTGTGATTTTGTTCAAGGCCCGATAATCCACACAAGGCCTTAGTGTCCCGTCCTTCTTTTCTACAAAGAAGAGACCTGCCCCGGCAGGGGACCTGGACGGCCGGATATGTCGGTTGGCCAGAGCCTCCGAGATATAGGACTTGAGGGCCTCATGCTCACGACCTGACAAATTGAAAATGGCTCCCTTAGGGATGGGACTGTCGGGAATCAGATCAATACCACAGTCCCACTCCCTACGAGGCGGCAGAGCCTTAGACAGTTTTCTGGAGAATACATCCTGAAAGTCTGACAAATACTCCAGAATGAGCACAGTATCTGCGGAGCACACAGCTATGGTAGACAGGTGATTATGACAGGATGCACCCCAATGAGTCAATTCCCAGGTGGACCAATCAAATTGGGGGTTGTGCAGTGCCAACCAGGGCATACCAAGCACCACATCAACCGACATTTTTTCCATAACCAGGAAAGACAGTTCTTCCGAGTGGAGAACCCCCACCGTGAACTGTAATCCTGGGGTCCTCCATCGTACCAGGCCTGTAGAGAGAGGGGTAGCATCAATACTGATAAAATGAATTGGCGACTCCAGCGCCACCAATTCTGCCATTAGGGGTTTCATGAAACTCATGCTTATCAGGTTAGTGGCTGCTCCGGAATCAATAAACGCCTTCCCGGGTCGGGAAAAATTCCGGAATCTAACCTGACAAAGTACCAACAGTTTAGGACGTACCTGAGGTCCTAGGCGATCCTCCCTACAATCGCCTAGGACTCGGAGCTCTTCCACCGGTTCAGACTGTGAGCGCTGAAGCCTCAGGGGGCAGGTGATCAACCGATGTCCAGCTTTCCCGCAGTAGAAGCAGAGATGATGCAACAAACGAATCCGGCATCGCTCTTTGGGGTCCAGCGGGTCCGCCTCCATCGGCTCGGGAACAGAGACAGGTACGGAAGAAGAGGGAACAGGACAAATGACCTCCCTGACCCTACGGGCCTGTCTATCCTGTTTCCTAGACCTGAGCCTCCTATCTGCCTTCACCGCTAGCTCCATGGCCTCCCTTAAGGACCAGGGAACGGGATGGGAAATCAACAGGTCTTTTACCGCATCCGAAAGGCCCTGCAGAAAAACGTCCTTCAGAGCGCTATCGTTCCATGCAGTATCACCTGCATAGCGTCTGAAGTTGGAGCAATAATCCTCCACGCAAAGCGACCCCTGCCACAGCGCCAACAACCGCGAAACCGCCAACCCCGCTCGGTCCGGTTCGTCGAAGATACCCCCGAGTTCCTGAAAAAATGCGTCCATGGCCTGCAGACAAGGGGAACCCTCGGGAATGGAAAAGGCCCGCAGCAGGGACATTATCAGCCCGACCCTCTGAGCCTCCGACCCGGAGGAACGGGGACGCATCCGAAAAAACAGGCGACACTGACAGAGTGCCGACAAAGCAGAGCAATGCTGGAGATGGAGCTCACAGGAAAACTGAAAGGACATTGACGAGCAACTCGAGCAGACTGAGACAGACCTGACTAGAGGCTAGCAGAACCAATAACTGGCAGTGAGCTCAGGTCACTGCCAGCCTTTTAACTTAAAGCCTCCACCCTGGGGTGGAGAGTGGGAGGAGCCGACTCTCCCCCTGTTGCATAAGGAGGGTGGAGGAGAGCGGGCGGCGCTCTACGGGCGGACACGCCTTACGCTGCTGCACTCTGGCTGCTCCACGGCGCCGGGAGAGCCCCAACAGCAGAGTTCCGGGACGCCGGAGCCGACATCGGAGCGTCGCGCGCCGGCCGCGGGACCCAGCGCCGCCCTGCATGGTAACAATATTTTTGTTTTATTATTTAGATTCTTTTATTACAAATATGGCATTTTATTACTTTTTATATTATAATAATTGGTAAAACTTTTTAAAGCTTATTTATTTTTTTTTAGTCCCAGAGGGGACAAGAACATGTAATGCTTTGATCACTCCTGCAGTATGATGTAAAGCCACAGCATTACACCAAATCGCGATTTGACAAGGCCCCCAGCTGACATGACACCCGCACAGCAAGCCGCGATCCCATTGTGGGGAGCAGTACGGGACCCCGGAACATCGGTCGAGGGATTTAAATTCCACTGTCAGAATTGACGGTCACATTTAAATGGTCAATAGCTCCGATAAGCGGCGGAGCTCATCGGAGCTGTTGTGGGCAGGTGTCGGCTGTAAGAAGCAGCCGCGATGTATGAAAAATATTTCTGTCATCTGCTGTCATGTGCTATTCATTGTGCATATGACCACTCAGCCAACAACAGGCTTCAGTGGTGATTCTTCCATGGCCACTGAAACCTGTGATCAGTTGAGTAGTCTCATGCACATGATCGCAGCCGGCTTCTTCCAGGTTGGGAATAGTGGGCTTCAGGGTTCTAGTGCTGGACAGGGAGCCACTCAAATAAGTGAGCATGTCTTTTTTCTTTATTTTACACAATTTTACGGTCTCCACCACACTAGTGTATTTTGGACCATGTGCTGACCGTGTAAATGCACAGAAAGCACAGGGCGTCATTACAGGCTATGCGGCTATACATATAGATGTTTTTTCACACAGACTCCTGGTCCATGTAAATCTCATGGTAGGCCCTATTGCTGTCCATTTAATGGACAAGAAATAGGTCATGTCAATGTGCAGAGTCCGTGTATGTCAGACAGTAGATGGATGGATGTCTGTCTGTGTGGTGTCCGATGTGAGTTGCACCTAAGTCTGTTGAGCGTAACTCAAATTACAGCTAGTGTGCGCCTAGCCTAAGCCTGTGAAACTTTTCCTTAAAGTCCCTGAAAACTCCTTTGAAATTTTGCTTACATATCTTTCTTATATCAGTGCGTTGGCCTCTAACTGCACAGTGGGATGGTATAATCCATGGACCTGACAGTTCATAGCAGTGGACTAAACATGATGTCACCCATGATGTCACCCATCAAATATGGCATGTGTCCCCCGGTATGTAACTGACACTGTTCAGTTATTTAACAGGCGAATAGTAATTTATTGAGGAGCAGACATTATACATTGCTATTGCCTACAGCAGTCTCTCATTGTGTCTGTCAGTATATGTAGAAGCAACTTTTACTTCTTAGTTTCCTCTCTGTGTTTTTTTTTCCAGTTAACTTTTTTAATGACATGGCAAGTGAATAGACAGTGAATAAATTGATGCAATAAGCATAATAATAACAATACAAGAGTAATTCTTTACTGTTCAGGGCTTCCATAATATGTGCCGGAAACATCATTGTGAAGAAACCCTCGAACGGAACCAGTCACTGTCATTAGTGAAGCAGCACCACTTTGGTGCCCATTTGACAGGGTTTCCATTC
This sequence comes from Eleutherodactylus coqui, assembly GCF_035609145.1. Taxonomy (NCBI): domain Eukaryota; kingdom Metazoa; phylum Chordata; class Amphibia; order Anura; family Eleutherodactylidae; genus Eleutherodactylus; species Eleutherodactylus coqui. The sequence goes on along the minus strand of NC_089846.1, from coordinate 47,920,178 downwards.
ATTTCGGTAATATATGGAGCATAGAATAAAGGAGTTGACTACGTTATTCTATACTCCAGGTATAACAGAAACCTTGTCAAATGGATACCAAAGTGGTGCTGTTTCACTAATGACTGGGAATGGTTCCATTCGCAGATGACTCCATGTAGATTTTGATGCGGAATGAAAATGACCTAATTCAGCCTACATTTCTGCACCAAAATCTGCAGTTAGCCCTATGGATTTTGATGCGGAATTCGGTATCATCAAATTCTACTGTGTTTAGGTGGAAATATTCCACCCATGTGAATGGGCCCAAAATGGTTCCTTTTAGATTAATTAAATAATGGTTCCTTAAAGGCATTGTCCCAATAAGAACATTTATCCTCTATACAGTAGAAATTAGATAACTATTGGATCACTGGTGGTCCGATAGCTGTGTATCGCAGCGATCCGAAGATCCGTGCACATCAAATTCACCATGAGAAGGGAGGGGTTCATTTGCATACATGGCCACCACTTCATTCGCTTCTATAGGATGGAGGGAGATTAATGTGCTAAGCAATCTTCATCCTTCCCATACAAGTGAATGGAGCTGTGGTCACTCATGCATACCACCACTCCATTTTCATGGAGGATTCACTATGCACACATCTTGGGATTGTCAGCGTTTCAACAGTCTGACCTATAACGATTTGGCATTTATTCCCTATTCAGTGGGTAGGGGATAAATGTCATTAGTGGGAAAATCCCTTTAAATATACCATGTTTCATTCTATCTAATGTTAATGTTGGTGGCACGTTCAGCTTCTGGTCTTCCCACTCCCTTCACAGGCATTCTCCTTTTCTCTCATCTTGCTGGTACAATGATCCAGGCCAGGAGATCGTTTTCAAATGTTATAGCCATCTTAGGGAATTCAACATCCTCTACAGTTGGCGTTTCTCCACAAAGTTCCTGATTCAAACAGGCAGCTCTATGCATGTCATTTCGAAACCTAAAGATAGCAACAGGCTCCTATCTTCATGGGTTTCACATCTTAGACATCAGCAATCCACCCATTCACCCAGAAGACCCATCAAATCATCATGAGAATGGTCTGAGGTTTTGACTTTCTTCCAGGCAAACTTTTTGCCTCCTCCCCAAAAAACAGGGTCACTTTGCTTCCCTGCTACATTTTCTGTTTATCTCTATTTATTTGTTCTAGTTGCTCTCATTCTAAAGACCCTTTTAAATGGGACAAATGTCAGGCAAACAGTGCCCGGCACTCGTCCCCACACATACTAGCTCCCGTGCACCTGCTCTCAGCAGGGAGGCTGCAGGAAATTTCTCTCCTTGCGCTCCACCGCCCCTCTGCAATGTCACTGAAGGATGAGCGATCAGCTTATCGTCCATCATTTATGCTGCATAAACGATGGACGATGTGCTGATCGCTCATCGTTCAGTGTAAATAGCGGCTGTTCAGTATTGAACAGCCACTATGTTAAGTCAATGGAGAGGGGCGGGGGAGCGAGATGAGAGAATTTCTGAGTTTGCGAATAATGGTCCTTTAACATGGGACAATTATCATGTAGAATCGCTCAGATTCCTGCGCTCCTGCAAAAATTTGAATTTGAATGATAATCGTCCCGCGTAAATGCATGCAGTAACTGAATGAGAACTGTTCAGTCGTTCAGCTTCTGCATACAGAAGACTGCATGACATGCTGTTCCCTGATCCATCTCCATTCCGGTAGCTTTGTGAGCGATGCAAACGATACTTGCTCCTGTGTAATAGCACAGGAGCGAGCATCACTGAGATGAGTGCCGGGCATCATTTGCCCTGCAGCTTGTACCCTGTAAAATGTTTTCTTGTGTTTATTTCCTTTGGTTCATTTTATGCCTAGTAACTTATATGCTAATGAGGGTCCTTCTCAAATGCTTCTTGATAGTTATGTTCTATGTCAATTAGAATTCTTTCACTTAAAGGGGTTGTCCCGCGCCGAAGCGTTTTTTTTTTTTTTCAACAGCCCCCCCGTTCGGCGCGAGACAACCCCGATGCAGGGGTTAAACAAGAACACCGGACAGCGCTTACCTGAATCCCCGCGCTCCGGTGACTTCTTACTTACCTGCTGAAGATGGCCGCCGGGATCTTCTCCCTCGGTGGACCGCAGGGCTTCTGTGCGGTCCATTGCCGATTTCAGCCTCCTGAGTGGCTGGAATCGGCACGTGATGGGGCGGAACTACACGGAGCTACACGGAGCCCCATTGAGAAAAGAAGAAGACCGGACTGCGCAAGCACGTCTAATCTGGCGATTAGACGCTGAAAATTAGACGGCTCCATGGAAACGAGGACGCTAGCAACGGAACAGGTAAGTGAAAAATTTCTGATAACTTCTATATGGCTCATAATTAATGCACAATGTACATTACAAAGTGCATTAATATGGCCATACAGAAGTCTATAGACCCACTTTGTTTCGCGGGACAACCCCTTTAATACGAAAGGGCTTTATTGCCCATTTAAAAGATCTCTTTAAAAGGAGGCTATAGGCAAATAGACTGATGCTCTCTGCATTCGAGAGATATATTTTTCCAGATTTTTTTTAAGATTATATATATATATATATATATATATATAATCTTAAAAGGGATGAATATACATACCAAAACCAGGCACAAAGAACACCACACACCATAGTTTATTATGGTGATTTTCATAACGAGAACATTATTTCTCCAGGACCTAACATTATTTAGTTGAGTGTCTAAAGATATGGTTAATCAAATAGGGGCATGATGAAACCAGGTAGAGGTGCCAATTGAGGAGAAAGCGATCAAGGGAAGCGTCCGTCTGTCAACCAGTAATTAGTCTATTTGTGAAAAAGATTTATGACGAGTGGAATAAAACGTATATTCTCTAGAAGAGACATTTGGGCAGCAAAGGTATTATATAGGGACTCTTTATGGAGCCAGTAGGGAGATGTCCTAACTCTATGATCTGTTAAATCAACATCTCTGGCAAGTAGAATATTGAAGTCCCGCATATAATAAGTTTGCGTGGAGATTTTTGACTAAATTGTTTAAAAAACGAATCCGAGAAGAGCTAGGGGCATAGTCATTAACTATAGTGATAGGGAATTTGTATATAGATCAAGTCAAGATAATAAATCTACCTCTGGGATCAATCGCCAATTCGGTAAGATGGAAATCAACATTCTCATGAATTACAATCAGAACTACTGCTTTCTTTTTATCGGAACATGTTTGAAAGATCTTTGAATTTTTGTGCGAAAATTTATAGGAGGCGAGTGAGGAAAAATATGTATATATATATACATATATATAATGTTACGACCATGGAGATCGCTGGTCACATAGCCTGCACAAGCATAACAGGTACCCTTCAAAAAAGTGATTCCCTTGGAGTCATTATTTTTCTCTTTAATGCTTATCTTGGGTATAAATTTCCTGTATTCTATTCTACTATTATTACATTTGTTTCACTTTTTTCTGCATCAATAAGGGTGTATAAATTTTAAACTTTGCATTGCTTTTATACAATAACTGTCAATTCTTATGTTCTCAGACTTCTGTACAAAATGTCCCCCTAACTATTGTTTTTTAAAACATATTTTTCAATAAAAATTCTTAATGACAAAAAAAGAAAATATAAAACAGTAGTAGACTTCTACTGCTTCAGCACCACCACTTCTGAACTCCTTTTGGTCTCTGTTGCTGTGCTGCAATGATGACCGTTTTACTACCTATATGTGACTGCTGCAGCCAAACAGCTGACAGTGATTGGCTACAGCAGCCACAACATCATCACTGCATGTGGCAACAGAGAGTGGCAGAAGCACTGAAGCAGCTGTGCAGGAGCAGCAAAAGATTTTCTGTATATAAGGTTAATTTGGTATTAGTGTAATATGTCTCCACCATAAGTATGAGTGGAGACATGGGTTGGCCTGCGTCAGTTAAAGGTAACTGCTTCGGTGGCTCTCCAGAAGTTGCAAATCGGCACCTCCGGGCAGCTTCTCCAGCACCCCACCCCCCTGGGCCACCCACTAATACATTCCGCTGGCCAAGAAACAAGGCCCGATATTGCACTTGTGCAATGTCCCCACAGATGCGAGGCGCTTGGTACACATTCTTACACGATATTCCGATGCTTGTTACACGTGTGTCAGAGGATCGGCAAGCGTTTCCTATTGATTTAAATGGAAACGTCACATCGTTGTGTTTGACTGTCCAATTGGAAACAATCCGTGATGCGTTTTGAGGGGACACTAAAAAAATAGGTCTTGCAATGATTTCTAACCTCGCAGGACCGGAGGTGGAGAATGGAGTTCATTTGTTGCAGTGCACAAAACTCACTTTGGACTCACGGCGAAAAGGGAGGCTTCATACGAGCAAATTTGCATGTGCAAAATTTGCAATATTAGTTACCATGAGAAAAAGTAGTCCTTGCCCTATCTTTCTTGCAAGTAGTTTCACAAGAGTTGAAATTCACAGTAAATCAGCTAAAATGTAAGCTTTTTTCACAAAACTTTCCTGTGACTTTTAGTAAAACAGCATGAATTTGATATTTTCAAAAACTATTCATTTCTTTAGTTTTTAATGTTTTACATTAAATGTCACTACCTGCTACTTTTTGTTTTAGCTGAAATCTTTATTTTTTTCCCCTTTTACTTATATATATATATATAATAATAGAAAAAAAATAAAGATTTTAGCTAAAACAAAAAATAGCAGGTAGTGACATTTAGTGTAAAGAAAAGATTTTGAAAATATCAAATAAAAGTTACAAAGCTGAATACAGAAAGGCATATTGCTCAAGAAAGAAAAAAAATCCTCCAAGCAAGGTAACTGTGGTACATAAACAACAGCTTCAATTGATGTCGAAGGTCACACAAACCCAAGGTATGCCCTAACAAATGGCAATAATGTATTGAAATGCACAGGTATTTTGTAAAGCGTTCTGCCATATCACACATGCCGTAAACACTGCAGAAGTTCGGCTGTCGGGATCGGTACATAAACTCCGTAGCATTTACAGTGCAAGCCATGTGGAGGGGATTTTAAAAAAATATTCTCATGATAGGGGAAATTTCTGCAACAAATCAGCAGCATATTTGAAAAAAGTTTTCGTATCTCTCCAGTTTAAGGCCACTCTTACACATGTACTTGGCAACATGCTGCGATTTCGATCACAGCGTTTTGCAGCAATTTCGCTTTTGTTTTTTGGATGCAGGTTCTTGCCTCTGACAGTGCATTTTAGAGCACTCCATCGTTGGGTGATGAGGGTCGCGTTACATTGCGATTATAGATGAGCGAGCGTAAGGGCAAATATTGCCTTTTGCGAGTACCTGCCCGCTCGTCTCAAAAGATTGGGGTGCCGGCAGGGTGAGTGGTGATTTGCGGGAGTGAGCAGGGGGAGAAAGAGAGAGATCTACCCCCCGTTCCTCCCCGCTCTCCCCCGCCGCTCCCCGCCCCCGCCGGCACCCAAATCTTTTGAGACGAGCGGGCAGGTACTCGCAAAAGGCAATACTCACTCGAGTATTTGCCCTTAGCGAGTACACTCCCTCATCTCTAATTGTGATAAAAAGTCGGCTCCATACGAAAACATGGGAACTAAAAAAAAAATATCACACATTGCAGAAAGATAGAGCATTCCGCGATTTTTTGTTCTCTCAACATCGTATCAGTGAAAACATTGCAGATGGGAAGGAAACCATTAAAAATCATTGGTTTCATAATCTGTCTTTTTACTGACTCTCACATCACGCGAAAACTGCGCAATTTTCTCACCCATGTCAAACCACCCTTAATGTATCTTGAGCACAATTTTAACAGAAAAGCCGGTCCGTGTTCTCACTAGGTTGGTCAACATCTACAGCATGTAACATAAAACAAATTATAGATATGTTCTGGAATGAGGTACTGCGGCTCAGTAAACGGTGCATTAAAATTCTTCAGTCACCAAAACCAATTTTGGCAGAAAAAAAGCCTTTGATTGACACTATTTACTACTGGAAATACGGCAGAAACAATATTAGCTAATTGATAAAAAACTTGCAATAACTAAAATGAGATTGGCATGTATAAATCATCCATTTAAGGGCAGAGATTTCCATCCTTCAGACATTATGGATGTGTTTAATAAAATGGATCTTCTGAAGCTCTCCCTCCGGGACCTTTAGCATCTCCTAATAATGATGTTTCCGAAAATTACATTTAAAACTTAGAGATGTAGCAAACATTAACTTGGTCCTAGAAACATTGATTTGAGATTGAACCAAGATTTAGACGAAGCAGAAAGTAATTCCGTATCCAAAGTATAAGGAATCATTTTTGATCAGTGGGGGTCCCAAAGTTCCCCGCATGAATGGAGCTGCGGATGCCCCAGAGATCGCTGAGCACTTGAACTGGGCACTCCCTGGCACTCTAATTGAAATGAATGGATCAGCAGCCATGGCATACAAGTACCTTCACATTTAATTCATTTCTATTGAGTGTTGACTGACTTTGTTTCTTGTTGCATTACCATTTGTGTATGACTCCCTCCCTCCATATCTGTTCACACTTTTCACCCAGCTGTCCCAAGCATTTTAATTAGAGTATATAGCTGGATCCAACTTTTCCTGAATGTATTTAGAAGTTTGGGCCCAAAGAGAGATGAGTCTGTCAGTGTAAGTCCCATATGAGGGCTTATGCCCGCAGACGGATTATCGTTGAAGAATTCGTGGTCAGACACCCGCCGCAAATTCTGCAGCAATGTCCGTCCATAGATATGCTGTGGTAAACAATTCTCCCATGCCCACGAGCAGAAATCCACAGTGATTTTCTGCTTGCAGGGGGAGAATCGCAGCATGTTCTATTCTATGCGGGAAATCACGCTGACGGCTTCCATTGCAGTTAATGGAAGCCATCCATTCTGCCATACTTCTGCTGTGAGCACAGTGGAAGTACCGTGAAAATCCGCATCATCGCCCAGCGCTGGATCACTCGCAGCAGATCTGGAGAGCTGAGTATAGGGTCTCTAGCAGGTGCTGGGTCTGATTCCACTGTGATATTTAGTAGGCGGAATTAGACCTGGCCGTGGGCATGAGCCCTTATAAAGTTTGCTTTGACGTGGCAAATAGGCCAACGTATTTTGATAAAAATGTGCAGTAAGAACCCTGTATTTGTGCAGTTAGTAAATATAACCGTTTTGCAATTTTATTGGGACATTAAATGTGTATGAGTGCTGTTGCCACACGTTTTGTATTGTAGTGTTGCTGCCATGTCATACATGCACCTTTGTATTTAATTCACTTGTAGGAAGTGCTACTGTGGTGGTCCCAGCGGATGGACCCTTATCGATCCTGTGGATAGTGGATCATTATCTAACTTAGCACAACTCCTTTATATGTGAAGATAACATTTCCTGTGTCAAGTTAACCTGTCCTACAGATGTAGCAATCGTTAACATGACAGACAATTGTGATAAGTCAATTTACCACCTAGTATGTTGTAGTTGTTATCATAAAGTGCTAAACGCAATGTTAATATTTGCTACAACTTTACATGTGTAAATCAGTCTTAAAGTGGCGGGTCTTGATGTATTGCAAACTGTTTGCTCAAGTACTTGCTCGATATCTAAGAAAATGTTTTCTATGAGCTTCAGGAGATGCGAGATTCTGTAGGGAGATGTCGGGGGCAAATATAGTATTATAGCATTACCAAAACAAGGTAAACAACTACATGAACCAGGCAATTTCCACCCAATTTCACTGTTAAACAGTGATATAAAAATATATGTGGACACTATACAGCTTTGGGGTAGCTGTCTGGGTCCAGTTGTCTATTTTGGCCTTGTTTAGTCCACCATCAGCTAGAATAAGTGTAGAAAGGGAGGGTGGAGCCTGACCGGCAATGTGAGCAGCAGCACTGCAGCACAGCTCCAGACTGAATCCTATAAATCACCTTGTTATTGGGTCCTTACCTGGGCAGAAACAGCCACAAATGGAGCATAGGCACAGCGGAGACCGGCGGCAGCAGCGCGGACACCAGCCGACGATATGGTGCGAGGCAAGGAGAAGGTGCAGGGGGGAGAAGCAGGCGGCTGGCAAAATCAAAATGGTGCCGGCGGGAAGGAGCAGAGAACAATGAAACCGCGGCCCTCCAGCAGCAGCACAGATGCGGCCAAGAAGCTGGCAAGGTATGCAAGGGAGGAGAAGCACAGAGATGAGGAGCCATTAAGCCCTAAGCAGCAGAGGGAGGGCGTGGAGGAGCAGGGAGGCTCAGCAATCTGCACACAGCTCACAGGCACAGCAGGGGAGGAAGTGCCATATAATGAAACCCCAGCAGGAGGTGAAGATGGAGACCCCAATGCAAGTGGGCAGAGTGCCATGATTAATACAAGTGAACCCACTTTGAAAGATATCTTCAGTGAGGTCACAAAGTGCAACGCATCCCTGATAACCTTTAACGTACAAATGGGCGCCATGCAGACGAACGTGAATCTGTTAAGGCATGACGTACAGAAGATATCGGAGCGCCTAACAGAGACAGAACAGCGTCTGAGCTCCTGCAAGGCTGGTACTTCTCAAACTTCTACACTACAGAGACCGCGACGCCATACTGCACAAAGCCCGCGAAAAGGGAGAAATCCGCTTTAATGGTGCCAGGGTGTCGTTTTTCCCGGATTTCTCCACTGACCTACAGAAAAAACGTGCAACGTTCATTGAAATAAAAAAGAGACTGAGAAATCTACAAATCCTGTACACAATGCTGTATCCTGCCAAACTGAGAGTTGCAGCACTAGGAAATATGCACTTTTTCGACAATCCAAAAGAAGCTAATTCCTGGCTGGACCGTAATGAGGAACAGATCCGCCGGGGAAGATCGCCACGCAGGAAAGAGGACGACGATTGAAAAGAAAATACGCATGCTGATGCCCAATCGAAATGGACCGATTTGAAAAAGGAGCTACTGAAAGGTGAAGACTTGAAGACCTCGCCACACCGCCAAGGAATATGGAGGACTGGTAACCTGATCCGATCGTTAAACAACGGATCCGTGAGTTTTATGTTGGGGAAGTTCAGTTTTTGGTCTCTCTCTCTTATATTGTGATAGTTCCGTATAGTTACGTATAGAAGGGATGTTAATATGCAATAGAAATTTTGTTCAGAGGGGGGTTGGGGGGAATGTTATTCTGTGTGTACAGCTAGAATGTATGGTGTTACTAGGGGAAAGTTATAAAAGGCAAGAGGGCGGACCAGGATATTTACAGATGGGTTGTAATAGTTTGATCTCAGATAAGAGTGATGTTCTGCAGTACTTAGACAATGCATGTGTGATATAGGACAGCCTGCGCAATCATGATAAGGAGACACGGATCCTCCCAGTGCGACTCACTCACTTAGGCGGGGCTGGCGGGGGAACGCCTGGAACATGTAATTCTGAGGAATATAATACACAACGGGGATAAGTACCAAAATTAGAGTCATCTCATGGAATGTGAGAGGAATGGGTGACCCGGCAAAACGGTCAGCGGTATTGCAAGTGATTAAAGAACAGGGCCCAGCCATTATATGTCTACAAGAAACCCATTTAGCTAAAGACACTATAGACACCTTTAAAGTAGCGGGAATGGGACATAGCTTTCACTCTACACATACGAGACACTCCAGAGGCGTCAGCATAATCATACATAGAAACATCCCGTTTAAGTGCTTCACACAGAAGATAGACGCGGAGGGCCGATTCGTCTGCTTAAATTGCAAGGTATATAATTATACCTGTGTCCTCATCTCAGTATATATACCACCCCCATATAACAGCTCAGTAATGCGTCAAGTGCTGGGATTTGCGGCGGAGACACCGGATGCTCCAGTACTTATAATCGGAGACTTCAACTCGGTTATTAACCCCTTGCAGGACAGGTTACGAGTCAAAAATACCCCGGGAGAGAATAGTATGACGTCGCTAGGACGTTTATTAGCGGAAACGTCATTGCTAGATATATGGAGAACGAGACACCCTAATGACAAGCAATATTCATGTCAGTCAACTACATATCAATCCCTATCAAGAATAGATTTAGCAGTGGGTAATGTTAAACTGTAAGGGGACACATTAACCATTGAATATCTACCTAGAGTCATATCGGACCACTCCCTGCTACGATTAGATATACAGCACTGCAACAATGACTTTTATACCAGTAAGAGGTGGAAACTAAATCCCCACTGGTTAAATATACTAAATAAAGAAAACACTAAAATTGCTCTGGTGGAGTACTTTGAATTAAATAAAGGATCAACAAATATGACAGTGTGCTGGGAGGCCATGAAATCCTACATGAGGGGAGTATTCATACAGCAAATCACCCAGGCAAAGAATAGCCATAAAGAAAGGGGGCAGAGACTGCAAAAGGGTCTAAAAGAATCGGAGGACAAATTCATGAAAGAACCCACTACATCAGCGCTGCAGGCCTGGAAGGAGGCCCAAGAAGCATTAAATGCATACACTCTAGAGACGGCGGCCACCAAAGAAGGGTTTCGAAAACAGTCCTATTATGAAGACGGGGAGCGTACAAGACATATGCTAGCGGTAATAGCCCGGGCACAGAATAGTTCTACGTACATACTAGAATTTAAAGATGCGCGGGGTAGTATTGCTAGGGATACGCCCTCAATTAGGGAGATTGCTAAGGATTTTTACTGCTCCCTGTACTCCTCCAGACTGAATAAATCTGCGGAGCAGTTAGAGGACTATCTGGCAGAAATAACAACACGCAAACTCTCGGAGGAGCAGAAAGCTTTTCTTGACGCACCACTAGATCTGGAGGAGCTGCAGGAAGCTGTGAAAAGCATGCAAAACAACAAGGCCCCTGGGGAGGACAGTTTTCCTATAGAATATTATAAGCAGTTCGCGGATATCTTGTTACCAAGTCTCTTGGACACTATAAGGGAGGCGGAGGAGCAGGTTGAACTACCGTCATCTATGAAAAAAGCAAAAATAACAATTCTACTAAAATCGGATAAGGACCCCCTGTTTATGGACTCATACAGGCCAATCTCACAGTTAAATAAGATGTTAAAATTATAGCAAAAAACCCTGGCAAATCGACTTTCCAGAGTGGTATCCACCCTGGTACATCCAGACCAAAACGGGTTTATACTGGCGAGGTCCACGGCAGCGAACATACGCAGACTGTATTTGAACCTACAAATTCCAACAGACAATGAGGGAAACAAAATAATATGCTCCCTAGATGTCGCTAAGGCTTTTGACAGTGTTGAATAGTTATATCTTTGGGAAGTACTAGAAAAAATGGGGTGCGGCCCAGGGTTCCTGCGTATGGTGAGACTGCTGTACACAAATGTGGGGGCGGATGTGTTCATCAACGGGGGGTCCTCTGATATGTTCCCACTACACAGGGGAACAAGACAGGGGTGCCCGCTGGCAATCGAACCACTTGTGTGTAAAATACGGGCTCACCCGGGAATAGCGGGTTTCCGGAGAGGAAATATGGAGGAAAAAATCGCTTTATATGCGGATGATATACTCCTATTTCTAGAGGATGCAGGGGGTCTTTGGAGATGACCATGCAGACAATTAAAGAATTCGGATCCTTCTCAGGATTGACGATCAATTGGTCTAAATCAGTAATAATGCCAGTGGATGTCCTCGAACTGCAAATTATTAATAAAGAAATAACTATGAAATGCACCGAGACATTTAAATATCTAGGAGTTAACATCACTAGAAAGGTCAGTGAATATGGGAGGATAAATCTAGAACCGCTCATTACCAGGTGGAAACAAAAACTTCATGTGTGGCGCAAACTTCCATTGTCAGTGATAGGGACGACAAATCTTATTAAAATGATCTGGATGCCGCGGCTACTATACTTGCTGCATAATTCCCCACATTTAATAACACAGCACTTTTTTTATAAAATCAACAGAATGTTTAGAGATCTTATATGGGGGGGGGGGGGGGGGGGGGAAATGTCCCCCCGCATTAAACTGGAAGTGCTAAGTAACCCTAAAGAGAAGGGCGGATTGGCAGTACCCAACCCCCTGTCATATTTCATAGCTTCCCCATTGCAACATCTTAGGGGTTGGGAATCGGAGGAAACACAAGATCCTTGCTTCCAGATTGTAAAGGAATGTTTCGCCGGGTCACACTTATTCGAAGTTCTAAAGAGAGGTATGTTCAGTAGAAATGGTCAAAATACCCCCACGCTACTACTTATTCACAAAACATGGTGGAAAACTAGGACTATGTTGGGAATAACTAGTTGCACACAATACACTACAATATGAAACAATCCACGTTTCCCAGAAATTTATAAATTTCAGGATTTCCAGGGATGGGAAGATAAAGGAATTATAAGAATGACACAAATATTAGATGGAGGGGGGATGAGAACCTTCGAGCAATTAAGACAAGACTATGATCTATCAAATAAGGAATTTTATAAATACTTGTGGTTAAGACACGCCTTCCAGGGGGAGGTGGCCACGACGGAAATAACGGTAGCAACAAATATAGTGGCTACTATAATTGGAACCGCAAACACTACGGCTGGGAAAATCACGCAACTATACTGTCATGTGCAGGACACAGTGAATGCACGCAACCCGGTTCGGTCCAAGGCAAAATGGGAAGAGGACATTGGCCCTATTGAGGAGTCGCACTGGGAGGAAATCCTACAAATGATACCTAGTTTGTCTCTGAGTGAGTCGCACAGGCTGTCTCAAATATACTTGATACATAGAGTGTACCGTACCCCTGCCTTCCTACATAATATAGGAATAAGAAATTCATCCATGTGCGCAAGATGCAAGACCCACACGGCAGACCTAATCCATATGATGTGGCGATGCCCAAAGCTACATAGATATTGGACCGAAATATGCGAAATAATTAATACAACATTTGGAATAACTTTGGATCTCACACCGTTTGTGTGCATTCTGGGCTACATCCACGACTTAGCATTAGATGAAAACGAAAAGCTAGTGGTAGCCAGACTGCTTTATATGGCAAGAAAAACGATTGCGCAGCACTGACTGGATGAAGACCCTCCCACAATATGTGAATTCAAAAATAAAGTTGCCCAAATACTTCCATGGGAAAAAAACATATATGTTAAATGCAAAAATTGCCAAAAATATTACGATATATGGCTTAGATGGATACAGGCTCAAACCAGAGCAAATCTAGGACAGATAGTGGGATAGGAGGCGCACGGGCGGAGAGAGATATAGAATGCCGTGTGGGTCAGCATCTGTAACCATGACATCTAACGGTAAGGAAGGAGAAGTAAATAAATAAAAGGACCATAAATAAATAAATGAGTGTGGGAGGGGAAAAAATATATATAGTTTATTGAAAAAGAGGAAACAGATAAACAGAATAATGGTAATAATAATAATAATAAATCTTTGTTGACATATAGTACACGGAAATATGTGAGGCGGAATAGAGAGAGATCAAATAACTGATGATGGCATTTGTTTACTCCCCCCCTCCCCCCCCCATCCCGGGCCGAGCAGGAACACTCTGAATTTGTATCTGGACGACGAGAGAAAAGAAAACAATGGAACTATAACGGACATTTATCGTTTAAAACCCTCTTTGTTTATAACATAACCAGAACACAGGATGGAACTTACTGAACCTAAGCTACTCATATATACTGGACCAATTGTTAAGAGAGAGACCAAGGGAGGGAGGGAGGAGGGGGTTGGGGAGGTAAACAGTTATGTACAATGATAATATATTTGAAATATGTAAAAGAAAAGTTGGAAGTGTTCAATCAATAAAAAATATCTAATTAAAAAAGAAAAGAATAAGTGCAGAAAGTTTAATATCACTGCTATTACAGGCTACGAATGGAACCTGCCAGATCCTTATCAAACAAATATTTAATATCTAAGAACAGATAATTTGTAGGAACAGAGAAACGTGATTTAGGGGGGTTTCACATCAGCGTTGGAACCTTCGGTTGGAGGTCCCACTGCAAATCCAGTTCATTATACTGGAAGAAAAAGCACTTCATACAGAGCTTTTTCTTCTGTATGAAGGCTGGGCAGGTGAGCAGAAAATGAACAGACTCTATTATAGTCAATTGGGTCTATTCGACGCTGTTCGGTTCCGTCCTCAGAAGGTGCCATTCAGCACCGGGATTCCCCTTTCCTATTCCCCGAATGAAGCAAGAAACTAGAACCCTGAGGGCAGGTATAAAGCCACCCTTAATTGAGGATTAAACTTCCCAGTGGACCCTACCTTGATTGCTAACTCAGGAAACAAGTTTCTGAACTAGAAACTTGAGCAGTATCATGAGCAGGCAGGATAAATTAGATCCCCGTGTTTGTATTACCTGAGGTGTTATATTATTTGCAGACTATTCCTTCACCTTTACATACCTAAATGAGCTACAAACTTTATAAAGGAAATTGGGTTAAAAAATGGTCCCAAATAGAGATGAGCGAACGTACTCGGTTCGGATGTTTTTGGACCCGAGCACCGCTTTTTCCGAGTAACTGACTACTCGGATGAAAAGATTCGGGGGGCGCCGGGAAGCGGAGGCCGGCGTGGTATAGCGGGGGGTAGCAGTGGGGAACAGGTGGGAGCTCTCTCTCCCCCCCCCACTCCCCTCTGCAACCCCCCACGCACTCCCGGGGCCCCCGAATCTTTTTGTCCGAGTAGTCAGTTACTCGCAAAAAGCGGGGCTCGGGTCCAAAAACACCCAAACCGAGTACGTTCACTCATCTCTAGTCCTGAACCTAAAAAAACAATTAAATACTCTTTAGCAACTGTGTGAGCAAAAGTGAAGGGCTGGTGGAAGCTGTTACAGGCTCGATTGTGGGTAGATTTGGAAAAAAAATGTTTGCACCTACATTGATTTTAAAGCTGGATTACGGGGAGATCTAAATTTACCAAAAGTTAAATATGATATGCCAATATTGAACATAACATGGTCCAAGGCTTGTCAGCCAACAACATTAAGCTGTCTGTTAAAACATTCTGATTCTTAGAAATCTGATAGTAGTCTCGCATCGTGGTTAAGTCTATGAGTGAACTACATTGCTGACATATTGTAAGAAAATACATTTTGTATATTTAAACTACTGCATTACAAATATGAAATCCTGACCAAGCACTTTCTTAATTACAGACTTAGCAAACATTAACTTGACATTTAACACATTATGACAACTTTGACTACTTAACTACAGTGTACTACAATGTTTTAAATCGAGTTATCCAAATGTGCCAGTCGTGTTAGGAATTGCTACATCTGTACTTAAAAGGGGGATTACCATCATGGTTTTTCATGGCCAAGATGGGAAAACCTGGCACTCTGTACTGACCCACCTGTTAGAAACAGCACTCGGCTGAAGTGTAGGTCTCACTTCAATGAGAGCTATGGTAACCAAAGCAACTGTTTCCCATCCTCAATATAAAAAATCGAGATAGGAAAACCCCTTTAAAGATTAAATGTCTAGTACCTCTCACAGTAACAAAGATTTCCATATTCCAATGATAGCTTACAGCAATAAATACTTTAGTAAAGGGTTTATCAGTTGCAGTTCACTTGTTTGACCTAGCAAGGCAAGAAAAGTACCGTACACAGAAAAATTGGCAAAAAAAGGCTTTCTAGTCTAAATATATCTAAAAGCCCTTTTACACGCAACAAACATCGCTCAAAATTGGTCCAAACGGATGAAAATGAGCGATAATTATTACATATAAAAGCAGGCATCGTGCATTTTTTGTTTGAACGATGAGTTGAACTTAAAATCCATCGTTCCGCTACTTAGAGATATAGCAAACACATTTATCTCTCAATCTTACACTAGCTGGGCTCTGCAAACAGCTCCCGGAGGTCCTTTTACATATAAATGAACATAATAAAGTGTTATTGGCCATTAACACTTTATGCAAATAGATTGCAAAATCTTTCAGCCTTTTAAAAGATTATTTTTGCTTGTAAAAGGGCCTTTAGAGGTGGAAATAGTTTTTGGCTCCAAACATAGCAGAATTTACATCTAGTGCTAAAACATTGGATTTTTGATCTCACCACACTATGGAATAAAAGGAATGTATGCAAAACTAGGAATCTTAGAATGAGTTCCGAAGATTCAAGCTAAGCTTAACATGCTGGGAGTTGTATGAGTCTGAGCTCTGAGAGGTGATTGCAAATAAGAATCTTGGTGCCACACCAACACGGCTATCTGTTTTTTTTATATTTTCCTATTTTTGCTTTTTACCCTTTTTTATGCTGCTTAACTGTAATGCATATCTAATATAAATAAGCCTACATGCTTTTTCTTGCACCACACTTTGACCCCTTTGCTGTAACTTTGGTGTATGATGTTGGTGTCATTAGATGACACACATGCTCACCGATGCCTTAAAATCATCAAATGTGAGTTTAACCCCTTAGTGACGAAGCCTGTTTGCGCCTTAGTGACGGAGCCAAATTTTGGAAATCTGACATGCGTCGTTCAACGTGGCATAACTCCGTAAAGGCTTTACATATACCAGTGATTCTGACATTGTTTTTTCGCCACATGTTGTACTTCATTTAGATTGTAAAAAGAGACCGATATTATTTGTGTATATTTATTAAAAGTACCAATATTGGAAAAATTTTGAAAAAATTGTCATTTTTTCACATTTTCAACCGTAATATCTCAAATATGTCCAAACATACTGTACAAATTTTTGATAAGATATGTATTTCCATCTGTTTACTTTATTCTGAATGCACACTTGAAAAACTTTTGTGTTTTTTTTAACCATTTAGAGGACGTACAAATTTAACATTACTTTTCAGCATTTTGAGGAGCACTTTGTTTTCCTGCACCAAGCCAAGTTTGCAAAGGCTCATAAGTGTCAGAATAATAGAAACACCCACAAATGACCCCATTTTAAAAACTACACCCCTTAGTGTATTCACTGAGGGGGGTCATGAGTATTTTGACCCCACCAGTTTTTTTCAGGAATTAGTTCAATTTAGGGGAGAAAAAATAAAATTTCATATTTTTGCAAATATGTCATTTTAAAGACATATTTTTTTCCTATAGAGCCCATGAAAATGAGGATTTACACACCAAAATGGATACCCCCGTTTCTCCCGTGTTCAGAAATATACCCATTGTGGCCCTAATCTTATGTCTGGATGCATAACGGGAGCCAAAATGAAAGGAGTAGTCGGTGTCTTTCAGAACATAAATTTTGCTTGAAGGCGTTTTAGGCCCCATAGCACTTTTGTAGAGCTCTTGAGTGGCCAAAACCAAGGAGAACCCCCACAAGTGACCCCATTTTGAAAACTAGACCCCTTAACGAATTTATCTAGGGGTGTACTGACCATTTTGACCCCACAGTTTTTGAATGAATTTAAGCCAAGCAAAAGGAAAAAATTGTGATTTTCGTTTTTTTTGTCAATTCTGTCATTTTAAAAACAGCTTTTTTTGTACAGCACACACATGAATGAAGCCTTTCACCCCAAAATGGATACCCCTGTTTCTCCCGTGTTCAGAGACATACCCATTGTGGCCCTAATCTCATGTCTGGATGCACAATGGGGCCCAAAACGAAAGGAGTAGTCGGTGGCTTTCAGAACATAGATTTTCCTTGAAGGCGTTTTAGGCCCCATAGCACATTTGTAGAGCTCTTGAGCGGCCAAAATCAAAGAGAACCCCCACAAGTGACCCCATTTTGAAAACTAGACCCCTTAACGAATTTATCTAGGGGTGTACTGACCATTTTGACCCCACAGTTTTTGAATGAATTGAAGCAAAGCAAAAGGAAAAAATTGTGATTTTTGTTTTTTTGGCAATTCTATCGTTTTAAAAACTGCTTTTTTGGTACAGCACACACATGAATGAAGACTTGCACCCCAAAGTGGATACTCCTGTTTCTCCCGTATTCAGAGACATACCCATTGTGGCCCTAATCTTTTGTCTGGATGCACAACGGGGCCCAAAATGAAAGGAGTAGTTGGTGGCTTTCAGAACAGAAATTTAGCATAAGGGTGATTTAGGCCCCATTGCCCTCTTGTAGAGCCCTTGAGCGGCCAAAACGACAGAGAACCCCCACAAATGATCCCATTTTGAAAACTAGACCCCCTAACGAATTTATCTAGGGGTGTACTGTGTATTTTTACCCTACAATTTTTGAATAAATCTAAGCAAAGCAGTAGGAAAAAAATTACAATTTTCATTTTTTTGGCAGTTGTATCAATTTAAAAACTGTTTTTTTTGTATAGCACACATAGGAATGAAGACTTTCACCCCAAAATGGATACCCCTGTTTGTCCTGTGTTCAGAACCATACCCCTTGTGGCCCTAATCTACTTAAAGGACGCATGGCTAGGCCTATAATGGAAGGAGCACCCGTTGGATTTTAGGGTACAACGGAATAAATTCCAGGCCCCATTGCCCACTTGTAGAGCCATTGAGCATCCAAAACGATAAAGAACCCCCACAAATATCCCCATTTTAAAA
The DNA here is from genome assembly GCF_035609145.1 of Eleutherodactylus coqui. Taxonomy (NCBI): domain Eukaryota; kingdom Metazoa; phylum Chordata; class Amphibia; order Anura; family Eleutherodactylidae; genus Eleutherodactylus; species Eleutherodactylus coqui. The sequence goes on along the minus strand of NC_089846.1, from coordinate 47,901,705 downwards.
ACTAGACCCCTTAACGAATTCATCTAAGGGTGTGCTGCGTATTTTGACCCCACAGTATTTGACTAAATTTCAGCAAAGCAGAAGGAAAAAATTACGATTTTCATTTTTTTGGCAATTTTGTCAATTTAAAAACTTTTTTTTTTGTACAGTGTACATAGGAATGAAGACCTTCACCCCAAAATGGATACCCCCGTTTGTCCCGTGTTCAAAAACATACCCATTGTGGCCCTAATCTACTTACAGGACACATGGCTAGGTCTATAATGCAGGGAACACCCGTTGGATTGCAGGGCACAACTGAATACATTCCAGGCCCCATTGCTCATTTGTACGGAATAAAAATTGACTCCCTAAAATCCCCCCCCCCCTCCACGCCCTTTTCGGCGTTCCCCAAATCTTAGATAAAAGTAATAATGTGAACTGTGTAGTATTTCCAAAGACGGGTAATTATGGAGGCTGGTTGGGATGGGCACATAGGGCAATAAAATCGGGTATCCCCCCTCCTCTCATGCTTTTTGGGGGTCATTTTTTGACCTCAGTGGCGGGGATGGGGTGTAAAAAGTGGCGTTCCGTGAGTCTCCGTAAGCTTGATGAGGTGCGGTGGTCTCACACAGAAGATGCTCAACAAGCTGCTCCTGGAACTGCAGGAAGGCGAGCGTTCCCGGGGCTTCTTGTAAATTGCGTATTACAGGTAGCGGTCTGAATAACGCCGGGCTCAGGCAGCCGTAGGTGGAATCTGCTTGTGGAGGCCCGCAGCGGATCCCAGCTGTGAGCCCGGCTGTGACCCTGCGTACGGCCGCGTAATGTACTGCGCATAACTGCGTACTTACACGGGTGGTCATGCGCAGTGCACTTTTTTTTTTGTTGTTTGTATTTCCCGCACCGTCGCTTAGCGATGACACGGGTACCCACAGCCCGTATACAACGTAGTTGCATATGGGCTGCAGGTATATCCATGACCATGGAGCACAATGGGCTCTATGTTGCGGATATCCGCGGTAAAATAGAACCTTCTGCGTTCTCTTTTCTGCGAGTGGATTACACAATTCCAACCCGCTAATGTGAGCGGAATTGTGTAATCCAATGCGATTGATCTGCGTATTACCGCTAATCAAACGCATGCGGAATCCGTAATTCGTATCCGGTCATGTGAGACCGGCCAAAGGTAGATCGCTACCATTTTTTCACGTGTCCGGGGACCGCTCAACGAGGCCACCCATCACTGCTCCAGGCTCTCGGTGACCGTTGGTCGCCGAGAGCAAGGAGATATTAAGTTTCCTGGGCTCCCCGACTCCTGCGCATGTGTCCGGTGTTTTGCCGGCGGTCGCATGCGCAGAATACGGGAAAGTTCACGGAAGAAGATTGCGTCGGGGTACAAATACGGAGGCCTCCGGTAAAAAGTTTTATCTCCTCTCACCGATCGCATTGGTGAGGGGAGATGAACGTTCCCCTTTTTTTAACTTTTACGTGATCGCCATTATTCTTTGGATAACGGCGAACACGTGATCAGGAACCGCTCACCGCGGCCCTCCGTGAAATCTCCAGGCTCTCGGCTAAGTTTTGTAGCGAGGAGCAGGGAGATTTTAAAAAACCACGGCTTTTGCGCATGCGCCTGCCACATTGGCGACGGGCGCGTGCGCAGAAGCTGGGGTGAGGTCCACGGATAAATCCGCAGGTCTTAGGTACGTCATTTCATCCTCCCTCACGGATATGATCCGTGGGGGGAGATGAAACGCAAGCTTTTTTTTAACTTTTTAAAACTTTTTAAAACTTTTTTTTTTTACTTTTTGCACTATTTTTTTTTACATTTTACCCCTTTTTTAATTTTATTTTTTTTACTTTTTGCACTTTTTTTTTACTTTACATGATCACTGTCATCCAATGGATGACAGTGATCATGTCCCCAGTGACATCCCTCTGCTCTTGGCTACACATGGCAGCCAGGAGCAGAGCAATTTTGAATTCTCCGGGGCTCGAGCCCCTCTGTGCACGCGCCCGATGTCAATCATCGGGCGTGCATGCGCAGACAGGGATTTCGGGTCCCGGGACATCGCAGAGGACCGGGGGTGAGTATCTTCACCTCCCCTCATGGATCCGATCCATGAGGGGAGGTGAAACTTTACTTTTGTTTTACTTTTTCAACTTTTTCGCGATCACCGCTATCGCAATGGATAGCGGTGATCGCTGGCCCGGGGACCGCTCACAGTGGTCCCCGGTAACACCTCCTGGTTCCCGGCTACCTTCAGGAGCCGGGAGCCAGGAGATTTTAAATTTGCCGGGGACACCCGGGCTTCTGCGCGTGCGCGTGACGTCATCGGCTGGCGCGCATGCGCGGAAGGCCGCCGGCGGGTCCGGGAGGACCAGATCTCCGGGGAACACCGCCGACAAGCCGTGTGAGTATTTTCAGCTGCCGTGATGGATCCGATCCATCATAGCAGCTGAATTACTACTTTTTTACACTGTTTTATTTACTTTTTTGCGATCGGCGCTATTCATTTTATAGCGCCGATCGCAATGCCGGGGGGGACTGCCCGCATCCTGGGATGACAGCTCCATGCTGTCGGCTACCTGCGGGCACCGACAGCATGGAGCTGTCACGTCCTCAGGCCAGTGGGCATCAATCCAAAGAGGATGCATAAAACTACGTCCTCTAGGATTAAGGCCCACTTTCTGAGGACGTAGTTTCCCTATGGGGCGGTCGTTAAGGGGTTAATACATTCAGGGACCTGTCAGGCGGGTTGAACGTTACAATGTTAAGTCTATGGGCGGCGCTTCTGTGCTTCAGGCATGAGCTGGAATGAGTGAAGCATTGCTAAGCAACACAGCATACACTGCTAAGCTGTACTATACACTGCCCAACCAAGAGTGATAGAGAGATAGAGCCAAAGACAGCAATAGAGAGACAGAGTGAGAGAGTGATAAAGAGACAGTGAGAGAAAAGCAATAGAGAGACAACGATAGAGAGAGAGACAACGACAGAGAGAGCGCGAAAGAGACAGTTAGAGAAAGAGCGATAGAAACACAGAGAGAAAGCGATAGATAGAAAGAGATAGATAGTGAGACAGAAAGAGAGATAGATAGTGAGTCATACAGAGAGAGAGTGATAGAGAAACAGAGAGAGCAATAGAGAGAGAATGATAGAGAGACAAACAGAGAGAGAGAGAGTGATAGAAAAACAGAGAGAGCAATAGAGAGACAGACAGAAAGTGATAGAGAAACAGAGTGAGCAATAGAGAGACAGACAGGAAGAGAGAATGATAGAGAGGCAAAGTGATAGAGAGACAAATAGAGCGATAGCAATAGAGAGACAGAGAGAAACAGAGAGAGAGCGATAGAGAGGGACAGACAAACAGCCAGAGTGACAGAGTGATACAGAGACAAACAAACAGACACAGACATATAGACAGATACAGACAGGCAGAGACCTGTAGGCTTTTTTATATTAGATATCTGCTTTAAATACAATGTGACACTCTAAATAATCACCTCACCAAGCAGATTTAGAAGTTCACAGCCACCACCCCTAAAACATTTCATGTTCGCGTAGAGAACATCGGGACAATCTGGTTGCTGTAATATGCGTAAATATAACAGGCATACTCTTGGACAATAAAATATACATGTTAAAAAAACTATTACAAACACTAACAAAGTAGTTTACTACACTGACACTCATCACTGTTTTTTCTTTGAAAAGAGGTATCCCAAAAAGGCAAAACCTGAGTTTCACATTCATTTATTTCAGAACCTGTAAACTGACTGTGCTGCTGAGACAGAGAATGTAAGCTGGAGATGGTACAATGCCTCTGCAGCACCGCATATTGGAAGTTAGATTCCCCATAGGTATGGTATTAAGGTATGGTCTTTCCAGAAAGGAATTCCCAGGGATATATCTTGTCCTTACTACACAATTTATATTGATGTGAGGTGTTGCAACATTTCCAGGATGAGAAACATATAAAGAAAAAGGCCAAAAAAGGATCCAGCGCCCCAAAGCAGATCTCTTTAGCCCAGTAAATACAAGGCCCTTTAAACCTCAAAACATATGGATACTTTTATTGAGAATGTGTCCGACGCGTTTTGTCGCATAACAGCGACTTTTTCAAGTGACATATAAAACACATACTGACCTTATATACTATACATAAACCAATCTTACCTATGAGACACCTGCTGCTTATTCACTGATCAATAGTCCGGACCGCCGTCCCATGACTTCCGGTACACAGAGACGTCCATGGATGTCTTCCGGCTCATGTTAATCCTTCCGGATACCTACCCCACGTTAATTAACTAGGGGTGTAGCGTATTCCTGTACTGATCACGTGACGTAATACGTCTCGTGATTCACCGGCGTCATGACGTCATTACGCCCAGCGCAGGTCCTTAAAATCAATAATAGAAGGATGCGTTACCATAGTGATGGAACGCATAATTCCCAAGCGCTTAGACGCCATGGCGCCCGGCATAGGTCCTTCAAATCTACATGTGAAGGAAGCGTTACCATAATAATGGAACGCTCTCCTCCCGATTAGAACTACTAAAAAATTTATATATATACCGCTTAGGTTTGGCATATCGATAAGTGAATAATGCAACTAAATACATTTAAAAAATTTTTCATTACACAATCATTATTACCAATATTCATATATAAAATTCCATTAAAAAATACTGATTAAAAAACTATGTTGGCATTATTATAACAACGTTCATCTAGAATATAAACATGTATACCATGCAGACTTAATTATTATCTATAATTTACGTGACACCCTCATTAAAATTATCTAAAATCTATAAATAATCCTATTTATAATGATAATATACAATATTATACCATTCATATAAATATATATTTTGTCCCAAAAGTATAAACACTAAAAGATTTTTATTACATATCATATACATATATATATATATATTCGATATATACAACGTTTACCGGGACGTGGAGGTGTTAGGTGGGGGGTCCCTCACGAGACCCACCCGCCTACGCCAGGTAAGTCCCATTTATTCATTGCAGTGGCATTTCATTACAGTGGGTTGAGCGCCGTCTCATATTATCTTCCAGGATGAGAAACATAGTTGTGCATAAACTAGAGTCAAGGCAAGCATAATTCTTGCAATGTAGGCAACAAGACAGGGGCAGGGCTGGCAGTGTACAGACAAGTCAGGAGCCAAGCCAAGTCAAACCAGAAAGTGTGATTGTTCTCAGTAAGAGAAACCAAGTAATCTTGTAGATATGATCCCTTTTAATGGCTAACAAAAATACATGATGTTAATGCGAGCTTTTGGACCTCTTAGGGTCCTTCATCAAGGCAAAATGAAATGGATCCGAAGAGGCATACATTATATATACATACACACATACTTATGACAAGGCACAGACATGGTGGGATTAGTTTACACACCTATAATACCCTTTATGCATAACGTCTTTGCTACAGGACTTCTGAGAGACTGCGGAATCACCTTATCCATGACTTCTACATCAACAAGGAAAGGCCCTTATGGAGATACAAACTTTAAGAAACACACTTACAGAGGACTTAAAACTGAAAATGCAACACTATTACATAACACTATTACACAACACTACGGTGCTGCCTAGTTAAGAACAAGGAAAAGAAAATGCAGAGACTTTGACTCAGAGCAGGCCTGTACCCAAACACTGATCAGGAACACCTGGAGACCAGCAGTATGGAAAAGAACCCCCAACAGGACACAGACACAGGTACAATCAGCTGTGTTATCAATCTGTCATCTTACAACCCCACTAATGTGGAGCTCTGTGTCCTCTCCCAGGACTTTCATTCTCTCCTACTAAAATGCTTGATAAGATAGAACTAATATTATAGAGTTTGTGTATATTTATTAAAAGCGCCAAAATTGGAAACATTTTGAAAAAATGCTCATTTTTGCACATTTTCAACTGCAATATCTGAAATATGTGCAAACATACTGTACAAATTTTTGATGAGATATATTTCCATCTGTTTACTCTATTCTGGAAGCACATTGGAAAAACTTCAGTTTTTTTTAACCATTTAGGAGACGTACTAATTTAACTTTTCATTTTTAACACTTTGGGAAAGAGTTTGTTTTCTTACACCAAGCCAAGATTGCAAAGGCTCATAGGTGTCAGAATGATAGATACCCCCACAAATAACCCCATTTTTTTTTTAAATACACATTTTATTGTATTCACTAAGGGGTGTCATGGGTATTTAACCCCACAGTTTCTTTTCAGGAATTAATGCAGTTTAGAGAAGAAAAATTAAAATGGCATATTTTTGCAAATATGTCATTCAAAAGACAAAATTTGTTTCCGCCGTGCACATGATAATGAGGTTTTGCACCCAAAATAAATACCCCTGTTTGTCCTTTGTTCAGAAACATACCCTTTGTGGCCCTAATCTTCTGTCTGTATGCACAGCGGGGCCCAAACCGAAAGGAGCAGCAGGTGGCTTTCAGAATAGACATTTTGCACACTTGAGTAGCCAAAACGACAGAGAACACCGACACAAAGGCCCTATTTTGAAAACTAGACTCCTTATTGAATTCATCTAGGGGTGTACTGCATATTTCGACCCCACAGGTTTTAAATGAATCTAAGCAAAGCAGAAGAAAAAAATTACAATTTTAATGTTTTTGGCAAGTATGTCATTTTAAAAACTGTTTTATTTTGTAAAGTACACATATGAATGAAGACTTGCACCCCAAATCGATCCCCCTGTGTGTCCTGTGTTCAGAGACATACCCATTGTGGCCCTAATCTTATGTCTATATGCACAACAGGGCCCCAATCGAAAGAGAACAGCCGGTGGCTTTCAGAACAGTGATTTTGCTTGAAGGTGTTTCAGGCCCCATTGCCCACTTGTAGAGCCCTTGAGTTACCAAAACGATAAAGAACTCCCACAAATGACCCCAATTTGAAAAGTAGACCCCTTAATGCATTTATCTAGGGGTGTACTGTATAATTTTACCCTACAATTTTTGAATGAATCGGAGCAAAGCAATAGAAGAAAATTGAGATTTTCATTTGTTTTGGCAATTGTGTCATTTTAAAAACAGGTTTTTTTGCACAGCACACACATGAATGAAGTCTTTCACCCCAAAATGGATACCGCCGTTTGTCCCGTGTTCAGAAACATACCCAATGTGGTGCTAATATTATGTCCGTATGCACAACAGGGCTCAAACCGAAAGGGCTTAAACTTTAACTGTGTTCTAACGTTTACGTAATTGCTATTATCCATTGGATAACGCAATCGTGTGACTGGGGACCACTCACCGTGGCCCACATTCAGTGCTCCAGGCTCTCGCCTACTTTTAGTAGCCAGGAGCATGGAGACTCTAAAATTTTCCAGGCCCTCCCCAGCTAGAAAATGGCGATCACGTGACCAGGGACTACGTATCGTGGCCCCCCCATGAAATCTCCAAGCTCTTGGCTACGTTTGGTAGCCAGGAGCATGGAGACTTTGAATTTACCTGGCAATCTGCGGCTTTTGCAGTTGCGTCCGCCATTTTGGCGGCCCCCTGCATAGAAGCCGTGGTGAGGTCTTCAGATAAATCCGCGGGCTTTAGGAACGTAATTTTACCTCCCCCTCCTCACGGATATGAACTTTTTTTACTTTACATGATCGCTGTTATCCATAGGATAGCAGCAATCATGTGACCAGGAACCGCATTCCGGGCCACGCGCTCAATGTATGATGTCTGCGCAGTAAAAGCCATCAGGACCGGGAGGCCAGAATGCTGCGGGACATTGTGGAGGACGGGGCTGAGTACTTTCAGCTGCCCTGATGGATCTGATCCATCAGGGCAGCTGAATCTTTAGCTTTTATTTGCTTTTCATTGGGATTCATATGATCGCCAGCATTCGGTAAATGCTGACGATAATGTGACTGGGAAGGGGGGGCCGCTGCCCTAGATGATGGCTCCAGGTTGTCGGCTACCTCCAGGAGCTGGCAACATGGAGCTGTCACATCCACAGCTTGCAGGCTTTTAATCCCTGCAGGGAGCATGTTTTTACGTCCCTGGGGATTAAGGCCCAGCCAGCCAGGACGTAAAACACTATGGGGTGGTCACTAAGGGGTTAAAGAAGAATGATCAACATCCCCTATTTTAGCTACTTTACTTGTAGAGGCCCTTACATGTGTACATGAGTAGTAGCAATATTTCTGATCTTTATATGACTCTTTATATGACTTGTATATATAATTTTTCATCCGGAACGCGGATGTGATGTTTCCCATTAGAAACAATGGGAAATACTTGCCGATCCTCCGACGCGTGTGAAAGGTGCCGGAAAATTGGAATTTCAGAGAACTGATATGAGACGTTTTTGCATGAAAAATGTCTCGCATCCGCAGGTAAAATGCATGTTGACAAGCAAAATATGGGGATAAGTTTCGCAGCCCGATTTCGTGCTTCCCGTGTGAAGGTAGCGTTACTCTGTTTTCCCTGGGCTGGTGAGTGGAAACTAGCTGCTATGATGTCACCATACACTACACATATAGGAGAGCAATGTATCTTCACCTTCTCTCTGCAGCACACCTTAATAAGTAACAGCATAATAGATAAGTACTGAACAGTGCAGATGTAATTTCAGTAGCTGAGAGGCAGTAAATCACTTACAATTACCTGCAGCAGCACATGCATGTGTGTCTTTTTGCTTCTATCTCCCTCCTGTAACTTATTCACCCATCTTTCTATGAGCAGCATGAGACAGCAGCAAGCAAAGACCTACCTCACTTCCTGTAATCTGGTGTCTCTGTTACTAGAGAGGGACTTCACATAACAACATACAGTGGACAGCAAATAATAAGGAAGTGATATCCCTAGTGGCCAGCATTTTAGAGTGATTTTTCAGCACAAAAATGTTATTTTAGGTGAATAAAGTTGATCCGAACTTTTGCTAGTTATCACGTAAGCACATGTTTGTTCAAAGTGCAGTGCCTATTTAAAGTGTAACTGCCTTTTCCAAAAACTTTTCACATGTCATAGGCACATGTCAAAAGTTTTGATTGCTAAGAGTCAGGGTGCTGAGACCCCCATCAATCACTACCAATAAGCAGAGTGCTGTTTCTGTTCACTGCCTGAAGACTGGCTAAATAGAAAGTCTATGATCTTGTCCTCAGCTACCCAGCAAAGACAGCGCTCCTATGAGTGTTTCTGCTGCTTCGCTCTAGCGATTATTAGCGGTCTCTTCACCCAGATGCCCATCGATAAAAACTTTTGATATGTCCTTATGACAAATCAAAAGTTTTTTAAAATTACAGTTACACTTTAAGCTGAAAGTCCAGACAAGAATCTAGTTTACAATGAAATCAAAAGGACGGAGATATTAAATAATAGCAGTAAGTGTCCTGGACTGCCAAATCCATTTTTTTAAACTTTTGGCTTAAGGTTTGTATACACATAAGTTAAAGAAGGTTGATGGTTGAACAACTGTTAAACAAACATTTGATGAATGATCCTTTTGCTGACTTGGCCATATACTTTTTTGCTGTTACAGTTATTTAAATCAGTCATACATATTCAAAAAATACTGAGAAAAAGTTTGGTACCATCTTAGACAGAAGCAACAAAATCATATTGCTCTCCGTAAGAAAAACAAACTAATTTAGTAGATCTGATACATTTTAAAGGCTAACAAATAAAATGATGATGTCACAGCAAGCTTTCAAGGCTCTTTAGGCCTTTTCATCCATGCCTGATGAAGAGGTCCAAGTAGCCTTAAAAGCTTGCTGTGACATTATTTCTTTTTGTTAATCATTAAAGGAAACATATTTCCACATTATTTTGCTTCCCTTACTGAGAACAATAAAGGTGGGATGAAGAATCTTTCTGGGAATGTTCTTTCAAGAAAAAGATCTATTAGAAAGTTCTTTCATACGACTATCGTATGAAAATTTTAAATGTGGCCGACTTCTTGCTAGACAATCATGGCTAAAAGGATTGTTGCTGTTTACATGTCAACTGATGCTGCCGATTTTCAGCACAGATTTGATCTTTTCGAATGAGGAAATGAGATGCGTGTCCAAATCCGATGCGTTACATAAAAATGCAGATCTGAAGTTTTCTACCACAGAAAATTCACTACATATGAGCATAGACCCATTTACACTGACAGCTGATTGCCCAAAAGTCGCTCATATGATAGTTTTAGGGACAGTTTTGAGCGATCATCTTTGCATAGTCTATAGTAGCTAAGTAGCTGGACACTGCCGCTATCGCTCGTCGAACAATACAGCTGTTCTGCATAAGAAAACAGCTGTATTGTTCTCCACGATTACACTTCACATCAGCTGTGAACTACCAGTGGGACACGAGCTAAAAGAATCTTATCAGTGCTGCCGACTGTGATAACAGTCTGCACCACTGATAAGAGTTCATTGCTCAAGAAATGTAGAATTGAACGATGAACAACTCGTGCACGAAAACTGCAAGATGTCCATGCATTTAGACCCAACGGTCATCGCTCAAAAGACGGCTTTGAGTAAATTTTGAGCGAGGATCGCTGTGTCTAAATGGGCCTTTAGATAAGAGGCTGTTTGCTTATGGATAAGCTATAGACTATTAAATAAATTAGGTATCACAATGGAAGTTCCTTGTTGTCTTGCAGGCTGCATTGCTGCAAGCAGTTAATCATTCGATACTCAAGTAATATCAATCCTTAAAATGAAAGCAGATAGCCAGATAATGGTTTCAAACTGCGGTTCAGGTCCCACCTAATTACTGCAGAAAGACAATGACCAAAGACACATGGCAAAGGACATAAAGAATTATCTCCAATGAAAAGAAGAACACAGAGTTCTACAACAGATGGCATGGCCTCTACTAAACCCTCATCTCAACATCATCAAGGCTGTCTGGGCTTAACTTCATAGACAGGTGTGATTCAGTCAATATTTGCAGAGGAACAGTGTTGCAAATTCTCCACAGTGTTTAGAATATAATCTACCAGTAAATGTAGCAATATAAATAGCAACATCGAATCAAATAAAATTGACAGTTTTAACGTCACACCAAATATTATTGAGAATTTAGATTTCGATTTAGAACAGCTTTTTTATTATTTGCCATTTTTAATTAGTCATAAAATGGGAAGTAAACATAATTAAGTTTTTGGCAATGTGTGCCAAGGGCAGAGATGAAAATAGCTTTGAAAGCTACAGTAGTAGGAAACACTTTTTAGAGTTAATCCTTTTTAGACCATGAAAGACGAAATCTGCTGCTGTATGCAAGAAGTGGCGGATAATTACTGTTACATTGTCCGTAAAGTGAATGAAGAGAACAGGCATGGATTGTAATGTTGATGGCTCGTCTGGCAATGAATTGTGAGCCTTAATTTTTGCAATACACATTATTAAAATGTCATTAATAAATGAAACTGTTAAGACAAGAGAAAATAGACAAAGTCAGTGACAGAATCGCTCATAGACAAGTGAAGTATGCAATGTAAAAGCTGCATTTTACTAAATATCGACATATCTTGGAAGCCAGTGTTCCATAGTCCATGACTAGTGTTGAGTGAACATGCTCTTCTGAGCTGGATGCTCGTTCGAGTATTAGCATACTCGATGGTGCTCATTACTCCAGCGAGTACCCCGCCGTGTTCGACCCCTTCCCGCATTACCACTTCTGGCTGTGATGTGCCAGCATGCGCAGCATGTGGCTGGCTGGCTGACGAGAGAGAGAAAGAAAAAGCAAAAATGCTTGAGTCTCCCATTGACTTCAATGAGGTTCGTTACTCGAATAGAGCTCTCGAATATTACAAAAAGGTCGACTTGAATAACGAGCACCCAAGCATTTTGGTGCTCGCTCATCTCTATCCATGACGTTACTGATACTTGAGGTTGTATTTTACAGCGATGTATAAAACAGGGCCAGAGAAATTATAGGGTAATATACATATAATATATAGGCTATTAACAAGTAGCAATAACTGTCCTTGTTCAACCGCAATAGAGGAACTCAGCCATAACAACTGAAAAGTGTGTAGCAAGCTGAGTACTGCAATCTAGGAGAGCTACTGTAGGAGGATGACTGCTAGCATATTGAAGAAGAAGGGCTCATGCCCACTAGCGATATGTTTTCTTGCAATGTGAGAGCGCGTGAAAACTCATAATTATGAAACCAATGATTTTCAATGGTTTCATACTCATTTGCGATTTTTTACACTGAAGCCTTGCAGCACTAAGAAAAATCTGCGATATCGCTTATTGTTTTCAATGGGGCTGAGGCTGCTGCTGCCGGCCCCATTGAGAACAATGAGCGATATCGCTGATTTTTTCCCCCCTTTTTTTTACAGCTAGGGCTGATTTTCACAGAAAGGCTTATATTTCAAGCTCTTTTCTGAAAATCATTGCTGCTGTGGTTGCCTGCAAGCCATTGCTTTCAATATAGCTGCAGCAGCGTCAGCCACGTTGCAAACATAGTGAATACTTTGCGGACTTCTGCCACAGCTGTGACAGCTATGGAAGGGGATTCTTTCATTCCCGCGGGGACCTAGGAATCCTCTACCACAGCTGTCACAGCTGTGGCAGAAGTCTGCGATGCTATCCCATTGCTTTCAACGTGGCTGGCGCTGATGTGGCTCCATTGAAAGCAATGGGTTGCAGGCAACTACCGTAGCAATGATTTTCAGGGAAGGGCTTGAAATATAAGCCCTTCTCTGAAAATTAGCCCTAGCTGTAAAAAAAAGGCAAAAAATATATTTACTCACCTAGAAGAGCTGTCTGGCTCTTCTCTCCAGCCCCAGCAGTCGTCTTCTGGAGATTCTGGAATTGAAAAATCCCTGCCTTCAAGAAAGCATTGTCTCTGATTGGCTGTGCTCTGTGACCAATCAGAGGCAGTTCCCAGCCATCATTGAGTGCAATCTCGCATCACAAGAAAACATATCACTAGTGGGTACGAGCCCGAATGCAGACATCCGAGTAGAAAAAGCCTGCTCTATATGGTCCAATAGATTTTCTGAATAACAATTGATTATGTCTTATTGATTATGTCTATAGTGTTGCTCATCTTGATTGATCGGGTGATTAAATTGTCCCAATTTATGCAAAATCGAATTGGGTTAGTCAGATCTGATTTTAGGCAAAAATCGTGGAACAATCAAATTTACCATAATGCCTGCTGCTGATATCAGTGTGCAGCCAATCATATGGGCAGCAGTTTTATTGGATTTCTGCAACACATGACCTAGCCATATATAGCATAGGCACAGTGAAATACAGTAAATCAAAATTGCATATATGACAGCCATAAACACACGCTCTGTTGCATAATGGATAGACAAAAAAGAGGTCAGCACGCAAAAGCCTCAATAAATGTTTTTTGTATTTTATTAAACAGAATGATATTATAATATCACATAACAGAAGAGATGAGTTCCCAAACAAAAATAAATAATTCATCAAAAAAGGAAGGCATTTACCATGTCATGTTAATAGGGACGTGTATGCTAGAGATATCCAGTGCTATCACAATCCTGTTTACAATGATGACAATTATACAACAAGCATAATAAATACTGTATATTCACATGTATAGGACAATAATAGGAACGTGAACATAACAATAGTGCCAGCCTTGTAACCCGCGCCTCAACGTGCAAAATGAAGGAAACTGAATGGAATGGAGCTTTCAGGTTTTTTTTTCACATTGCTGTCAATGGAGGACTAACACAAACGGAAGCTATCCATTTTTTTCTCTTCATGCTTCTGTATAGTGGATCCATTTAAGGCAACTGCAGATGAAAACTATATTTCATACCACCAAAAAAACAAATCCGTTAAAAGCTGATCTTAACAGATATCTAACTGATTCAAGTGGAAACTCTCCATGGATCTGTTTAATATATCCCCCCAAAAAACTGAACCATTTGATTCAGTTTGCAACAGTTAGACAGATCTGTTAAAGGGGTTCTACTAGAGATGAGCGAGCATACTCGCTAAGGCAAACTACTCGAGCAAGTAGTGCCTTATGCGAATACCTGCCCGCTCGTCTCTAAAGATTCGGGTGCCGGCGGGGGAAAGCGGTGAGTTGCGGGAGTGAGCAGGGGGGAGTGGGAGGGAGAGAGTGAGAGAGAGATCTCCCCCCCATTCCTCCCTGCTCTCCCCCGCCGCGGGCAGGTACTCTCATAAGGCACTACTCGCTCGAGTAGTTTGCCTTAGCAAGTATGCTCGCTCATCTCTAGGTTCTACCACAATTTCGAGTAATCACCTATTCACAGGATAAGAGATAACTTGTTGGTCAGTGGGGGTCTCACTGCTGAGACCCCTGCTGATCTTGAGAATAAGACTTCCCCCGTAGTGGCATCACTCTGAATTGAGCGCTGACCTCACATGTGAAGTCAGTGCTCCATTCATTTCAGTAAGAAACTCCTACAGAGGGCGGCCTCTTGGATATTTAGAATGGAGTTCTGTCAGCTTAGGGACCTAAGTGAAATATTGTGATTTTCATGATTTACATAATTGGATATTTTAGTGAGTATAGAGTTTTAGATTGGATGTATATATGTCTTTGCAAATTGGGAATTGTTAACATCTCCCTGATATTTGCCTCTGTCTAGTCATTGGGTCTCTGAAGTGTTTAATAGCGCTCCTTTAGGGCTGGCGACTCTGCTAGTTTTTATTTATTTATTTTGATTTGGTTCTGCTATTAGCAAACTCTGTTCTGGGCACCTACTTTGGGTGTAATCAGGTACCGTACCTGAGCAGTATAGACTGACTTTAACTAGGGTTTGCTTCCAGCCTAATCTCAATAAGGATACTTTTTTGAGGCTGGAATTGGATTTAGGACTAAATATTTACTGGTCACTACATTGGGTATTGTGACCCATATACTATAGTTGAACCAATTTCCCAGCATAGATAGGCATTGTCCTCACTACTTTATTACTCAGAGTTATTCAGGTTAACACCTTTATTCTCAAAGAAATTTAGGTCAAACTTTTTTCATCCATTGTGACTGCTCAAATATCAGTTAGGGGGACTAAAAATATTTTCTGGTCCCTTCTTTATTAGGGTGCCTGATGAAGTCACAGTTTGCGATGGAAACGTGTCAAACCAGAGCTTATCTTTTGGAAATGCTAGTGATATCCAACATCTAATTCTTTTTGAGCTAAGGTATGCAGATAAAAGCTGGGGTTGTTGATTATATTATTATCTGGATGCATCCAGAATAAAACAATCACCCTTGGCTTTATTGATCTTGAAAGCTTACCGAACCTAAGGGTTTGGCTACCTGTTGTCCATATCATTGCTATACTGGATAAGCTGGGTTGTTTTTGGACGGTAGTCTATCTGTTCCAATCTCTCAGTCCTGCGGTGGAAGGGGATATGTTATAACTCCTTATCTTCCTACTCCCACCGTTGGAAAAGTTTTTAGTGGTGCCCAGAGTGTTCAGAGGGCAAACTCAAAAAAACAGTACAGAACATTCATCTCTATTTAAACTGTGCTAGAGCTTCTCGATCACTATCTATGTACCACTCATAGAACGGGTTGACTATGGTTTTTTAACCACAAATACTTTTTTGATTCTCTCTGTGGGGATATATATATATATTATTAGTTATTCTTAAGAGCTATATTTTAAATAGGAGTCAAACCAGTGAATACGTTGTTACAATAAAGTGATTCCCCTGCAGCTGTGATACCTAGGGCTGAGTAGATTAGAGTTTATTCAGTATTGCTTACCTTCCTTTTTAGTTACAAGTTATTTACAACTAGTATAGTACATAGGCTGTGTGATGTATACTAGATATCTCCCCTGATGGCTGAGCTGTTTAGATGAGTGTCAATATTCTCCGACAGCAGGGCTGCCAGAGTCGAATTTTCTCCAGCTGAGCTTTGTGGAGCGGTTGTGAGCTTCATCAACATCCCTGGACAGCTGAGCTGAATTTTATTTCAGATTTAGTGTATCAGGGATATTTTCATTCAGCATACACTACTTGATTTGCAGTATAGGAGAACTACTGGAGTCTTTAATGAAGGGTTTTGACAGGGAATAACATATGATCTTGCTTTTCTTTTTTCTTTCGGAGGTACTGTTTATTGCTTGGGGAGGCTATTGAATTTGTTATAGGGATTATTGTTATCCCTTGTATCTGCCTCTATTCCTTTGCCCCCTCCTTCTAGGAGTAACTTCTGTTTTAGTACTTACACTACACTGCTCTGGAAGGTGCTGTATATTAGTTTCTGAGCCACTGTGAGTAGTCTACATATGTGCTGTATTTATAAATGTCTATATTAGCCCAATTTTGTTTTAGAGTTCATTAATAAAGTTTAATTTTTATGAAGAATCTTTTTTTAGTGATTGGACAACTAAATAATATATTTGTTTATTTTGAAGATGTCATGTTTAGAGATGAGCGAGCATACTCAATAAGGCAAACTACTTGAGCGAGTAGTGCCTTATTCGAGTACCTGCCCGCTCTTCTCTAAAGATTCGGGTGCCGGCGCGGGTTACAGGTGAGTTGCGGCAGTGAGCAGGGGGGAGCAGGGGGGAGAGAGAGATCTCCCCTCCATTCCTCCCTGCTCTCCCCCGCCGGCAGCCGAATCTTTAGAGAAGAGTGGGCAGGTACTCGAATAAGGCACTACTCGCTCGAGTAGTTTGCCTTATCGAGTATGCTCGCTCATCTCTAGTCATGTTCCAAGCCATAGATGGGTGATTTATTACTGTACATCTAGATGCTGGCTCCTTTCTTGTATTAGTGCCATAGTTGCTGCTGCATCTCTCACAGATGAAGTCACAGATATAATCCTGGAATACGATTTAATGCTACTGGTCGTTAATGAAGTTCTGGAAAATCTTTATTAGACGCTAAATACAGAGTGCTCTGCATTTAATTTCACCATTAGGAGATCTCTTGTGTTGAACTCACCTATATGGGTCCAAAAGGGGTGAAGGTAAGATGAGAGTAAGCAGAAAGATGGTAAAAACCACAACCCACACCTGCCTTCATGAAATGGAGAAAAAAGAAGAATAAACTGATGGGATGGCGTGACCTTTTCTAGATAGATGTGCACGTGCTTGAATTTTTAAATATCAAAAGACTATGTATTTTTATTTGGTAAAAGCCAGCAAAAATAAGAAAGTTAAGAAATGTCAAGCAGAATTCTATTGCAAATGTAGTTTTTAAGGTTTTTTTTTAGATGGCTTCAGATATTACAAAGACAGGCCATGCAAAACAGGATATGCACCAGCCATTCAAAGAGAAGTACTACTACAATAACCACTCCCACCTAGGAGGTGGAGCTGAAGGCACTCAAGGAGGCATGTAAGATGGCTGGAGGTAAGAGGTAAGCTACACACAAGGTCCAAGTACTTCATAAGCATTGCCAGCAATTATGGACACATTGGTAAAGTAAAAGCTTTGTAGGGTCCTTGAGTAAACCAATCTGGAACACAGAAGCAGTGTCTTTGAGAAGAGCTAAAGCCTTGTACAACAAACAGGTAGTCATCATCAAAGTTCAGGCTCATACCAAGAAGACAACTTTTGAGGCCCTAGGAAACCGGAGAACAGCCAAAGCAGTGGCACGACTGCCCTTGAATGATGTAATGGCCATTAACCTGGTTGCAACCGAACTGGGTGCGGATATTTCCCTGTTGTCTATTTTGCAAGGACAGTCCTCAAAAAGGAGAAAAACAGGAGAGGCACAAAAAGGGCGCAGAGCCAGATATGATTGATGTCTGGTGGAAAGGTAAATGCATTGCCTTCTCTGAATGCTCTCCTCTAGTATGTCAAATTTGAGCTACGGACCAAATCACCAGAAAGAAAAGGTAACGTGTGGCATAGTGTTTTCTGTTTGGACTGCCCCAAGGTTCAACAATGCTGAAGCAAGGTTTTTAAAGGCCTGTGTTGTCTGTGCCTGTCAAAGCCCAGGTAAAATGGTAAAGGTACCTGCCCAACATGTTGTATGACCATCTTACCCTGCAAGTCGGCATTATCCGACTACTAGAGGCAGCCAATATGACTTTATCTTTGTCTATTTTGATTTCTTTTTAGGTTGTGACCACAGCTACAGAAAAGAATGTGGCTAAGAATCTATTGTCTGATGTAGTATGTCAATATGGAGTCCCCTGAGGTAATATAGGGTGATAGGGGACCACATTGTGTTAATGGAGTTCTTGAGGGGATTCAGAATCTCTTGATGATTAGTGAGGCCAAAGAGGAGAAACTGAAGCCGAGGATAATGTCTACTCATTACTTTATACTCAGGAACACACCCAATAGAAAGATATTATTCACTTATTTCTTTGAGATTTTTTTTGGCCAAATCCCTGGTATAGAGATGTGCTGCCCAAATAGACAAAAGATATGTACAGAAGAATGATATAAAGCACCTGCATTTGATGGTGATTTATAGTTGAACCCTATAAAGTTGGGTCTGGTGCATTGCAAGATGATTTGTTTTTGTTTCTGCAATAATGCATATATTAGTTCATATATAGAGATGAGCGAGCATACTCGCTAAGGGCAATTGCTCGAACGAGCATTGCCCTTAGCAAGTACCTGCCCACTCGAGAGAAAAGGTTCGGGTGCCAGCGCGGGGGAGCGGTGAGTTGCGGCAGTCAGCAGGGGGGAGAGAGGGAGAGAGAGATCTCCCCTCCGTTCCTCCCTGCTCTACGCCGCAGCTCCCTGCCCGCCGGCAGCCGAACCTTTTCTCTCGAGCAGGCAGGTACTCGCTAAGGGCAATGCTCGCTCAAGCAATTGCCCTTAGCGAGTATGCTCGCTCATCACTATTCCTATATCATGCAAATATCATTAGACCTTCTCTTACTCGTCAGAGGCTATGCAGCTGAAAGAATGATTGCACAAGGACTGGGGCTTTTATTAGAAATACTAGTAATTATTAGGAAATTATAGGACCAATGTTTCTGGTGGCACAAGGCGCCACACAGCTGTGCTACATGGTACATCTATTTTGATCACCACACATCATACATAGGTCTACTACATGCATCCTGATTCACACAGACACAGCTGGGGTACATCCATGCTGATTTCCAGACATCACCAGCTCAGCAGACTCCTGGATACAGTGATCAGCCCTTGTCTTGTGATCCCTGATTCCACCCAGACAGATGATCACATGATGGTGACATAATCACAGGTCCTAGGGACTGCTGTTGGCTTATCCAGTATACAGTACTTTCTACCAAACTGCACAATGTCTCCTCCCACAGCAGTAACGTCACCAAAGGTCCTTCAGTCAACCGCATCTCTTTTACCAAACTGCAAAATTGTTTTCTCCCACAGCAGTGATGTCACCACAGGTCCTTCAGCCCACCGGATCTTTGTGGTGGTGGTAGGTCAGTGTCTTCTGTCAAGACCACTGAGTTGTGTCTGAGATAATAATGGCTTAGTTGTATTCCCATTTTGTTATTTTTGTCCTCCCCTTCCAAGAGCCCTAACTTTGTTGTTCTTCTGTCGGTCAGGCTCTGTGTTTTGACCTGCAATGATGTCACCAGGGAGGAGCATGAGAAGCACCCACACACAAACATACATAATCATGGTCAAATGATCATTAGTAGTTTGATAAGATGAGAAACTAGTCTTAAAATATCTTTGCTCCTGTGCTATATTTGTTTCTGAAATCTATCCAAGGCTAATGCAAATGTGGGACAAATTAATAGAAGCCATTGATTATCTAGATGATCAGATTTTTACTGTGTTAGGCCTCATGTTCATGGGCGGAATCTGACCCTGCCAGCAGCTGCGTCTGCGAGTTCCTCACATTTTCTGTTCTGCAAATGGTGCGCACTGCTCGTCGTCGAACATGCACAGTACAGATTTTTCTTTTCAAATCTCTTGCTTTTCCCATGGAATCTGCGGCTCAGACAGCTTCCAAGCACGGAATCCACGCTAAAATGGAGCATGCTGCAATTTGTTTTCCACACTCGGAATCCGGAGAACAAATCTGCATGTGTTAATTGAGGTGTGGATGCCCATGCTTCCCTATGGGCGGTTTAAACAGCGGGGCACCCACGCAGATTCTGCAAATTCTGCGAATCCGCCCATGGACATTGGGCCTTAGGTATAGTACCAGCTTTATTCTAAATATTATTGTTATACTTAGCTGTTTATGTTGCATTTAAAATCAAATGAGTTAGCTAAGTTGTATGTCCTAGGGAACGCCCAGGTGAAGTTGCTCACACTCTGTCAAAACTTGAATCTGCATCGTTCAGTACTCATAATGATTTGTTCTTTTTTAACACTGCAGAGGTTTAACGTTGGGCGTTGTCCACTTCTTATAGGTATATTATAGACTGCTTTGTTCTAGTTTTTGTAAAAAAAGCTCTGGTGAATGAGCTTTTTCTTTTAGAAGGGATCTGGAACAACATTTGATTGCTCCATGTTGTGTACTTCTCTGATGCACCATACAAACAATTGGGCATACCTGGTTGTTGAGGCTTTAGTGCCCCTAATTTAAGGGATTACTCCAACATAAGAAAGTAGCCATGTGTTGATTTGGCCACTTCTAAAGTTTCTGCTACATCTCTGATAAATTTGTATTTTTTCAGCTAAGTGACAGCCTGCTTCATATGCATTGATACCTCTTTGGACCACATATTTAGGGTGCATTCACATGAACGTATATCGGCTCGGTTTTCACGCCGAGCCGATATACGTTGTCCTCGTGTGCAGGGGGGGGGGGGAGGATGGAAGAGCCAGGAGCAGGAACTGAGCTCCCGCCCCCCTCTCTGCCTCCTCTCCACCCCTGTGCACTATTTGCAATGTAAGGAGGTGGGACGGGGGTGGGGCTAAGTTTTGAGAATTAGCCCCACCCCCGCCCCGCCTCTCCCCATTGCAAATAGTGAAGAGGGGCGGAGAGGAGGCAGAGAGGGAGCGGGAGCTCAGTTCCTACTCCTGGCTCTTCCATCTCCCCCCCCCCCCGCCCATGAGGACAACGTATATCGGCTCGGCGTGAAAACCGAGCGGATATACGTTCATGTGAATTCACACTTAAGGCTATCATGAACAACTACTAAATGCAAAATCAACATGTGGAATCAACTCCAGATCCTTTAACACCTTAATTTGTCATGAAATAATGATATACAGATGTGGCAAATGGCACATGCCATATAACATTCATGTTTCACTAATGAATGTTTGAATTGGGCTGATGTGCAGCCACCCGTTCACTTTATATTGTAGCTGTCGCTTTATGCAAATTTTATGTAAACTTTCAATGCCCAATGAACATTCATTAGCTCGTTAAATGTTTGTTTGATAATACATTTGTAATAGGTCAAACTGGACGACAAAACTACTTATCAATTAATTGTCCAACCATTTTGAAGGGCTCATTCACACGAGCGTAGGTGTTTTTACGTGCGCCTGCCGGTGCCATAAAGATGCGTGAACAGGCGCACAAATCTGCCATTTGTGCGCCCATTTGGACGGCTTAGGCCCAGCGCATATACACCGTGCCTGCAATGCCATCGAACGGGGGTAGAATGTTAAGCTCTGCTAAACTGCCTCCCCCTTTCAAGATCCCACCCTGTCCTGCCACCTCCCATTGCAAACAGCGGACAAGGGGCGGAGAGGAGGAGAAAAGGGGAGGGAGTTTAGCAGTCATGCTGCTAAAGTCCCTTCCACCTCCCTTCTCTGGCAGCTGTCATAGGCTCCCATAGGAGTCTATGTAGTGGCTGACGTATTCCGGCCAGGAAGATAGTTCCAGGACTATCTTTCCTGCCTGATGTAAAAACACCCAGCCGATATACACTCATGTGAATAAGTCCTAAGCCTGTGAAAGTGGAGAGGCCATGTAAAGCATGGCTGTAATTCCTAACAGCTAATGCAATACTTATGTTCAAACCTTTTAAAACTAAAATCTACATTTCAGTCTCATTGATTGCTTGTTCTTTTAAATCCTTTGCAGTGATATACAGAGGCTAAATGATGAAAAATGTTCCACTGTCCAAATATTTCTGAACCCAACTGTACTGTATATTGAATTGTTTCCACTAAATGATGTATTAATCTGCCCAAGTCATCCTACTCTGCAACATACTGCTTAAAAATGAGACAGGATGTGCAATACAGGTTCACATTAATAAAAAAAACTGTCTAAATAATTGTGTTAATATCCTCCAGGATCGGAAAAAGTATTGCATAAATCTAATAAGAGTTTCAACTTTTTAATTGTAAGGGATGGCCTTGTGAGATTTGCCTAATGACCAAAATATTTCAGATTCGGGTGTGCTTGCACTTTTTACTGAACACTTGGACGTTATGATCAATGTACTGTACATTAGAGTTACCTTCAAATAGATAAATGATAGGTAACACTGCGTTAAGTACAATATGTATTATACAATAGGCACAAGCATATAATAAAAAAATTGATACCAAAAATAAAAATGCTTAGTGCATGAAGTGTCAATTCCTATTTTCTCCCTCATAAACAAATTGTAGCTTGCAGATAAAAGTGCCTAATGTGTACTATAAAGTTCTACTATCTATGAACACGATAAGTCAAATTACCTAAACAGATTCCTACCCATGACATGTAGTTAGAAGCAGTCACTGCCGCGGGGTAGTGGGGTGGTGGCAGTGGCACTTAACGCAACAGCTCATAAATTTACACTCTGTAGAAGTGAGCCTGCGCCATTCTCAGTGGGAGCCGTCTGTGACTGATAGCTGGCCTCGTGCTGCAGCAGCAGGGAATGATGAGCATATTAATCCCTATGTTAAACCCTTACGCACTGGGATCAATGTATATTGCGGCTTGTAAAGGGTTCACAGAGGGAGGGTGCTCCCTCTGTGATGTCATTGGCACTCCCCAATATACAAAATGCAATAAAACTGATCAAAAAAGCTGTATGTACCCCAAAATGGTACCAATAAAAAACATTACAGCTTGTCACGAAAAAAACATACTGTCAAAGAGTTTCGTCCGTGGAAAAATAAGAAAGTTATGGCAGTGTGAATGCAACATTGTAAAAAAAAATATATATATATATATATAAAACCAATGAAAGATTTTTGTTGTGGAAAAACAGAAAACCCCCCAAATAAATATTAATAATTTTGGTATTGTCATAATTGTACCAGCTTACAGAAAAACTTTATCATGTCATTTATGCTGCATAATTAATGCTGTAAAAAAATGGTGCAATTGATGTATTTTCTCTCCCTGTCCCCCCAAAAAATGTATAAAAGTTTTACAGTACAGTATATGTACTCAAAAATGGTACAAGTAAAAACTACACTTTTCCGCGCAAGAAACAAGCCCTCGTATGGCCATGGGAATGGAGAAGTAAAAACGTTAAGTGCAGATGAAAATCTCCCCTAAGTGGTTGTGTCCTTACGGCCAAAACAGACCATTTCCTTATATTACCTAAACCTGGACCAACATCATGGTTGGTGTAACTCCCCATAAATGATTTACAAGTTCTTGTCATGTTTACACTATTTCCAGTTAAGCAGCCTTTTCAGTTTCTTCATTTGCACAACTATACTACAAACTAGTCATTTTCATAGCAGTTACTAGAATGTCGCATGTACAAATGCTTGGATGTGACAGGAGAATTCACTGAAGACCAGTCTTTGGAAGTTACATCTGTCTTATCTATTATGTATAGCCACTAATATGATGTAGCTGCAGAAAGGAAAAATATAATGACCATGCTTTGAAATGCAAATAAAAAATGAGCACACAGTTTTTCTTTAATCACATCTCATTTTATTAGAGACTTACAGAGATATACATAACAGAAAAGTACATCATGTGACTTTTCAATATACAGTCATACCTCTACTTTCGTTGCCTTCTTCTTCTGCCGGTTTCCAGTTTCACCGATTCTGCAATGCAGAATTTTGCCTTTACTTTTGCTGCTTGCTTCTACTTTCGCCGCCGGCCATGTGACCTCGCTGTCCAATCACAGCCATTCATGGAAAAATGACTGTGATTGGCTGAGCAATATCTTGCTGGAGGCGTGGATTTCAAACCCTGTCACTCACAAGATGCTATGCCGGCTTGACAAGTGCCCAGCAGCTTGCATAGAGGTCCTCGGAACACCAATGGCACCTGCAAGGTGAGTATTGATTTTGTTTTTCTCTCAGGTAGTATAGCTAGGGTGTTTAGCGCTACCAAATTGTGCCGCGTTTTTGGCAGCATTGAAACCGCTGCCCATTCATTTCAATGGGCGATGCAGGGCTATTGAAATGAATGGGAGCAATGGCATTGTACAGCGTTTAGCGCTGCGCTGAAAAAAGCAGAGCTAAAAGCTGCACAAAAATGTGTTTTGGTGTTTTTTGGAATGTCTAGAACAAATTTATTTTCCCCTGATATCAAATTTATGCACCCGAGTGTCATTAAACGCAAGTTATGAGCGTTTTAACTCGGGAAGATCATTTGTAAGAACCCTGTACTTATTTCTAACATAATTAGTTGAATATCATTTATATTTTAATTTGTATCTATTGCAAATTGGCTCTTTTAAGTTTATGGAGATCTTTGAAATGGCAAAAATGATTTTAGTTTTTAGGTATGTTAGCAGTTACTTTGAAAATGAATGAAGAAATGGAAATTGCAGCCTGAAACCTACAGGACTGCAACTTTTTTTAGACTCCCTGTAGTTTGCAACCTGTTTCAGATTTTTATGTGCGTGTCTCCCTCCACATAATAAACACTTGCTGTGAATTCTCTGCAGTCAGGATGCTGCAATCTTCTCTAGCTTTTATGTACAGCTTAATTTGTGTACCGCTTTCTGTTCTACAATTCTGAGATGAGGAATCTACTTTCTACTATGCTAAAAGACACTGATGCTGAGGAGTGTGAGATTTCCTCTTCACTTCTAGTGAATAATCTGTCATGGATGCTCTCCTCCCTACCTATACTACAGTTATCATAGAATGGTAGCATTGGAAGGGACCTCCAGGGTCATAGGGTTCAACCCCCTGCTCAATGTAGGATTCACTAAATAATCCCAGACCGATGTCTTTCCATCCTCTGTTTGAAGACTTCCATTAAAGGGGAACTCACCACCTCCCATGGCAACCTGTTCCACTCATTGATCACCCTCACTGTCTAATATCTAATCTGTGTCTCCTCCCTTTCAGTTTCATCCCATTGCTTCTAGTCTTTTCTTGTGTAAATGAGAATAGGGCTGTTCCCTCTGCACTGTGAGAGCCCTTCAGATATTTGTAGACAGCTATTAAGTGTCTTTTCAGCCTTTTTTTTGCAAGCTAAACACCCCCGGATTCTTTAGCCATTGTCATAGGACATATTTTGCAGACTGCTGACCATCCTGGTAGCTGTAATCTCTAACTGGTGCTGAATAGGAGCCGCGGGTGCAGTAGCCATGCAGGTTACTAGAGAGTAGTCAAGATAGCCAAGAGTCAGCAATGGGAAGTCTCGGTTCGCAGTATAATGGATGAGGCGAGTAACGTAGTCAGGAGGGAAGCCAGAAGTTGATATCGAGGAGTCTTATAGCAGGCAGAAGAGAAGCTGGATCAAATGCTGTCGAGCAGGATAATGACGCAATGCATGAAGGGACAGGGACAGGCTTATATAGAGGGCTTAATCAGGAGCAGTGCGCAGCTAGCGCAGCGAGATAGGAACTAGGTAAACAGGTTCGTGAAACAAGGCTAGGGTATGCAGGGGAATTTGTCCAAAGGCCTGGATGGCTCAGTGGAGAGAGCAGGTGGCTGGAGTGCAAGAGTTCCTGGGTTTGAGTCCTGACAGTAGCTTTTCTCTGAACTTGCTCCAATTTGTCTTCGTCTTTTTTAAATTGGGGTGCCCAGAACTGGACACAATATTCCAGATGAGGTCTAAGATTAGGGGGGGATAATTACCTCACGTGTTCTAGACTCTATGCTTCTTTTAATACATCCCAGAATGGTGTTTGCCTTTTTTGCTGCTGCATCACACTGTTGACTCATGTTCATTCTGTGATCTATTAGTATGCCCAAGTCTTTTTTTACATGTGTTGCTGCTTTGCTCAGTTCCTCTCATTCTGTATGTGCTTTCTTAATTTTTCTTTCCCAGATGTAGGACCTTCGATTTCTCCTTGTTAAATACCATTCTGTTAGTCACTGCCCACTGTTAAAGCTTGTACAAATCTTTTTGAATCCTCCCTCTTTTTTCTCTAGTGTTAGCTATCTATCCAAGCTTTGTGTCATTGGCAAATTAGATCAGTTTCCCCTCAATACTCTCCTTCAGATCATTTATAAAAATGTTGAGCACCACTGGGCCTAGGACAGAGCCTTGTTGTACCCCACTTGATACATTCTTCCACTTAGATGTGCAGCCATTTATGACCACTCTTTGAGTATGATCATTCAGCCAGTTGTGAATCCATCTAACAGTTGCCATGTCAATCCCATATTTGGTAATTTTTTTCAATAAGAATGGTGTGAGATAATTTGTCAAATGCTTTACTAAAGTCAAGATATAATATAACTACCACATTTTCCTGATTAACCCAGTCGGTGAATATTCAAAGGAAATAGGGACTTCTCCTGTTATCCATGAAAACAGATACAAAATAGGAATTTTAAAGTCCGGCCTTCACATCAATTTTAACCAATTCAACATTTTCATCCTGTAAACATCCTTTAGCATCTTTGACATTACTTTTGCTTTTAACATTCCCCTTAAATCCTTTTTTTATTGCTTTTGGCCTTTGTTGCAAGCCTTAATTTATTATTAGCTTTTGCTTTTCTGACACTTGCTCCACAGTTGACACAAACTGCATTATATTCTTCTTTAGATGTTCCCCCCTCTTTCCATTTGATGAACATATTTTTTTTTCCTTTTTAGCATGTGTGTAAGTTCTGTGTTCATCCATCCTGGTCTCTTTAAATGCTTCCCATTCTTTTTTTTAGGAAAGATAGATGGTACAGGCAGCACTCCGCACAGCGATAAATCAATATGTGACCTTTATTAAGTCCATGGTCCTAAGCGTCAGCAACGTTTCAACCCTGACCAGGTCTTTTCCATCTATCTTTCCTGGAATCACATGGGATTTGGGATCCAGTCCCTCCTGAGGCGTGCACCAATTACTATATACGTATTTGAAAGTATGGTGAGTGCTGTTGACAGAAGTACATTTTTGGAAATACTTCTTTTTTTTAGGGATTCTTAACAATTGTGCTTTGAGAATCTCATTTCGCAGTATTTCCCAACATTCTTGAACATTTCTGTCCCTAAGAACGTCTAGTCATTAGATGCTTCCTACCCTCTCTCTAAGTCCATTAAAATTTGCCTTTCTGAAATCCAGCCTCGAGGTCTGAGTTTTCTCAGGTCTTCCTCCCCTTTTTATCCAAAATTCAAAGATAGCATGATCACTGCTTCCTAAGGATCAGCCACCCGTACAACCATTTCCTCCCTGTTGGTAAGAATGAAGTCCAAAATAGCAGATTCCCTTGCTTTCTTTTCTAGCTTTTGGAAGATAAAGTTGTCAGCAAGAGCAGATAAGAATTTGTTGGACACATTTTTGCCTGAAAGAGATTCCCAACAAATGTCTGGGTAAGTAAAATCTACCATGAAAACTATGTCATACATTTTTGAGAACTTAGCCATATGATGTAGAAAGAGTTCATCCATGTCCTCTGTCCAGGTGGCTTATAGTAAAGGCTTTCAATGGTGTCCTTTCTGTTAATGTCTCCTTGTATTCTTACCCAAACAGTTTCTACAGAACTCCCATGCTCTGAAGTTTGAATTTGTTGTGGCGGTTCTGGGATTGCTTCCTTTCTAAATAATCTGGTACAGGTTTCGTATGTGTTTCTCTATCTTCTGGCTCTGGTGGGAATGGTATTAGATGAGATATGCTTGGCTTCGCCTGTAGGTGATTTGTCAGGACTATTTAGCCTGGCCTGGTGATTGGCTCAAGTGCTGTTTAATTTTCTGTTTTTCTCTGGCTTTGGGTGAAGTCAGAGCTTGCAGCTGGATGTCCTGTTTGCCTGAGTCTTCTCAAGCTAAGTACAACATTTTTTATATTGTTCATTTTGTTTGTTGTGGTTTTTTCCTATCCCACGTAGTGTCAGCTAGTGGCCTAAGTGTGTGGTCAGATTCGCCCTTCTCAGGGTGGGATACCTGCATATAGGCAAGTCTCTTGCCTGGGTTAGGTTATTTAGGGACAGTGCTTTCTTTGCTGAGGTTGTCTGTATTGTTTACCACGGTTTGGTGTACTTTGCATGAGTATTTCACATTATGGATCTAACGCATCCAGTTTGGACATGACAGAATCTCTGTGCAGATGTTTGCTTTCCTAACATACAATGTAATATCTCCTCCTCTTTTATTAGTTCTGTTTCTTATTTAAAAAAATCACAGAGATGAGAGAAAAACAACAAAGAAATTCACTGAAAAAGCCAAAAAATGCAATAGCTGATAGGCACAATCGCCATAAGGTAGGCACAATTGCCATAGGGCAGGCGCCATTGCCGTAAACCCTCATAGAATGCAGTCTGCCAGACTTGTTAACATGTGCAGGCTATGTTTGTTTGGAGTCGCTCCTCCCCAATCTGGGTTGGGTTGAGTGGGTGACTGCATAATAGTCTGCACTGCACAAGTAGCTCCTCTTTATCATAGTCTGGCAGACTGCATTTTAGTAAGGTTTACGGTGATGGCTTCTGCCCTATGGCGATTGTGCCTAGCTTAAAGCAATTGTGCCTACCTTATTGCAATTGTGCCTATCAGGTATTGCATTATTTTGGCTCTTTCAGTGAATGCTTCTTATAAAAAGGTTGTATTCGTAAAGCCTTGTATTCCAATCATGTATATCATCCCACCAATTTTCCGTGATGCCTATGGCATCACATTTCTTTTCCTGCGTTAGGAGCTCCAATTTCCCTTGTTTGTTTCCCATACCCCGTACATTTGTGTAGAAACATTTTAGTTTGTGATCGGTGTCTCTTGCTCCTCTACTTTTCCTTCACAATTTTTTGTCTTTGTTCTTTCTTTCCACTTCTAATAGCAAGGTTCTCAATTGTATTTATTAGCTGTATATTTTAACTTCGCCTTCCCATATTGTTCTAGTTTAAAGCTGCCAAATATATGCTTACCTGTCTTTGTAAGGTGCAACCAGTCTCTAGCAAGGAGTTCATCATATAGGTAATTCATTCCATAGTCTAGAAATCCAAATCTTTGCTGATGGCACCATCAACGCAGCCAGTTGTTCACCTCCAGAATCCTGTTACATCTTATTCCATGGCCATCCATTGGGAGGATGGATGATAAGACCATCTGTGCTCCTTGTTCCTTCACTTTCCTTCCGAGGTCCTCAAAGTCTCTGCATATGGTTGTAAAGTCCTTTTTTCCAGTGTCTTTTTTCCGTACATGTATTAGTAGGAATTGCTGTAGAATTGAATAGTCTTGATAGCCTGGATAATCTGCCCTCCTTGAAGACTTGGAAATTTTCCTTCCTTTCCACACTCTGATCATTCTTCCCATTCCTGCTGTCATCTCTAACACTGAGAGAAGTGAGGGCAGAACAGAGAGATCTGAGATAGCCAGAAGCAGGTTATTGCCAGCTCTATTTCAGAAGCAGCAGCACATCCAGCTATGTGAAGGAGTCACAGACTCAACAGCAACAAAATAAATTATTAATATTTCTATAGTTGCTGTTACATCTGCTTTGTGCATGCAATAACTGCAAACCAAAATATATCCTTTCTGGCAATGTTCACACCACACTACCAGGAACCCCCCTGCAGTAGGAGGAAAAAGTAAGCAAAGGAGGGAAACTTTCACAAAGGGGAACTAAAGGGTGACAATCCCTGCCTACTAGTGGATTGCCCGCCCTGATAAGGACACATCCACCCTTGTGCCTGTGCCACTCACTAACCCTGATAAAGAACAAAGGAAAAACCACCATAAGAGTAAACCAAAGCCTCAAACAATGAATCTCCTGCACTTATCTGGAAAGCCACTGAAAGAACCATAGAAACCAGATCCAGAGAGGCACTCACTCCACAGCAGAAGGAGACTGCACTGAAATTGACCAGCACAGAACCCAGGCCAGGAAGGATCTAAAAACCCTCCCTAATTCCCCCTAGGTGTACACCAACAGCTGACACACCCAGTAGAGTCAAAGACGACCAAATGCCCAGTCAAGCTCAAACTGACACAAGAATTGCTTAATTTTGCATTTAGGATGCAAATGAAGAATAAAAAAAATCAGTGCAAATGACTAAGTATATTATAATAAACATTTAACTACTTCTATTAGAAAGTATGATAATTTCCATATAATTTATATTTTTTCTTTGCGTTTCTCTACTCATCCTTATATCATTTGTGATGCCTTAGAAATTGGTTTGTGGGGGCCACGAAGTGTACATGAATAAACACTTAAAGGGGGTTTTCAGCACTGTAGTATCCTTAGGTTAGGCCAGCCATATACTGCAGTGCAGTCCGACTCACTTAAATGGAACTGAACTGTTGTGAGCTGCAGTACCAAGTACAGTCACAATCAAATGTATGGCAATGTACCTTGTAGGCAATGAAGGGGATGTAGTGCCCGCTGGTGTGATATGGCTCCGTCATAAAACTACAGTAATTGGTAGGGGTGGTGGGAGTCATACCCTATAAGATAGGCCATCAGTATTACTGTGCCAGAAACCCCCATGTAACTGAAGTAGTACTGAATCTTTCACAAATGAATAAATAATCACAACTTTGCAGAGAGTTTGCTCTCCCCATTTTTGCATGGGTTTCCTCTAGGTATTTACTTAGTATTAAATTATTTGGGCTCATAGAACACACACTTTTGAGCTCTCAAGTAAATATGATACCAACATAGAATGGTGTCAATGAAGTAATCTGCTTACTTGGATCGGAGGTGATAATTGCATGCTATGTTGCTTGTGCCTGTACTGTGTGGATTGGCTTGCAGGGAAAAACAACTCTGTGCTGGTCCACTGCTTAGCAGCAGATTAGTCTTGTACTAAGCGTAAGTAGTGAATGCTTCCTTGGGCAGTGTCTCACAGGTAATAATTGGTTCTCAAGGCCTAGAATATGCTCACCAGGTATCCTCACTTCAAGTTCTTTTAGTAAATACAGACAAATAATTTATTTTCTATCTTAGCGTTTCTCTACTCATTCTTATATCCTTTGTGATGCTTTAGAAATTGGTATGTGGGGGCCAAGATGTGTACATGAATAAACAGTTAAAAGGGGTTTTCAGCACTGTTGTATCATTAGGTTAGGCCAGCTGTATACTGCAGTGCAGTCCAACTCTGTTAAATGGAACTGAACTGTTGTGGGCTGCAGTACCAACTACAGTCACAATCAAATGTATGGCAATGTGCCTTGTAGGCAATGAAGGGGATGTGGTGCCCGCTGGTGTGATACGACTCCTTCATAAACACTCTGCATCCTTCTCCAACTTGAAATAATGTCATTGACCACCATCTGACAAAGAGTGCATCTCACAAACAAGGGGGCAGAAGAAGAACGTTTGAGATCCAACACAGAGAGTTAGCAACTTCAAGATCTCAAGATTACTTACTAGAAGCGCTTCAAACCAGGATATTTGGGGAACATATTTTAGCTCTTGTGGTCAATTATTATTTGTGACCTACTAGCCCAGGAGGCACCTGGTTCTCCAACTTAGGTCAATGCAATTTTTGTACGCTGTACAATATGTTATCACTGAACTAAAATAAAGATGAAAAGAAAAGCAAACTAACACTTCAGGATTAGAGATGAGCGAGCGTACTCGGAAAAGCACTACTCGCTCGAGTAATTTGCTTTATCCGAGTATCGCTGTGCTCGTCCCTGAAGATTCGGGTGCCGTCACGGAGCAGGGAGCTGCAGGGGAGAGCGGGGAGGAACGGAGGGGAGATCTTTCTCTCCCTCTCTCCCGCCCGCTCTCCCCTGCTCCCCGCTGCGACTCACCTGTCAGCCGCAGCGGCACCCGAATCTTCAGGGACGAGCACAGCGATACTCGGATAAAGCAAATTACTCGAGTGAGTAGTGCTTTTCTGAGTACACTCGCTCATCTCTATTCAGGATGTAATCATAAATATGAGCTCTATTTAGAAGAGATTGATATATAATAAAAAGAGGTTTTCATTACACAAATATATACAGTATTTTCAGTCCGAGAACAAAACAAGTCCTTCCCAACCAGACATAACCCATCAGCATGAACGCAAGATTATCTTCTAGGATTTAGGACGTAAATCGCAAATGAAATTTCATTGATCTTATTTTATCAAAAGATATTATTATTTATGAATTTTAAAAAAAGAAATATTTTTCTTTGTCGTCCCTGCCTTCCAAGAGCTATATATATATATATATTTTTCTATAGACATAGCCATATGAGAGCTTGTTTTTTGGTAGGACAAGTTGTCCTTTTTAGTAGTACCATTTAATATATAGTACACTGGTGTAACTATACGGGATGCGGTTGTACCCGGGCCCATTAGGGAGCCCATAAGGCCTCTCTTCTCCATATAGAGGATGATTAAAGCTTTATATTTGGGGGCCCTGTTACAGGTTTTGCATTGGGGCCCAGGAGCTTCAAGTTACGCCTCTGCCTTAAGGGGTTAAGAGAAGTTGGAGAGCCCCAAGATAAACTTTTGCACCCGGGCCCATGAGCCTTTAGCTATGCCCCTGATACAGCACCATATAATATGCGGAAAAAAACATTTCACTTGATCCTCTACCTGCACTGAGACACTCTGCTTCTCTTCAGTAGCTTCCAGTGAGGCTGTGGTTGAATCATCGTCAGGCATCTCCAAGTGCTTCCCCTCTAGATCCCATTTAGAGACGGCTGAAAAGATATTTGATCTACTTGACTGTCACTCATTGCTATCTTGGATCTATGGAATCTCTATATTGTACTGATTATAAGGTTTAGCTTAACCTTCTAATATTTTGTATAAGGGACTTATCACAGTCAACTAAGCTAATCAAACTACTAATGATGACCTGTCCATCCGTATGTGAGTGAGTGGGTTTGTGAGTGACTTACATGCTCCGCCCCTGATCACATGACGGTGACCTCACAGATCCTGTACACATACGGCTCGTTAGTATTCCATAGCAACTGAGGCCGTAGAGGGTTTGTAGTCCGCCCGTAATCTGCACATGGATGCAGGACCTTTGATGACATCACCGTCATGACAAGGGGCAGAGCATGTAACCCCTTCACTGGCGATGAAGGACCTTTGATGACGATATAGTCATGTGATCAGGAGCAGAGCATGTAAGTCATTCAGTTGGGATGAGCATCACTGTCATGTGATCAGGGGTGGAGCATTATGGTGATGTCATCACAGGTCCTTCATCTTCACTGCTGTGCTGCTTCTGATCCCTATTGTATGGGATGAACAATGTATGTAGCAGTGCTGTGTGTGTGACGTGCATGTAGCACAGCTGTGTGGCGCATTGAGAAACACTGATACAAAAATTTCCTAATAATTACTAGTCTTCTAATAACTTCTAGCTAGTTGCAGGGTTAAAAGGAACCTGCCATCAATTATAAGGCTGGGTTCACATGACCGTATTGTAAAAATAACAGTGTTTTACTTGGGGAGACAATCACGTATCCCTGTGCATTGTCATGCTTTTGCTTGCGTATGCCTGTGCATGTGCAGCCTAATTTATGCACGCTGCCATACACTGGCTTCCTGGTTTCTTTTTTTTTTAATGTTCCTTATGTCTCCTAGTAACATGCTTAAAAATGCCGTACATACATAATGTAATTGCATATGCACTGCGTTCCAAATGCACCCATAGGAAACAACAGGGCATAATATCCGGTAAAACAGAACATGTTGCGTTCTTTTTTACATGCTCAATGTACAAAAGAATTATAAGCGAGTGTGAGTGGAACAATAAAAATCAATGTACCTTCATTGATGTCATTCACCTCGTATCATGCACACCGTACATTGTGTGCGTAATACGCAATGCAAATATATTGGTGTGAGCCCGGCCTTAGAACCATAAACTATGTTATGGTGCTGCAGTTTAGCTGATGTGGAGTCCGGGTAACTGTATCTCATATTCACCATGTTCTCCATTCCTGTGGTACCCCCTAGCAGAGTCCGCGTGTGAGCAGCCAGCTTGACACTCCGGCAGGCTGTGTGCACACACTTCCATAGAGATGAATGAGAGTGCATGTCCACAGTTTTTTGAAAATAGTCAAGCTGGCTGTGTGTGCGGATTTTGCCATGGAACACAGCAGGAATGGGGGACTGGGTGAGTATGTGACACAGCTCCCCGGACTCTACATTATCTAAACTATAACACCATAACTTAGTTTATGGTGCTTATAGTTGACGACAAGTTCCCTTTAACCATTTGAAATCCACTGTCTGACCTCTGAAAACATTCTGATTGAAGCCTGTACAGTTCCGATGTCGGAAGATGTCCGGCAGGGTATTCTTACTGTATATTACTGGCCACTCTGTTGTTCGGGGCCTCTCTAGCATGTCCCATACTACAGTAATGGCTCTAGCCAGCAGATGGCGCCATTGTATAATGGCAGAAAAAAAAGCCCCCTAGGAAACCCTGAATCTAAAATTGGATTGCAAAGGGTTAAATGCTACCACTGGCGCATGGTGTAGTAACAACAATAATGGATGTTTTATACAGGCATAAGCATGTTCTAGCTTTGCTACTTTATACTATGTCAGCCTTTGATGCCAGGGTAATAAAGATACCTTGTATCACTGATTTCTGTGCCAACCAACGAATGTCCATGTCAGCTGGTGTTGTCAAAGTAATTAAGACAAAAGTATCCCCCAATTTCTCCTGTATAGTGACAGTGATTTCAGAGTTGATGAATAACCCTTCATTGAGTCTCCAAGCGTATGGGATCTTAGTGTGAGGATTAAACATAAGTTCTGTCAGTACAGAGTTGTGCTCTGACCAGGCGCCTATTAAGTGACAAGAATAGGATAGGAGTAAGAGGGAGGCAGAGTTGGCAAAGATCCAATTCAGCCTGGAATAGTATCTGCATGCTGAGAAAAAGCATGGATAGCCCTTTGTTATAGTGTTAAATTCCCCCTAAGTAGCAGCTAGAGAGAGGATGTGAAATGCTTTGTTGATCTCCATACTTAGATTTTTATCCCTAAGTGGAGACGTTGTGGAGGTAGAATCAACAGAAGGCTTGTATATGAAGTTAAAATCACCACATCAAACTAATGTAGTGTAATTAAGAGTAGTGAGAATATCACACATAGAGACAAAGTATGCAATGGGCTATTCATTTAAAGCATAAGTATTAATTAGACAGATGTAATGATTGTAGAGCTCACCTAGTAATATTAACTGTGGTCATTTGTAATTGTTTTTGTAACATAAAGGAGTTATGAATGAATATCGACACTGCTCTGCTAGACTGATAAGTGGATTGATGACGTAGATTAAAGATTTTTGAGTGGGAGTTAGGTCTAGAGATGAGCGAGCATACTCGGATAAGCACTACTCGCTCGAGTAATTTGCTTTATCCGAGTATCGCTGTGCTCATCCCTGAAGATTCAGGTGCCACTGCGGCTGACAGGTGAGTCGCAGTGGGGAGCAGGGGAGAGCGGGCGGGAGAGAGGGAGAGAAAGATCTCCCCTCCGTTCCTCCCCGCTCTCCCCTGCAGCTCCCCGCTCCGTGCCGGCACCTGAATCTTCAGGGACGAGCACAGCGATACTCGGATAAAGCAAATTACTCGAGCGAGTAGTGCTTTTCCGAGTACGCTCGCTCATCTCTAGTTAGGTGTAAAGTGTGATTCTTGCATGCAAATGACATCTGGTTTATGTCTATCATATTCCATAAAGGCTTTCCTTCGTTTATTTGGAACATTAAATTACCAGGCATTATGACCCAATATCCGACACATGGTGAAGGATGCAATACCGCTTAGGCAAAGGCAGACATCTGGGTTACCCCAGGTATCATGAAAGAAAGAGCCGAACCAATATATCAGTGGATGGGAGAGACTAAAAATATTTAAAAAATTCAGGTATGTGCCAGTACCTTGTAAAAACATTAGAAACTAGGTGAAAAAAACTAGTAAGAATAAACTCAACCAGAGATCTTATGAGCTCATTAGTATGGAGATGACCTAAGAACATGACCACCCAAATCTACACACAACTGTCAGACAACATGGTAACACTAACAGTGGTTATAATCTGATTGAAAACTTGTACAGGTAAGTACCGATTGTCTCAAAAGTGTGGAAACGCCCATATAGAATTGGAACAGTTTGGCAGACGGAGATCCAATTTTGCCTAAAAGCTGCGGGGGAAGGATGAAACCTGTTAGGCCATGTGACCAACATGACGGCCATTTTGAATGTCGGCATCTTGGTCTCAACTCCAAATTTTCCAGTGTGGAGGTATGGGGAGATTATATTGGACATTTTCTAAATATGTAATTGGGATAGATATATTTCCCATTCTATATTAACATCCCTTGAAGAAATTCTTAATGTTCCAGTTGAGTTTTTTTTTGTCTATTATATTCAATATTATGAGCTAGTATGGTTTTGGTTGCCACAGCAACACATCTTCATGCATGTGAGACACTTTCTAAGCTTTGCCTATTGCGTGTGCACATACTTATTTATGTGTTGCTGAACGCGTGATACATTGCATGGGGTAGCGATATTCTGGCTGTGGATGTGACGCTGCTCATGTTTATATACATCTTTTATGCCTACTCATGTATTGTGCCTCTGTATTACTTGTATTCATTATGCAGACTGCAAAGTAGAAACATTTGGACTTTTTACTAACCTATCTATATGGCAATGTAAGTTGTCTCGTGGATGTAGTGCCATTCTTAACTTTTTGCGCATGTGTATTGTGAGAGAGAATTGCACTTAGCATTATTATTGTGCTTATTATATATGCTATGGGGTGGGGACTAATTCCCTGATGTACTACCGTCACAGATCTTTTATGTTCTGTATAATAGTGTTGGCATTTTTCAATCCTCTATAACTAAGTGTGCTACTACACGTTATTGCACTGGGTGTTGAACATGAATAATACTATTCATTGCTGCACATTTATTACCTTACATCTGTGCTACCGTATTTTCCGGAAAATAAGACCTAGCCTGATTTTTCAGGATTTTCGGGGAGGCTTGAAATACAAGCCCTACCCAGAAATTAAGCTCCTGTTACATTACAAAAAAAGGAATACATTACCTAGCAGGCTCGGTCCAGGGCCCTCTCACTGCTGTATAGAGCTCCAGCGTGGTTCCCGCAGTGCTCGGGCGCTCACACAAGATCTTCCTGGTTGAGGTATTCATAAATCCCGCCCCAACAAGCAACGTCTGTGATTGGTTCTTTGAGTGCTGCATTTATTGGCTGAGCTACGCTCGAAGAACCAATCATAGCCATCGCTTAGTGGAGGTGGGATTTATGGTAATACTTAGGTAATAACTCAGCCTTCTTGTTGGGTTACTTGGATGTCACAACCATTTGTTTGGTTCCTCATTTATTTAGCTTCTAAATTCTTATCTCTGTTTTGCTTTGGAAGGTATTGCTTATTTCTTAGGGCCCTTTTACACGAGTCATGAAATTGTTCAGATTGCCCGATTTACCTCCAATCACTAGCGATGATTGTTCCTGTGTAAAAAGTACAGAAACAATCACTGCTGGGACGACCTATTGGGCATCTGTGCTGTCAGGTTGTCCTGTGTGAAAGCAACCTTACTGTAGGCAATGCACAATACTGAGGTACTATTTTTCATGAGACAGGTGCGGTATTTCGTGCCTTCTACCTTTTTGTCATTGATTGTATTAACCTATTAAGGACCAAGCACCGTAAATATATGGTGCTTGGTCCTGGGCTTTAATCACGGACGATATTAAATAAACAGCGTGGGATTAAAGCTCCTGCTCCTGCAATGTAGCAGGAGCAGCTCAGGTTCTTGGCTGTCTGACAGCAGAATGCCCGGAGAAGAAGACAGAAGAAGTTTTAACCACTTCTGCTTTCTACTTTATAGGATACATAGTGCTCAGTGAGCACTATGTAGAGAATGCAGGAAACGGCACTGCTGTTTCCTGCATGCGTCGCGGCTATCCCATGATTGGCGGTGACCCTTGGCATGTCGGAGCTGCAGGGTCTTATCAGACCCCTAAGCAGCTCTGCCAGTTACTACAGTCACACTAGTGGGATGTTTTTCTCTGTAACTGGGGCTCCCATGGATGTCCCAGTTACAGTGGTAAAGGGTGAAGGAAAAAAAAATACAATGTGAATGACTCCTTTATATAAGGTCATGGAGGACAGACAAGTTGAAAAAAGTTACAAAAATAAGTTTAAAAAAATTACAGAACAAAATTAAACTATATATGCAAAAAGGAAAATGACACACCGCCGACGCCAACATCAACCGTCGTCATATCCTGTAATCCAAGTTTATACAAATTATATATCTAAGGGCTTATTCAGACGTCCATATATCGTCCTGGTTTTCACGCCCGGCCGATATACACTGTCCCTCTCTGCAGGGAGAGGAGGCAGGCCTGGCCGGGAGCAGTGCACTGAGTTTCTGCCGCCTCTCTGCCCCTCACCACTATCTGCAATGGGAGGGGGCGGGATGGGGGGGAACTTAGCTCCACCCCTGTCCCACCCCTCTCACTGCAAACAGTGGTGAGGGCCGGAAAGGAGGCAAAGAGAGGGCGGAGAGGGGGCAGGAGCTCATTGCATTGCTCCCAGGCCATCCCGCCTCCTCCCTCTGCAGAGAGGGACAGCGTTTATAGGCCGGGTGTGAAAACCAGGCCGATATACGGACGTCTGAATAAGCCCTTAATGACAAACCCAATCCTGTACTTTATTTTAAAGTAAATAAAATAATATAAAAAATAAAGAACTATACATTTTATTTCTTAGTTTTTGTTTGTGTTACTTCTAAGGAAATAAAAAAACAAAAACAATTTCCAGGAAAAAACGTATTAAAAAACAGGCCTGTATGTGACAAAAAAAATGCATCAAAAACATATCTGCCAAGTCAGGAAGAAAAATGGGGCCATAAAACTACCACATAGATAAAATCACAAAAAAATGTCTGGTCCTTTAGGACCCAAACACTCTAGTCTTTGTGGGGTTATACCTAAGGATTTGCTGCTATGTATCTATATTTATTCATTATAGTGATGCTTCTTTGTTTTTCTAGATTGTAATGTCTTTATTGGTATTTCCTTAATACTTTTTTGCCTATTTACTCTCTGTTTTGGAGTCTGCATGACTTATACCAAGGTGCTGTTTCTGGGTTTTTTTGGTTGTCGTTTTGACACTGTAATCGCACCTCTTTTGTAGTACTTGGTGGTGCACGACCCATTTTCTTCATTTCTCAAATAAAAAAAAATAATCAAAAACGTTGTCTTGTCCAACAAAGTGTGCAGTTTTTATACGGCAGAAACCTTTTTTTTTTAAAACACCTATTAAATGTGTCTCAAATAGAGATGAGCGAGCGTACTCGTCCGAGCTTGATACTCGTTCGAGTATTAGGGTACTCGAGATGCTCGTTACTCGAGACGAGCACCACGCGGTGTTCGAGTCACTTCCATTTTCTTCCCAGAAAAGTTTGCACCGTTTTCTGGCCAATAGAAACACAGGGAAGGCATTACAACTTCCTCCTGTGAAGTTCCAGCCCTATCCTACCCCCCTGCAGTGAGTGGCTGGGGAGATCAGATGACACCCGAGTATCTAAACTGGGGCCGGCCGCGGCTCGTCACAGATGCACGCTGAGAGACATTAGGGAAAGTGCCGTCCTGCTGTAGCTGCTATAGGGAGAGTGTTAGGCTGTTATCTTCATCTTCATGGACCCCAACGGTCCTTCTTAGGGCCACATCTGACCGTGTGCAGTACTGTTGAGGCTTTTAGCAGTTTTGCACATTTTTTTTTGTATATCGGGCGTGCAGACCATAGCGTCCTCAGTCTGCAGTCTTTTAACTGAGTATAGGGGCAGTACTGGTGAGGCATGGACAGTGGTACAGGGAAAGAGATATACTGGCTATATAGGCAGTGGGCTTTTTCAAAAAAATTGGAAAAAAAAATCTTTGAGCTGCCTGTGACCGTGTTCAGTTTACTGCGTGTCTGCTGGGGGTAGTAGTCGCTCACTATTACCCAGCTAGGTGTTACTGCAGCCTTGCGCATAATTTTTTTCTGGCTGCACTGTGCTTTCAATAACCACAGTCATCCTCCAACAGGGAAATCCATATACAGGCTATATAGGCAGTGGGCTTTTTCCCAGAAATTGGAAAAAAATACTATATTTGGGTTGCCTGTGACCATCTACAGTTTACTGCGTGTCTGCTGGGGGTAGTAGTCGCTCATTAATACACTAGACTGCTACTACTACTGAAATGGAACTAATACTGTGCTCCCCCTATACTGCTGCTTTGGAATTGTTACTGGGGCCTGTCTTGACTGCTACTATTACTGAAATGGAACTAATACTGTGCTCGCCCTATACTGCTGCTAGTGATATGTTACTGGGGCCTGTCTAGACTGCTACTACTACTGAAATGGAACTAATACTGTGCTCCCCCTATACTGCTGCTAGTGATATGTTACTGGGGCCTGTCTAGACTGCTACTACTACTGAAATGGAACTAATACTGTGCTCCCCCTATACTGCTGCTTTGGAATTGTTACCGGGGCCTGTCTTGACTGCTACTATTACTGAAATGGGCGGTTGGGCAGCATGTTACCCAGGAGAAGTGGCAGCGGAGTGTCATGCAGGCAGTGATTGTGCTTTGTTGGAGGTAGTGCGGTGCTTAGCTAAGGTATGCCTTGCTAATGAGGGTTTTTCAGAAGTAAAAATTGTTGGGGGGGGGCCCACTCTTGCCGCTATTGTGGCTTAATAGTGGGACCTGGGAACTTGGGATACAGCCCAACATGTAGCCCCTCGCCTGCCCTATCCGTATCTGTGTCGTTCCCATCACTTTCTTGAATTTCCCAGATTTTCACAAATGAAAACCTTAGCGGAGCATAGGTCCCATACAAAAATGCTCTGGTCGCCCATTGACTTCAATGGGGTTCGTTACTCGAAACAAACCCTCGAGCATCGCGGGAATTTCAACTCGAGTAACGAGCACCCGAGCATTTTGGTGCTCGCTCATCCCTAGTCTCAAACCTTTATGGGCAAAGTAAGTGCTTTTTTTCTTTCAACATTTTAATAAAGTTTCCATATAAAATAAATGTTTTTTATGTTACAAATCTGTCTGGAAACTTTTGAACTTTCAATCTTAAATATATTACACTGTGGTTTATTCGCATCTCAGCAAATGAGAGTAAGATGATCAGTAGCTATAAATAATAAATCCAACTCCTTCCTTCCCCAGCTGTACTACGAAGCACTCATGATTATCAGCCAATGTCACACTACTTCACGTGTGATAGGACATCGCCTGCCTTTATTCGTCAGAAGCTCTCAGTGGATCTCCTTTTATGTGTCCCGACTGCTTCTTACTAATAAAACTTCAACTAGAAGTCCAGAACCATCATCAACTGTCTCCCTGAGGCATGATTGAGGCATGACCATCCAGTGATAAGCATCGATGATAACTTTCACAACTCATTAAAATGTGATACAGTAGAACTCAATTACACAATCTTTTATTAGAGGTTAATTATAGGATCAGCTGTAGGGCACTATTACACAAACGCTAGCAGCACCCTTAAAGGTTCAGTCACAGGGGCGCATCCGGGCGCCGATGCGCCCATGTTACTGTACGAAGAAGACGGACGACTTTTGTTTTTTTGCCGTACTGTCTGTGATTTGAGCATTTTGTAGTTTATTGTGAGAGAGCCTAGGTTCTGGTGTACACGCGGTGACCTTGTCATGGTGCGCCAGCTTACGTGTTTTGGGCCTAAAATACCAACACCCACATTTATCAATGTTCGTTTTTTATGCATGCTGTTTGCTACAGATGCTGGAGGAGCCCAAGCTGACATGTCAGTGTGGCAGACTTTTAATGCACGGCGATCCACTGCTTAGTCAGTGTGGGTTGTACCCCTGTTTGTGTGGCGCACATATCTATGGCGGTCTTCCTTGCATCAGTTCTTATGGTGCAAGCTGGGTCTGTTGGCAATCACCCCTCCCCCACCCTGGGTTGAGTTGAGTGGCTGATCAATTAGCGGGCACTTGAACATTTTTGCTCCTCTATATAGCAATCTGGCTTGCTGCATGCTACCAGGTTAAATGGCGATCAAGCCTTTTCTGCAGTATGTCCCTTGTATCTGACCTCTTTTTCTGTGAGTTATGTCTTTGAGCATTTTTTCTCACCTCTAGGATTTGAGCATCTTGCTGTACAGTCCCATGCATTCCCTTTCCTTTTGCACTTGTTGGTTAAGGTATTCCAGGTCCCTTTCACTTTACGCAAGCAGGGTGGTGTCATCTGCATATCGAAGGTTGTTGACATTTCTGCCACCAATTTTGAC
The DNA here is from genome assembly GCF_035609145.1 of Eleutherodactylus coqui. NCBI lineage: Eukaryota > Metazoa > Chordata > Amphibia > Anura > Eleutherodactylidae > Eleutherodactylus > Eleutherodactylus coqui. The sequence goes on along the minus strand of NC_089846.1, from coordinate 47,859,319 downwards.
TCCGATTTCTGATTCGTCCAGATTGCACCGCCTCATGATCATTCTGCATACATATTGAAAAGGATTGGTGATAAAATGCAGCCTTGCCATATGCTTTTCTCGATTCCTAACCAATCCGTGTTTCCATAAACTGCCCTGACTGTTGCTTCTTGGTCTTTGTAAAGCACCCTTATAAGCTCTTCAATATATTCTGAGATGCCCATTTGCTTCAGACACTTCTAAAGCTCGTTACGTTCAACACAATCAAATGCCTTGCTGTAGTCGATGAACACATGTACACGTCCTTTTGATACTTTCGGGTCTTCTCCATGATCCAGGGCAGGTTCGTAATTTGGTCTCTGGTGCTATGACCTTTGCGGAAGACAGCTTGAAGTCCGGCAGTTCCGATTCAACAATTGTCGCAATGCATTTTTGTATGATCTTTAAAAGAATTTTGCTTGCGTGAGGTATGAGGGCGATGGTGTAGTAATTGGAACATTCTTGAGCATCACCTTTTTTTGGAAGCGTGACAAAGACAGATCTTGTCCAGTCTTTGGGCCACAATTTGGAGCTCCTGATCTTTTGACATAGGTCAGTTAAGATCTTGACTGACACTGGTTTGAGCAGTTAGGCTGATATGTGATCAATGCCCGGAGCTTTCCTGTTTGGTAGTTGTTTCAGGGCCCATGTGACTTCTTCATCCAGAATGCCCGGTTCTTGTTCTACCTGATCCAACGGGTTGTCTGTCTGATTGCCTGCATACAACTCTGCTGTATATTTTCACCACCTATACTTGATTTGATCTTCTTGTAGTAATTTGCCATCCTAGTCTTTGATAATTGCTGCCATGCCTGCTATGAACGGTGCCCGCCTCTGCTTCACATGGGTGAAGAGAGCTCAGGTGTGGCCTTGCTGGTTTGCTTCTTCCAGTTTCGTGCATTGGTCGTTCCAGTAGTGCTCCTTGCCTTGTCTGACTTTTCTTTGAAATTCCGCATCTAGCTGTCTAAATTCAATGATGCTGCCTGCTGCTTTTGCTGTTTGCCACTTGTTGGCAATTCTGATGGATTCATCCGATATTCATTGCGGTCGTTTTGCTGAGTTTTTAAAAGGGATGAATTGTTCAGCTATGTTCCATGTGATGGATTTAATTTCCTCCCATAATATGTCAGGGTCTTTTCCGATGGTGCTGAGTGCTTCAAACCGGTTATTCACTTCGACTGCGTATCGCGAAGGGATGTTGTCTACATCGAAATGGCATATTGCTGGTGACATTTTGATGTTACTGAATCTGAGCTTGATTTTTGCGACTAGGAGCTGATGATCAGAGCCACAGTCTACATCCGGAAGTGTTCTCAAAGCCAGGATTGAGCTTTTCCAATGCATTTGACATAGGAAGTCGTCGATTTGGTTTTGGTGCACTGCATTTGGCCCATCCATGTGTACAAATGGCGCTTCGACTGCTCAAACCATGTGTTCATGATCGATAGGCAGTTTTCCTTACAACAATGTACCATAGTGTCACCTGCATTATTTCATTCACCCAATTCGAATTTGCCAACGACAGGTAGGTTTTCTCCAGAGCCAATTTTTGTATTGAAATCCCCTGTTATAAAAGTGATATCCTTGGCAGGGGTCTGATTGATTGCTTGCTGGAGATCGTCATAGAATTTTTCAATGTTGCATCAGTTGTGGGTGCAAAAACTTGCAGAATTGTGATCGAGCCAGGATTCCCATTGATGCGTATGGATATGATCCTATGGTTTATGGCAATGAAACAATGGACAGCTTTGGTGACTGCCTTGTTTCAGATGAATGCCACTCCATTACGTCTGATGGTGTCATTGCCTGAGTAGAAAACGGTGTAATCATCGCTACTGACAAAAACCTTACCTGTCCAGTGAAGCTCGCTGATACCCAACAGGTCAACGTTGAGCCGTTCAATTTCATTTTTTAGGATTCCAATTTGCCTATGTTCATGCTACGAACGTTCCATGTGCTGATGTTCTGAATCTTTGAGAAATGCAAATGAAACCTTTCACTTGGAACTGCATCAGCATACCGGCATCCAAATGGCTTTGTCCTGCTCGCATCATTAATACCCATGTTATTTGAGTTTCATCCTTGTTCTTCCCTGGTGGCTTGATCGGTGCCTTCCAGCCCAGGGGGCCTACCTTCCAGAACCATATTTGGACTCATTTGGTTTTGATCCATAAAGTATTTTGGCAGTGGCAGTGGAGTAGTTTGCCATTGCTTTCCCCACCCCTCCCTATTTATCTGGCTTGGGACTGGTGTGCAGCTGTTGCCAACAACACTGCTGGGTTGACTTGTACATTGTATAAATCTCCAATTGGCGACTCACTGATATATCTTTGCCTCAGTGGTGTTGAAAAGCACACTAAATAATGCTTTTCAGTACACAAATTCTGCTCCACTCATACATTTTATTTCATTGGGAGTTAGAGGCAAATAAATGAGTATCTAATTAACTAACAAGTAATTAACTAACAAGCGCTAAAACAGGATTATTCTGTTAATCACAGAAACTGTCAGTTAAGCTAGCTGTGCACTAGCTGCGAGTTGCATCTGAGACAGCACAGCACATTTATATGCCTTGGTATGTCCTATTTCTTGTCAATGAAATATCATTGTTCTCAGTAAGAGAAACCAAGTAATCTTGTAGATATGATACCTTTTAATGGCTAACAAAAATATATGATATTATAGCGAGCTTTCGGATCTCTCAGGATCCTTTCTCAGGCATAAGAAAACAGATCTGGATGAGGCATATATTATATATATATATATATATATATAAATATGTACACATATGAAAAAGCACAGACATAGTGAGACTAATTTTTACTTAAAACAATACGAGACAAGATGAGCAGAGAAGTAAATACTTAATTAGTCCACTGGTAAGGAATGTGACAGTTTTATCATTTACAAATTGGTGCTGAGGGGTGGGGGTGGGGGGGGGGTCACAGTCCTGTGTGTTATCTCTCTTTCAGATGGAACAATACTTTTGCAGCACCACCTATTGGATGGCAGCATTCCTTCCAATCAATGCATAACTTTTTACTAAGTCTGTAAAACAATGACTGGGAATAGCACCCCCTCTGGGTGCTCTCCTTGGGGAGAGACGATACCATCCCCCGACCCACTCACCCCCCAGGTGTGTGGAGACTCATCCAGATCTGTTTCATTATGCCTGAAGAAGGACCCTGAGAGGTCCGAAAGCTTGCAGCAACATCATGTACTTTTGTTAGCCATTAAAAGGTATCATATCTACAAGATTTCTTGGTTTCTCTTACTGAGAACAATCACCTTTTTCTTTGTTTTGTCTGTGAAACATACAGGAATAGAACATGTCCTAAGTTTTTCATGCAGCCCCCGGTCCATGTGAAAAGATGTCCATGTGTATAGCCTCATAGGCTATGATGGGGCCGTGTGTTGTCTGTGGAATTACATGGGCTATGCACAGCCCGAAAATATGCTAGTCTAGTGTGCATTTAGCCTTAGGGCACGTTCACATGGGCATATTTTTTGTCCAAAATACGTCCGTATTTTTAACAGATGTATATGGACAGCATAAAACCCAGGGACTTGCATTAAGGTATTCAAATGTGTGTTTTCAATGCATGTAAAATAAAATTGCAGTATAGCCCATGGCCAAGGGGATGGCGGTGATAGAAATGTCACTTGTCATGGTAGCTCTACCATCTCCTCCCCCATAAGGGATGAACGAGACCCATCCAGGCCACTGCTTAGGGGGAGACCTCAGAAGAACAATGAACCGAGCTGCGGTTCGGGACTTACAGTTCGATGTCACGTGATGCCACCGTTCTTTCCTCTGCGGTGAAGCTGGATCATGGAATGATAGTCCACACACACAGACTATAGTTGAAAACAGAGCTGGGAGCGGTCAGCAATGTTGCTTTACTAGAAATGCCAACAATAAACAGTTCAACAGTACATAGGCCACAGCAAAGCACCAGTAAAGGCAACGTTGGTGGCATGATGTGGAGGCAAAACTCAGGATGAATCTCAGGCCCACAGTCCCAGTTATGTGTGAAGCTCCACTCCTGGAAGCATACTCCTTGCTCTGCCAGACTTCAGCCAACTCCCAAGATGCCTCTCTTGACCTCTTCCATTATCCACACACAGCCTGATCAGTGTCTGTAAGGGTCCAAAAGCTCCTCTCTCTTGCAGACTCTTGCTAACTGCTCACTCTTGCCAAACTAGCCTAGAGTTGACTCTCTTGAATTCCACCTTGCAAACACATATATGAAGCATGGTCACATGACTTGAAACTCACAACATAAAATGATACATTTCCAGACACAGACAGCACATTTGCAGATATTAACCCTTTCATTCCTGCAAACATTAGTACATTTAGCTGATTCATTCCACATTAAATACGCTATACCAGACAAAGTACAAGACAATACAGTCTACATATAGCATTAATTCTGGAGAGGCACCAGTGACTTTGGACCAACACATCTGTATGGAAATACTGTGCACTTGTGAAGGAAGTTGGAGTACTGGAACGGTGTAAAGAGGCTGGGAGGAGATTCAACTTGCCTCTCCAACTGATGTGGCAAACCACTTATAAAGTTTAAAACAATTAAAGTCAGAACTTTCTATAGCTGGTAAAACTGTTTTTTTGTTTTGCTCAAACAGTTTGTGAAGGCTGGATTATTGCAGGTGATTGCTTGCTCCTACCTCAGCCCTTAGTTATGGAGCTCCTCCCTGATCCATATGTATTTATATAGATAAATGCAACTGTGTAGGTTTACAATTGCATATACAGTGTGTTATGGATGTGAAAGCTGGACTGTGAAAAAAGCTGATAGAAGGAGGATTGATTCATTCGAGCTGTGGTGCTGGCAAAGGCTGCTACGTATGCCCTGGATGGCAAGAGTAACAAAAGTCATGAATCGTATAAGACCCGATGCATCACTGGAGGACAAGATAACCAGAATAACGTATTTTGGCCATGTAATGTGAGTAGAGTTGCTAGAAAAATCTATAATGCTTGGGCAGATCAGTGGCAAAAGAAGATCCGGTCACCAAAGAACACGATGGCTGATACTGTCAGAGCCGATACTTGCATGGATATCACACAACTGAAACCGAAAAACATGGAGGGAGATTGCCTTTAGGGTCGCCGAGGGTTGTGAATGACTAAACGACTAACAACAACATACAGTGTGTATGTTCAGCTGAACAGTGCAAACATTTGAAAAGTGCTAAATGTTGTCCTCATACATTTTTGCAAAATTTACAAAATGTCTAGCTCTATATTAAATCTAGAATGCAAAATAATATAATTACTAGTGTAATCTTGACCCGTTATACGAGATGCATGAATGACCACTTCTCTGCCTCTCTTGAATATATTCAATTGATTGCAAAATTTGATTAATACAAATTGTGATAATTTCTCACCATAAACGGATTCAATGTTGCATAAGCTACTTATATTGTTGCCTACAAAGTTGTTATGTATCCTAATGTTACTTATAAGACTTTGTTCATATCTACACTGCATTCTATTTCACTGTTCTGTCACAGGAGCAGAAAAATGCCAGCCAGGTATGGATCTCTTACAAGACAAACATGGCGCTCCATAGAGTCTATTGACTATAATCATGTTTATTAGGTTTCCATCATACCACTCAACACTTTACCGGATAGCATAGCAAAGCAGGTGCCGGGGGCTCTACACATAGCCTTCAATGCAGATTTAAGCAGAGCCTTACCCTGCTATAATCACATAAATGCTATGCCTTCTTCCTTTTCAAGGGTTAGTTGGTAGTGAAAAACATCTAAGGCTGCCTGTCCACGGCCGCGACAGAATATTGCAAGAGATTTTCTGCCCCAGGGGTGCACTAAAATTACCGCGATGAGCCTATCTTAATGATAGGTTCATTGTGGAGAATTGCGGCAAATCGTGGCATTTTTAGACGCGAGAGGAAAATCGCTACGGATTTTCGCTCATGTACATCGGGCTGCGCTTTCCATAGTTATCCTATAGAAAGCATTTCAAGTGTGATTCACGTACGATTTATCACCGCGGATCACGCTATGAAATATCACCCATGGACAGCCAGCCTAATTGTCTTCATGATCATCTACTTTTGCTGTATTAGCAAGCCTGAATTCACACACAGAATTTTGATCATTTGGCTTAATATAAACGAAAAAAATATGGGGCTATATTGGGGTCACGGCCACAAGCCTTTAGGGGCGTAAAATACGAACTGTGTGATCGGTATTGTAGAAATAAATGATCTAGTCAGAAGCGGTTTGGAATTTTTATTTTGAAATTTAATTTCTTAATTTTAAACAAATTTACACATTTTCCAAACAAAGTCAATGTATTAGGAGTCTGCAATAGGATAAGAAACATGCATTTGGTAAGAGATCAACATTATGGAAGAAAGTTACATCTATATTCCCCCCCCCCCCTTCAGAGTCGCGGGAGATTCGGTGGACAGATATCTAGATTAAAATGAGTTTTCATGAAGCTCAAAGTGTGTAAATTCAGTTTGGGTTCATTATTGAAATCTCCAACTAGTATGATGGGGCCTTGTGTATCCACTATCATGTTTTCACTGCTCTTTTTTGTAGTCTCAGAGGAAGCCATTATTCCCACGAAGAGCAGCATTTGTGGCATCTTCCCCACTGACAAATTACTCAGGCAGTAACTGCACAATTGAAAACATTCGACATTGCACTCGAGGAGCTCTTGGCAAAGCAGCGGAATCACTTTGCCCCCTGGCATGCTTCACATCCATCTCAAACCACAGTCGGTGACAAATGTCATAAGGATATCCAAATTCATTATTGTCGAATATTGCGTTAAAATGTGTAATCATCGATCACCAAATCCTCTGTAATCGAACATTTCTCTTGTGTGTTCATGATAAATGCACCAGAGCCTCTTCATCATCACCAGGGTGATTTGTATCCACATAAACGAGTTCCGAATATTTCCAACTCTGGCCACACCACTTTGGCACTAGATGTGCCTGGCTTGGGGCTCCAGTGGCACGGAACTCACCTCACAATGCTTGACCGCCTTAACTTTAAGACGCTCCTGATAAAGCCTTTTGACATTAGGCGTTAGTGATCGTAGACTGTTTGTAATTCTCACGAGCCGCTTTGTCCTCTCAAATGCATTTTTAATCATTTTGAAGACATTTAGTAGCCATATGTCATGATATTTTGCAAAATACATTTTTTGCACTTCTTTGCACCACAATTTCCTCAAATAGTCACTACCGGTATTTCGCTTTTATTTGCTGTATTCTTGTAAAACTCTCTGAGACAAATCAAACAACATCTTACAAGACATGAAAGCATGCTGGAGTCCAGAGCTACACTAATTTTTAGCCAAGTTTTAGCCAATTTTAGTACCTCAAGAGGGTGGAGCTATTGCATCACCCGATAAAGTCATACCAAGCTCAGACTCTTGCTGCTAGGTACATTGGTCCTTCCTATTTACAATAAGATATTCACAGCAGCGGCGGAGAGGTAAGTTTTTTTAATTCTTTTTTTGTTTTGCACTAAAATGTTTCTTTTCCAGGGAAGGGCTTATATGTAAAGGCCTTCCCTGGAAAAGAATGCAGGGGACCGGCAGAGCATTGTTTTCAATGGAGCCGCCAGCAGCAGCCGCGGCTCCATTGACAACAAGCACGAAGCTGTGTTCACGCATGCTTTTGCTCGTACCTAGGTGCGGACGTATGTACGCACCTAAGTACGCACCAAAACACGCTCGTCTGAACGAGCCCTAAGGATGGATTCAGACGAGTGTATTTATGTGCTCACAATTGTGCACACAAAACCACACATCTATTAGAACCATTGGTTCCCTATGGTGTGTTCACATGTCCATGTTTTACAGGCATGCAAATGCGCGCACCTGTAAAAGATAGGACATGCGTGCACAAATCTCGCAAGAATAATAAGCTCATTCTATTGAATGGAGTCATACACATGAGAGATTCGCTCCTGCATCGCGATGTGATGCAAGAATCAAATTGCAGCGTATTCTATCTTTGTACTTGCTCTTGCATTGCACCATCCATTGCTTTCAATGGGGTCGGCGGCAGCATTGCACCATGTGCCTCGTGCACACCATGCATGGTCTCCCATTGAAAACAATGGGAGAAACTCTGCGATCCTCTGCCGCGGTTGTTAGTCACGACAGAGGATTGCTTCTTCCACAAAGTGATGGAAGGCGGTTTTGAAACAAAAATGCTTCACATCCACAGGGAAAATGCATGCTGGCGAGTGCAAAATGGGAAGTGATTCATGGTCCAATATCACACTTGGCTGTGTGAAGTTAGCCTTAGGGGGGCGAGAGGGAAGATAACTGCTTCCATTTAAGAATAACAGGCAATGAAAGCCCAAAATCTGTAAAAGTATAAAATGCAGGAGTGTAAAATTGGAATTGTACGGATATTAGTTCAGCTTTAAAGGGGTGCAGTAAATATGACTGTTCATATTAACTACTACATAGTAACATAGTAAAACGAAAAAAAGGTTTCCAACAGTGTTAGCCAGTACAAGCACATAGTAACATAGTATGCTAGGCTGAAAAAAGACAAATGACCATCCAGTTTACCCTGTTTCCACCCCCACTCCCTTATGGATCTAGAGGAAGGCAATCCCCCACCCCCAATGAAACATAATCCAATTTACCCCATTATGGGGGGGTACTGTGTAGTGAACGCTTTCCATAGACTTAACTATGGAAAGCACAGCCTGACGTCCATGAGCAGAGAATCATAGCGATTCTGCATTTGCTGGATTCAAATCGCGGCATGCTGTGATTTGCCACGATTCTCCAAGGTGAGCCTATCTATCATACAGGCTCACACAATTACACAACACCTGGGCCCAGGGGCGTATCTAATGGCTCAGGGGCCCGGGTGCAAAAGTTCAACTCGGCCCCCCCTCGTACCCATACCCAAATCGTGCTGCATACTGCTGCAAAAGGAATTTCAATACATGATCTAGCCCAGTAGTTCCCAAAGTGGTCTTTATGGACCCCCCGGAGTCGATTTTTGACTTGCTGGGGGTCCATGTGAGCAAGAAAAAAATTCGGGAGTGTGCAAGATGTAAATGGGAGTCCACATGAACGGACTCCATTTAGGCAGGTCATCATCAACATTTGGACATTCTATAAATGACATAATACACCTTATACAGATTGTGTACATAATACTTATAATAGACATAGAAATTACTTACCTCCTTGATATTTCATAAAATTGTTTATGCAGAGTTTGTGCAAAACCTCTTGGGCTCTGACGATGGACAAAACAGACCCGCGCAGTCGCTAATTTACCCATAAAGTTCTACTGTGCATTGTTTTCACGTGATCCGCCAGAGCCCAAGAAGTTTTGCGCGAACTGTACCCATCTGCTTTGTGGTGTGCTATGTTCATGTGCAGGTTTTTACAAGTTTCCATACCGGCAGCAACGCATCCCGCGTACCTGTTGCCCATCCTGCATTATGGACTATTGCAAGAAAGTTTTTGATAATTTTTTATCTTCATACCTTGTGGAAAGGGGTTTTAGCGCGGTCATTGATCTTCTTACGAAAAAAAAAAAATCGATTGCAAATCACTGGAGGGGGAGATGTGAGACTATATTTCACTAATTTGGGGCCAAATATTGAACAATTGCTATCAGAGCATCCGGCTCACCCCTCCCATTAACAGCATTATTTGTGTCGGAATTTTATGTAGGCATTTTACTAGGTTCTGATTTGCTTCGGCCCAAATCCAAATATTTACTGGCATTTTGTGTTTTTTCAATAAAGATCTGAATACAAATTGTACGTTTTTCTTTTTTTTACAATTGTCCACTCTACGAAAAAACCTGATCTAAGTGAGCAGCGCTGAGTCATTTGACTTTAAAAAATTAGGGAAAATTCAATACTAAACCAGCTGCACATGGCTGGATTTACATTGCAGAGTCTGGAGCGGGTATCCACTTCCAGATTTCGGAGCAAATACCGCCCACAACATGCTATTGAAAAATGCTTTTTCCTGCACATGAGCGAAAATCAAATGTGATTATCCTCTCATGGAGGAAAATTGCAGCATGCGGAGTGAACGGTTTCCATTGAAGTCAACAGAAGCTGTATGACCTGCGGCCCTTCCGCAATTGAAATTGCAAAAATGTCGCAGATTCCATGTCATTCCATGATGACATGGAAAAGCAAGGGTGTAAAAGAAAAACAAAATCTGTACTGCGCATGTCAAACAGCAAGCCATGCGGATCATCCGCCGTACAGAAAAGAAGAGGAAATAAGGGCTACCGCATGCGGAATCTGACCCGGTCGTGTGCAGCCAGCGTTAGGCAGGGAGAGGGTCTACAGAAAACAAAAATTGTGTTTCTAATGGCACGATCTTCGAGAGATGTCTGTTCTATTTTTGCGTTTTTGCGTTTAACGCACGTCCTCAGCCATCACGATGATGGGGTGCTTTAAAATGTGCTGTCAAATGCTGTAGATAGATATAGATATGAGAGAGAGAGATAAATATATATGAGAGATAGATAGATAGATATGAGATAGATAGATTAGATAGATAGTAGAGATGAGCGAGCACCAAAATGCTCGGGTGCTCGTTACTCGAGACGAAATTTCCGCGATGCTCGAGGGTTCGTTTCGAGTAACGAACCCCATTGAAGTCAATGGGCGACCCGAGCATTTTTGTATATCGCCGATGCTCGCTAAGGTTTTCATTTGTGAAAATCTGGGCAACTCAAGAAAGTGATGGGAACGACACAGAAACGGATAGGGCTGGCGAGGGGCTACATGTTGGGCTGCATATGAAGTTCACAGGTCCCACTATTATGCCACAATAGCAGCAAGAGTGGCCCCCCCCCAACAACTTTTACATCTGAAAAGCCCTCATTAGCAATGCATACCTTAGCTAAGCACCACACTACCTCCAACAAAGCACAATCACTGCCTGCATGACACTCCGCTGCCACTTCTCCTGGGTTACATGCTGCCCAACCCCCCCTGCACGACTCAGTGTCCACAGCGCACACCAAACTGTCCCTGCCCAGCCTTCAGCTGCCCTCATGCCACGCCACCCTCATGTCTATTTATAAGTGCGTCTGCCACAGGAAAAGCAGGCACACACTGCAAAGGGTTGGCACGGCTAGGCAGCGACCCTCTTTAAAAGGGGCGGGGCGATAGCCCACAATGCTGTACAGAAGCAATGAGAAATCCAATCCTGTGCCACCTCCATCTGGAGCTGCACACGTGGGCATAGCAATGGGGAACCTATGTGCCACACACCATTCATTCTGTCAAGATGTCTGCATGCCCCAGTCAGACCGCGGTTTTTTATAAATAGTCACAGGCAGGTACAACTCCGCAATGGGAATTCTGTGTGCACCCACAGCATGGGTGGCTCCCTGGAACCCACCGGCGGTACATAAAAATATCCCATTGCATTGCCCAACACAGCTGATGTAACGTCAGCTGTAATGCAGGTGGGCTAAAAATTAATTTGATTACACTGTAGGCGAGGGCCCCTAAAAATTGGTGTACCAACAGTACTAATGTACCTCAGAAAAATTGGCTATGGCCAACCAAGAGGGCAGGTGAAACCCATTAATCACTTTGGTTAATGTGGCTTAATTGGTAACTAGGCCAGGAGGCAGCCCAATTAAAATAAAAATTGGTTGAGGTGAAAGTTTCAACGCTTTAATGAGCATTGAAACGTATAAAAATTGTTTTGAAAAATTATATGACTGAGCCTTGTGGGCCTAAGAAAAATTGCCCGTTCGGCGTGATTATGTGAGGTTTCAGGAGGAGGAGCAGGAGGAGGAGGAGGAATATTATACACAGATTGATGAAGCGAAAAGGTCCTCGTTTTTGATGGGGATACAGAACGATGCTTCCATCCGCGGGTGCAGCCTACGTATTGCTTAGGTATCGGTGCTGTCCGCTGGTGGAGAAGAGAAGTATGGGGAAATCCAGGCTTTGTTCATCTTGATGAGTGTTAGCCTGTCGGCACTGTCGGTTGACAGGCGGGTACGCTTATCTGTGATGATTCCCCCAGCCGCACTAAACACCCTCTCTGACAAGACACTAGCCGCAGGACAAGCAAGCACCTCCAGGGCATACAGCGCGAGTTCAGGCCACGTGTCCAGCTTCGACACCCAGTAGTTGTAGGGGGCAGAGGCGTCACAGAGGATGGTCGTGCGATCGGCTACGTACTCCCTCACCATCCTTTTACAGTGCTCCCGCCGACTCAGCCGTGACTGGGGAGCGGTGACACAGTCTTGCTGGGGAGCCATAAAGCAGTCAAGGGCCTTAAAGAGTGTTGCCCTGCCTGTGCTGTAGATGCTGCCTGATCTCCGCGCCTCCCCTGCTACCTGGCCCTTGGAACTGCGCCTTCGGCCACTAGCGCTGTCGTATGGGAATTTTACCATCAGTTTGTCTGCCAGGTTCCTGTGGTATAGCAACACTCTCGAACCCCTTTCCTCTTTGGGTATGAAAGTGGAAAGGTTCTCCTTATACCGTGGGTCGAGCAGTGTGTACACCCAGTAATCCGTAGTGGCCAGAATGCGTGTAACGCGAGGGTCACGAGAAAGGCATCCTAACATGAAGTCAGCCATGTGTGCCAGGGTACCTGTACGCAACACATGACTGTCCTCACTAGGAAGATCACTTTCAGGATCCTCCTCCTCCTCCTCAGGCCATACACGCTGAAAGGATGACAGGCCAGCAGCATGTGTACCCTCACCAGTGGGCCAAGCTGTCTCTTCCCCCTCCTCCTCATCTTCCTCCTCCTCCTCCTTCTCCTCACCGCGCTGAGATATAGACAGGAGGGTGCTCTGACTATCCAGCGACATACTGTCTTCCCCCGGCTCTGTTTCCGAGCGCAAAGCGTCTGTCTTTATGCTTTGCAGGGAACTTCTCAAGAGGCATAGCAGAGGAATGGTGACGCTAATGATTGCAGCATCGCCGCTCACCACCTGGGTAGACTCCTCAAACTTTCCAAGGACCTGGCAGATGTCTGCCAACCAGGCCCACTCTTCTGAAAATAATTGAGGAGGCTGACTCCCACTGCGCCGCCCATGTTGGAGTTGGTATTCCACTATAGCTCTACGCTGCTCATAGAGCCTGGCCAACATGTGGAGTGTAGAGTTCCACCGTGTGGGCACGTCGCACAGCAGTCGGTGCACTGGCAGATTAAACCGATGTTGCAGGGTGCGCAGGGTGGCAGCGTCCGTGTGGGACATGCGGAAACGTGCGCAGAGCCGGCGCACCTTTCCGAGCAGGTCTGACAAGCGTGGGTAGCTTTTCAGAAAATTAAAGACGTGGGCCAGGCATGGCACGTGCGTGAGGCTGCCGAGCTGCAGAGCCGCCACCAGGTTACGGCCGTTGTCACACACGACCATGCCCGGTTGGAGGCTCAGCGGCGCAAGCCAGCGGTCGTCTGCTCTGTCAGACCCTGCAGCAGTTCGTGGGCTGTGTGCCTCTTATCTCCTAAGCTGAGTAGTTTCAGCACGGCCTGCTGACGCTTGCCCACCGCTGTGCTGCCACGCCGCGTGACACCGACTGCTGCCGACGTGTTGCTGCTGCTGACACATCTTGATTGCGAGACAGAGGTTGCGTTGGAGGAGGAGGAGGAGGAAGAGGAGGAGGAGGGTGCTTTAGTGGAGGAAGCATACACCGCCGCAGATACCACCACTGAGCTGGGGCCCGCAATTCTGGGGGTGGGTAGGACGTGAGCGGTCCCAGGCTCTGACTCTGTCCCAGCCTCCACTAAATTCACCCAATGTGCCGTCAGGGAGATATAGTGGCCCTGCCCGCCTGTGCTTGTCCACGTGTCCGTTGTTAAGTGGACCTTGCCAGTAACCGCGTTGGTGAGGGCGCGTACAATGTTGCGGGAGACGTGGTCGTGCAGGGCTGGGACGGCACATCAGGAAAAATAGTGGCGACTGGGAACTGAGTAGCGCGGGGCCGCTGCCATCATACTTTTGAAGGACTCCGTTTCCACAACCCTATACGGCAGCATCTCCAGGCTGATAAATTTGGCTACGTGCACGTTTAACGCTTGAGCGTGCGGGTGCGTGGCGGCGTACTTGCGCTTGCGCTCAAACACTTGCGCTAGTGACGGCTGGACGTTGCGCTGAGAGACATTGGTGGATGGCGCCGAGGACAGCGGAGGTGAGGGTGTGGGTGCAGGCCAGGAGACGGTGGTGCCTGTGTCCTCACAGCGGCTTTGGATCTCAGTGGCAGGTTGGGGCACAGGGGGAGAGGCAGCGGTGCAAACCGGAGGCGGTGAACGGCCTTCGTCCCACCTTGTGGGGTGCTTGGCCATCATATGTCTGCGCATGCTGGTGGTGGTGAGGCTGGTGGTGGTGGCTCCCCGGCTGATCTTGGCGCGACAAAGGTTGCACACCACTGTTCGTCGGTCGTCTGCACTCTCAGTGAAAAACTGCCAGACCTTTGAGCACCTCGGCCTCTGCAGGGTGGCATGGCGCGAGGGGGCGCTTTGGGAAACAGTTGGTGGATTATTCGGTCTGGCCCTGCCTCTACCCCTGGACACCGCACTGCCTCTTGCAACCTGCCCTGCTGCTGCCCTTGCCTCCCCCTCTGAAGACCTGTCCTCAGTAGGCTTAGCAAACCAGGTGGGGTCAGTCACCTCATCGTCCTGCTACTCTTCCTCAGAATCCTCTGTGCGCTCCTCCCTCGGACTTACTGGCCTTACTACTACCTCACTGATAGACAACTGTGTCTCATCGTCATCGGCCTCCTCACCCACTGAAAGGTCTTGAGACAGTTGGCGGAAGTCCCCAGCCTCATCCCCCGGACCCCGGGAACTTTCCAATGGTTGGGCATCAGTGACGATAAACTCCTCTGGTGGGAGAGGAACCACTGCTGCCCAATCTGAGCAGGGGCCCGAGAACAGTTCCTGGGAGTCTGCCCGCTCCTCAGAATGTGTCATTTTCATGGAGTGAGGAGGCTGGGAGGAAGGAGGAGCAGCAGCCAGAGGATTCTGAGTTGCAGCAGTGGACGGCGCAGAACTGTGGGTGGACGATAGGTTGCTGGAAGCACTTTCTGCCATCCACGACAGGACCTGCTCACACTGCTCATTTTCTAATAAAGGTCTACCGCGTGGACCCATTAAATGTGCTATGAATGTGGGGACGCCAGAAACGTGCCTCTCTCCTAATCCCGCAGCAGTCGGCTGCGATACACCTGGATCAGGAGCTCGGCCTGTGCCCACACCCGGACTAGGGCCTCCGCGTCCTCGGCCGCGCCCACGTCCTCTAGGCCTACCCCACCCCTCTGCATGCTGTATTACCAGTAATGCAGAAACAGAACGCTGTAATTAAATGTGCTGCTTATTGGCCTGTGGTTGGAGGCTGACTTCGCTTACGGAACGCCAGGAAATAATTTGGCGCATGCCTGCTGTAACACTTAGCTGCCTGCGTATTTATTTGTAGAACTACTTCACCCACCACACACGGACCCAGAACACTGAGCACAGTGAGAGGCAGGCCAAATAGATTTTTTGCCCAATATTTTTTAGAAAAGGGCCACTGCGTATATTCAATCAATAATATATGTCTTCTGGCCCTGCCTCCACAATTCTGTCCCTGGAGTATTACAATCACTCCTAACACTCTCCCTGCCTAACCACCACTTCTGTCCCTGTAGTATTACTGCAGGGTGCAATGCTCTGCACGGCCGATATAGCAAAAAAAAATAAATTGTGCAACACTGCAAAAAAGCAGCCTCCACAGTACTGCACACGGTTAGATGTGGCCCTAAGAAGGACCGTTGGGGTTCTTGAAGCCTACACTAACTCCTAACACACTCCCTACAGCAGCTCCAACACAATAGCACTTTACCTCAGCTAACTCACAACGCATCTGAGGCGAGCCGCGGGAGGGGCCGATTTTTATACTCGGGTGACACCTGATCTAGCCAGCCACTCACTGCAGGGGAGTGGTATAGGGCTTGAACCATCCAAATAATCAAAGTTGCAGCAGCACTCCGTTGGATTCAACCACAATAATGGGAGGGAACAGGAAATAATGCGCAGTCTCGAGCTTGAGATGTCAGAGTGATTGATGATGCATTTGGATGGCGCGACGCCTGCTGATGACGTTGGACGCCTTTCTTCAACGAGGGAAGATGAGCTGGTTGTGGAACAGCGTGGAGGACGGCACCTGCATGATCTACAGGTGTAAGTGGGTATTTTTAAATTATGTGTTGTCTGTTGATTGGTGGAGGTTTATATAAATTCCGTGTATGTGTTATATGGTTTTTATGCACTTGAAAAAGACCCTCTGTCGGGTCGAAACGTCGTGCGTTTTACTGGATGTATTGAATATAATAAAGAGGCATCTATTGATGCGCTTTTAAAGAAAATGTATCCATCTCTGGCGCTGCTCGCTACTTCGTTAGGTATAGGGCTTGAACGTTGCAGGGGGAAGTTGTAATGCCTTCCCTGTCTTTCAATTGGCCAGAAAAGCGCGCTAACACGTCTCAGAGATGAAAGTGAAAGTAACTCGAACATCGCGTGGTGCTCGTTACGAGTAACGAGCATCTCGAACACGCTAATACTCGAAAGAGTATCAAGCTCAGACGAGTACGTTCGCTCATCTCTAATAGATAGATAGATAGAAATGAGATAGATAGATAGAAATGAGATAGATAGATAGATATAGCAGAGAGATAGATATGAGAAAGATAGATAAAATGAGATAGAGGAATAATTATGAGAGCGATAGATAAATATCAGAAAGAGATAGAAAGAAATAGGTATGAGATAGATATCAGAGAGAGAGAGAGAGAGAGAGAGAGAGATATGAGATAGATAGATATAAGAGAGAGATAATTATATATCAGAAAGAGATGGATAGATAGAAATAAGTGAGAGATAGATAGATAGATATGAGAGAGAGATAGATATCAGAGAGAGAAATACGAGAGAGGTTCTTTTAGGTGCTTGATTTTTTTTTTTAATTTTCTTTAATTAGCTGCAAAGGTAATCTTTATTAGATGGGAATTACGCTGACAGCCGTAGCTCCCTTTGGGCCTAATGAATCTTTCACACGGAACGTAATTACGCAGCTCGGCGCACTACGAGCCACGGCAAATCCCACACCAAAATCTGTAGGCTACCTGCAGATTTTGATGTGGAATTGAAAACTGCTTATAACCTGCCTGCAATTCTACATCAAAATCCGCATTTAGACCAGCGGATGTTGGCGTAAAATTCTGCAGCTGCGAATTTGGATGCGTCCTGATGTGCAATTCAATCCTGTGTGAAAGATCCCTTAGCCTCCCTGTGCATTCAGGGATCCTGCTGTGTACTCTAAAAGGCTTGTGACAGAGGTTGGTGAAATAGGGTGCACAACAGATATGGAGGCAGCCCCTCCTCCAAAAATGCACAAAAGTGAAAAATGCAGTCAACACTTTCAACAAAATAATTAAATGTGAATGTGCTGATACGTCATGGCTGTAACAATACAGTACGAGCAAAAGACGTGGCAACAGCACTCAACTACATATAATACCTGAATAAAGGGGCACAACTGTTATATTTATTAACCACATACAAAGTTATTAGCACAGATTATGAAGGTCAGTATAATAAAGGATTCCCTGACATGCAGATTGGCTCACATATTTGGATCAAAATGAGTACAAAGAACCCCGTATTTGTGCAGTTAGTAAATAGCAGTTTTAAAATTTTATTAAGATGCTAAATGATGTGCAGTGCTCTTGCCACAGGTTTTTGCTGTACTATGTTGGTTGTGCTGTAATGGCTGCATAAAACTAACTGGAATTGGAGTTGGGTCCACCAGGTGAATTTCCCTTAAGCTACAGATCCTGAGATCCACCACCATGGCCTCTTAACAAAGTTGACCATGACCAGAGACTGTTTGGGGGCATCAACCAGTAGCCCTGTTTAAGTTCTGTTAACCCTTTAGTGACCAAGCTTTTTTTCCTGTTTTTTTCTATTTTAGTTTTTTCCTGTTCCCTTTAAAAAAAAAATCGTATCTCCTTTATCCATCAATCTAACTATATGAGGGCTTCTTTTTTGCGGGACGAGTTGTGATTTTCAATGGTACTATTTAATGTACCATATAATGTACTGTGGAGAGAAATGGAAAAAAACTACATTCCGCCATCTTTTGGTGTGTCTTGTTTCTATGGCGCACAAACTACAACAAAAATGACATGATAACTTTGTTCTATGCATCAGTAGGATTACTACGATACCAAACTTATATAGTTTTTTTTGCTGTACTACTTGTATTTTTTTTAAGATATTTAATTAAAAAAAATTATTTTCTGTGTCCATCTTCTGCGCATAAAAACTTTTTTTTTCATTTTTCTGTTGACATACTTGTATGAAGGCTTGTTTTGTGCGGGGCGTCCTGTAGTTTAATTTTTGAATACATACAACTTTTTGATTGCTTTTTATTACATTTTTTCTTGGAGACGGGGTGACTAAAAAAGCGCATTTCTAGCTTTCTTTATTTTTATTTTTTCAGACGACGTTCACCATGTGGGGTAATTAATGCATTCGTTTGATAGATCAGACTTTTATGGACGCAGCGATACCAAATTTATTTTTGTTTCATCATTTAGATTCTTTTTTTGTAAATATGGCTAAATGTTTTTTTTAACTTTACTACTAGAGATGAGCGAGCACCAAAATGCTCGGGTGCTTGTTACTCGAGTCGAACTTCCCGCGATGCTCGATGGTTCATTTCGAGTAACGAACCCCTTTGAAGTCAATGGGCGACCCGAGCATTTTTGTATGGGACCTATGCTCCGCTAAGGTTTTCATTTGTGAAAATCTGGGAAATTCAAGAAAGTGATGGGAACGACACAGAATCGGATAGGGCAGGCGAGGGGCTACATGTTGGGCTGCATCTCAAGTTCCCAGGTCCCACTATTAAGCCACAATAGCGGCAAGAGTGGGCCCCCCCCCAACAACTTTTACTTCTGAAAAACCCTCATTAGCTATGCATACCTTAGCTAAGCACCACACTACCTCCAACAAAGCACAATCACTGCCTGCATGACACTCCACTGCCACTTCTCCTGGGTAACATGCTGGCCAACCGCCCCACACGACCCAGCGTCTGCTGCACACATGCCACACGCTCACTTCATAGCCACACCACCCTCATGTCAATTTATAATTGCCTCTGTGATGAGGAGGAACCGGAGGCACACACTGCAGAGGGTTGGCAGGGCCAGGTAGCGACCCTCTTTAACAGGGGCGGGGCGATAGCCCACAATGCAGTTGAGAATCACTGACAAATCGACGTTCGATCTTCATTCCAATCCTGTGCCACCTCCGTCAGGAGCTGCAAATGTCGCCAAGAGTTACGTAGCGATGGGGAATCCATGTGCCCACACAGTGTTTATTCTGTCTAGGTGTCAGGTGGCTCAATCGACACTGCAAGGGGAAAGCCATCTGCACTATGCCCCCTTTCCAAGTCACTCAGTGTCTTAGTGGCAGACAGGTAAAGCACCGCGATGGGAACTAAACTAAAACTAAAGCAGCAGTATAGGGGGAGCACAGTCTTAGTTCCATTTCAGTAATAGTAGCAGTCAAGACAGGCCCCGGTAACAATTCCAAAGCAGCAGTATAGGGGGAGCACAGTATTAGTTCCATTTCAGTAGTAGTAGCAGTCTAGACAGGCCCCAGTAACATATCACTAGCAGCAGTATAGGGGGAGCACAGTCTTAGTTCCATTTCAGTAATAGTAGCAGTCAAGACAGGCCCCAATAACAATTCCGAAGCAGCAGTATAGGGGGAGCACAGTCTTAGTTCCATTTCAGTAATAGTAGCAGTCAAGACAGGCCCCGGTAACAATTCCAAAGCAGCAGTATAGGGGGAGCACAGTATTAGTTCCATTTCAGTAGTAGTAGCAGTCTAGACAGGCCCCAATAACATATCACTAGCAGCAGTATAGGGGGAGCACAGTCTTAGTTCCATTTCAGTAATAGTAGCAGTCAAGACAGGCCCCAATAACAATTCCGAAGCAGCAGTATAGGGGGAGCACAGTCTTAGTTCCATTTCAGTAATAGTAGCAGTCAAGACAGGCCCCAGTAACAATTCCGAAGCAGCAGTATAGGGGGAGCACAGTCTTAGTTCCATTTCAGTAATAGTAGCAGTCAAGACAGGCCCCCGGTAACAATTCCGAAGCAGCAGTATAGGGGGAGCACAGTATTAGTTCCATTTCAGTAGTAGTAGCAGTCAAGACAGGCCCCAGGAACATATCACTAGCAGCAGTATAGGGGGAGCACAGTCTTAGTTTCATTTCAGTAATAGTAGCAGTCAAGACAGGCCCCAATAACAATTCCGAAGCAGCAGTATAGGGGGAGCACAGTCTTAGTTCCATTTCAGTAATAGTAGCAGTCAAGACAGGCCCCAGTAACAATTCCGAAGCAGCAGTATAGGGGGAGCACAGTCTTAGTTCCATTTCAGTAATAGTAGCAGTCAAGACAGGCCCCCGGTAACAATTCCAAAGCAGCAGTATATGGGGAGCACAGTATTAGTTCCATTTCAGTAGTAGTAGCAGTCTAGACAGGCTCCAGTAACATATCACTAGCAGCAGTATATGGGGAGCACAGTCTTAGTTCCATTTCAGTAGTAGTAGCAGTCTGGACAGGCCCCAGTAACATATCACTAGCAGCAGTATAGGGGGAGCACAGTCTTAGTTCCATTTCAGTAATAGTAGCAGTCAAGACAGGCCCCAGTAACAATTCCAAAGCAGCAGTATAGGGGGAGCACAGTCTTAGTTCCATTTCAGTAGTAGTAGCAGTCAAGACAGGCCACAGTAACATTCCCGTTGCAGCAGTTTAGGGAGATAACAGTCTCTTTCACATTTCAGTAGTTTCAGTATAGACAAGGCCCCAGTTACATTTATGTAGCAAAAGTGTAGGCCAACACCACACACCTTGCTGTACCATGAGTGCAGGCGAAGCCCATAAAAATTACTAGGATTACACTGTAGGCGAGGGCCCAAAAACTTGGTGTACCAACAGTACTAATGTACCTCAGAAAAAATGCCCATGCCCAACCAAGAGGGCAGGTGAAACCCATTAATCGCTTTGGTTAATGTGGCTTAATTTGTAACTAGGCCTAGAGGCAGCCCAGTTAAAATAAAAATTGGTTCAGGTGCAAGTTTCAACGCTTTAATGAGAATTTAAACGTATAAACATTGTTTACAAAAGTAATATGACTGAGCCTTGTGGGCCTAAGAAAAGTTGCCCGTTCGGCGTGATTACGTGAGGTTTCACGAGGAGGAGTAGGAGGAGGAGGATGAATATAATACACAGATTGATGAAGCTAAAAGGTCCCCGTTTTTTATGGTGATAGAGAACGATGCTTCCATCCGCGGGTGCAGCCTACGTATTGTTTAGGTACCGCTGCTGTCCGCTGGTGGAGAAGAGAAGTCTGGGGAAATCCAGGCTTTGTTCATCTTTATGAGTGTAAGCCTGTCGGCACTATCAGTTGACAGGCGGCTACGCTTATCTGTGATGATTCTCCCAGCCGCACTAAACACCCTCTCTGACAAGACGCTAGCCGCAGGACAAGCAAGCACCTCCAGGGCATACAGCGCGAGTTCAGGCCACGTGTCCAGCTTCGACACCCAGTAGTTGTATGGAGCAGAGGCGTCACGGGGGACGGTCGTGCGATCGGCTACGTACTCTCTCACCATCCTTTTACAGTGCTCCCGCCAACTCAGCCTTGACTGGGGAGCGGTGACACAGTCTTGCTGGGGAGCCATAAAGCTGGCAAAGGCCTTGGAGAGTGTTCCCCTGCCTGCGCTGTACATGCTGCCTGATCTCCATGCCTCCCCTGCTACCTGGCCCTCGGAACTGCACCTTCTGCCACTAGCGCTGTCGGATGGGAATTTTACCATCATTTTGTCCACCAGGGTCCTGTGGTATAGCATCACTCTCGAACCCCTTTCCTCTTTGGGTATGAGAGTGGAAAGGTTCTCCTTATACTGTGGGTCGAGCAGTGTCAACACCCAGTAATCCGTAGTGGCCAGAATGCGTGTAATGCGAGGGTCACAAGAAAGGCATCTTAACATGAAGTCAGCCATGTGTGCCAGGGTACCTGTACGCAACACATGGCTGTCCTCACTAGGAAGATCACTTTCAGGATCCTCCTCCTCTGGCCATACACGCTGAAAGGATTACAGGCAAGCAGCATGGGTACCCTCAGCAGTGGGCCCGGGTGTCTCTTCCCCCTGCTCCTCCTCAGGCTCCTCCCCCTCCACCTCCTCTTCCTCCTCCTCAACGCGCTGAGATATAGACATGAGGGTGCTCTGACTATCCGGCGACATACTGTCTTCCCCCGCCTCTGTTTCCTAGCGCAAAGCGTCTGCCTTTATGCTTTACAGGGAACTTCTCAAGAGGCATAGCAGAGGAATGGTGATGCTAATGATTGCAGCATCGCCGCTCACCATCTGGGTAGACTCCTCAAAGTTTCCAAGGACCTGGCAGATGTCTGCCAACCAGGCCCACTCTTCTGTAAAGAATTGAGGAGGCTGACTCCCACTACACCGCCCATGTTGGAGTTGGTATTCCACTATAGCTCTACGCTTCTCATAGAGCCTGGCCAACATGTGGAGCATAGAGTTCCACCGTGTGGGCACGTCGCACAGCAGTCAGTGCACTGGCAGATTAAACTGATGTTGCATGGTGCGCAGGGTGGCAGCGTCCGTGTTGGACTTGCGGAAATGTGCGTTGACCCGGCGCACCTTTCCGAGCAGGTCTGACAAGTGTGGGTAGCTTTTCAGAAACCGCTGAACCACCAAATTAAAGACGTGGGCCAGGCATGGCACGTGCGTGAGGCTGCCGAGCTGCAGAGCCGCCACCAGGTTACGGCCGTTGTCACACACGACCATGCCCGGTTGGAGGCTCAGCGGCGAAAGCCAGCGGTCGGTCTGCTCTGTCAGACCCTGCAGCAGTTTGTGGGCCGTGTGCCTCTTATCTCCTAAGCTGAGTAGTTTCAGCACGGCCTGCTGACGCTTGCCCACCGCTGTGCTGCCACGCCGCGCGACACCGACTGCTGGCGACATGCTGCTGCTGACACATCTTGATTGCGAGACAGAGGTTGCGTAGGAGGAGGAGGAGGAGGAGGGTGGTTTAGTGGAGGAAGCATACACCGCCGCAGATACCAGCACCGAGCTGGGGCCCGCAATTCTGGGGGTGGGTAGGACGTGAGCGGTCCCAGGCTCTCACTCGGTCCTACCCTTCACTAAATTCACCCAATGTGCCGTCAGGGAGATATAGTGGCCCTGCCCGCCTGTGCTTGTCCACGTGTCCATTGTTAAGTGGACCTTGGCAGTAACTGTGTTGGTGAGGGCGCGTACAATGTTGCGGGACGTGCAGGGCTGGGATGGCACATCGGGAAAAGTAGTGGCGACTGGGAACCGAGTAGCGCGGGGCCGCCGCCGCCATCATTTTTTGAAAGCCTCCGTTTCCACAAGCCTATACGGCAGCATCTCCAGGCTGATCAATTTGGCTATGTGCACGTTTAACGCTTGAGCATGCGGGTGCGTGCTGGCGTACTTGCACTTGCGCTCAAACAGTTGCGCTAGCGACGGCTGGATGCTGCGCTGAGAGACATTGCTGGATGGGGCCGAGGACAGCGGAGGTGAGGGTGTGGGTGCAGGCCGAGAGACGGTCGTGCCTGTGTCCTGAGAGGAGGGTTGGATCTCAGTGGCAGGTTGGGGCACAGGGGGAGAGGCAGTGGTGCAAACCGGAGGCGGTGAACGGCCTTTGTCCCACCTTGTGGGGTGCTTGGCCATCATATGCCTGCGCATGCTGGTGGTGGTGAGGCTGGTGGTGGTGGCTCCCCGGCTGATCTTGGCGTGACAAACCTTGCACACCACAGTTCGTCGGTCGTCTGCACTCTCAGTGAAAAACTGCCACACCTTTGAGCACCTCGGCCTCTGCAGGGTGGCATGGCGCGAGGGGGCGCTTTGGGAAACAGTTGGTGGATTATTCGGTCTGGCCCTGCCTCTACCCCTGGCCACCGCACTGCCTCTTCCAACCTGCCCTGCTGCTGCACTTGCCTCCCCCTCTGAAGACCTGTCCTCAGTAGGCTTAGCAAACCAGGTGGGGTCAGTCACCTCATCGTCCAGCTGCTCTTCTTCCGAATCCTCTGTGCGCTCCTCCGTCGGACTTACTGCCCTTACTACTACCTCACTGATAGACAACTGTGTCTCATCGTCATCGTCCTCCTCACCCACTGAAAGCTCTTGAGACAGTTGCCGGAATTCCCCAGCCTCATCCCCCGGACCCCGGGAACTTTCCAAAGGTTGGGCATCAGTCACGACAAACTCCTCCGGGGGGAGAGGAAACATTGCTGCCCAATCTGGGCAGGGGCCCGAGAACAGTTCCTGGGAGTCTGCCTGCTCCTCAGAATGTGTCATTTTCATGGAGTGAGGAGGCTGGGAGGAAGGAGGAGCAGCAGCCAGAGGATTCAGAGTTGCAGCTGTGGACGGCGTAGAAGACTGGGTGGTCGATAGATTGCTGGATGCACTTTCTGCCATCCATGACAGGACCTGCTCACACTGCTCAGTTTCTAATAAAGGTCTACCACGTGGACCCATTAATTGTGAGATGAATCTGGGGACCCCAGAAACTTGCCTCTCTTCTAATCCCGCAGCAGTCGGCTGCGATACACCTGGACCAGGAGCTCGGCCTGTGCCCACACCCCGACTTGGGCCTCCGCGTCCTCGCCCGCGTCCACGTCCTCTAGGCCTACCCCTACCCCCCAGCATGGTGTATTACGAGTAGAGCAGAAACAGAACGCTGTAATTAAATGTGCCGCTTATTGGTCTGTGGTTGGAGGCTGACTTCGCTTACGGAACGCACAGCAGAGCCAGGAAACAATTATGCGCAAGCCTGTAGTGAGACCTAGGTGCGTATGACTGAGCTACTGGAATTCACAGCGCAGAACCAGTCAAGTGGCCAAAGGCCAGTGGTAGGCCTTAAGTATTTTGCTTCAATTTTTTAAAATGGTGATGTGAAAAACCAAAAGAGACACCGTATGCAGCGTATATATGTATACTCTTTCCCTCTGGTGGGATGACGGCGATCATGTAACGGACACAGCAGAGCCAGGAAACAATTATGCGCAAGCCTGTAGTGAGACCTAGGTGCGTATGACTGAGCTACTGGAGTTCACAGTGAAGAACCAGTCAAGTAACCAAAGGCCAGTGGAAGGCCTTAAGTATTTTGCTTCAATTTTTTTAAATGGTGAGGTGAAAAACCAGACAGACACCGTATGCAGCGTATATATGTATACTCTTTCCCTCTGGCGGGATGACGGCGATCAAGTAACGGACACAGCAGAGCCAGGAAACAATTATGCGCAAGCCTGCTGTAACGCTTAGCTGCGTAATAATGAGCGACTACTACCCCCAGCAGACACGCAGTAAACTGTACACAGTCACAGGCCTGGCTGGGTAATAATGAGCGACTACTACCCCCAGCAGACACGCAGTAAACTAAAGACGGTCACAGGCAGCCCAAATATAGTATTTTTTTTCCAATTTTTGGGAAAAAGCCCACTGCCTATATAGCCTGTATATGGATTTCCCTGTTGGAGGATGACTGTGGTTATTGAAAGCACAGTGCAGCCAGAAAAAATTATGCGCAAGGCTGGGTATTAATGAGCGACTACTACCCCCAGCAGACATGCAGTAAACTGAAGATGGTTACAGGCAGCCCAAATATAGTATTTTTTCCAATTTTTGGGAAAAAGCCCACTGCCTATATAGCCTGTATATGGATTTCCCTGTTGGAGGATGACTGTGGTTATTGAAAGCACAGTGCAGCCAGAAAAAATTATGCGCAAGGCTGCAGTAACACCTAGCTGGGTAATAGTGAGTGACTACTACCCCCAGCAGACACGCAGTAAACTGAACACGGTCACAGGCAGCCCAAAGATTTTTTTTTCCAATTTTTAAAAAAAAGCCCACTGCCTATAGAGCGAGTATATCTCTTTCCCTGTACCTCTGTCCCTGCCTCATCAGTAATGCCCCTATACTCAGTAAAATGACTGCAGACTGAGGACACTATGGTCTGCACGCCCGATATATACAAAAAAAAAAGATTTGCAAAACTGCTAAAAGCAGCCTCAACAGTACTGCACACGGTCAGATGTGGCCCTAAGAAGGACCGTTGGGGTTCTTGAAGACGAAGATAACAGCCTAACACTCTCCCTATAGCAGCTACAGCAGGACGGCACTTTCCCTAATGTTTCTCAGCGTGCATCTGTGGCGAGCCGCGGCCGGCCCCAGTGTATATACTTGGGTGTCACCTGATCTCTCCAGCCACTCACTGCAGGGGGGTGGGATAGGGCTGGAACTTCACAGGAGGAAGTTGTAATGCCTTCCCTGTGTTTCTATTGGCTAGAAAACGGCGCAAAATTTTCTGGGAAGAAAATGGAAGTGACTCGAACACTGCGTGGTACTCGTCTTGAGTAACGAGCATCTCGAGTACCCTAATACTCGAACGAGCATCAAGCTCGGACGAGTACGCCCGCTCATCTCTATTTACTTTTTTTTTTTAATAATTAGTAAAACTTTATTGTTCTTATTTTTACATTTTCTTTTAGTCCACCTAGGGGCCACAACATTCGATGCTTTGATCGCTCCTGCAGTATGATGTAATGCCATATCATTACATCATACTGCAATTTGACAGGCAATCTATAAAGCCACCATAGATCGCAGGGGGTCGTATTGGACCCCAAAACATCGTTCGGAGCATTTAAAGGGTAAACATCCCCGATCGGCAGTGCGAATTGTCGAGGCTGTTGCCTGCAGGTGTCAGCTATAAGAAACAGCTGACACCCGCGATTAATGGAGGGAGATTGCAGCGCGATCTCCCTCCATACACATCCTACAACTGCAGGACATAAAACACTATAGGGCGGACACTATTTAAAGTAGTTGCCCTATTAAAGTAATAACATTGGTAACCAGAAAGCTTTGTGTTCTGCAAAGAACCTATATTCATAAGGGGTCCTTCACATGGGCACAGCGATTTTTGGCCTCCTGCATCACGGCCTAAAAATCGCATGAACGAAAGGCAGCTGCAACCAAGTCGCGTCTGCATCTCCTGTTTTCTCACCCATTCTGATAGCCTAGAATACCATTGGCCGGGGAAGAGAGTTCAGCTCTCTCAAACTCTCTTCCCCTCTTCACCCATTGCCGGCTGACGGCAAAGGGAGGGGGTGGTAGCTTAGCACAGCTAGTGCGCTAAACTCCCTCTCCGCCCCAGCCTATGGGAGTTGCTAGCAAGGGGAGGGGGAGGGACTTTAGCAATGCGAGCTGCTGCTAAACTTCTTCCCTTTTCTGATGGCACCCATAGGAGTCTATGGGAACAGACACACATATTCCCGCAAAAGACAGGACAAGACCCATCTTTTCCAGGTGTGCATAAAATCGGCCATATGGAATGCGCATCATATTCGCTATCTTTTCCAGCCCAAAAAATTGCCCATCTGAACGAATGCATTGGAATCCAATGCTTCAGATGGTCGTTATTTTTTGGCCAGTGTTTTGTTGCGGCAAAATAGCTGCGACGTGTAAAAGAAGCCTAAAGCTGTATGACCAGCAAAGACACTATGACCATAAAACTGTGTGCCTTGCAAAGAGACTTGTTAATTGTCATTTTTTTGCACAATAGAGTTACAAAATTTGGCAAAAACTCTGCTTGTGTAAACATTTTGCAACTTTTTGGGAAGTATGCAATTGTGCACCACTTTCCCGAAAAGGGGGCATGGCTTGTTGCTTGTTTGCCGGAATAAAACACTGGCCAAAAATCATGACCATCTGATGCTTTGGATTCCAATGCATCAGTTCAGATGGGCGATTTTCCGGTGTGTAAATACGGCTGGCTGGAAAAGATAGTGCATATGGTCTGGACCTATCTTCCTTCTGGAACACGACAACCGGTCCCATAGACTCCTATGGGAGCCTATGAGAGCTGCTGTAAATGGGAGGTGGGAGGGAGCAGCTCTGCTAAACACTTTCCCCCTTCCCCCTCTGCCCCTTGCTGGCTTTCAGCAAAGAGAGGGGTCAGGATGCAACTAAACCCTCCCCCCACCCGATGGTATCCCAAGCTGCGGCGTATATACTTATACATATAGGCAGGTCTGGCTGCCTAAATGAACATTAAAATGGAAGATGCAGCTGTGACTTGGTCATGGCTGCCTTCTATTTGCGCAATTTTCGGCTGCGCTGTGGTCGTAACATGGACGATTAAACTTCGCAGCGCCCGTGTGAAGGAGCCCTAAGGATTGTGTGTCCCAGCAATAACATTTATGTCTAATGAAGGGTATTTACTGTGGCTTCTGTGTTGAAAATCCACACTAAAATCTGCATATGGATTTGATGTGGATTTACTCCGCATTGTGAGATCTTACCCTTATGCAAATCTTCAGTGGAACCACCTCTAGTACTATGGAACAATAATAAACATTTTATGTAACCCTTCTTTGTTTTCTTGGCAGCTGCAAACAAGCGTATTATGGGCTGATTTCTGTGGTTGTAATACGGATAAGTGTCCTGACCGCAGTTCAGAGCATGAGACACATGGGTTAGGACAATCATCCATATTATAGCCCGTAATACCCTCATGTGAATCTGGCCATATACGGAGTGAGTTGTTTGCAGATTCTAAAAAGATGAAGAAGGTTTAAACACTGCAGGAGCACAGAACGCCTATAAACCTGCAGTCCTGATGTATGTAGGGAGTGGGCTCGGAAGCTGAGTCCCCTCATAACTGACAGCCGCCAGCAATTGCCAGTAAACATTTAACTGTCTAGATATCGCAATCAAAGCTGTCTGTGCATCTAAACAGTTATCAGTAGAGGGGAACCCCTTTCTGCATCCCACCGGCATCACGCATAGTGTGATCAGAAGATGCGGATGGGCTTTCATAGCAGCTTGCAGTGTGCTGAAGGTAGGGCCTGACCGGCAACATCAAAAATTGCTATATACTGCAATATTGAAGTATTGCAATATATAGTTTAAGCAATCAAATGATTGCAAGTTCAGGTCCCCTGTGTGGACTAACTAAAAGTGTTAAAAAGATTTAAAGATTTCTTAACCGTAAAGAAAAATTTATATATATATATTAAAAGCTGAAAGAAAACCTTTTCACATTTTCCTATGAAACAAATGTAACAATTAAGACCCCCACTTATCAGTTATTGCTGTGTATGCACCCCAAAATAGTAATAAACACTACAGATCATTTCCCCTAAAATAAGCCCTTCTACATCACCAATCAATGAGAAAATAAAAAGTTACTGGTCTCAGAAAATGACTACAGAAAGCAATTAAAAAACAACTTACTTTGTAAAAACAGAAAAACATTTTAAATAACTCTATAATTCTGGTATCGCCATAATTCTACTGACCCATAAAACAAAGTTCGTAAGTCATTCTTACTGCACTATGAATGTTGTAAAAACTAAACCCACCAAATTGACACAATTGCGTGTTGTTCATTTCCATACATTATATGGTAGATTCAATGGTACTAATAAAAATTACAACTCGTTTCGCAAAGAGCAAGGTCTCCTACACTTACATCAATTGAAAAGTTAAAAAGTTATGGCTCTTGGAAGGTGGGGATGAAAAAACAAAAATAAAGTGATAAATCTCCTGTCCCAAAGCAGTTAATCACTTCCCAACACATGCTGAAGCTGAGCTCCCTGTAATCAGAGCAGGATCACGGTTCAAAGTTACAGCCGTGGTCTTACTGTAACCAGTGTTAAATGATTTGACCCTTTAGATGAGGCTGTCACTGCAGACAGCGGCATCTCAGAGGGTTTGGAGAGGGAAGGGTCTCCCTCCTTCACCCCATCAGCACTTCCGCAATCCGATCATGGGTTGGAATGGTTTCCATGGCTGCTGGAGGTCAAATCATGACCTCCAGGTCTGCCTGTGAGCGCCAGTGTCATTATTGACAGTAATAGACATTACTGTCAGTGATGAATGTGAGTTAGAGATAATACAGTGTACTACCAAATAAGTACAAAAAAATAGCCATTTTTTCCATAAAATCATACATACTATTGGAAAAATGCAAATTAAAAAACACAAATTTGTATCAATGTGTCCATAATGTTCGGTACGATAAAAACTTTATGTTACTTATCCCATATGGTGAATGGCGTTTAAAAAAAAGAAAAATAATGCCAAATTTGGGATCATCGTGCCTCACAAAAAATGAAGTAAAAAGTGATCAAAAAGTTGTATGTACCCTAAAATGTTGTAAATGAAAACAGAAACTTACCCTGCAAAAATCCACCCTGTCCTTCCTGGTTGATGCTGATCAGTAAATGTGACTGCTGCAGCCAATCACCAGCTCTAGAAGTTCACTGCTGTGAACAGTGATTGGCTGCAGCAGTTACACATGTGCTGGTCAGCAGCAACCAGGAAGGACAGCGTGGTTGTGAAGCAATTTAAAGTCACGGGAAAACACCTTTAAGCCCTCACATGGCTTCGGAGATGGAAAAATAAAGTTATGACTCTCTTAATGTGGCAATAGAAATGTATTTTTCTTTGAATGTTACTTTTATTGTCCCAAAGTAGTAAAATCTAAAAAGATATATACATTTGGTATTGCTGGAATCACAATGACCCATTGAATAACAATAGCTTTATGTAATCCGCATGGTCAACGGATGTGAAAAAAAAATGTTAGAGGTGCCTTTGTGCACCTAAGTTCCAAAATCATGCAGTTAAAAATTATCAAAAAGTTACATGCATCCCAAAATGGTACCAATGAAAGCACAAGTTTATCCTACAAAAAACGAGCCTTCAAGTAGCACTGCAGATGAAAAAATAAAGTTATGTATCTCCAAATATGGCAATGCAAGAAATAAATTCTGCGAAAAATTATTTAATTGTGCAAAAGTAGTGATTTTTTTATATAAGGTTGGTTTTGCTGCCACCATACTGACCCACATAATAAGGATAAGATATCACATATACCGCACAGTGAACAGATTCCAAAAAATAAAAGTCAGAATTGTGTATTTTTTTAACAGCTTGTAACGATCTGGATCAGGGTTAAGGTTGCTTTGTCATAACTGGTGTGGATTGGTAGCGTGGACAGGGAAGCCAGAGGTTGGTACAAAAGGAGCAGGCAGGTAGCATAGTCAGGGAGAAAGCAGAGGTCAGTCCACAGGTAGTATTGGTTGCAGTACAAAAGGAGCAGGTAGGTAGCATTGTCAGGGAAGTCAGAGGTTGGTACACAGGTAGGTATAACAGGTAGCAGTATGTGGGAGCAGCTGGTGGGAAAGCTTGACTACTGGCTGGGAGCACAATAATCACGCACTGAGCGAAAGACAGAGCCAGGTTTCCAGGTTCATATCATGTGTCTTATCAGTGCAGGGTGGAGCTAATCAAGAGCTGAGTTGCAGGAGCAAGAAACTGGACAAGGTTAGGAAGTGGAGGGCAAGGTTAGGCAAGGAGAGACGCCGCCTGGAGAATGGGAGTTCCCACTTTCGAACCCTGATATGGCTTGTCTCCTAAAAACACAATAAAGAAAGGTCAAAATTGTGGCCTGCACCCCTAAATGGTGCCAATGAAAAACAAAAACAAGCCCTTACATAGTGTTGTAAATAAAATCTACAAGGTGCTCCTTCATTTCTCTGCCCTGTGTTTGAGCCATGTTGCACACTATGGCCACATGTGGGATATTTATCAAAACTGCACATTCTGGATAATAAATATTGAGTTTTGTTTATATGATAACTTCAGTTGTTTTACAGATAATAACTGTAATCACGAATCTGCAAGATAAATGAAATTTTCAAATTCATCCTTTAGGTTGCTTTAGTTCCTGTTAAACATCCAAAGAGTTAACAAAATTTGTAAATGCTGTTTTTAAAACTTTGAGGGCTACACTTTTTTAAAATGGGGTTATTCATGAGGTTTCCAATATATAGGCCTCTCAAAGTCACTTCAGAACTGAATTAGTCCCATAAAAAATTAATTTGGGATATTTTCATCAAAATTTCAAAAATTGCCCCAATAAATTATACATCTTCTGACATCCAAAATAAATACAGAGATACTTTCAAAATCATACCAACATATAGCGCACATATGGTAAATGTTATTTATTAGATATTTTGCATGTTATGATTTTTTTTACAACCAGAAAAATTCAAAGTTTGAAAATTGTAAATTTTTCAAAAAATTTTGTATATTTTTTATAAATAAACTCAAACTTATCAATGATCCAAGATTTCCACTGCAGAAGGGTACCAGGCAGGGATGCTTCCTTTCTTCATTACTCTTTAATATTGCAATAGAGCCATTAGCGCATATGTTGGAGGGAAGTGGAGATATAGAAGGAGTCAAGATCCGCAATAACACTACTAAAATGATGCTTTTCACAGATGATATCTTGTTAGCACTTGCGCAACCACATGCAGATCTGCTCAGGGTCTTTGCATTGCTTGAGTTGTTTGAGAAGCAATCAGGCTTTAAAAGTCAACACTACAAAGTGCAAATTACTGGATCTCTCCCCCAAGAGTAATTTACACAACTTAAACATAAGTAAAAACCTGTCACTTTGGTTAAAAACTGGGAATAAATATAGACAAGGTACCGGAAAGTCTATATAAGTTGACCTATCCCCCAATAATACATAGAATCATAAACAAACTTTATAGATGGAATAATCTCCCGTTATCCTCTTTGGGACATTGTCATCTAATGAAAATGATTAGTTTCCTAAAACTCCTTTACCCCTTACAGACTATTCCACTTCTGCTAAAGTGACAAGACTTAGGCTTAGACTGTATTCCTTTAAAAAAGCTCATGCTATCTAAGAACAGGGGCGGACTGAACTTCCCGGATATATGCTCATACAATGTAGCTAGCCTTGTGCGACACTCGTTAGACTGGTTGCAGAAGTCTAGCTATTTTTCAAATTATGAACTAGAAAAGGATTTGCTACATCCATGGAGCCTATCCTCTTACACATGGGTTTCTCTAATCTCCCACCAGGGGCTAAATACTCAACTATGGCAAGGTTGCCACTTGATAAATTACTCATAAAGCCTATAGGTTACCATTAAAACTGTCAAAGCATATGGACATATGGAGACATTCGGAGTTCAAGGAGGGACAGGTCAATAATATGTTTGAACTGTGGCATAACAGAGGCATTATGACGGTTCAACACCTCCTTCACCATAAGGAACCTAGATACTGAACATTTAAGGAGCTGTGAGATATATACAATTTACCAGAGGCTCACTTCCTACCATATGCACAATTGTGGGGCTTCCTACGCACCTGACTAGCTGATGTCATTAAGAGGCAGTAATCAACCCAATTGACTTATATGATTACCCCCACAGGGACATTCTATCTCTGGCCTATATCATTAATTTAGGGATACCAGAAAATGCCTCGCTGTTTAGAAGATGGGTATGGGAATTCCAGGATCCAGAGATATCCCAAAAGCTGGTTGAAGGTTGGGTCTCCACGAGAAAGGCCATAACAAATGAAAGATGGCGGGAAACCTATTTCAAAATAATACATGGTGCGATATATGGGTTTGATATTTCTCCTCACCCTTGAGACTCAGCCAGACTACAGGCATGCCCTAGATGTTCACAATCAAATTCTGATTTTTTTACATGGTATCTGGCATTGACCCAAAATTAAAACACTCTGAAGGTCCAATCACTTGTGTGTGAAATTGGAGGTTTATCCATTCCGTTAACGCCACAAGCTTATATATTCCACTCTCTCCTTAGTTATGTCAAAAACACTAAACTGATATATACTATTCTTAAAATAAGTAAAAGGTGCTTGTTGGCAAACTGGTTGCAAACAAAAACCCCGATACCCCGATACAGCGCTGAGCCAATCAGGGGCAGGCCTGACTCACACCCCCTTCACATCCACTGCAGGCCGGCCGCGCTGAACTCCGGCTGCCGGGACAAGGTGAGTATATATATATTTTTTTTATTTTTACACATTTCTGGATGAATTTCCAGGAAGGGCTTATATATTTAAGCCCTTCCCAACAATTCATCCCACACTCACCCGCAGCGCATTGCTTTCAATGGAGCCGGCTGTATTGCCGGCTCCATTGAATGCAATGCGCTGGACAGCTCCGGCCCGTTTCTAATGAAACACGGCTAGGAGCAGATTTTCGGGCCCCGGTCACGTGATTTGCGGATACGCATCCGTCATGTGATCCACAAATCGCGCGAAAAAAACGCCCGTCTGACTAAGGTCTAAGGCCTTAGTCAGACGGGCGATTTTTCGCGCGATTTGCGGATCGCATGATGGATGCGCATCCGCAAATCGCGTGACCGGTGCACGCAAGTCGCCCGCAAATCGCCCGAAAATCTGCTCCTAGCCGCGTTTCATTAGAAACGGGCCGGAGCTGTCCAGCGCATTGCATTCAATGGAGACGGCAATACAGCCGTCTCCATTGAAAGCAATGCGCTGCGGGCGAGCCCGGGATGAATTGTCGGTAAGGGCTTAAATATATAAGCCCTTCCCTGCAATCCATCCTAAAATGTGTTAAAATAAAAAAAAATTGTATACTTACCTTCTCCCGGCAGCTGGAGCTCCGCGTGGCCGTCCTGCAGTGGGTGTGAAGGGGGTGTGAGTCAGACCTGCCCCCTGATTGGCTCAGCGCTGAGCCAATCAGAGGCATGCCTCACTCACACCCATTCATGAATTCATGAATGGATGTGAGTCAGACCTGCCCCTGATTGGCTCAGCGCTGAGAGGCAGCAGTCACTCACCCATTCATGAATTCATGAATGGGTGTGTGAGTGTTTTCAGCCTCTGATTGGTCAGGGCTGTGACCAATCAGAAGCAGATCATTCAGCAGGCGGGGATTTTAAAGCCCCGCCGGCTGAATAGTGCCAAGAAGCAGTTCAGGAGAACTGACAGCGGCCGCGGCTGGACTCCGGCTGCAGCGGAAAGGTGAGTATACAATTTTTTTTTATTTTAACACATTTTAGAATGAATTGCAGGGAAGGGTTTATATATTTAACCCCTTCGCGACAATTCACCCCGCGCACGCCGGCAGCCCATTGCTTTCAATGGAGCGGCTGTATTGCCGGCTCCATTGAATTCAATGGGCAAACATCGTTCTTCTCTGTCACAGCTGTTACAGCTGTGGCAGAGAAGAATGATTTGTCTTCTATATGTTCTCAATGGGGTCGGCGCTGCTGCCGCCGGCCCCATTGAGCGCATATAGAGAAGAGAACAGGAATCGCAGATCGCAGATAGGTGCGATCTGCGATTTTTTGTTCTATAATTTATCGGACGAGCGCATAAAAAGCGCTCATGTGTCTGATACCATTGCAAAGCAATGGTTTTAAAAAATCGCCAGACACATGCGCATGCGCAAATCGCGCGAAAAATCGCCCGTCTGACTAAGGCCTAAGCCTGAAGTGAGTGTAATATTGGAGTAAACTGAAGTTGTAGACTAATATTAAAGACTTGGAAGTTAAACGTTAGAAATAAGATTCCTACATTACTGCAACCGAACCAAATGCACATTATACAGTATACTCTAAGTCTTATTTATTTTATATGTAAATCTTTGTTAAAAATAAAACCTAATTATGCTTAATTAATATAATTAGGCTGGTGCAGTAACTTCCTGGAATAGCTAATGATATTTGAAACAGGATTTCCCAAAACCAGCAGTCGAGGGATGAACACATAGTTGTTCCTGATGTGTCTGCCAAATAGCAAGAACAGCCAACTCTCCATAACAACCACAAATGAAATGAGAGACAAACTGTAGACACAATGACTGTTTCCACGGTACCTTGTATTCAGCAGGGTCCAAGGTGATGCTTGTCCACAAATGAGGGGATGCAAGGCAAAACTTTGTACAGCACTTTCCCACAGAAGAAGACCTACCAGAAGAGCATGTCCTTCAGTGCATAGGAACAATGTGAAAACTACTTTTGCACAGCTAATGTCCATCCTGAGATATGAATTCTTGAAATTACAGATACAAAGTTTAAAGTGTCATCATTAACTTTTCAAACAACATGTGCTTATATGCCAGCTAGTGTGCTAGTTAGCAAAACCGCTATATACTTTACTTACCTAAAGTTAGATTTTTGTGCTGAAAAATCCCTCTAAAGTGCTGTCACCTTCCCCTCCAGCTTGCTGTCACTGTCTGCTATCTTTTAATTGACAAGGGGATGCTAGAGCAGGTGATGAGTCATCAATGCTCATTGAATTGTATGCAGCAGAGAGGAGGGGGATGAAACACACACATGCAGAGAGCTGCAAGTAGAGCTAATTTTGAACTCTTCTGCTGTTTATACACCTGGTAATCCTTCTATACACTAATGGCGTGTCTATATATAATAGGCATTTAGAAAGCGAGATCTCTGTAGTCATACATATAAAGTCTAAAGAACGCAGCAGCGTTTTTTCTATGTCTTTTGATTAGCAACAGCTGATAAAGGTAAAATAACATTTCTAACCAAATATTATCTGCCAGGAGGAATGCATGTAAATACATAGGTAATGATGGTTTCTCTGTTTCTGTACTAATGCACTGTGATGTACCATCGAGATGGGTACCTGCCTCTGTTTGTTTGGTAATTATGCTGGCTAAATAAAAGTTCCTTTAAAAAAAAAGCTATGGCCGGGCCTAGATTTGTCCTATAATTTATGCCAGCTTCCAGTGTAAATGATAGTAAATCGGTTGAGCCGTGGTATGGCGCATCACTGCTAAGCCACACCCACTTTTGAGAATTTGTAACTCTTTTAGGGCATGAGCACACATGGTGAAACTTTTCCACACAAAAATCTGCACATGACTTTGTTGTGGATTTTGGTGCACATTTTCACAGCAGATTTCACTCATAGCATTGCAATGAATGAAATCCGGGTGAAGACCGTTGCTTTTTTGTGACCAATAGAGCATGCTGTGGATTAGAAAATTTTACCTTTCACTATTTTCTACTGCAGATTTGTTCGATTGTGAGTAAATGGGTTTTTTACAAACTCCATTTTATAACGTTTTACTGTACTTTATTGTGGAAGATTGGCATGCTTTCCACACCCAAAATTCCACAACAATTCTGCTATGTGGGAGGTTACCCTTAGGCTAAGCCAAAAGAAAAGACTAAACATAAAAGACACATGCAATCCTTTTTGATGATGCCTGCCTTTTTATAAGCTTTTTAAAAAAACATCTTTAATTGGCATTTAGTTATAACATAACAATGAGAATAATAGAAATAATGGTACATTGCATTATAATATGGAAATCACGTGAGCTTATACATACTGTAAACCTTCTAGTGGTTAGAGCTTCCAGTTACCTATATTCCATCGTCAGAACATGCATTTGAAATAAAATGACAAGACATGAAATAGAGGAAGGAAAAGAAAGAGAGAAAAAAATGTGATGTATTCATATACCTTACATAACGCCTTAAAGGGGTGGTCTCGCGAAAGCAAGTGGGTCTATACACTTCTGTATGGCCATATTAATGCACTTTGTAATATACATCGTGCATTAAATATGAGCCATACAGAAGTTATTCACTTACCTGCTCCGTTGCTAGCGTCCCCGTCGCCATGGTTCCGTCTAATTTCGGTGTCTTCTTGCCTTTTTAGACGCGCTTGCGCAGATCCGTCTTCTCCCTTCTTCTCCCTTCGGCTCCGCTCGGCAGCATCGGCATTTTGGCTCCGCCCCCTTGTACGCATCATCGCGTAGCTCCGCCCCATGACGTGTGCCGGTTCCAGCCTCCTGATTGGCTGGAATCGGCACATGACGGGGGCGGAGCTACACGATGACGCGAAAAGGGGGCGGAGCCAAAACTCCGATGCTTCCAAGACCAGCCGAAGGGAGAAGATGCATCTGCGCAAGCGCGTCTAAAAAAGCAAGAAGACACCGAAGTTAGACGGAACCATGGCAACGGGGACGCTAGCAACGGAGCAGGTAAGTGAATAACTTCTGTATGGCTCATATTTAATGCACGATGTATATTACAAAGTGCATTAATATGGCCATACAGAAGTGTATAGACCCACTTGCTTTCGCGAGACCACCCCTTTAAATGTATCTCAAACATCCTAAGGCCTTAGTCAAATGGGCGTTTTTCGCGCGATTTGCGCATGCGCATGCGTCCGGCGATTTTATAAAACCATTGCTTTGCAATGGTATCGGACACATGAGCGCTTATTATGCGCTCGTCCGATAAATTATAGAACAAAAAATCGCAGATCGCACCAATCTGCGATCTGCGATTCCTGTTCTCTTCTGTATATGCGCTCAATGGGGCCGGCGGCAGCAGCGCCGACCCCATTGAGAACATATAGAAGACAAATCATTCTTCTCTGCCACAGCTGTAACAGCTGTGACAGAGAAGAACGATGTTTGCCCATTGAATTCAATGGAGCCGGCAATACAGCCGCTCCATTGAAAGCAATGGGCTGCCGGCGTGCGTGGGGTTAATTGTCGGGAAGGGCTTAAATATATAAGCCCTTCCCTGCAATTCATCCTAAAATGTGTTAAAATAAAAAATTGTATACTCACCTTTCCGCTGCAGCGGGAGTCCAGCCGCGGCCGCTGTCAGTTCTCCTGAACTGCTTCTCGGCACTATTCAGCCAGCGGGGCTTTAAAATCCCCGCTTGCTGAATGATCTGCCTCTGATTGGTCACAGCCCTGACCAATCAGAGGCCGGTTTCACTCACACACCCATTCATGAATTCATGAATGGGTGAGTGACTGCTGCCTCTCAGCGCTGAGCCAATCAGGGGCAGGTCTGACTCACATCCATTCATGAATTCATGAATGGGTGTGAGTGAGGCATGCCTCTGATTGGCTCAGCGCTGAGCCAATCAGGGGGCAGGTCTGACTCACACCCCCTTCACACCCACTGCAGGACGGCCGCGCGGAGCTCCGGCTGCCGGGAGAGGGTGAGTATACAATTTTTTTTTATTTTAACACATTTTAGGATGAATTGCAGGGAAGGGCTTATAAATTTAAGCCCTTACCGACAATTCATCCCGGGCTCGCCCGCAGCGCATTGCTTTAAATGGAGGCGGCTCTATTGCCGTCTCCATTGAATGCAATGCGCTGGACAGCTCCGGCCCGTTTCTAATGAAACGCGGCTAGGAGCAGATTTTCGGGCGATTTGCGGGCGAGTTGCGCGCACCGGTCACGCGATTTGCGGATGCGCATCCATCATGCGATCCGCAAATCGTACGAAAAAACGCCTGTCTGACTAAGGCCTAAGAGGTTAATGTTGACTAAAAGGTTGTTAAAAATGTATTCTTGTAGTTTAAACTAGTACTGTCTGAAAGTGGTAAAAATAAATGGCCTCTTACATATAGAATGGTTCACAAAACATTTTCATTTGGATGATTCATAAATGAAGAAGAACATCTGCAGTAAGAAGTGCTGGTAAGTGATCATTAGCTTCTAAGTATATACAACAAATTGCCAGATAACAACCGGAGGTGTGCCATTAAATGAATTAGAGGGTAATCAAAATAACAAAATGATGTCATTTAGCCAAATTATTTTTAGGTGTAAGGCTAATTCATTAGATTGGTTAATTAGCTACTTTGCTGAGTGCACAATGTCTGACATAAAGGTAACAGTTTAATGTCCCGCTCTAGTTTTGAATGATGATCTCTGGTAACCTTTAATTATATCCTTTGAGTATATGCTTTTCCGTATACTTATAATCAGTATATGCAGCCATTGTTTCATTATCCAACAAAATAACTGCTGAAAAGTAAAAAAGATAACTCTAATTATGTGAAGTCTGTTAGTATAGTAGACTTAAAACTACTAGCATGGTAAGGATTAGAGATGAGCGAGCACCCAAATGCTCGGGTCCGCGTTATTCAAGTCGAGCTTTTCGTAACATTTGAGAGCTCTACTCGAGTAACGAACCCCATTGACTACAATGAAAGACCCGAGTATTTTTGTATGTTGGACGCTGGGTCCTGAGCTTTTTTTTTTACTAGGTTTGTTTCTCTCTCTCTCTCAATCTCTTTTAGGCCCTTCACAGTCTAGACAATTTTAAAAGTACTAATTTTTATTTCTCAATATATTAAAACTTTAGGCTTACAAAAGACAAACAAACAACTTTATGGGGAATACACCCTTCATAGGTATATTTGACAATGTCGCAGAGATGTCAAAAAGTGACAGTCTCTAATGGGGTGTTAATCTCATTAATGTGTTTAAAAAGAACTATCAGGTTAATATCCAATAATGGCCGATGATTAAGGAACAGGGGGGATGTCCTCAAAGTGACCCAATCAGAGTGGTAAAGGGACACTTAGATGGGTATACACTCCCCTGTCAGCCTCTGACTAATGGGTGGTGAGGCAGTCATCTTTCTCAGAAGTTCAATCAGGTGGATATCATGATCATAAATTGGCAATGGAGAACAATTGGAATTAGTATCTCCCTTTATGCTGCCCGTTAAATCAATGTATACAAGATACAAAGTTATTGGAAGGCTTAGGGATTCTCGTATTAATGTTATAGTCTGCTAGATCGGTATCGAATCTACGATTCTTAGATTTTTAATGATTTCCAAAAAGGATTTTACTTGGAATCAGGGAGTACACAGTTCAAATGCAAAAGTTCAGTTTTTAGTTATACAGATTGATTGTATAATGGTTCACCTGGAGAACCTGGAATCATTGACTCTGCTCGCATTACATGGCCAAAATACATGAGTGTCAGTCTGGTCAATATGCCCTCCAGTGATATATCAGGTCTTATACGATTCATGACTTCTTCGTTTGTTACTCTCGCCGCCCCAGTCATAGGCAGCAGCTTTCGCCTGCACCACAGCTCAAATACATCAATCCTCCTATCCGCTTTTTTCACAGTCTATCCAGCGTTTAGTTACTATGCCGATATCCCTACTTTTCCAGATGTTGTGGATGGAGCTCATCTTTAGGGTCACCCAGGGTCGTGAACAGTTAACAATAACAATCTTCACCTGATGGCTACATCTAGGATAGCTTAGTATATCAACCTGTTCTATTTCAACATGGTAAGACAAGTCTCATAATCATCTATCATATGATGCTGAGGATCTATATGTGGTGGTGTTCCACCAGCAGAAGAGTTAAATTCTCTCTGTGGTTTCAACAAACTTATGTTAATATGATAGCCAACTTTTTGATCATTTTTATTGCATTTTTGGGAGGTGAATTGAACAAAAAAAAAAAAAAAGAATTTTAGTTCCATCATTTTGCTTTTTTTTTATAGCGTTTGCTGTGTGGGATAAAAAGTATGTTCAATTTATTGTATGGGTTGTTATAGATGTGGCCATAATAAACAAAATTTAAAAAAAAGAGAAAAATGCAAAAATTGCGTTTTTAAATTTGTTTTTAACTTGGATATATTGACTATTAACTAGAGATGAGCGAACACCAAAATGTTCGGGTGTTCGTTATTCGTAACGAACTTCCCGTGATGCTCGAGGGTTCGTTTCGAACAACGAACCCCATTGAAGTCAATGGGCGACCAGAACATTTTTGTATTTCGCCGATGCTCGCTAAGGTTTTCATGTGTGAAAATCTGGGCAATTCAGGAAAGTGATGGGAATGACACAGTGACGGATAGGGCAGGCGAGGGGCTACATGTTGGGCTGCATCTCAAGTTCCCAGGTCCCACTATTAAGCCACAATACCGGCAAGAGTGGGCCCCCCCCCTCCCAACAACTTTTACTTCTGAAAAGCCCTCATTAGCATGGCATACCTTTGCTAAGCACCACACTACCTCCAACAAAGCACAATCACTGCCTGCATGACACTCCACTGACACTTCTCCTGGGTTACATGCTGCCCAACCGCCCCCCCTCCCCCCCACAGCGCACACCAAAGTGTCCCTGCGCAGCCTTCAGCTGCCCTCATGCCACACCACGCTCATGTCTATTTAGAATTGCGTCTGCCATGACGAGGGACCGCAGGCACACACTGCAGAGGTTGGCACGGCTAGGCAGCGACCCTCTTTAAAAGTGGCGGAGCGATAGCCCACAATGCTGTACAGAAGCAATGAGAAATAGAATCCTGTGCCACCGCCATCAGGAGCTGCACACGTGGGCATAGCAATGGGGAACCTATGTGCCACACACTATTCATTCTGTCAAGGTGTCTGCATGCCCCAGTCAGACCGGGCTTTTTAATTCATAGACACAGGCAGGTACAACTCCCTATTGTGAAGTCCCTGTCGACCCACAGCATGGGTGGCTCCCTGGAACCCACTGGCGGTACACAGAAATATCCCATTGCATTGCCCAACACAGCTGAGGTAGTAATGTCGTGCTTAATGCAGGTGGGCTTCGGCCCACACTGCATGCCCCAGTCTGACTGGGGTTCTTTATAAGTGTACAGATGTAGTAAAAACTCCGTGTGCACCTACAGCATGGGTGGGTGCCAGGAAGCCACCGGCGGTACATAGAAATATCCCATTGCATTGCCCAACACAGCTGAGGTAGTAATGTTGTGCTTAACCCTTTCCAATCCAATTTGTATATGGTTTTCCTAGGGGGCTTACTCTTTTTCTGCTGTTATACAACGGCGCTATATGCTGGCTAAAGCCAGTACTGCATGAGCTGACACGTAGGATAGGCTCCGACAGCAGAGAGGCTGGCAATATACAGTAAGAGAACCCCGACGGACGTCTACCAACAACGGAGCTGTACAGCCTTAAACCCTAATGTCTTCACAGGTCACACAGTGGACTGGAAAGGGTTAATGCAGGTGGGCTTCGGCCCACACTGCATGCCCCAGTCAGACTGGGGTTCTTTACAAGTGGACACATGTAGGTTTAACTCCCTGTGGACCCACTGCCTGGGTGGGTGCCAGGAAGCCACCGGCGGTACATAGAAATATCCCATTGCATTGCCCAACACAGCTGAGGTAGTAATGTCGTGCGTAATACAGGTGGGCTTCGGCCCACACTGCATGCCCCAGTCAGACGGGTTCTTTAGAAGTGTACAGAAGTATTAAAAACTCAGTGTGCACCTACAGCATGGGTGGCTCCCTGGAACCCACCGGCGGTACACAAAAATATCCCATTGCATTGCCCAACACAGCTGAGGTAGTAATGTCGTGCGTAATGCAGGTGGGCTTCGGCCCACACTGCATGCCCCAGTCAGACTGGGGTTCTTTACAAGTGGACACATGTAGGTTTAACTCCCTGTGGACCCACTGCCTGGGTGGGTGCCAGGAAGCCACCGGCGGTACATAGAAATATCCCATTGCATTGCCCAACACAGCTGAGGTAGTAATGTCGTGCGTAATACAGGTGGGCTTCGGCCCACACTGCATGCCCCAGTCAGACGGGTTCTTTAGAAGTGTACAGAAGTATTAAAAACTCAGTGTGCACCTACAGCATGGGTGGCTCCCTGGAACCCACCGGCGGTACACAAAAATATCCCATTGCATTGCCCAACACAGCTGAGGTAACGTCAGCTGTAATGCAGGTGGGCTAAAAATTAATTTGATTACACTGTAGGCGAGGGCCCACAAAAATTGCTGTATCAACAGTACTAATGTACATCCCAAAAATTGGCCATGGCCAGCCAAGAGGGCAGGTGAAACCCATTAATCGCTTTGGTTAATGTGGCTTAAGTGGTAACTAGGCCTGGAGGCAGCCCAGTGTAACGAAAAATTGGTTCAAGTTAAAGTTCCAATGCTTTTAAGCGCATTGAAACTTATAAAAATTGTTCAGAAAAATTATTTGAGTGAGCCTTGTGGCCCTAAGAAAAATTGCCCGTTCAGCGTGATTACGTGAGGTTTCAGGAGGAGGAGCAGGAGGAGGAGGAGGAGGAATATTAGACACAGATTGATGAAGCAGAAATGTCCCCGTTTTGGATGGTGAGAGAGAACGTAGCTTCCATCCGCGGGTGCAGCCTACGTATTGCTTACGTATCGCTGCTGTCCGCTGGTGGAGAACAGAAGTCTGGCGAAATCCAGCCTTTGTTCATCTTGATGAGTGTTAGCCTGTCGGCACTGTCGGTTGACAAGCGGCTACGCTTATCTGTGATGATTCCCCCAGCCGCACTAAACACCCTCTCCGACAACACGCTAGCCGCAGGACAAGCAAGCACCTCAAGGGCATACAGGGCTAGTTCAGGCCACGTGTCCAGCTTCGACACCCAGTAGTTGTAGGGGGCAGAGGCGTCACCAAGGATGGTCGTGCGATCCGCTACGTACTCCCTCACCATCCTTTTGCAGTGCTCCCGCCGACTCAGCCGTGACTGGGGAGCGGTGACACAGTCTTGGTGGGGAGCCATAAAGCTGGCCAGGCCCTTAAAGACTGTTGCACTGCCTGGGATGTACATGCTGCTCGATCTACGCACATCCCCTGCAACATGGCCCTCGGAACTGCGCCTTCTGCCACTAGCGCTGTCGGCT
Source organism: Eleutherodactylus coqui (assembly GCF_035609145.1). Lineage (NCBI taxonomy): Eukaryota > Metazoa > Chordata > Amphibia > Anura > Eleutherodactylidae > Eleutherodactylus > Eleutherodactylus coqui. The sequence goes on along the minus strand of NC_089846.1, from coordinate 47,814,830 downwards.
GGGAATTTTACCATCAGCTTGTCCGCAAGGGTCCTGTGGTATAGCAACACTCTCGAACCCCTTTCCTCTTCGGGAATGAGAGTGGGCAGGTTCTCCTTATACCGTGGATCGAGCAGTGTGTACACCCAGTAATCCGTAGTGGCCAGAATGCGTGCAACGCGAGGGTCACGAGAAAGGCATCCTAACATGAAGTCAGCCATGTGTGCCAGGGTACCTGTACGCAACACATGGCTGTCTTCACTAGGAAGATCACTTTCAGGATCCTCCTCCTCCTCCTCCTCCTCAGGCCATACACGCTGAAAGGATGACAGGCAATCAGCCGGTGTACCGTCAGCAGCGGGCCAAGCTGTCTCTTCCCCCTCCTCCTCATGCTCCTCCTCCTCCTCCTGTACGCGCTGAGAAATAGACAGGAGGGTGCCCTGACTATCCAGCGGCATACTGTCTTCCCCCGCCCCCGTTTCCGAGCGCAAAGCAGCTGCCTTTATGGTTTGCAGGGAATTTCTCAAGATGCATAGCAGAGGAATGGTGACGCTAATGATTGTAGCATCGCCGCTCACCACCTGGGTAGACTCCTCAAAATTACCAAGGACATGGCAGATGTCTGCCAACCAGGCCCACTCTTCTGAAAGGAATTGAGGAGGCTGACTCCCACTGCGCCGCCCATGTTGGAGTTGGTATTCGACTATAGCTCTCCGTTGTTCATAGAGCCTGGCCAACATGTGGAGCGTAGAGTTCCACCGTGTGGGCACGTCGCACAGCAGTCGGTGCACTGGCAGCTTAAAGTGATGTTGCAGGGTGCGCAGGGTGGCAGCGTCCGTGTGGGACTTGCGGAAATGTGCGCAGAGCCGGCGCGCCTTTACGAGCAGGTCTGACAAGCGTGGGTAGCTTTTCAGAAACCGCTGAACCACCAAATTAAAGACGTGGGCCAGGCATGGCACGTGCGTGAGGCTGCCAAGCTGCAGAGCCGCCACCAGGTTACGGCCGTTGTCACACACGACCATGCCCGGTTGGAGGCTCAGCGGCGCAAGCCAGCGGTCGGTCTGCTGTGTCAGACCCTGCAGCAGTTCGTGGGCCGTGTGCCTCTTATCGCCTAAGCTGAGTAGTTTCAGCACGGCCTGCTGACGCTTGCCCACCGCTGTGCTGCCACACCGCGCGACACCGACTGCTGGCGACATGCTGCTGCTAACACATCTTGATTGTGAGACAGAGGAGGAGGAGGAGGAGGAGGGTGCTTTAGTGGAGGAAGCATACACCTCCGCAGATACCAGCACCGAGCTGGGGCCCGCAATTCTGGGGGTGGGTAGGACGTGAGCGGTCCCAGGCTCTGACTCTGTCCCAGCCTCCACTAAATTCACCCAATGTGCCGTCAGGGAGATGTAGTGGCCCTGCCCGCCTGTGCTTGTCCACGTGTCCGTAGTTAAGTGGACCGTGGCAGTAACCGCGTTGGTGAGGGCGCGCACAATGTTGCGGGAGACGTGGTCGTGCAGGGCTGGGACGGCACATCGGGAAAAGTAGTGGCGACTGGGAACTGAGTAGCGCGGGGCCGCCGCCTCCATGATACTTTTGAAGGACTCCGTTTCCACAACCCTATACGGCAGCATCTCAAGGCTGATGAATTTTGCGATGCGGACGGTTAACGTTTGAGCGTGCGGGTGCGTGGCGGCGTACTTGCGCTTGCGCTCGAACACTTGCGCAAGCGACGGCTGAACGGTGCGCTGAACTACACTGCTGGATGGGGCCGAGGACAGCGGAGATGAGGGTGTGGGTGCAGGCCATGAGGCGGTAGTGCCTGTGTCCTGAGAGGGGGGTTGCATCTCAGTGGCAGGTTGGGGCACAGGGGGAGAGGCAGGGGTGCAAACCGGAGACGGTGAACGGCCTTTGTCCCACCTTGCGGGGTGCTTGGCCATCATATGTCTGCGCATGGTGGTGGTGGTGAGGCTGTTGGTGTTGGCTCCCCGGCTGAGCTTTGCGCGACAAAGGTTGCACACCACTGTTCGTCGGTCGTCAGGCGTCTCTGTGAAAAACTGCCAGACCTTAGAGCACCTCGGCCTACGCAGGGTGGCATGGCGCGAGGGGGCGCTTTGGGAAACACTTGGTGGATTATTCGGTCTGGCCCTGCCTCTACCCCTGGCCACCGCACTGCCTCTTGCAACCTGCCCTGCTGATGCCCTTGACTCCCCCTCTGAAGACCTGTCCTCCTGAGTAAGCGTTGCACACCAGGTGGGGTCAGTCACCTCATCGTCCTGCTGCTCTTCCTCCGAATCCTCTGTGCGCTGCTCCCTGGGACTTACTGCCCTTACTACTACCTCACTGCAAGACAACTGTGTCTGATCGTCATCGTCCTCCTCACCCACAGAAAGTTGTTGAGACAGTTGGCGGAAGTCCCCAGCCTCTTCCCCCGGACCCCGGGAACTTTCGAATGGTTGGGCATCAGTGACGATAAACTCCTCTGGTGGGAGAGGAACCGCTGCTGCCCAATCTAAGCAGGGGCCCGAGAACAGTTCCTGGGAGTGTTCCCGCTCCTGAGCAGGTGTCATTGTAGTGGACTGAGGAGGCTGGGAGGAAGGAGGAGCAGCAGACAGAGGATTCGGATTGGCAGCAGTGGACGGCGCAGAACTGCGGGTAGACGATAGGTTGCTCGAAGCACTTTCTGCCATCCAGGACAGGACCTGCTCACACTGCTCATTTTCTAATAACCGTCTCCCGCGTGGACCCATTAATTGGGCGATGAATGTGGGGACGCCAGAAACGTGCCTCTCTCCTAATCGCGCAGCAGACAGCTGCGACACACCTGGATCAGGAGCTTGGCCTGTGCCCACACCCTCACTTGGCCCTCCGCGTCCTCGGCCACGTCCACGTCCACGTCCTCTAGGCTTACCCCTACCCCTCAGCATGCTGTATTACCAGTGATTAGATTTCCCAGGCAGGAAATAAATTGGCGCAAGACTGCAGGCCAAATATAATTTTTGCCCTTTTTGGAAAACGAAAGGCCCCACTGCCTCTAGTGAATGAATTATCTAAGTTTAATAACTGTGCTGTGTCCCTGCTTATGTGTCACAGAACGTGAGGGTAGCAGAGTTATTATAACTCTTGGAGAGCAGGTATTTTTTTTTCCCAATTAAGGAAAGCAAATGGCGAACCCAGCAGTAAAGCGTAGCTGGCTGCGTATGATTTAGCAATGTTTTTCACGCAGCTCACACGTCTACACAGGCGTAAGGACGGACACAGGCTGGACAAATAGATTTCTTTTCAGTTTTTTCCCACCAACAGGCAGCACTGCGTATATTCAATGAACCTGCGAAGTTTAATAACTGCGCTGTGTCCCTGCTTATGTGTCACAGAACGTGAGGGTAGCAGAGTTATTATAACTCTTGGAGAGCAGGTATTTTTTTTCCCAATTAAGGAAAGCAAATGGCGAACCCAGCAGTAAAGCGTAGCTGGCTGCGTATGATTTAGCAATGTTTTTCACGCAGCTCACACGTCTACACAGGCGTAAGGACGGACACAGGCTGGACAAATAGATTTGTTTTCAGTTTTTTCCCACCAACAGGCAGCACTGCGTATATTCAATGAACCTGCGAAGTTTAATAACTGCGCTGTGTCCCTGCTTATGTGTCACAGAACGTGAGGGTAGCAGAGTTATTATAACTCTTGGAGAGCAGGTATTTTTTTCCCCAATTAAGGAAAGCAAATGGCGAACCCAGCAGTAAAGCGTAGCTGGCTGCGTATGATTTAGCAATGTTTTTCACGCAGCTCACACGTCTACACAGGCGTAAGGACGGACACAGGCTGGACAAATAGATTTCTTTTCAGTTTTTTCCCACCAACAGGCAGCACTGCGTATATTCAATGAACCTGCGAAGTTTAATAACTGCGCTGTGTCCCTGCTTATGTGTCACAGAACGTGAGGGTAGCAGAGTTATTATAACTCTTGGAGAGCAGGTATTTTTTTTCCCAATTAAGGAAAGCAAATGGCGAACCCAGCAGTAAAGCGTAGCTGGCTGCGTATGATTTAGCAATGTTTTTCACGCAGCTCACACGTCTACACAGGCGTAAGGACGGACACAGGCTGGACAAATAGATTTGTTTTCAGTTTTTTCCCACCAACAGGCAGCACTGCGTATATTCAATGAACCTGCGAAGTTTAATAACTGCGCTGTGTCCCTGCTTATGTGTCACAGAACGTGAGGGTAGCAGAGTTATTATAACTCTTGGAGAGCAGGTATTTTTTTCCCCAATTAAGGAAAGCAAATGGCGAACCCAGCAGTAAAGCGTAGCTGGCTGCGTATGATTTAGCAATGTTTTTCACGCAGCTCACACGTCTACACAGGCGTAAGGACGGACACAGGCTGGACAAATAGATTTCTTTTCAGTTTTTTCCCACCAACAGGCAGCACTGCGTATATTCAATGAACCTGCGAAGTTTAATAACTGCGCTGTGTCCCTGCTTATGTGTCACAGAACGTGAGGGTAGCAGAGTTATTATAACTCTTGGAGAGCAGGTATTTTTTTCCCCAATTAAGGAAAGCAAATGGCGAACCCAGCAGTAAAGCGTAGCTGGCTGCGTATGATTTAGCAATGTTTTTCACGCAGCTCACACGTCTCCACAGGCGTAAGGACGGACAGAGGCTGGACAAATAGATTTGTTTTCAGTTTTTTCCCACCAAAAGGCAGCACTGCGTATATTCTATGAATAATAACTGTGTTGTGGCCCTGCCTATACAATTCTTTCCCTGCAGTATCAATGGAGGGTGCAATGCTCTGCAGAGGCGATTTTGAGAAGCCCAAAAAAAATGCAGCACAGCCAACAGCAGCCTGGACAGTACTGCACACGGATAAATATGGCCCTAGAAAGGACCGTTGAGGTTCTTGAAGGCTACACTCACTCCTAACACTCTCCCTGCCTATGCAGCACTTCTGTCCCTAATGCCAGGTGCAACGGTCTGCAGAGGCGATTTTGAGAAAGAAAAAAAAATCCCACTGCTAACAGCAGCCAACACACAGCTATCAGTGGCCCTAATAAGGACCTTTGGGGGGTCTTGAAGCCTACACTAACTACCAATTCTTTCCCTACAGCAGCTCCGGTATAAACAGCACTGTCCCTCATCTAACTCACACCGCATCTGAGGCGAGCCGCGGGAGGGGCCGACTTTTATATTAGGCGAACACCTGATCTCGCCAGCCACTCACAGCAGGGGGGTGGTATAGGGCTTAAACGTTGCAGGGGGAAGTTGTAATGCCTTCCCTGTCTTTCAATTGGCCAGAAAAGCGCGCTAACGTCTCAGGGAAGGAAGTGAAAGTAACCAGAACACCGCATGGTGTTCGTCACGAATAACGAACATCCCGAACACCCTAATATTCGCACGAATATCAAGCTCGGACGAACGCGTTCGCTCATCTCTACTATTAACCTTTTTTATGTCTCTGTAGGAGACTTGAACCTGTGATCAGTACTTCTGTCCTGCAGGTTATTATCTCTGCCATGGCAGACCTGGAGACCATTGTACTCCCATTTCTTCTTTCCTTAGAGTACAGGACATGAACATACAGTAACATCCCTGTATTCTTTCTGGCCATTTCTGATGAAGGGGCTGCATCCCTGAAACATTTTATTTGTGCTGGCTATCATTTGATTAATAAAGAAAAACTTTGGTTAATCCCTTGGCTTTTATGCGTTTTACATTACAAGGGTTGCGCCCAAGGTCCATCATTTTCTCCTTTTTACAATTAAGCATGTGTGTGTGTGAATAGCACATAACATAGCATGTTAGGCGGAGGGAAGACAATGTCCATCTAGTTCAGCCTGTTTCTACCCCCCCTTGTTGATCCAGAGCAAGGCAAAAAAAAAAACAACGAGACAGAAGCCAATTTAGCCCACTTGGGGGAAAAAATTCCTGCCCGATCAACGTTTTGAAAGTTCCTACCTGACTCCAAGACCCGGATCAACAACCCTGCTGGTTATTTTATGTCTATATCCTGTAATATCATAGCGCTCTAAAAAGGTATCTAGTTCCCTCTTAAACTCGTCTATGGATCTTGCCATCACCACATCCTCAGGGCTTATTTATACAACAGTATATCAGCCGGAGTTTTCAAGGCTGGCTGATATATGCTCTCATCTGAGCAGTCCCCCCCCCCTTCCCTCCCCCTCACCGGCTCTCTGCTTCTCTCCTCTCCTCTGAGCGGTTTGCAATGTGAGTGAGCAGGATGGGGGTGGAGCTAAAAGCCCGCCCCTTGTCCATAGCCAGCAATGGGAGTGGGCGGGACAGAGCGGAGCTTAGCAGAAGTGGATGAGAGAGGCAGAGAGCCGGGGAGGGAAGTAGTGGAACTGCTTAGATAAAAGCATGTATCGGCCGGCTGTGAAAACGCCGGCCAATATACGCTCGTGTAAATAAGCCCTCAGGCAGAGAGTTCCACAGTCTCACTGCTCTTACAGTAAAGAACCCTCTTCTCTGTTGGTGATGAAACATTCTTTCCTCTAAACGTAGAGGATGCCCCTGATGCCAATGCCATCAGAATACCCTCATGGATAAAGTGCATTATAGCCAGCAGAATGCCCAGTGCCTGCTAAGTGTTACCTATACACAATGTATATAGTCCCATAACTAACGCCATTGTCACCTCAAAGATGCATAGTGCTAATCAATGTAGCTGAAACAGAAAAGTCTACAACACACTCACTTTTATCACATCCTTCGCAAGGTTTAAACGTGGACACTGTGCCATGAAGTCAAGGAATCTCTCATGGACACTTGAATACCAGAAAATGTGCAAAGTGACAGCAAACATCCAGGTATGTAATTAGGAAATTGGTCTTTAGTTATCCAACATTAAAAGATGACATGGATTTTTCGACTAGCATAGGATTTTTTGTCAAGCTTGAGGCCTTAGTCAGACGGGCGTTTTTAGCCGCGATTTGCGCATGCGCATGCGTCCGGCGATTTTTTAAAACCATTGCTTTGCAATGGTATCGGACACATGAGCGCTTTTTATGTGCTCGTCCGATAAATTATAGAACAAAAAATCGCAGATCGCACCTATCTGCGATTCCTGTTCTCTTCTGTATATGCGCTCAATGGGGCCGGCGGCAGCAGCGCCGACCCCATTGAGAACATATAGAAGACAAATCATTCTTCTCTGCCACAGCTGTAACAGAACGATGTTTGCCCATTGAATTCAATGGAGCGGCAATGCAGACGCTCCATTGAAAGCAATGGGCTGCCGGCGTGCGCGGGGTGAATTGTCGGGAAGGGGTTAAATATATAAGCCCTTCCCTGCAATTCATCCTAAAATGTGTTAAAATAAAAAAAAATTGTATACTCACCTTTCCGCTGCAGCCGGAGTCCAGCCGGCTGAACTGCTTCCAGTTCTCCTGAACTGCTTCTTGGCACTATTCAGCCGGCGGGGCTTTAAAATCCCTGCCTGCTGAATGATCTGCCTCTGATTGGTCACAGCCCTGACCAATCAGAGGCTGAAAACACTCACACACCCATTCATGAATTCATGAATGGGTGAGTGACTGCTGCCTCTCAGCGCTGAGCCAATCAGGGGCAGGTCTGACTCACATCCATTCATGAATTCATGAATGGGTGTGAGTGAGGCATGCCTCTGATTGGCTCAGCGCTGAGCCAATCAGGGGGCAGGTCTGACTCACACCCCCTTCACACCCACTGCAGGACGGCCACGCGGAGCTCCGGCTGCAGGGAGAAGGTGAGTATACAATTTTTTTTTATTTTAACACATTTTAGGATGAATTGCCGGGAAGGGCTTATATATTTAAGCCCTTACCGACAATTCATCCCGGGCTCGCCCGCAGCGCATTGCTTTAAATGGAGCCGGCTCTATTGCTGTCTCCATCGAATGCAATGCGCTGGACAGCTCCGGCCCGTTTCTAATGAAACGCGGCTAGGAGCAGATTTTCGGGCGATTTGCGGGCGACTTGCGCGCAGCGGTCACGCGATTTGCGGATGCGTATCCGTCATGCGATCCGCAAATCGCGCGAAAAAACGCCCGTCTGACTAAGGCCTGAAACTGCTAAACCTTTTTCTTCTCCAACCCCGAAAGCCTCTATAAATACCGTATCTATTACAAGTAAGACTTGATAAACATCAATAATCTTAGTAATGGAACCAGCAGGCAATATGCAGGAGAAGATATTAAACAAAGAACATCAAAAATAGCCTGGGTGCCCATCCAGGTCACTTTATTAAAAAATGCCACTGTGGTGGCCTCTCTGTGCTGCTGAATTACAATATAGTACTATTTGTCCTTAAGTTTATATCAGAATCAATTGATATGCATTTGGTGTAATGCTTGACATTTATGATTAATATGGAACATTGTGCTTAACCTGCATACTATGAATTCTAATCATCAGAACTACAATACTTCTAAGGAAATATTCACTTTGTATCCAGAATACTATAGACAATTTATCCGACAATCCATTTATACTGCTTGCTGTGACTACTCAAGTTATTAGTAGGATGACTGACAAAAAGTGATTACTTAGTTCTGAACGATAATATCAATAAGCTGATATTGCCCAAGCTTGAAATTGTTTAGTAAAATTCGTAAAGTGGAAAGATGTACTAAATATTTAAATTAATAAACTTATAGAAACTCAGTCACCATCTTTTTGCATCCCTCTCTGAGGGCAGCATTAGGTAGTGCCTGTCACAGTGATATGTCGGCTGTGTGGATCTGTGCAGTACTTTTGGAGAAACTTACATTTTATCAGTAGCAGCACATGCATAGAGGACTACTTAAAGTAGTCCTGGATATTCATAAGCTGCAGGCAAGCTTACACCCACCCCGCCTTCCAGCCATTGTTTGACAGTTGACTTCCTATTACTGTGCATAGAGAGAGAACTGCCAATCAGTGGCTGGAGGGCAGAGTGGGCATGGCTAGCCTGTAGCTCATTAATATGCAGGACTAGTTCTGTGTCTGGGTGCTACTAATAAAATGCTAATTTCTCCTAAACTACTGCACAGATACATACAGCAGACATATTACTGTAATCAGTGTGAGCGGCGCTACATTATGCTGCTCTTAGTGAGGGCTGCAAAATGATGGTGACAGATTCCTTTAATCCTTTCCAATCCACTGTCTGACCTCTGAAGACATTATGATTTAAAGGGGTTGTCCCGCGGCAGCAAGTGGGTCTATACACTTCTGTATGGCCATAATAATGCACTTTGTAATGTACATTGTGCATTAATTATGAGCCATACAGAAGTTATAAAAAGTTTTATACTTACCTGCTCCGTTGCTGGCGTCCTCGTTCCCATGGAGCCGACTAATTTTCGCCCTCCGATGGCCAAATTAGCCGCGCTTGCGCAGTCCGGGTCTTCTGCAGTCTTCTATGGGGCCGCTCGTGTAGAATGCCGGCTCCGTGTAGCTCCGCCCCGTCACGTGCCGATTCCAGCCAATCAGGAGGCTGGAATCGGCAATGGACCGCACAGAAGCCCTGCGGTCCACGGAGACAGAGGATCCCGGCGGCCATCTTCAGCAGGTAAGTATGAAGACGCCGGACCGCCGGGATTCAGGTAAGCTCTGTGCGGGTTGTTTTTTTAACCCCTGCATCTGTGCGGGTTGTCTCGCGCCGAACGGGGGGGGGGGGGGGGGGGGGTTAAAAAAAAAAAAAACCCGTTTCGGCGCGGGACAACCCCTTTAAGGCTGTATAGCTCTGATGTTGGAAGACATTCTTTGGGGTTCTCTTACTGTATATTGCCAGCCTCTCTGCTGTCGGCGCCTATCCAAGGTGTCACCTCAGGCAGTACTGGCTTTAGCCAGCATATAGCGCCGTTGTATAATGGCAGAAAAAGAGTAAGCCCCCTAGGGAAACCAGGATACAAATTGGATTGGAAAGGGTTAAATCATTTTTTAGCCATTTTTTAAAGCACCAAATTCTTCTAGAACTTTACAGCATTGAATTACAACTATAAATAGTCACTTATTTGAGAAATCCCCATTATTCTACCAAATTGAAATATTCATTATTTATTATTTTACACTAGCCATGCAAGCTGTTTGACACACTGCATCCGTCTCTTCTGCTATTAGCAAAATAAATGTGATCTTTGTGAATGTTTTTCTTTTCAGACCAGAATATAATTTAAAGGGAATATTTATTCACCCAGCGTGTGTTTCTTTAGCAGAGTTTGGCCGAACTGGCTCAATACACAAAAATGGTTAAAAGGTCACTGCAAGACTCCTTCCTCTCACTTAGCTCTCTATGACTGTGAAAAATAAATCTCACCCATCCATCTCACTTTGAAGAGGAATGCTTAAGTAAATCTATGCCTGTAGAATGTTAAATGTGATCTGGTGTCAGAGACCAATCATTATCAGAATTGTTCACCGACAGACGTTTTCAACCTAATCTATAGGAGTTTTTTTTTTTTTTAATTTTTACAAAAAAACTACTTATAAAAAAACATGGTAAATTTTCAGTGGTGACACAAGTGAAGCACACCATTGAAGTCTTTACTTTTATGGTTTAATATGGCCCTCTGGTTGCTGAGGGAACCACCGTGTCAACGGGGCAGTGACGCAGAAGACCATTGACAGGTAATATAAGATGCCCTCTGGTCCCTGAACACAATTTTGTCCAAACATCTTTCTTTAGAAAGATCCTTAACCCCTTAAGGACCAAAGTGTTTTGGTCCTAAAGGGCCAGACACTTTTTAGGCACTTTACCCATGTGGTGGTTTTACTGCTCTATTTTTTGCTGCATTTTATTTATGTGACATATAGGGCTATTTTTATTATTTTTTTTACTGCCCTTTTCCCCATTTTTTAGTTTTGTTGGGGGTAAAAAGCTAACAAAATAGATTTTTTAAAATTTAAAGTTTTTGTAAGTTAGTATATTTAAAATAAAGTATGGGAATGGGTTCTCCATTTTGTTTTGGATGTTTTGATATATAATATGTATAGTTTTGGATTACAGGGCACATATGGTAATGGTTTTGGTTGGTGTCGTCTGTGGGTCATTCTCTTTTTTTATGTATATATTTTTATTCTATTCTGTAATTTTTTTACTTCTTTTTGTAGCTATTTTCTTACTATCTATGTCCCCCCATGACCTCATATAAGACCTCTAGGGGTCAGCCACATTTTTTTTTATTTCATACTTTTCCACTGTAGCTGGGGCATCCATAGTAGATAAATGTTAAAAAGTTCCTTCCTTGAGAGGATACATCACTAGCTAGACACATACAATTTGTCTATGGAGACATTAGGGAATTTTTGAGCATTAGGTATCTTAATTTAAGACCAACAAAGGGTAATCCTGATAAAAAAAAATTGCAAGAAAAAGCCAGTTGGATTTCTGTGCTTAATTTTTTGTGTTTTAAAGGAGTTTTCTGAGCACAAAATGGAAATTCTGAAAATCCTGAAATCTACCAAATATCCTTAAGTAGAGTCAACCTATACCTTTTATCTGCTGCTCTAGACCCTTTTCAGCCACTGATCTTCCACTGTGTTTACATGCATTGCTTCCACAGAAAACACAGCAGCAGACTCCCATGCAGCAGTGAAGCTCCGCCCACAGCTCGCAAGTCCTATAACTTACTAGCACCAGCCTCACTCTCAATGAAGTGCCAGAGAGCTGCTGAAGCAGACAGACAGGAGCTTCCAGCACTCTGAACTGCACATGAGCAATACGGTGCAGTGTTTCTGCCCCTGTCCTCCCATCATGCACTGCTCACAGTATGTTGGAGCCTATGGAGATGGGAGGACATAGCAAATATGAACAAGACATCAGAGGAAGTAGAGATATTTTTTTAGCGGAGGGTCATGTGACATCGATAGAAAATGGAGATTAACTAGACCAGGTTCAGTGCACCTATTATGAAATTACTTATTGGGATGACATACTTTAGATTTTTAAATGTTAGTCTGTACCCGGAATACCACTTTAACCCATTCAGTGGCAGGTTAAGTAGTCTTCAGCACATTTCAACACTGATTTTTAGGAGATTTTCTGGGCGTGCCACTAAAGAGGTTAATAGTTAGTTCTGAGGGATTTTAATACACAGCCTTCATTTAGAAATTTTTCATTGTAGGTATAAGTTTTCTGTGAGTGTCCTTCTCCTAGTTACCGACAGGACAGGACATCCGGTCCTGTCCATAAGAGAAGCAGTGTGTGCAATAGTAGCACAGCGCCTCCACTGACAGTGGGCCAGATAAGGGTACCAAGCGTCAGATCCCGTCCATTAACTGTTCCAGAGGTTGAGTCATCAATTGAAAAAAAATCCTGAACACCCCTTTAAAACAACCATTAAGTCAGAAGATGGGAGCTGAAGAACACATGCAATTAACCCCTTAGTTAATTAGTAATGTAGGATTAGAACCTGTCTTCTATTTTTCTCATAGGGGAAAAAAGGGTTTTAGAAGCATCCAGTATGTCTCACGGTTCAATAGTTTCCTACAGTGGTCGCCACCTCCCGGTGGATAAGGGACTTAGTCAATACCTTGTACTTGTAAAGCAGACATATCACCATTATGAATATGTGAGAAATGAAACAAAACTGCTGATGTGTTTCTGGCATTGCCAACATTAGAAATATGTCTTTTGACCTTGACTTCTAAACTACATAATGTGCAATCAACACACTGCAGCTTGTAACTGGCACATGAAATAAGATATATAACACTGTGGGTCTTGCAGTTTATGTATTGCTTTCTATCGTATGTGATATTGTTGTTGGAAGACTGAAATTTTCTGGAGACATTAAAAAGGTTTTGTCATAAAAAAAAAATTCTATACTTACCTATTCCTCCTCAGGCAGTCTACTTAACACATCTTCTACTCACTGATCTTCTCCTGGCTCCTGCAGTCCCCCAGGTCACCTAACCTTCCTGTTATGCTGCGGCTTTCTTCTTCCTGCAGGTCAGTGTAGGCTACGTCACTGCCTAGCAGGGAGCACCTACTGCTATGTCGGGCTATTGCCAAGACAGCGTGCATGTCAGTATAGGAAGACTCGTGGCGAGACAGCGCACATGCACAGTCTTGGCATTAGTCCGGCATAGCAATCTGCACTCCCTGCTAGTGATTTAGTGTACATTGCTCTGTAGGAAGGAGAATGCGGCAATGTACGCTTAGTCACCGGAAGAAGAATCCGGACGGCTGAAGGTGATGTGATCCAGGAACTGCAGGAGCCAGGAGAAGATCGTGGGGAGAAGGTGCGGTAAGTAAACTGCCTAGGGAGGAATAGGTAAGTATTGATTTTTTTAATGAAAGAAAATCCCTTTAAAGAAGACCCGTCACCTCTCTATTTTAGTAAGGGTGATTTCCCACTTGCATTGGGGATTCCACTTCCCCGCTCAGTTCGGTGAGCAGGAAAGAGGAATCCCCGCTGCCAAATAATTCCGTCTCTGGACAGAATCAAACAGCGCCGATTGGAACACATTGATTATAATGGGGTCCATTCGCTTTCCTCCCAGTAGCACTTTTTCTTCCGGTATTTTGAGCCATATCTTTGATGGAACCTCTGACCGTAGGCTCAGACGCACATGGGAAACCGGCCAAAATTCTTGCCTTCCTAATAAAATAATTCTATAGCTTTTTTCTTCTTTTTTTTTTTTTTTTATAAATCTCTGCATTGTGCTGTTCCTCCATTATTCCTCTTAGTAATCTATGAATAAATTGACATTTGTGTGCTACCATACTTATTGGCAAAAGGGTGTGTCCTTACACAGTCTAATACAGTCAGCATTGATTGGATAAGAAGACAGTTTACCATAAAAGCTACCATAAAATGTCATGTTAAAAAAAAACAAGGAGAAGGGTGTGACCTGGCATAAAACGGAGAGAAAAGAAGACAGCTGGTCCTAATTAGCCATTTAATAGCCATTCTATTCCACGAAAAGGGAGTATCAGACACGCATGTGAACTGCCATTGCGAGCGCAAACATAACATTACTATGTGCTGACACTTGCATATCAGCCTGATTATTGCCATCTCCAAGCCTTGTTCATGCACAAATACACTCCATTGTGGCCAGCATATTTGCACATACATTCGTCTGTCGAAGCCCATATACTTCTGGAGAGAAATTTATGATCAAAAGTATTTTCAACTGTGGGTCTGATTATGTTGTTTATTTGCTAAATCAATGCGGACTACAATACATAAGACGTACTAGCCAAACTTTAAGCTGCATTCATGAATAGCTGATTCGGTGCGGATCTTCACCAGATTTCACCCTTTTAACTAAATTCGAATTGAAGGGGTGGAATTTTCTGCAGATGGGCACCAAAATCTGTGATAAAATCCTAAGAGCCAGGGGAAATAGACACAGATATAAAACTAAAATTGGCGTTTTGGAAAAGAGCTTATGAAGACTCCTCTTCATTAAACATGGGGGTGATTTCGATTCCATTACTATCACTGCAATAGAGCAGATACCTTGAAATCTGCCCAGCCATTCTACTGATAATGAGAATAATGTGTCATGTTCCGGCTCGTCATCTGTCACAAAACCAGTCGTATCTTTCTGTGTTACAGTTCTGAATGGCTTATGCATTTGTCTGTCAAATAAGAAGAGTAGGCTTGCTAATAGTAATCAGAAGAATCTCAGGAAGAAAACACAAAAGGGGAGGAAAAACACATAAATGAGCACAACAACATGGAAGCATTTGAAGACCAAATTGCCTTCAATGTATGGGAAAAGTAAGCCCATAGCCTAGGTCACGGGAATACTCAAAACCAGGCTCAAAATCCAAATGAAGAAAGTAAAAATGGCTACTACAGGCACTATTCCCGAAAATAGAACTGACGAATGTATTGTTAGGATAATTGGAATAAAAGATTAATTTATGAAATTACAAAAGCAAAAAAAAACAAAACGAGCTATGCGTTTCAACTCCGGAATAAATTCTTCCTCAGGCGTAATAGTAATGAATTTCATTAGCTGCATATGGTTGGGAGGGTTTAAAGACTTCTAAATATAACATAAATTGCTCATTCTTTATATTTTAATTAATAAAATAATAGTTTTGTAGTTGAGCATTGTGGAATTAGGTATTTTTTGCCTGAGGGCATTAGGAGTTTAGGGTTTAATAAGCATTTATGGCACCTTATCTATTCTCCAACTATATTTCAATGAGAAATAAATTAAAAATCTAGTTTAAAAAGTTGCATTTTAGGGATATTTTTTTCTACATAAATGGTGCGGATTTTGATGGGAATTTACTGTGTTTTTTTCCACTACAGAAAATCAGATTTGTGAGATTGCAGCCTTAGGCCTCATGTCCATGGGGAAATTCAGGCGTGCACGGTGCAGAATCCCGCAGTGGGTCCCTCCTGCCCCTCAGACATGAGGCCAAGAAAATAGATAATACTCACCTGTCCGGACGCTGCGGATCTCTCCTCCGTCATGGTTGGATCTTCTTTCTTTGGCCTGGTGGATGTGCTTTTGCTTTTCCACAGTCCCGCGGCACAGGTGCGGGTGTGCCGTGGGATGGAACGGTTTCCATAGGCTACAATGAAAGCCGCGGGAGCCGTCCGTGGGGGAAACCGCACAAAATTGATACCCTATGGGCACTGATCATGCGTGCGAGAGACCCGTGCGATTTTACTAATTCTATTTTGCCTGTGGATATTGGGCCTTAAGTTGCCCATATACAGTTGACTAAAGTTAATGGAAATGAATGACTTGAACCAGAATGATGGTAAATACAGTGATAGCAAAAAATCACTTTTGCTGACTGATGAGAAACTGTCATCTAGAAAGAAGCTGATAGTTGGGCAAAAGGTCTTCCCAGAAATACGTATCTCCCAATGCCATTGGACATGTATAACCAGTTTGAATAACGGTTACAGCCAATATGGACTAAAGTCTGCATGGCTGCATCTGCAAAACATTCGCAACAACTGTTCAGCCATAAATCTGGCCATCTTTGGACCAAATGTGTACATTTTACATTTGATCAATCATTTGGAACCCCCTATGCAGATCAGGCACAAAATGTTGAAGAAAATAACACAGAATGCCATGTTATGCTGTCTGGGAAAATATCGGAGGGCAGAACGGAAGCTAGACAGCCCTCTGTTATAGTCTATAGGGTTCATCTAATGCCATTCATTTCCATCATAGGACAAATCCGGCTTTCTGTTTGCTTGCTCCGATGGTACAGAAAAATAGAAACCTCAATGCAAATATGAAGCCAGCCTGAGTTTAAAGATATTTCACTTTTGAGTTACACAACAATTTCTCTATTCTGATACAAAACTGAATTCAGAATTCTGTTGTTTTCCTTATAACACGGTGGGAGCTCAGTTGGCAATTATCCAGTAAAATCTTAGCAGTAAGTTGTACTTTTATGCGAAACTTTTTGGTTCTTTCAAATGTGTAACCTTTATTTAACTATGTTAATGTGCATAACTGATTCACCATGAAAATGTAATGAGCATCACAGAGAACGGTTTCATGCTAACCTTTGAAGAGGCAGCCTACTGTTGGGTTTCAATGGAGGTATAGACATTTGGGTTTCAGACTTGGATCGCCTGTATGATTGGCAAGTAGATGAGACAAGATCTTTGATAGAACAGTTGAAATTTTAACCATAAATGATTGACAACATATTTAGGTGTAACATAATAGGGCATAGACATTTGGAAATAGTTTACGGACGCTGCCACAAAAAATAGTGTGTAACAAGTGTAGTAACCTCTGTATATGTTCCAGCATTAAACTGTGACAACGATTTCCTGTCGAATATAAGACAGCAGCCTGGTTGGAAACTGAAGGCAAGTAAACAAGAAAAACCTAGAAAATAATACAATAAACGTGTTCATTGGTGGACTCTTTGTTCCACAGATCCCAACGAGGCCACAACACCTGGTTTTTGACTATTGAACCTGTGTGTCCAGCCTCTTCTTATGAAAAAGTAATTAAACATGGCATGTCAACTGAGGTCAAGGGTTAATAATAGAGATGAGCGAACCTACTCATTTCGAGTAATTACTCGATCAAGGACCGCGATTTTCGAGTACTTCCGTACTCCGGGTGAAAAGATTCGGGGGGCGCCGTGGAGTTAGTGGAGGCGTGGCGGAGTGGGGGTAGCAGCGGGGAACAGGGGGGAGCCCTCTCTCTATCCCTCTCCTCCCCACTCCCCGCTGCAACCCCCCACTCACCCACAGCGCCCCCCAAATCTTTTCGCCCGAGTACGGAAGTACTCGAAAATCGCGGCGCTCGGGTGAAAAAAGGGCGTGGCTGAGTAGGTTCGCTCATCTCTAGTTAATAACAAAATCATTGAAGTTCAAAGCCTGATATTGGAGCCAGTCAACAGAACTTTTATTTTCTCTTTAAATTAGTCTATAACTATAATATTTACAATTTTTTTCAATTATTTGAAAATAGACTCAGTATGTACTGCAGATGTTTTAGTCCCGAATCACTTCTACATTTTAACAATGCTAATGTACTTAGTTTTAAGGGCTATGTGAACTTCTACAACCCATATTATTTTATTTGTTCACTGCATCTAAAGTAAAATTAATGAATTGCAGTCTTGTATAAAACCACCAAACTGTTTTGTGCATACAGCTCTTATTTAGACTTAGGTCTCATGCACACGGGCGGATTTGAATTGTGGAATCCACAATCTGCACCTACGCGGGAGATCCGTTGTATAAGTCACCCATAGGAGAGCATGGAGCGTCCTCAGCTCCACGCATACATGTGGATTTGACTTGCAGATTCCACAAGTGAAAAATAAATGGCAGAATGCTCTATTTTAGCGCGGATTCCATGTGGATGGGATCCATGGACCTTTATGGAAGCGTTCCATCCGCAATGCATCTGCAATTACATTGTGGATTTGTAGGCGGATACTTCTCAGGTTGCTGGGAGACCAGGCAGGGAGATTGGGGAAGACACCATTGGGCTTGGTATTTTTTTTCCCATGCGGATGATCCGCTGTGCATCCGCTTACATCTGCCCGGAAAAACCATTGAATCCACGATTTCCCATAAGCATTTAAAATTCATTTACGCAATGACTCCAGGTCATGACAGCTGAGCGCTGCCTCTGATTGGTCACAGCGCTCAGCCAATCAGAGGCAGCGCTTTCTGGAGGCGGGGATTTTTCAATCCCTTGCCACCAGAATACAGATGAAGAGTGACAGGGATGAGAAGAAGAGCTGGATAGCGCTTCTAGGTGAGTTTATTTATTTTTTTTAACAGCTAAAAGGTGCCTACCCACTAGCGTTGTTTTTTTCTTGCGCTACGAGAGCAAGTGAAAACACATGCCTCGCAGCGCAAAGAAAACGCTGCAATATCGCTAAATGCTTTCAATGGGGCCGGCAGCAGCAGCGCCAGCCCCATTGAAAGCATAGGGAGTATAACATGGACTTCTGCCACAGCTGTGACAGGGGTTTCCTTTATCCCTGTGGGGAACGCAGGAATAAAGGAATTATTTGCCACATCTGTCACAGCTGTGGCAGAAGCCCAGGATGCTATCCCATTGCTTTCAATGGGGTCGGCGCTGCTGCAGCCCCATTAAAAACAGTGGGTTGTTAGGAACCCCCACAGCGATGATTCTCGGGGAAGGGCTTAAAATATAATCCCTTCCCCGAAAATCATCCCTAGATGGTGAAAAAAAAAATTATATACTCACCTCTCCGCCGCTCAGGCTCGTCCTCCAACTGGCTCCCCGGCACTGCTGGGAAACACTTTCAGTCAGCAGGGATTTAAAAATCACCACCTCCTGAGAGGGCTGTGCTGATTGGCTGAGCGCTCAGCAAATCACAGGCAGGGCACAACCATTCATCAATATGGACTTTGCCCAATCAACATAAAGCCCAAGAACAAACATCTCAATTTTTTAGCACTCCTCCTACCTTTGGTTGCTTTGTGGGAGCTGTGAATGTCACACAGAATGGTTCCTGTTGGTGCAAGTGGGTTGGAGTTAGAACATTATTTTATGTAATGTTTGTATCTTTTAATTAATTTATTTTTGGTCTATAACTATTATTTTTTCTTGGTGCTGGAAAATGATGGGATATCATGATCTGTGCACTTCCTACAGTACTCTACCTATGGGGGATTACTTGAAGGAGAGAGATCATGTCCTCTTCCATATGACAGCTAAAGGAGCCCTGAGCGTATGCATAATTAATTCAGCTCATTTTGATTGGCTGGGTAATAAAATCAGCCCAATTTTCACCAAATCGAATCAGGTAAGTCCACATTGATTTTTGGGTGAAAATCACGCAAAAATATGATTTCCCATAATGCCTGCTAGAAAGGTCTGTTTGCAGCCAATCAGTAACCAGGGCACCTTGATGATGTCACCAAATGTGTCCTCCATCTTGCATATGGGCAGCAGGTTCATAGGATGCCTGCATCACTTGACCTAGCCGTGTATAACATAGGCACAGTGTAACCAGCAGCCATTTTACAGTTAAGCACAGGACAGAAAAGCTACACCAGGTTTATATACCTATACAAAACTTGGTCTGTTAGGCACAGATATTCTTCAGGGGATATATTGCTGCAAGTGTGAAAGCTTGTATACTGGGGTTATATTAGAGAAATCAGAGAAAGAAGTCGCATCACGTTTATATTTCTATTTAACACGTGGTTTGTTGTTAGGGACAGATATTCTACAGATAATATATATTGCTGCTGAGTGTGAGAGCTTATATACCAGCAGAGAACTTAAACAGGGTTCCATTGCAGGAAACAGAAAGAAGCTGCATCACATTTATATGTATATACGAAGAGTGGTCTGAACATTAGGGGAGGGTATATTTCTGCTGCTGTCAATGTATATAGCAGCAAAAAAGATAGACAAACTACGCTTTGGTGTGGTGAATGTTGCAGTTCTCTGTTTTTTGCGTTCCTTTTAACTCCGTTATAAAACAGGACTAGACGGACACAAATGCCTCCTTCCTTTCCCCACCATCATATTTCATTTTATTTTGTACTGTAATTTTATTTTGAATTGTTATTTTATTAGATTTGGATGGCCCTCATTTTATACATCTTCTCCTTTTTTATTATTACTACATTATTTGATGTAGAACCATTATTCAGTGACCTTTCATTATTCCCTTATTATATATGTCCCCCCCCCCCCCTGGTCTCCTTAATCACACTTTTATCCCCTTTTATCCATACCACTCATTGGTTTTTATGTATTATTCTATAATTACTTTTATCACTTTTTAGGGTTCCCCTTTATGTCTCATCTTCCCTCTCATTTTATTCTTTGCCTTTTACCACTTTATACCATTTTGATTGTATTTCTTATCAGCATTTTTACTTTGTTTTTATAAAATTGTGTGTTATTTTGTCTGTCATCCCTTATTGTATTCTTTGTCTTTAACTCTTTATATCATTTTGTGTTGATTATTAGCATTTTTACCTTGATTCCGTGCGTGACTGAAAGAGTTGATTTTATATACTGTGAGTGCACCAAACTATCTTGAAGTGCAGGATCCACAGTGGTCTCTTCTACTTTACATATGCCTTGTTTGCTATTTCAGATGCCTTTACTTTTAGCTAAGACCCCTCATATATTTGAGCAAATTAGTGTGAAAAATTTTGTATGAATGAGTTCCATGCTCATTTGCCATTTCCGGTCTTTGGTCAACAGTGGTGGAGCTTTCATGACAGTTGGGCACATATGTTACTGTCTCAGAAATGGGGATTATTATTTTGTAACCCTTGAAATGAGTTTCAGAAGTAACATTGTTTTATTGGTTAACTTCATTAATAAACCCATGGAAGACTTCATCTAGTCATATGTTCCTGCACCCCAGACCACTTGCACTTGGTACATCTGATCTTCTGGATCACAGGGGGTCGGCCCCACATAACTCCCTGGTGAAGTAACTGACCCACCTCCCTATGGTGCACTATTTTATGTATATTCATCTAAGGTAATCCCTGAGCGCTGTCTGCTTTTCTTGTCTTTCCCTGATACATGCTGCCCCCAGACCGTTGGATTGGGTGGTTGTGATTGGCACTCTGCTTTGGATGTCTGCGCTGGACAGGGATTTACCCTAACCCATTGAGGTGTATTATTAAGGCTATGTGTAGTGTGGCGCCCCGCTATCAGTGGCGACCCCACCATACCAGGTGAGTCTGTTCCTGCATTATACTTATTTGTTTGATTTTGGGAGTGCTGTCCACTTTTGCACATATGACACTTGTGTACATGTTATCCCAGTCATAAGGGATCACCATATGGTTACAATTTGCGCGACTACAATCAAGCAGAGTATATTGTAACTTAACTGTGACCAATACAAATCCTGGCAACTAGATACAATCCCGCAAGTTATGTATTTTGAAAAAATGCACACTAAAAATATGGTATAATAAATGACACTGGAATATAGGAGCAAATCCTAATGACAATATGCCAATTCCACAAATGTATCACAGATGAACTTTAGCATGAGAACCCACAAAATATGTAATATATGAAGAATACATAAAGAAAAATAAAAAATAAATCCCCATGGCAAAAAAACAGTTTTGCATAGCTGTCAAATGAAACAGCATGTCATAGGGAATACGTCCCCCCAGATATCCCATAAATCAAGCATGCAACACAAAAGAAGTGTAGGAAAATATGTGAGATAGAGCATGGCCAGGAGAAAAGAAAACTTTTCCTCTTTCTCCCCCCATTCCCTCACACTCCTTACAAGAACCCAGTAAAGAGAAGTTCCTCATTAAAGGCCTTTTTACACACAAAGATAATCTTTCAAATGACTGTAAGGGTGCATTCACATGAACGTATATCGGCTCGGTTTTCACGCCGAGCCGATATACGTTGTCCTCATGTGCAGGGGGGGAGCCTGGAAGAGCCCAGGAGCAGGAACTGAGCTCCCGCCCCCTCTCTGCCTCCTCTCCGCCGCTCTGCACTATTTGCAATGGGGAGAGGCGGGACGGGGGCGGGGCTAATTCAACCCACTTAGCCCAGCCCCCGCCTCGCCTCCTCTCATTGCAAATAGTGCAGAGGGGCGGAGAGGGGGTGGAGAGGAGGCAGAGAGGGGGCGGGAGCTCAGTTCCTGCTCCTGGGCTCTTCCAGGCTCCCCCCCTGCACATGAGGACAACGTATATCGGCTCGGCGTGAAAACCGAGCCGATATATGTTCGTGTGAATGCACCCTAAGATTGAAAGATTTAGCATTTTATTTGCATAAAGTGTTAATGGCCATTAACACTTTATCATCTTGATTTGCATGTAAAAGGGCCTACATGAGTTATTTGCAGAGCCCAGCATTTGTTTAAAAACACACTCAGAGGTGCAAACAGCTGCATTCACATTCCGTTGTTCTCTCCCAGCTAGTGTAAACATGCCACAGGGAGAACAAAATGCAGTCTATTGAAAGATAAATGTGTTTGCTTAATCTTTCAGTGGCTGAACGATGGATTTTAAAGCCCCATTCACACACAACGCTTATCACTCAAATTATGTCCTTTGAGCGCTAATTCTTGCGTGTAAATGCTACCATTGTTTGCTTTTTGTCCAAATGAGGATTTTTAGTTGAGTTTAAAATCCATCATTCATCCGGAGAACTGATCGCAGGGACTGCACGCTGTGATTCTCCCTATCTTTTTCATTAATTTTGAGCGATCATCTATGCATGTAAACAGGGCTTAAGTTAACCTTAAAATCATCCTTCAAACGAAAGTGCATGATGCCTGCATTTACATGTAACAATTATCGCTCATTTTCGGCCATTTGAACGAATTTTGGGCACTAATCATTGTATGTAAAAGGGCCTTAAGTCCAAATGTGGTTTTTCTTGTCTTGATTATACAGCAATATTTTTGGCCTCATTTAAATGAATAAAGTTGTAGAAATTTCTACAATTAATCTTGATTATCCTAACTTTGCAAGTTTTAGACTAAAAATTGGGGGAAATTTACTAAGCCCAGCATTTCCTGAATCGGACTCAAAAAGATTTCCCCCAGCAAACTGCGCACTGAATACATGAAGAGGCCCATTCCTCTTAATGTATTCAGCAGATCCCTGGTAGCTCTCTGTGCCTTCACAAAATTTACACCTGCTCCTGACCAGGCGTACATTTTTGCCATAATTTACACCAGTTTGCTGTCATAAATTATTCACAAATCTGTCAGTCGAGGCTGGCCATGCCCCTCCCGAAAGCCCCACCGACTTTACAGAAAAGTGTCAGGGTCTGCGCAGGAGGAAAAAAGTTGCAAATTATTGAATCATAAGATAGTAGAGTTGGAGGGGACCTCCAGGGTCATCGGTTGCAACCCACCCTCATTGCAGAATCGCTAAATCATCCTAGACAAATATTTGTCCATCCTCTCTTTAAAGACTTCCATTGAAAGAGAACTGACCACCTCCCGTGGTAACCTGTTCCACTCATTGATCACTCACAAGTGTTTGCATAGGCTTGTTAGTAAATGCCCCGCATTGTCTTACTAACCTTCTAATTCTTCCCATTTCTAATACAGATGTAAATAAATTATATTTATGGAAAGCAGTAAAAAAAATGGACTTTCTTTTTATTAAGCGTGTTACATTATTTAGCTTTTTAAAGTCCTATTCAGTAAAACTGTTGTGCTGTTTGCATTCGTCCATATTTTGCATTAAATTGAAGTGTACTGACTTTCTTCACTAAAACATAACAGATGTCCTTTCAAGCTCTATTACTCATTACTTGAATACTAATCCATACACATTATAAAAGCTCACATCTCTTGTCTGCATCTAAGACTTGCAAACCACTTCACTGAGTTTCACATAAACGTTTATAGCTTAAGGTCACCTATTTGATAATTGACTTACTGATATATATCTTGTTAATCTGATAAAAGGTAATATAGAGTAATATGTGCAAGAATAAAGTTTCATTGTAGCCCAAAATGCTCTTAAAAGTGCACAAGTGTACATGAGCTAAATATATTCGCTGCCCACAAATTCATCTGATGTGCCCCGATCACAACTCTTATTCACCTCCTTCACGCCCAAACATATGCCAGAATCGTGCATAGAAACTTTTATTACTCCGTTTAGCCCAGAGAGACTTTTAGAGGAACGGATCTACATTCCAGTCATGTCAATGAACATTAACGGACCAATGGCATCAGTCCCAAGTATAGGAATGTTAGCCCAATGTACTGACTAATATAGGTTTCACAATCCTGTGGCTGCTTACATTTTCCCTCATTGTGACAACATGTAGCTAAGTGCAGGCTGTGGTTGCCATGTGAATACTGAACACTTTACTGGCACTTGAAAAGTTTTTGCTAGACCCTGCTCATATTTTGATTGGGAATAGAGCCAGAGCTTATTGCAGCATTCAAGTTTTCTAATTATTCCTATTCATAAGAATCATGCACTTTTTCCAAGGCTGGAAGATAAAACAGTGAACGAAAAATGCAATTATGATTGCTTGATGCAATATTGCTTTAAATTAATGTTTTTTTCTATACATAACATTAAGATGTCTTAAACCCCCAAAGATTAGGATAACTTAGATCAAAAGTGAAAAAAAGTTGACAGTCATCACTAGAGGCATAACTTGAAGCTCCTGGGCCCCAATGCAAAACCTGTAACAGGGCCCCCAACTATAATGCTTTATTCATAGTACTGGGCTCCCTATATGGAGAAGAGAGGCCTTATGGGCCCTCTAAGGCTCCTGGGCCCGGGTGCAACTGCATCCCCTGCATCCTCTATAGTTACGCCCCTGGCCATCACCATTGCTCTTGCACAACACTATGGTAGCTTTACTGATAGATAATTATCTGGGGAACAGTTTTTTTTTCATTTTCTGCTGCATGAGGTTTTAGAACTATTTCTATATACTTCTGCATTGCTGATTCCAAATCTAAAATCTGTTTTTTTTTGTGCATGCTCTAGTTTTCATGCAATTTTAATTTTCTTTGTTACGATGAATGGCACTCATTGGTTTTTAAATCTGAGTTAAAGGGCAACGACGCTTGGATTGAATATAAGGTAATTAATGTTTTACAAACATCACTTTTACGTAATTGTAGTTGTTTTTAAATGTAAAAAATTATCTGATAAAAACACCCTGTTATTTAGTTTTTTTAGATTGAATCATGGCTTCTTCGAGTAGGCATAAATGTGAGAATAGTCCTGAAACCTTCTGTTATATATGTGGCTGCTACACATTTTAATGTCAAAGGCGCTATGTTTCATCATTTGTGACACGTGCATTTATTGCCTATTTTCAAGTTCCCCTTGGCGATCAAGACAAGAATTAGGCTCCTCCTATTGTGTGTCACAATTCGTGACTGGACAAAAGGAAAAAGCAAAGGCATGCCTTTCATATTCCCATGGTGTGGTGTGAACCCAAAGATCACAGCAGTGACTGTTATTTCTGCCTGACCAATACAAAGGGCAAGAAAAAACAACATATGATCACATATCCTAATATTCCTTCAGCAATCCAACCTATCCCACACTCTGAGACATTCCCGATTCCAGTTTTCAATGGTTTTGTCTCTCCTATGGACAAAGAAAGTGAACATGGTGATCAAGGGGGTTTTGATAAGATGCATGAGGAAATCGTTCAGTCATTCACATTCATTGTATAAGCGAAGGAGAGCGACTGAATGAGCGCTATTTAAGCTGAACGATATGTGAACGAGCCAACAATGATTTTTATGCCGGCTTTAAATGAAAGATGGACAAAAATGAACGATCATCATTCATCATTCGGTCGTTGGCGCTCATTTGAATGCTTTTTGAATGATAATCGCTACGTTTAAAAGGGCTTTAGCTCCATTCACTAGCCCAGCACTGATTGGCTATGAGTTTGCGACTATGCACTGAGTTGATTAACCCAATATGTGCTGTATGCTAAACTAACGCACCACATATAAAGCATAACGCAGTGAGCAAAATACATTCAATAAACACTTCAAAAGCACAACTACATAGTATAAACATTATCAAAACACAAATACATATTATAAAACTTTGGAATATAGAAAAAAACTTCTTTGGGGTGACAGTGTCTCACTCCGGGATACCCCACATACATAATCTAGAGGCTTTACATGACTTAACAGTACCATCATTTAGTTTATGGTATTGTGGGGACGTAACAGGTTCCCTTTAAGGTGCCTCCTATTTCTAACCAGTTAAGCTTCCATGACGTAATTGAGCTTCATAGACTGGCTGATGTTTAGCTTCTATGACAGACATTTATATCATGTGTCCTGTGCCCGCATGATCACTGTGGTGATTGACAGCTAAGCTCTTGCTGTAATGGCCATGATCAGTTCCCTGTTGTTTAACTCCCCAGATGCCACAGTCAATAGCAACCATGGTATTTAGGTAACTAGACGGAGGGATCCCCCTCTGTCCTCATTGGCCCCCCACAAATGGATTCACAGGATGCTGATGGGTAACCATGACAGCCCGAGGCCGAAGGAAGGCCCCCAGACATCCCACAGCTGTATGTCTATTAGGATGAGCCATCAACAACACCATTTAATAGATTGCTTTGCGGGCTTATACACATAGTAATTATTTTCTATACTAAGTTTACATTGTGACATCCCAAGTGGGTCTAAATAAAAACATAATTCATGTTAATAAAGTTTATTAAAAATGTACAGTTTAAAAAACAACAACTTTTTTTTCATTTTGTAGAAGTTAAGACAAATAAACCACATGCAGTATCAGGCCTGAGGCCTTAGTCAGACGGGGCGTTTTTTTCGCGCGATTTGCGCATGCGCATAGCGTCCGGCGATTTTTTAAAACCATTGCTTTGCAATGGTATCGGAAATATATCGGAATAAAACAAAATATATATACTCAACTGGTCCCGGCAGACGGAGTTCAGCCGCGGCCGCCGGCAGTTCTCCTGAACTGCTCTGAGTAGTATTCAGCAGCCGGGGCTTTAAAATCCCCGCCTGCTGAATGAGCTGCTTCTGATTGGTCACAGCCTCACCAATCAGAGGCAGCTCTCACTCACTGAATTCATGAATGGGTGAGTGAGTGCTGCCTCTGATTGGCTCAGTGCAGGGACCAATCAGGGGCAGCTCTCAGCTGTCATTCATGAATGGGTGTGAGTGAGAGCTGCCTCTGATTGGTGAGGCTGTGGCTAATCAGAGGCAGCTCATTCAGCAGGTGGGGATTTTAAAGCCCCGGCTGCTGAATACTACTCAGAGCAGTTCAGGAGAACTGTCGGGCGGCCGTGGCTGAACTCCGTCTGCCGGGACAAGGTGAGTATATATATATTTTTTTATTTTTACACATTTCTGGATGAATTTCCGGGAAGGGCTTATATTTTTAAGCCCTTCCCGAAAATTCATCGTGCGATCGCTGGCAGCCCATTGCTTTCAATGGAGCCGGCTGTATTGCCGGCTCCATTGAAATCAATGGGCAAACATCGTTCTTCTCTGCCACAGCTGTTACAGCTGTGGCAGAGAAGAATGATTTGTCTAGTATATGCTCTCAATGGGGTCGGCGCTGCTGCCGCCGGCGCAATTGAGCGCATATAGAGAAGAGAACAGGAATCGCAGATCGCAGATAGATGCGATCTGCGATTTCTGTTCTATAATTTATTGGACGAGCGCATAAAAAGCGCTCATGTGTCCGATACCATTGCAAAGCAATGGTTTTATAAAATCGCCGGACGCAATGCGCATGCGCAAATCGCACGAAAGAACGCCCTTCTGACTGAGCCCTCACTGTACCCATGATGGCCCATATAATTACCTCCATACGGTCACTCAACAAAACCCATTATACCAAGACCAACATTACCAATAATAACACTATTTAAGGGGAAATAATCCTGCCACACCATAGTCATATATTACCACCACATAGTGATTAATACCAACATACAACGTGCACCTATGGATTTCTATTGGGAAATGCTGACCTATTTTATCTTTTTTGTACCGAAATTGGGGAGTTGCGGCTGCCCTCCAACTGGTCGTGCACGGCTGCCACCCATTTAACTTCTGTCCCTCCTATTAGACCATATAAATGGTGTCCTACCTTCCCTGCTATTATTTGTAGGCTTAGTTCCAGGAGAGGAGCATTCTTGGAGGTAGGTAACCATCTTTTGCAGGTTAAGATTAAAACCACCTGGTATTAGCGTTAGGAGGACCCATCTGAAAGCTTGGTCACCTGGACGTTGGTAGATGGGCCAATGTAATTTGATCAAAATTTATATGAAGAACCTTGTATTATTTATGTGGTTAGTTTATTTATTATAGGTATGTATATGTCTGAAAGCAAATGTATTTTGAGTGCTGTTGCCATTTTTTAGGTTTCTGCTTCTATAATACCAACATAGTGTCACTAAATAAAGATATTACAAAGATTAAAATTACCAATAATACTATATGAGGGCCAAATAATACCCAGAGACTGTGATCACATGATGCCACTATAGTGTTACTGAAAAAACACTATACAAAGACCAATATTACACATCCATACAGTGACCGTATAGTAGTATAGACTATATCAACACAGGCACTTTGCAGACTGTATAAATGATTGCAGTACCATTATATCCTCTGACTGAAGTTGTTCACTTTCCTTTTTTCTTCATCTGGCACAAACAGTCATGATGACTTCTGCTGGTCACAACTTATCTCTGCAGAATTAGATATAGACATCTTTGACACCTTAATTTTCTCCCCATCCATCATGCCCCAGATAGTGGTAATGCCACCTGAGGTATCCCACACAGTAATCGTATTCCCCTTTTTTTGCGTCCTGTAGGCTCCACATAGTACATGCAAGTTTTTGTATCCCACGCACAATAAAAGTTCTCCACTCAATAATAATGCCCCTCATATGCCCTCACTCAGTAATAATGCCCCATATAGGCCGCTACTCAGTAATTCCACTCCATAGACCCCTACTCAGTGATAATGGCCCATATGGGCCCCAGACCCCACTCAGTGATAATGGCCCATATGGGCCCCAGACCCCACTCAGTAATGGTTTCCCTCATAGGCCTCAGTCCCCCTCCACTCAGTAGTCTAGCCATTCACAGGCCCCAGGTCCAGCCTTCCCTCTACTCAGTAGTGGTGCCTGTTATATTTAGTAAGAGAAAAAAAGTTATATTTATCTGTGTCACTCCTCCCACTACTGGCTTCTGCTGTACGCGCCCGCACTAACACCGTTCACTCACAGAATTCTGGGGAGAGCAATCTTGTGATGTGTCACATGACCGTTCTACCTGGAATTCAGCAGGTGAACGGTGTGGGCTGGCAGCGTGAGGAGTGACATGGATGTTTATAAAGTTGGGGGTTTTTTTGCATTTCCACAAAAATTTAAAAAGATTTCCTCACCTCGACAGGACCCAGGAACCAACCAACCCGGCGTGGGTTGTATGGCCAGTTTCACATGTACCTTCTCTCATTTTTGAGATAGGTTTTTATATTTTTATGGATTTTGCCCTTTATATACTTCTTGTGGGTTTTGATTTAGTTGTTTGTTCAAATTGATAGCTTTATTTGTAGAGGGTTAGTTCACGAGTGAATAAAACAGCTTACCATAGTCTGTACCTGCGAAGTTTGTGTACTGTTGTGGTGCCTTACGTGTTTAACATTTTTTTGTTTAGATATTTCTATGACTTGAATGAAATATTTATTAAGTTGATTATTAACAATGTTTGAGTTTGCTTTTGCATTTTTTTCACACGCTATTTCTGGTTCTATCAATATTTATTACACCTAATACATTTTAGACTGGCCTTCACAAGGTTAGAACAAATATAAGCTGTAGAAGGGTTTTGTTAAGGCCTCATGTCCACGGCAAAATAACATTTAAAATCCGCAGCATTCCTCCCACACGCATGATCCGCACCCCATAGGGATACATTGGACACCCACAAGTAGTTAAATACTTGCAGATGTAATTTTCCCTTGAGGCGCAGATAGCGTATGCAGGAAATCACCAGCAGCATGCTCCATTTTAGTGCGGGTCTCCCGCGGGGACGGCTCCCGCAGGCTTCTATTGCAGCCTATGGAAGCCGTCCGGATCCGCGGCACACCCGCAGCTGAATTTCTGCTCTATGGTGTGGGTAATAGAGTGTAAAGCGTGCCAAGCACATCCACCGGGCCGAAGAAAGAAGATCCGGCCGCGACGGAGGGCAGATCTGCAGCGTCCGGACAGGTAAGTAATTCTTTTTAGGCCTCATGTCCGCGGGAACAGAGGGACCCGCTGCGGGATTCTGCATGAAGAATCCGCGGCGGGCCTGATTTTCCCCGTGGACATGAGGCCCAAGGATATTACTTTGATTTGTCTGGGAAGGTTTCTTGTGCAGTATGATTCTTTTTTAAAAACCTAAGACTAAAAGTTTTTTTTTTTTATTTTATAAATCAATAGTACAAGCAAATATACACTATGGCCCAGATTCACATTAGAAGCAATGAGATACTTTAGGACGCTTACTTCATCACAGATTTGATGGGGATAGGATGCAGATTTCATATAGATCCCACATTAATTCCGCGTGAAAAACGCTATATGAACATACCCTAATAATAAGTGTTTTATCTCACCACAGTCCCAGATTCACATCTAAAGTGCTCAGTACTGCTGCAAAGTATCCTCCTTGTGACAGTCACATCTGTGTGTCTCTCCCTGTCTTGCTTCCTTCCCCTTTCTTTTCCTCCTCCACTGCCATATACTTCTAAAGACTTCAGCTGTAATCAGATATGCTTGTGTAAGTACCTTTGTATACAGATTTCATCAGTTTATGCAGGTGGTGGGGGACATGAGTGACAAGAGGAGAAGCAGGTAATTTTCTGTAATAAGCTATATTACAAAGTTTCTTATGTATACTTGCATTATTGCTTTATAAAAAAGACTTTGAGACGATTATCTGTTCAGTCGCATCCAACCTTCGGTCACTCCATGGATCAATGTTCTCCATGCATTCATGTCTTTCATTGATTCTTTCAGTTCCACGATTGACATGTTTGTGGTGGCCTTAATTGCATGTAGCCATCTTGTTCTTTGTCATCCTGATCTTCTCTTTCCACTGACCTTGCCCAGCATCAGTTTCCAGTGAGTTAGCGCGCATCACATGTCCAAAACAAGAGAGCCGCTGTTGATGATTTTGCCATCTAGTGATTTTTTTGGTTTGACACGATCTAACACTACCTTGTTTATTGTCATGGCGGTCCAAGGTATCAGTAGCATTCTCCTCCAGCACCAGAGTTCAAACGCATCAATTTTCCTTCTGTCTGTTTTCCTGATCGTCCAACTTTCGCAACCATGCGAAGTTATGGGAAAGACGATTGCATTGACCAGTCTGGTTTTTGTTGCAATGCTAATATCCTTGCTTTTCCAGATCTTTTCCATTCCTTGCATTACATTCCTACCGAGTGTTTTCCGTCTCCTGATCTTAGACCCAGATTGCTCATTGCAATTGATTTTGGATCCATGGAAGATGAAATCTTCGACCATCTTGACTTCTTTGTTGTTAATTTTTATGTTCACTGTACCGTTGCTTACCACGGTCATGACTTTTGTTTTCTTGCTGTTGAGGTACAGTCCCATGCATTCGCTTTCCTCTTGCACTTGTTGGTTAAGGTATTCCAGGTACCTTTCACTTTCTGCAAGCAGGGTGGTATCATCTGCATATCGGAGGTTGTTGACATTTCTGCCACTGATTTTGACTCAGATTTCTGATTCGTCCAGATTGCACCACCTCATGATCGTTTCTGCGTACAGATTGAAAAGGACTGGTGATAGAATGCAGTCTTGCCTTAAAAAAGTTTAGTTACTCTTTAATGACAGGTCCAGGAGGAGAGCCAAATGCTTCACCGATGTACACTTCGAAATCTTGCTGATTGGATCATGAAGGACAGAATTTTTTTCAATAGGTGCCTGGATTCACAAAGTGTTTCAGCAGCGCTGTCAATCATTACATAGAAACGTACTCTTATAATAATGCTGTCTAGACTAGAGGGTGATGAGATGTTGTAAAATCCCATATGGCAAACAGGCTGCCTGTCCTCTGCCTTTAAGGCTCTAGATTCAGAAGCCTTTTTAAATAAGTAAAATGAGAATATATTATACGGGGAAAGAAATTTATAGAGGGAATAAAAGCATAGACATTGTGGCCCTGTTAGAAGCCTCAGAGAAGTATAGGCCTTTTACCATTTCACTGCCTGTACTCTAATGTGTTTTTTATTTTATGCTTCTTAGTGCAAACCAATATTTGCTATGCGATATGCTATTGGGGTCCAAATTAAATTGTCTAGAGGTAAGCTGAGCTCAGGAGACAAACAATAAATCACACAGCATGGGATGTGATCCAAAGTAATCTGTATATTGATTGACAGACCACAGCCTTTATAGAAGCACATGATCTAATTACAATAATTCAAATCTATTATAATTTATTTATTACCATTAGAGATGAGTGAGCCTACTCGTTAAGGGAAATTACTCGAGCGAGTACGGGCATTTTCGAGTAAATGCCTGCTTGCCCGAAAAGATTCGGCGGCCGGCGGGGAGAGCGCGGGTGAACGGGGGGGGGGGGAAGATCTCTCTCTCCCCCCCGCTACCCCCTGCTCTCTCCCGCAACTCACCGCTCACCCCCGCCGGCCCCTGACTCTTTTCAGACTAGCAAGCATGTACTCGAAAATGGCGATACTCGCTCAGGTAATTTGCCTTAACGAGTACGCTCGCTCATCTCTAATAACCATTGGTCAAAGAAACAAAAATATAAGATTAGGAATTTAACATCTAAAATGCCAACCAAACACACGCAAGTGCAGAGTTGAACATACATGATTAACTTCTTGGAACATTCTCTCTAAACAATAAGTTGTTTAGAGAGAATGTTTAGGAACATATGTGAACAGTTAAGAACAGGTCAGTTTGACCCACCGGCCAGTCTAAATGCCACAGTAGCTCTCTTCTGGAACAAAAGCCTTAGTGATTCACCCAAGGCTTATTAAATAACCACTTAATATCTATAAATCCTCCAGAAAGAGGACAAGTGAATACAGTGAAAAAAGACACAGAAGATGGCTACAAGCCTACAAAATGGCTACGCATAAGATAGGAAATGGAGTCATATCCATTTCACTAACAGTTCCCCCTTTTGCGTCTGCTTCATCATGCTACCCTCCCCTATACCGTCAATGACATGACTTTCTCCCTCATCCCAAAAACTTGAGCTAACCACTAGGGAATGTGTTGCCTTACCTAACCAGAAAGATGGAGGTTCCTAGGAACCATCTATAATCCTCTGATTACGCCCATGCAGGGTGTTCCCAGCTCGTCCCTAAGGCCTCTATTCTAACCCTGAGTCTGAGAGCAGAGGCGTCATGTCTGCCGCATGCTGGGATAGATGATGAAGCATGACACAACCATTTAGTCAGTGAGCTGGATTTCACCCAAACAACAAAACCATATTTTTCTCTTTAACAAAACAAACTACAAATCTTTGTATTAACGGACCATAAATCAATTATTGTATAAATACTAGATCAGGTATGCACTGAAGGGAACAACTAAGGAATTTACAAGTTTACCACTATACTACGAAGTATGCAGAATAATAAGCAAAACCTAATAATACACTGAATCCGGTACCGGGAAGTCAATCAAACTATCCGTTAGGATGAAATAACAAATACTACAAAGTTTCTTATATCTATGATCAAATAATATCAATTATAGCTCTGTTTTATAGAATAGCATCCTAAGTACCTTGTACATCCACCAGTAATAAGTCAAAGGTCTATAAAGGTAGCATTAATTTCTCTTGCTAAATCACATGATATACCATTTATTACCCTGCCACTAGTTATCGCCTGTCCCCAGACCCCACTAGTGATGCTCCCAGAGCTATTACTTCACTATTACTCAACAGTGTGGAAGGTCTATCACAGGCTTCAACCAGCACACAGGATTCCCTGTAGCTCTAAATTGTAGTCAGGTGTTCGATGCATGAGAATAACGAAATGTAACAAAATACAAAACATACTAGTATTATTGTATATTGGTTAGTTAACAGCAAACATTGAATTGCATTAGTTGGTTACCCTGCCCTTATATTCAGAAAATTTTATAATCTAGACAATCGGTAACTTGCATTATCTGATCCCTCATCCGTAGCACGATCGCAACCACTACATGAGGCTTAATATTGTCCAAATTATCTGCAGCTTCCCTGGAAAAGTATGCACTCAGAGCTCATCATGTATGACAGACCATTGTGGTAACACAAAATTTTGCATGACTACTATCGTGTGACCTAGGGCTAACGAGGGGTATACACACAAAAGCATAGAAAAGGATATTATTGCAGTATGGGTATGCATAAAACAGTTCTTCAATTTCCTACAACACGTACCGTATATACCGGCGTATAAGGCGACGGGGCGTATAAGACGACCCCCCAACTTTCACCTTATACGCCGGTATACAGTGGAGAAAAAATAAAATTCATTACTCACCTCCCCCGGTGTTCTGTCACGCTCCGGCAGGATGTCGCTCGCTCCTCGTCCCCGGCGCAGCATTGCTTTCTGAATGCGGGGCTTGAAATCCCCACTTCCAGAAAGCTAATACACACGCCGGCAGCCATGACATCATTGAATGGCTGTGATTGGCTGAAGGCGCACGTGGCTTCAGCCAATCACACTATTCAATGACATCATTGAATGGCTGTGATTGGCTAAAACACACGTGGCTTCAGCCAATCACACTATTCAATGACATCATTGAATGGGTGTGATTGCTAACACGTGCGCCTTCAGCCAGTCACAGCCATTCAATGCTGTCATGGCTGCCGGCGTGTGTATTAGCTTTCTGGAAGCGGGGATTTCAAGCCCCGCATTCAGAAAGCTATGCTGCGCCGGGGACGAGGAGCGAGCGACATCCTGCCGGAGCGCGACAGAACACCGGGGGAGGTGAGTAATGAATTTTTTTTTTTTTACACTTTTTTTTTTTTTGTATTACCGGCGCATAAGACGACCCCCGACTGCAGAGCAGATTTTTCGGGGTTCAAAAGTCGTCTTATACGCCGGTATATACGGTACTTCATGATGATTTTAACACACATATTGTCTGAATTATTTTCTAACATATTATTCTAGTCCAAACCCATGGAATAATACTCATAACTTAAAAAAGATATGCATAGTCTAGCAGGTATTTGATTATTTCTTTTGGATGGGGACTCGCATACAGTGGTTGGCATGGACCGAATTATGTTTTCTTTTCAATTTGACTGAAGTGGCGGTTGTCAACTAGATCTGGTATGGTCGATTAAATCTCCGTTCCGAACTTTTTCCCAATATGTCTTTCTGAGGACAGCCCAGTCATCTTACAACACAACTAAGTCTGGATCTGGAATCAAGGAAAACACATTTATGAGTGACAGTTTACTCTTATAATAAAACAATCACATGGGAAATGAGATTCTCATGCCAGAACTGGAGAAAAATATGACTGTTCACAGTAAGAGAAACAAAATGATCTTGTAGATATGAAACCTTCTAATGGCTAACAAAAAGACATGATGTCATAGTGAGCTTTTGAACCTACACCGGGTTCTTCCTCAGGCTAATGAAAGAGATCTGAATATGCATATACATATATACAGTCACATTTTAACCCACTGGCTAACACAGTACTAAACTTTTCTCATTTTACCTAATTGGGGCTAAAGAAAGTACAAGCCTATTACAGGGGCCCTACCAAACAGAACTTCCTAAGGACTCAACTCAGACTGATGATCAGGCACAAGTCTGACTGAGTAGAGGACCAAGGAAATGTGTACCTCTATTATTTTTCATGACTTCTGGTACACCATATATGTACATCTTGCCATGTCTGCACAAGACGCTCTGGATATGTAACCTGAAACCACCACGCTACTGCATACTAAACAGTTCCAAACAATAAAAATAACAGCATAAAAGGGAACAAACTCTCCCTAATTAAAGGGGTTGTCCTGCGCCGAAACGGGTTTTTTTTTTTTCAATAGCCCCCCCGTTCGGCGCGAGACAAACCCGATGCAGGCATAAAAAAACCAAACCGTCCAGTACTTACCCGAATCCCCGCGCTCCGGCGACTTCTGACTTACCTTGTGAAGATGGCCGCCAGGATCTTCACCCTCGGTGGACCGCAGGTCTTCTGTGCGGTCCATTGCCGATTCCAGCCTCCTGATTGGCTGGAATCGGCACACGTGACGGGGCGGAGCTACGAGGAGCCGCTCTCCAGCACGAGCGGCCCCATTCAGAAGGGAGAAGACCGGACTGCGCAAGCGCGTCTAATCGGGCGATTAGACGCTGAAGATTAGACGGCACCATGGAGACGGGGACGCTAGCAACGGAACAGGTAAGTGAATAACTTCTGTATGGCTCATAATTAATGCACAATGTACATTACAAAGTGCATTAATATGGCCATACAGAAGTGTATACCCCCACTTTGTTTCGCGGGACAACCCCTTTAAGTAAAACAGGGAGGGGACCTGCCTAGCTAGCAGATTAACCGTCCTGAGAAGGAGGAACCTGACCTCATACCTCGGCCACTAGTTAACCCGATGAGGGATAGTGGAATAACACAGAAAACAAGAAGAAATAAATATAAAACTTCTGTACTCAGTTTTATGTAGTCACAGGCATCTGGCTTCCTCCAGAACAACACATACATATATGTATAATTAATTTGTCAATCTCTTAACTGTAAGTTTGGTGTTGGCATTTTATTTTATTTTTTCTACAAGCCACGCCTCTAATTGAGAAGAGGTTTCTGCAAACTAATATAAACTCCAAGACACCTACCTCTGGTAGCTGTATGCACCTACAACTGCAGTCCCTGAAACGGATAGTCTGGCTCACAGTGGAGAAGATATTGGTACGTTGACCAGTTGGTCTGGATTGTAACAGGGGTATATCATGCAGCCTAGTACAAACCAGGTTGCAGCAGTGTTGAACCCTGGGGCAAATCAAACAGAAGACACTATACCACACAGTACCTCCTCAGAGTGATGGGGTAGCTTATGACTAAGGTGTGACATCATGGTGTAGCACATGTGGGGAAAGCACAGGAGTTTATCCTTTCTCCAGACCCAGTCAGTGTGTGGTCCATTCTTCTTTCTTCTATCAGTCATAGTCTCCCTCAGAGACTCGTTCCTGCAATAAGCAACAGAGAAAATATCTACACCAAATCTGGGTGTAACCAAGTTAGCAGCCGTACGTCAGTTAAGGAGATTCCGTCTACTGCATTTACTCTCCAGAGTTAAAGGAGTTACAGTTGGTGTGAGTTTTGGCAGAGATCTAAGGTAGGCAAAGGCAAAGTCCCCTGATGCAAGCAGACTGTTTTTGAGGGCAGCTTGCCATTTCCCTCCCCAGTCATCTTCTACCCCCCAGCAAGCTGGGTACTAATTTTACCGATGGAAGGCTGAGTCAACCTTGGGCTGGCTACCTGAGTCATGCAGAGATTAAACCTGCAACATTCAGGTCGTGAGTGAGAGCTTAGGACTGAATTTATGCTGCCCCAATGCTTTGAACCACACGAGGCTCATTGCGCCACAGAAGATGTGAAATCAAATGAGATTCCAAAAGTGTACCTCAAGTCGATGCTCACCTTCAAGCCAGTCCTACACTTTACAGCAAGTGCTATCATCTCCAACCTCCTCGGATATGTCCCACGAAAAGAGTGATTATTTCTCCTGCTTACCAATATTGGTCACCAATGCATAACCTGTTTTGCTTGTCCATCATGATATTCTGGAATAATCTACAAAAGGCTCAAACCATAATTGGTTTATCTTTAACATACTCAGGTGCAATTTTTTTTTTGTGGGATCTAGTGATTGAAAAAACACAGAGTTTTTTCAGGCTAGTCAGTGTTTACTGTTTTTATTTCCTCTCCCCTTTTGAATCCACGTGAAAATAATAACAGTATTCAATATAGTTACTTTTATTTCTATGGCCCTGACCCAGCTGCAACTATCTATGATTAGAGATGAGCGAGCACGCTCGGATAAGTCAGTTACTCGAGCGAGCCTCGCTCTTCTCAAGTAACTGCATTCTTGTCCGAGCGAGTTCGGGGGGAGGGGGGCAGGGGTGAGCGGGGGGGAAAGAGAGATCTCTCTCAGTCTCTCCCCTGCTATCCCCGCCGCCCCCCCGAGCATGCTCAGACAAGAATGCAGTTACTCGAGAAGAGCGAGGCTCGCTCGAGTATCTGACTTATCCGAGCGTGCTCGCAAATCTCTATCTATGATCAATTAATTAAAATACAGTTTGCCCATGTGATACTTATCCACAGAGTCCACTCCCAAAGTTCAGGGAACTCACCATCACCTTAGGCCCGAAGTAGTGGAATCCAAACTGTTTCAGCATCACATGGAGACGCATTCTAATGAAGACAATGTCTTCCACCCATTTTAAAAACATTTAGAGGCCACGCAAAGGAAAGGACAAGTCGAGCCGTAGCTGCAACAGTTGTCGTCATCCTGTAATTGTTACTGAAAATTCCATCCGGAAAGATCAACATTATCCCAAGGCCTCCCATTAGCATTTTGTCCCTAGTAAAGGCTTACAATAAACATACACCTCTCACCAGGACTCAGGGGGGCCTTGAATAGGAGGGACGGGGGAGGAGAAAAACAGGCGGGCAGACACACATATGGCACGGACTAGAGCAAGTTGATGATGATGTCATCTCCCAGCGCTCCTGCACAGTGTACAGCATCTCGTGCCTGCTGGTCTCCTCACACAGAGAAGTGGACCGGAGTATTTATCTATCTAATATCTATCTATATTTATCCATCTTCATACGTATCTAATATCTGTCTGTCTATGTTCTGTCTATCCATCACTGGTATACGTTAAACATCTCCCTGTATATACTGGATATAATTGCACACTTTAAACACAATTAAACACCCTTAGGCTGCTCTCACAAATGCATTCAGAAAATGCAGCTTGAAATCTTGGCATTTTTACAGAAATTTCGAGCCGCATTTTTGAACGTATGGTACAGCGTTTGACGGAGCTTTTTAATACACCTCATCATTGTGTTGGGTGAGGAGGTGTGTTAAAAAACCAGAAAACCCGAAAATAGAACAGACAGCGCTTGAAAATCATGGCATCAGGAACACGGCGTTCGAGCGCAGGTTTGAGTGACCCCATTAAAATCAATGGGAGCATTGTACCACGGTTAGTACAGCACTCGGGATGCCGCACTAATAGCGGTAAAAAGCGGTGTGTGTGTGTGAGAGTGGCCTAAGGGGCACAAACAAATTTTCATATAGTGCAGGAAATGAGTCATGTTTGCAAAGATTACACCACGGGGCCAGGTCATGTATGGAAATTCGTCTTGCAGCTGTATGCAGCACAATCTAGGTATAAGTACGGGAGTGGGGGTGTGGAGGCCCAGGGTTGGCGGGCCCGAGCTGAACTTTTGCCACCGGGCCCCTGAGCCTTTAGGTACGCCCCTTGTGGTCAATATACTACAGTAAGAGGCCTCATATGTGGTTTTAACTTCAATCATAGAGTAAGGGCAGGGCAATATGGAAACAAGTTGTCTGATTGCTCAATTTATGAATGCAGCAATGGGTAGTGTGTAATGCATCAATATCTACAGATAGAGAAATGGAGAGATGTAGTGTATTTTATTAAATGATGGGAGGGAAACACTTTAACCCTTATGTCTGCACCCGGGTACCCACTAGCCGCTTATTCATGATTTTTCCTTGTTTGTGCAAAGATTTCTTCAAGTGGCTTTAGATCCTCACGATTTGACCTTTTTTTTTTTAAAGGAAATATCGTTTTATCAGAATTTTTAAAGCATGTAATAATTTTTAAAAATGGAGTTGAAAATAATGCTCCCCAGTCGCAGCCAGGGTACCCATGCATATTTTTATATTATGAAAGAATTTTTAGCCTTCTAAAATGGTAAGAATATTAAGATAAATATTTATAAACATTCTTTAATGATAACTTTTATTTTAATTATTTAATTATAATTACTAATTACTAGAGATGAGCGAGCATGCTCGTTTAAGGCTGATGCTCGATCACGCATCGGTCTTGTCGAGTAACTGATTACTCGACCGAGCACCATGTGGGGGGGGGGGGGGGGGGGCAGCGGTTGGGAGTGGGGGGGGATCTTTCTAACTCTCCCCCCGCGTTCCCCCCCACCGCCCCACCGCATGGTGCTCGGTCTAGTAATCAGTTACTCGACAAGACCGATGCTTGATCGAGCATCAGCGTTAAACGAGTGTGCTCGCTCATCTCTACTAATTATATGGTTATTGAGTAACAACATTTTTGCAGGGGATACATTTTGTCATAATTACGGCGTGTTCGTCGCACACGGGTTTACTGCAACTCGCACAAGATTTTCTTGTTTTTTGGTGTTTTCTGATAGTTGGTTGATAGCAAACGTGGCAAGAAGCAACCACAACTTTTTGACCAGTTCGATCTAACTGTGACTGAGATGTCGAAGGTAGTGGTTTCATAATTTCTGATAACTCTAATTTTCAGAACGATCTTCAATTATTGGTACTGCAAGCTCTTCACTCAACTGTCTCAAGAAAAGCCGTCCTTGGTTAGTTTCCTTTGGAATCATTTTATTGTTTTCGTAATAAATAATGTACGCGGCTAAACTCACAATGTCGGCAATGTTGTAAATAAAGGCCAATGGCAATCTATTTGTACGCCGATGCGTGGTGTATCTGCCTAACATTTGGTCCATAGTGGCGACACTAGCTTTGTATTTATTATAATTCTTCCATGGTTTCCTAACCTCACTTGACAGTACACGCACAACAGAACGCATTCGGACTCCTAATGAAATAGAATTCATAATGCATAAATATATATAATAATATAAGAATAAAAAAGAAATATTTTAAAAGCTTGTTTCAGTAAAAAAGGGAGAAAACTATTACACTAAATACCTGTAATTCTGTCAGAGAACATGTTGACACACGAAAATTCTAAATACAATGAACGTCCGTTACTCACAGTCCTCTCCGAGCGAGAGTGTATGCGTGACCCCAGAGTTCTATGTGTTTACACGTTCTAGAGCAGCTGTAACACGTGTGGGTACTCTGAGTGCGAAACAACGTTGATAATCCCGAGTGCCTACATAAGGGTTAAAATTAAAGTTGACGGAGACACATTACTAATTACATTACTGGTAATGTTTGACAATACAACCAAGCAAGGTCAAATACAAATAACAACAATAAACCTTTATCAATGGGGTAAAATGTAATGATGATAACAAATTCACCATATATCACAGTAAGGGTACTTTTTACATGGGCGATAAAATTGCGCAATGTGAGAGTGAGTAAAAAAGCAGATTTATAAAACCAATGTTTTTCAATGGTTTCCTTCACATTTGTGATATTTTCACTCATGCGATGTTGAGAGGGAAAAAAATCGCGGTATGTC
Source organism: Eleutherodactylus coqui (assembly GCF_035609145.1). Lineage (NCBI taxonomy): Eukaryota > Metazoa > Chordata > Amphibia > Anura > Eleutherodactylidae > Eleutherodactylus > Eleutherodactylus coqui. The sequence goes on along the minus strand of NC_089846.1, from coordinate 47,773,437 downwards.
CTATCTTTCTGCGCTTAGCGTTTTTTTTCTTACCTGTGACTCCCTATGGGGCCTCCATGTTATCGCATCGCTAAGCACGAAATTGCGATTTTCATGCAATGCGTTTTAACATTAAAAAGTACTATTGGCTTTTGCGCTAAAAAATCATGTGAAAAAAACGTGCAAGAAAATTGCAAGTGACCGTGATGTTTTTGTGAGAAATAAGAGCGCTGACGCTCATAAATCGTGGGAAAAAGCTTGAGATTTTGCCACGATTTTCTGGCAAAATGGTATTGGAGATACAATATGCACGACCATGGTACATGGTACCTGTGGAACTCTCTACCTGAGGACGTGGTGATGGCAAAATCCATAGAGCAATTTAAGAGGGGATTAGATGTCTTCCTGGAGCGGAAGGATATTACAGATTATAGATTTTAGGGGAGCAGCAGGTTGTTGATCAGGTCGGAACTATTAACAGGCTGAACCATTGTGTGGCATCCCCTCTTCTTTTTACAACAGTATGTAAATTACTAGGAAGTGAGGAGAACAATTGCTGAAGTTTTGGGAGATTAATGTTGCCCCATTCTTGCCTGATGTTGGATTATAGCTGCACAACAGCCCTAGGTCTTCTCTGCTAAGTTTTATAAATGCGCCAAATGTTTTCTAGTGGTGAAAGGTCTGAACTGCAGGCGTCCAGTTCATCACCCGGACTCTTTGTCGTTTAGCAATGAAAGAGACATTGTCTAGATGGGAGTGTATGTAGTTATAAAACCTCTATATACTGCTCAGCATTGATAGCACCTTTCAAGATGTGTAAGCTGCCCATGCCATAGGCACTAATGCAACCCCATGCCATCAGAAATACAGTCATCTTTTGAACTGATAACAGCCCTCTCTTCTTGAATCAGCAAGATACCGTGTCCATGGTTTCCAAAGATAATTACATATTTTGACTCATCTGACCACAGAACACAGTTTTCCATTTTGATTCAGTCCATTTTAAATTAGTTTTGGCCCATAGAAGACATCAGTATTTTATGAATTGTGTTGATATATGGATTCTTCTTTGCATGTTACAGCTTTGAATTGCATTTGTGGATTTCTGGAAGCATTTCTAAGTCCATGCAGTGTTTTGCGTTATAGAACTTAAATGTGGAAAATTGGCTTCTACCTCATTGGGGGGTTGCCTTTTTTTTTGCCTCTGGATCAACATTGGGAGTTAATAGGCTGAACTGGATGAACTATGTTTTTTCAGCCTTACATACCATGTTACTATGTTTATTTTTAATACATAGTATGTAAGTACCACCAGAAGACCCATAGATCTTGGGCATCCAATATTGACATTTTTCCAATGTAGTAAAGTAAAGGTAAAATCCCCTGGTGCAAGCACCAAGTCATGACTGACTCCTAGGGTGATGTCATAGCGTGGCACTTTCTTGGTAGATTGTTTTGCAGGGGGTGGGGTGGGTTGCCATTGCCTTCCCCAGTCATCTTTTACCCCCTCAAGTAAGCTCATTTTAACGACCTCAGAAGGCTAAGTCAACCTTGAGCCGGCTACCTGAACCACACAGGGATTGGACCTGCAACCTTCAGGCTCCACACAAGGCTCTTTTTCCAATGTAAACTTGTGAAAACTTTGAATATTCCACATGATTTACTATAGATGGTGAAATATTCAAAGTTATCGCAATTTTACTTTGAGGAACATTGTTTCACAGATTGGTGAACTTCTGACCCTCTTTGCTTCTGAGAGACTCTGCCTCACTAACTTTTTTTTTTTTACACACAGTCATGTGACCTAATAGAAAATTGACTGTCCAGCTGTTTTTCACTAGTACCACTTACTTTTCCAGCCATTTGTTAACTCTGTCTCAACTTTTGTGACGTGTTGCTGCCATCAATTTTTAAATGAGAAACTTTAAAATGGAATGGGGAAAAATGTCTCACCTTCAACTCCTGATGTGTGTTCTATGTTTTTTCTTCTAAAAAAAATATGGCTTTATGAGATTTCCAAATCATTGCATTCTTTTTTTCTTTGCTTTTCTTTACATTTTACACAGCGTTCCAACGTTTTTAGAATTGGGGTTGTATAATAAAACATACCATCATTAGAGGCAATGTACAATGATAAACATAAACTTCCTAACAAGAGCAGCATAGTATAACAACCAAAGTGCATATACAGTCCAATGAAATAGGATACGAAAATATAATAAAAGTGCAAGTATATAAGATAATCAGAATTGGATAGTCCCAAATGGAAAAGAATAATATGGTAATAGAAAGTAGCAAAAATAGTCCTAAAAACCATGAATACCCCATAGAGTGAACATAGACAAATCTAGGCTAAAATAACAACAAAATATATGCCTGTAGTAACAACCCCAAGCTCCATGCATGTGGCTTCCTCAGATGGAGTGCATATCACCACACTCTATGGTTCCTACTAAGGGAAATTTCAGTCGAAATTCCCTATCTCAGACACACAAAGACTGTGCACACAAGGAACAACTTCATAGGAGACCAATTATATCAGTATGATTGGAACAGATTGGAATAGTAAATTGCGATTTAATAAACTTAGAGACAAAATGTCACACTTAGTTATTTAATTAGATCTGGGCAGAGAAGAGATGTATCATTTCAATTTGTATATTATCATTCCAACTATAATTAAAGATCTAGAGTAATGGAAAGCTCTTCCGACGTCAATGAGAGTCATATAATGACTATCATATAACATGGTTTGTTGCCCAAAAATGTTTTACGCTATGCAAATACTTCCAATTCTTATAAGGAAATCAGAAAATAAATATCTTATAAAGAAAATCTCTACTTATATCTGGAGAACATGTATACCAAGAGTAGCATATATGCAAGTGGTTTTATCTAAGCATCAGGGAGGAATAGTTTTACATAATATTCAAATTATATAATATAGTTTGGATTATGGGGGAGGGGGTGGGGGGGAATGTAAATCTGAAGTTGGCGTTCGTTTTATTTTACCCATATGCATTGCAAGGATTATTACATTCTATAGCAAATAAAGAAAAAACAATAGCATAAATCTATAATCCTAAAACATTTGGTGAAGAGCATTAAAAGAAAGGTTTCATCTGCCTTTCAAAAAAATCTATATTTCTTTGAACAGCAGGAGATATATCTTTATACAAAATAATGTACCCTGGAATCTCTGTTCATCTCAAAGTGAATGGTGTAAAAGATATTATGTGGCAGATTGGCTCCATAGGTATTCAGTACTTATTCTTAAGTATCAAGAAATAAAAGCAAAATATGGAATTCAGGATAACAGTTATATTATTTGTAAACTAAGAACCCGACCAAGAAACTCACTAGATTAACTAAATCCTTAAAGAGGTTTTCTGGGATTGACATATAGTTGACTAATCCTCAGGTTAGGTCATCAATATCAGATGGGTGAAGGTCAGCCGCTCTGAACCCCCCACTGATCAAGTGTTTGAAGTGGCCATAACGCTTATTTGAGTGTTGTTGCCACTTCACTACATTACAGGCATACCGGCATACATTTAATAGTGGCTGTGGCTGAATGCGATTGAGCTTCTCTTAGGCCATATTTCCAATGAAAGTGATTTCACAGAGCAGAGCGTGATAGCCTCTTCAAGCAGCTGATCATTGTGGGAGAGAGGGTGATGAATCTGGGTGTCTCCTGGGAATTGGTGTGACTTTACAACTGTGGTATTTTTGGATTGTATATAATTATAGTCACTGGCTTAACTTTAGGGGATGCGGTTGTACCCGGGCCCAGGAGCCTTAAGGGGCCCATAAGGCCTCTCTTCTCCATATAGGGAGCCCAGTACTATGAATAAAGCATTATAGTTGGGGGCCCTGTTACAGGTTTTGCATTGGGGCCCAGGAGGTTCAAGTTACACCTCTGACTATAGTGGTTACCATATGTTCTGCTGATGCTCTGTGCTGTTACTGATATTTTATTGTACTGTTGATGTTGTCCTAGCTTGTATAATGTGTGTTTTATTCACAGGATATCAGTGGAGATGTATGTATATATATAATGTATGTACACTGATGTCGATGATAATTACGCCCTGTAACTTTAAGGCATTGGGCAAGCATCTGGCTGGTAAGCACACCACCCCAGGGATGACTTGCACACAGAATAGTGCTGCTCTACCCTAGTTAGGTACAATGATCTGTATGAAGAGCTCTGAGACTGTATGAGTATGAAGTACACTATGCTGCGATAAAGGGCATCCCTGGATTATGTCTGATGAGAGACCAAACTCAGAAAGAGAAGGATAGAGTGGCTGGTTCACTCCTGGATGAAATCTTGTAAGTAGTTGTGGAACACTGCTCAGAGAATCCTTGGAGGTTCTGCAAAAAATGCCTGAAAGTGTACTAAATCCTGCTGGTATGTGGCGGGCTGCAATAAAAATCTGATGCGCAAGTGGGTTCTGCTTCAAATGGAAAACCATCTGACCTGCCTGTTCAAGTGAGAAACACTTTTGTAAAGCTATACTATAGTGCATAGAAGAAAATTGTTGCTTTTACTGCCTTTTGGTGTAAAGTAGTAGAGACTTTGTTGCTGCAACCCAACAAGCAGTGTGCCTCTGCAAGGACGTGTAACACCAAGCTATTTGCCTCTGTAGAGAAGTGTAACTGCAAGTCTATTTGCCTCTGTAAAGACATGTAACCACTATGTCGGTGCCCTCACTAAGAGGCTGTAAACGCCATATCTATTGCCACATACACCCATTCTGGTTAACTCTGCTGTGTCCATGTTATTGTCTGCACCATCATTGAGAAGAATATCGGTCACATAATTAAGATTACAATGTATAAATAATGTGCTACACTGTACCCAAATAATACATTATTAACTTTGTTTTCACATTTACGTTTTGTAAGTGGTTAGGTTGCTGGTTTTTCCACTTCAGATTTAACTTTTGCAATGATGTACTAAGAGGTATGGGCATGAAGATCTTATGACTTGCAATGCATAAGAGCTTAGAAGGAATGAATGCACATAGACACCTATTGATAAGCATTGCTCTTACTTCAAGAATGTGCACTGATTAAAAGTGGTCTTGAAACTTCTAGGAGTTGAAGTTTTGCCATAGGGAAATTAGAAAATGTCAAGAAGATAGAAAAGCAGAGTGCACATCATTAGAGTGAGCTCATCTAAAGAAGATGCTCTCCTCACCTTGATATCCATCATCTTGGACGTTGGTGTACTCAACAGAGCTTCCCCAAGAGAATAGAGCCGTTCATTACCACTCATGACTAAAGCGCTGCGGAATAAGTTGGCGCTATACAAATAAAGATTATTATTAAAGATTATTATGACCGCTCATTACCTTTGCATGCTTACTAATTTATTTGCTATCTTATTAACACAATATATGCATAATTGCTTAATTTTTATTTTTAAGTATTTTGCATATCATCAAATATAGTCAAGTTAAATAAACTGGATTAAACATTCTATCCCATATAGCATCCACAAATGTACTTCCTTGGTGGTGGTCCTGCTTTAGCTAGTTTCTATGTATCTATTGAGAATGCAAATGATTGTCTGCCTCAGTGAGTTAGATGGCCAAATAGATATTTTCATGGCCATATCCAAAAACCTTATTTTTTCAGTAATTCCTTACAGAAGGACTCCAATGTTTTCTTTCTCATTATGCATGATAAATAGGACAGATATCTCCTCATGAGTCGCATGTAGAACCATAGAGCAAATTGACATGAAGAAGAAGAAGCAATGAAGAGACAGGCATCTTTCTGACATAGCTGTAACATATTGTAGATGCATCCAGAGGCATAACATGAAGCCGTTCGGTCCCAATGCAAAATCTATAACAGCCCCCACCTTCAACTATAATGCTTCATTCATAGTACTGGTCTCATTTTATGGGGAAGAGAGTCCTTATGGCCCCCTAAGACTCTAGGTGCCAAGTGTGACCGCATCTTCCGCACCCACTATAGATACACCTGTGGATACATCATAGAACCAATGAGAAGACAATAGTACAGTCTGTTGTCTTATCAAGATAATCTCTCCTCTGAAAACCACCTGGACCCCCTGATGATCAGTAGACATCCCCAGGGAAGTTCCATATGGCCATAAGGTATATGTCGGTGGCTGAAATGGAAAGGAGACTATGCAATGCATGGCTGGTCCAAGTCCAGGGTGGACATTGCTCTTAGCAGTTCTCTGCTGTACCCTATAGATGGGGGCCAAAGCAGGGGACCATCCGCTATGATACATGGGCATAAAGAGCATGTTTTTTTCCCCATATATTCTGTACATCTGCCATGACTATAATATTCATCTACACTATGGTCCACTAGGGAATGCACCTGTAGGTGGGTCTAGTAGAGTGGTTTGTGAAGAAACTATATGGCTCCCACATACGATCTCCAGATTCTTGATTGTTTAAAATTCTTTGCTTCAAATAATCATTAGGATCCAAGCCGAGAATGGGGCATGTGCCATTTCAGTTTGTCCACCATGTTTCAAAGTCACAGTGGTATGTAATATCTATATTAGTCCAAAGTTGAGGCCATCACAGATATAGAATTTAAAATTTCACTTTTATTTAGAATTAATATATAAAAAGGGTCAGGGCCTACTAACAAAACAAAACATAGAACATATAACACAAGACAGACAGATCCACGCCAGTGGAGTCCCGGGGAATATAGGGGAAGGAGAGAGGATCTCAACAACTCCCGTATATTCTTTCCCAGAGAAGCACCAAGAGTCTTTATTTAAAAGACTTTTATGTGTAAGAAGTTTAGATGAATGTCTTTTGGTGTATTACACTTTATTAAATGGTGCGTTTCTTGTACTTTTTTTCACCATTTCTCACATGAAAACTCTCCAAGACAATAAAGTGAGAGTTTTATTGGTATAGCTCATGTACAAGAAATTTCTGTTATTACGTAGATATAGTTGTTGCTCGAAGGATGAGAGCTTTTTATTTTATTGCTCATATAGAGAACTTCTGCTTTTGCTCAACAATAAGAGCTTTTTTAGAGTTTGTTTTTGCTCGTATAGAAAGCTTCTGCTTTTGCTCGACGCGTTTCTGTATCGGAAATGACCGATAGTTCATCAGGAGCTGGGCAAAAAAATATGCCCTTGAGTGAGCAGAGAGGAGTTTACTAACTGAGAAGGTATAACAGAAGAATAACTCAAATGTGTCTGTCAATATTTCATAAAGGGAGATGCTCCCAATTGCCTTATTATAATATATTGCTTGACCCTAACAATATTCGGGTTCACCAGCATACTCTACCCATCTATAGATCAATACACCTGGATCTAAGTTAGCTCGCAATTAGAAGCTGAAGGTAGACATGGGGGGTGTGTCACTCTGGAGTGAGAAATCTTAAATATGCACTATGTGCATCGTGTGAGGATAATGCACACGATCCGTATAAGTGCTACCTGCATCTGTACGGAATAACCAGGTTTTACTTTGGTATTTAGCATAAAACCATGAACCATACGCTAGGGCTGGTGGCTACTAAATGAACAGCCACCAGGTTAAATACCTATTGGCCCAGCCGGTTAAAGGGATTATCAGAGTAGAATCTATCTTAGATAGCCCCCAAGGTCTCTGAGAGGTCAATCTAGACCAGTGAGTCGTCTGCCAAGACTAGTAGCTTCCCATGAATAGGCTGCCAGATTGTAAATTCATTAATTCAATCTGGGACAATGCCCAAGTCTAGCCTAGCTACTGTTAGTAACTGCCACAATGGCACAAAGCAATTTTAGGCTAGCTATACTAGTCAGCAGAGCGAGAGAGATAGAGTAGAGTAAGGCAAAGAGAGATTTTAGGAGTAATCTCCAGCAGCGCCTGCAGCTCTGATGGTGAGCTTTAGGCATCTGAGGTCTCTCTGAATTGCTCAGGTTTAAATGTCCCGCTAGCTCCTCCCATCTAGGTGTGGTTTTGATTGGGTAGCCAATCACGGGGAACAGGGGTTGTAACCAATTCTCATGTATTAACATCAGGTTTGGAAACATAATGCTGGGCTGCAGAGCATTGCTGGCCAACAAATCCCCTTAAGGAGCCTGAGCAAAACCTGTATGGATCGGGTAAAATAGTGGATCGCCGGTCATAGCGATTCCTAGTTAAACCCGATCTAAGTATCTGGAGATTGGGACTTCCGCGTTCCACGGTGGAACGCACGCCTGTAGCGTCATCACGTGGCGTCCCATCCGTCCCCCACCATGACGCTTCCGCGTTCCAGCATGGAACGCAAGCGTACGACGTCATCGCGCTGTATCCCGATTGCCAGTAACAGAAGAGCGACGTGGCCTGGGAGTTACTACATGATAATTGTAAGTAGCGTCATCACGTCCCGCCCACTACTACTGCCTGATGAGCATAAGATAATGGGATATTCACTACTACTGCCTGATGAGCATAAGATAATGGGATATTCACTACTACTGCCTGATGAGCATAAGATAATGGGATATTGGCGGGACGTGATGACGCTACTTACAATTATCATGTAGTAACTCCCAGGCCACGTCGCTCTTCTGTTACTAATATCCCATTATCTTATGCTCATCAGGCAGTAGTAGTGGGCGGGACGTGATGACGCTACTTACAATTATCATGTAGTAACTCCCAGGCCACGTCGCTCTTCTGTTACTGGCAATCGGGATACAGCGCGATGACGTCGTACGCTTGCGTTCCATGCTGGAACGCGGAAGCGTCATGGTGGGGGACGGATGGGACGCCACGTGATGACGCTATAGGCGTGCGTTCCACCGTGGAACGCGGAAGTCCCAATCTCCAGATACTTAGATCGGGTTTAACTAGGAATCGCTATGACCGGCGATCCACTATTTTACCCGATCCATACAGGTTTTGCTCAGGCTCCTTAAGGGGATTTGTTGGCCAGCAATGCTCTGCAGCCCAGCATTATGTTTCCAAACCTGATGTTAATACATGAGAATTGGTTACAACCCCTGTTCCCCGTGATTGGCTACCCAATCAAAACCACACCTAGATGGGAGGAGCTAGCGGGACATTTAAACCTGAGCAATTCAGAGAGACCTCAGATGCCTAAAGCTCACCATCAGAGCTGCAGGCGCTGCTGGAGATTACTCCTAAAATCTCTCTTTGCCTTACTCTACTCTATCTCTCTCGCTCTGCTGACTAGTATAGCTAGCCTAAAATTGCTTTGTGCCATTGTGGCAGTTACTAACAGTAGCTAGGCTAGACTTGGGCATTGTCCCAGATTGAATTAATGAATTTACAATCTGGCAGCCTATTCATGGGAAGCTACTAGTCTTGGCAGACGACTCACTGGTCTAGATTGACCTCTCAGAGACCTTGGGGGCTATCTAAGATAGATTCTACTCTGATAATCCCTTTAACCGGCTGGGCCAATAGGTATTTAACCTGGTGGCTGTTCATTTAGTAGCCACCAGCCCTAGCGTATGGTTCATGGTTTTATGCTAAATACCAAAGTAAAACCTGGTTATTCCGTACAGATGCAGGTAGCACTTATACGGATCGTGTGCATTATCCTCACACGATGCACATAGTGCATATTTAAGATTTCTCACTCCAGAGTGACACACCCCCCATGTCTACCTTCAGCTTCTAATTGCGAGCTAACTTAGATCCAGGTGTATTGATCTATAGATGGGTAGAGTATGCTGGTGAACCCGAATATTGTTAGGGTCAAGCAATATATTATAATAAGGCAATTGGGAGCATCTCCCTTTATGAAATATTGACAGACACATTTGAGTTATTCTTCTGTTATACCTTCTCAGTTAGTAAACTCCTCTCTGCTCACTCAAGGGCATATTTTTTTGCCCAGCTCCTGATGAACTATCGGTCATTTCCGATACAGAAACGCGTCGAGCAAAAGCAGAAGCTTTCTATACGAGCAAAAACAAACTCTAAAAAAGCCCTTATTGTTGAGCAAAAGCAGAAGTTCTCTATATGAGCAATAAAATAAAAGCTCTCATCCTTCGAGCAACAACTATATCTACGTAATAACAGAAATTTCTTGTACATGAGCTATACCAATAAAACTCTCACTTTATTGTCTTGGAGAGTTTTCATGTGAGAAATGGTGAAAAAAAGTACAAGAAACGCACCATTTAATAAAGTGTAATACACCAAAAGACATTCATCTAAACTTCTTACACATAAAAGTCTTTTAAATAAAGACTCTTGGTGCTTCTCTGGGAAAGAATATACGGGAGTTGTTGAGATCCTCTCTCCTTCCCCTATATTCCCCGGGACTCCACTGGCGTGGATCTGTCTGTCTTGGGTCCACCATGTTTCAGCATTATTTCCTTTCACTGAGGCAGACGAATCAACTAGATGACTGAAATAATGTATCACTGTCAGGATTCTAATCAACTCTAAAACTTAGCGTTTAATAGATATATATTAAAAAAACTTGATGGCCAAGTGTCGTATAAGACACACAAAAGAAAAAGAATAAAAGATGATCCTTTCCGAAACCCCCCGAATGATAGGAGAGAGCGGAAAGAAAGTGGGGAAACACTGTCTATCTAAATGTCCACTTAGTATAGAAGGCTTAATATAGTAAAAGTTCCAGACAATTACACTCTAAGGCCTTAGTCAGACGGGTGTTTTTTCGCGCGATTTGCGGATCGCATGACGGATGCGCATCCGCAAATCGCGTGACCGGTGCGCGCAAGTCGCCCGCAAATCGCCCGAAAATCTGCTCCTAGCCGCGTTTCATTAGAAACGGGCCGGAGCTGTCCAGCGCATTGCATTCAATGGAGACGGCAATAGAGCCGACTCCATTTAAAGCAATGCGCTGCGGGCGAGCCCGGGATGAATTGTCGGTAAGGGCTTAAATATATAAGCCCTTCCCTGCAATGCATCCTAAAATGTGTTAAAATTAAAAAAAATTGTATACTCACCTTCTCCCGGCAGCCTGAGCTCCGGGCGGCCGTCCTGCAGTGGGTGTGAAGGGGGTGTGAGTCAGACCTGCCCCCTGATTGGCTCAGCGCTGAGCCAATCAGAGGCATGCCTCACTCACACCCATTCATGAATTCATGAATGGATGTGAGTCAGACCTGCCCCTGATTGGCTCAGCGCTGAGAGGCAGCAGTCACTCACCCATTCATGAATTCATGAATGGGTGTGTGAGTGTTTTCAGCCTCTGATTGGTCAGGGCTGTGACCAATCAGAGGCAGATCATTCAGCAGGCGGGAATTTTAAAGCCCCGCCGGCTGAATAGTGCCAAGAAACAGTGCAGGAGAACTGACAGCGGCCGCGGCTGGACTCCGGCTGCAGCGGAAAGGTGAGTATACAATTTTTTTTTATTTTAACACATTTTAGGATGAATTGCAGGGAAGGGCTTATATATTTAACCCCTTCCCGACAATTCACCCCGCGCACGCCGGCAGCCCATTGCTTTCAATGGAGCGGCTGTATTGCCGCTCCATTGAATTCAATGGGCAAACATCGTTCTTCTCTGCCACAGCTGTTACAGCTGTGGCAGAGAAGAATGATTTGTCTTCTATATGTTCTCAATGGGGTCGGCGCTGATGCCGCCGGCCCCATTGAGCGCATATACAGAAGAGAACAGGAATCGCAGATCGCAGATAGATTAGATAGCTAGCGCGACCATACTAGATCCATAATTGGGTTGTTTTGCTTTTTTTTCAGTTCCGTTTACTGCTAGAAATTGGTTCCGGATGATACTATATTATATATAATGGAAACGCGTCGAACCTTTAAAGAACCTTTTAAGAACTTCTATATTGAGAACCTTTGATTCTTTTTGTATCCTCAATAGGGTTTCTGTGGCTTGTTTTCTTCTAGACCCTGTAATAGGGAACATAAATCGTACGGGTTGGGGATCGAGCCCAGTACCAGATCCATTCTCCTTGTTTTTGACATATATCTTTAACATGGAGCATGATGAATAATCCGAACCATTTATTTTTATGGGATTACATGTTAAAAATGAATATAAATTGACCCATTTATGTACATGGGAGTTACAGGAACACTCTGATCCAAATTAGGCTGACTACACACTCTTATCCAGACTTAGAGTGTAATTGTCTGGAACTTTTACTATATTAAGCCTTCTATACTAAGGGGACATTCAGATAGACAGTGTTTCCCCACTTTCTTTCCGCTCTCTCCTATCATTCGGGGGGTTTCGGAAAGCATCATCTTTTATTCTTTTTCTTTTGTGTGTCTTATACGAGACTTGGTCATCAAGTCTTTTTAATATATATCTATTAAACGCTAAGTTTTAGAGTTGATTCGAATCCTGACAGTGAAACATGTTTCAGCATTATGATTCAGGCCCCCTAGATGTGCTTGGAGTTGTAGTTCTTTTATATCTCCTCCCTGTAATTTCTTCTAATATCACACAGTGGCAACATTGGTGTACTGGGATTTGTAGTTCCCCCTCTTATATTCTCCCCCTGTAATTTCCTGTTAACCAATACTGTCCTGGGCATGCTGGCAGTTGTAGTTCTTGCCCTTGTCCAAGCAAAGAATTCCCTGCTCTAGACCACCAAAAGGTGTACCCAATTAACCCCCCCCCTATTCTACATCATCACCATAAGTCTGTCCATTAGCACTTTATTTGCTGTAGATCACAAGAGTTCTGCCTATTACCCCAACCATGGCTTAGGCCACCAGAGATACGCCTTTCACTGCCCAAGACCAGCAGGAATGTGGCCACTAACCCTTTCAATGCTTCTGAAACTCATGGTAGGTCTTTCTTAGGGTATATTCACATGTGGTGAACACTGCTGTGTATTACAGCAGCAGCAAAGTGCATGGGATTTGGAGAAATGCTTTGCACATGTTGCTGAAAAAACTAGCAGTGTGAAAGGTACATGCACACGGTGATTTAGAAGTTGTGTCCAACATTCTCGGGCACAATGCGCATCGGACAGCACTCGGATATCCCATCTGTGTGCTGTCCAATGTGCTGAACACAACACATTGACATGTGCTATTCTTGTCCAAAAATCAGACAGAAATAGTACAAGTTGCAATTTTATGGATTTTAGGCCCCCAAAAAATGGCAAAACACCCACGTGCATGTACCATAAATTGACCTGCAATGTAAATTTTAAATCCTCTGCATGTCAACTTTTGCTACAGATTTTCAGTGTAGATAACATCTCTTTATAAGGTGTGTGTGTGTGTGTGTGTGGGGGAGGTAAGGGGGGGGGGACTGCTTGTTACATGTGGATTTTGACATGGATTTTGTTGCTGATCTGCAACAAATCCACTACGTGTCAATATAGTCATATTGTCTTAAAGGGGTTCTCTACTAATTTTAAAAAAAGCAGAAAGAGCTTTAGGTTAGGTTACCAAGCACTCCCTTGACATTGTTACTTGCCCATCACAGATATAGAATTAAAATAACTTTATTGAGGGTAAGTTAAAAACTCAGGGCAGACAGAAAGGACAAACACATACAAAACACGTAGTGACAGGACAGAAAAAAACAAGCAAAAAGGATCCGAAGGGGGGGGGGGGGGGGTCATATAAATAATGCTCCACCCAGCCGTATCCTTGATCCCTATAGATCTCTTGTATTTGCAAGAGTTTCAGAGTATGGGGAGGGTAATACCCCTCATACAATGGTTCCTTCATATTGCTTTAAGTGCTATCTGATCCAAATGATATCCAACTGGTATTATGATTTGGAACTGTATCTTAGTCAAATGTACCAATAATAGTTTATGTTTATCATATGGATCGATATATCTGTATCCTCATTAAAAGCTCATTTGTTCTCTATTTGTTCAATCTTTATACTCTTTTCAATCTTTTATGCTCGACGCATTTCCCTATCGGGATAACCGATAGTTCTTCAGGAGCAGGGCGTAAGTATTACCCCAAAGTAGTGAGTAGTTCTGTCTGCCCTGAGTTTTTAGCTTACCCTCAATAAAGTTATTTTAATCCTATATCTGTGACTGGCCTTTAGTTCAGACTATATAGACTACCTATACCACTGTGACTTGTGACATTGCTACTTGGTTGCACACAAAGTTTTTAGCAAGTGTATATATATATATATATATATTTAATTATAGTTTTTTTTTGTAGGGGGCCCATTTTGCTGTTTGCCTCAGGCAGCAGAAGGGCTAGGCACACCCCTGCATGAACAGCACACTGCCTTAATGGTGGCCCTATTTAAGGTAATTGATATACTGTACATCTGCTTATTCCTGTAGTGTCCTAATATTTGTCCATCCCAAAAAGTAAAGATGCCCATGCAATTTAGATATGGTTGAAATCATCCCAAAATGATCATTCATTGGGTGAAACTATTTTAGCTGACCAATGTGAAATTGTCATCATCTAGAAAGAATATCTACATCTACAACATTATAGTTCATCAAATGATTTTTTGTTCAGCAGTTGTTTAACCAACTACCTACTTATGTCTAATGTATAAAGCCCCCCTCCCCGGTAAGTATCCTTATGGCCATACCACGCACCAGTCTGCATATAAAACCTCATTCACAAAGCGTAATGTTATTAAGTAATCCTTGAAGTATCCACTGCAGCAGATACATTTTCCATCTAGCAGGCGCCAATATGTCAAGATCCACATTTCATCCTCGCTGATTTACAGCATCAAAAGCTAATAAATATTACGGCTTTCATATGATAATTAATAGTAGGAAAATATATGATCTACAGTTTTTAACAAATGAGTGAGTATTTCAGGCACAGAGAACATTTTAAAATCTTGTGTACATCATCAGATTTAAGTAATTCTGTAATACATTCACTGTCCCTGGTCTACTTACGGTCTTCATTCTCTATCTGTGTAACGTGACTCTCGACTCGAAAAATATCTTCACTTACTTTTGCATTTGCTACTTCCTCCCCTGTTCATAGCCTCCAACATCCAGTGAGCAATGCATTATGGGAGGACAGGAGAGGAAGCACTGCACTGTATTGCTCATGTGCAGTTCAGAGTGCTGGACGGTCCGGTCTGTCTGCTTCAGCAGGGAGGTTGGTGCTAGTAAGTTGTAGGACCTGTGAGATATGGGCGGAGCTACAGCGCTGCCCCAGGGACAAGCTCTATGCATGCTGGGAGTTGTTGGTAACAGTCTGCTGCAATGTTTACTGAAAAAGTGATGCAAACAAACACAGTTTCAGATTGGCGGCTGCATGGGACAAAGAAGAGGGTCCAGAATAGCAGATAAAATGTACCAGACGGCGCTATTTAGCTGTAGCTCCTAGATTTCAGCATTTTCAGAATTTCCACTTTGTGCCTGGAAAACCCCTTTAACAGGGTTGAATAAAACTGTAGGAGTGTATGTCCAGTGGACACTATTAAGATTGGACATCTTAAAGGCATGCTGAGGTGGTGCACATGTGTGCCCTCTGAGTCAATTGAGGCTGGAGAGGACTATCGTGCTGCCTTGGATTCTTTTTAGTTCATAGTGAGTGCGGGGAGCTTTTTTATGTCTATCAGACATTTGCTGCAGGCTCCTGGTTATCCAGACAGCTGACCTCCCACCCTAGATGTCTCTCCGGTATCCACTGGATCGTGGACAAAAAGACCTCTTATATGCAAACTTGGACAACGGGTGCCGGTGGGATCCCTCTTACCAGGGATTACCGACTGTGTACCGGGTGAGCTTTTATTCATTTTCCACTTTGATAATAGTTAATTCAATACAATGCACATTTCTGATTGATTTTTTGTATTAAAGGTAACTAAACTTTATGTCAAATAAAACTAACAAAGTAAAAAGAAACCATTCTGATATACTAGAGAAGTGTAATATGGTTAAAAAAAGAAGTCTGCCTATAAGAGGTTTAAAGAAAATGGGAGTGTAGCTGATAGAGACTTATATAAAATTAGACATAAGGAGGTCAGACATATTATTAATTTTGCTAGAGCACGAAAGGAGGAAGAAATGGTCAAATCCATTAGTGAGGGGGAAAAAACATTTTCCAGATATTTTAATGACAGAAAGAAGAAAAACTGTGCAATTACAAGAATTAAAAACTATATGTTTGGAGATAAGGCCGTCGCTCACTATTTGAATAGCTACTTTTGTTCATCGTTTTCAGAATCTGTGTTACAGAATTATAATATGATTGGGCCTAGTAGTAGCTCCAATTGTAAGGCTCAGAACTAGCGTTTTTTGGAGACTGGTGTTGTAGGTAAACATGCAGGTATAAAGTTGAATAAGGCGATGGGTCCAGATGGCGACTAACCGAGAGTTCTTAAAGAACTCCAATCTGTGCTTTCTGCCCCTGTTACTCGTTTGTTTACCCAGTTCCTTCTAACAGGTGAAGACTGGAGACTGGCCAATGTTGTACCCCGCCATAAGAAGGGTAGTAGAAAAGAGGCTGGAAACTACAGGCCGGATAGTTTGGCATCTGTACTAGCTAGACTAATGAAAACATTCCTGAAACATTCCTGATATTTGACCACTTAAAAACCAACAACCAGTTGGACCCTAAATAGAGATGAGCGAGTATACTCGCTAAGGCTAACTACTCGAGCGAGCAGTGCCTTAGCCGAGTATCCTACCGCTCATCTGCAAAGATTTGGGGGCCGGCGGGGGGCGGGGAGCGGCGGGGGAGAGTGGGGAGATCTCTTTCTCCCTCTCTCTTCCCCGCTCCCCACTGCTCACCGCAGCAACTCACCTGTCACCCGCACCGGCAGCCAAATCTTTACAGACGAGCGGGAGGATACTCGGCTAAGGCACTACTCGCTCGAGTAGTTAGCCTTAGCGAGTATACTCGCTCATCTCTAACCCTAAACAACATGACTCTACTGGGGGAAAGATCATGTCAGACTAATCTCATTGATTTCTTTGCCTATGTCACAATTGTCACAGATCAGGTGGTACCATAGATATTGCTTAACTAGATTTCAGAAAACATTTTGCTATGGTTCCACATAAAGATCTTATGGAATAACTATTGAAAATTGGACTTAATGATAGTCCAGTGGATTAGCAATTGGTTAAAAGATAGATATCAGAGTGTTGTTGTTAATTGAGTGTATTTTGAACAGGGACAAGTTACAGGTGATGGCCACAAGGATCTGTCCTGGGTCCTAATCTTTTTAATCCCTTAGTGATGAAGCCTGTTTGCACCTTAGTGACAGAGCCACATTTTGTAAATGCTACATGTGTCACTTTAGCATAGAATAACTCCGTAAAGGTTTTGCATATTTAAGTGATTATGACATTGCTTTTTGCCACATATTGTATTTCATTTAAGTAGTAAAAATAGACTGATAGAATTTGTGTATATTATTTATTAAAAGTGCCAAAATTCGAAAAATTTTGAAATTTTATTTTTTCACATTTTCAACTGTAATATCTCAAATATGTGCAAACATGCTGCACAAATTTTTGATAAGACAAATATTTCCATCTGTTTACTTTATTCTGAATGCACATCTTAAAAACCTTAGTTGTTTTTTTTAACCATTTAGGAGATGTACAAATTTAACATTACTTATCAACATTTTGAGGAAAACTTTGTTTTCCTATACCAAGCCAAGATTGCAAAGGCTCATAGGTGTCAGAATGATAGATAACCCCACAAATGAACCCATTTTAAAAACTACACCCCTTAATATATTTACTGAGAAGTGTCATGAGTATTTTGACCCCCCACTTTTTTTAGGAGTTGAGGCAATTTAGAGGAGAAAAAATTAAATTATATATTTTTGCAAATATGTAATTTCAGACATATTTTTTTCTATATTGCAAAAGAAAATGAAGACTTTCAAACCAAAATGGATCCCCCCATTTGTCCCGTGTTCAGAAACATACCCATTGTGGCCCTAATCTTATATCTGTATGCACAACGGGGCCCAAACCAAAAGGAGCAGCCAGTGGCTTTTAGAACAAAAATTTAGCTTGAAGGCGTTTTAGGCCCCATTTCACAGTTGTAGAGCCCTTGAGCAGCAAAACGACAGAGAACCCCCATAAATGACCCCGTTTTGATAACTAGACCCCTTAGCAAATTCATCTAGGGGTGTACTGCGTATTTTGATCCCACAGTTTTTGAATGAATCAAAGCAAAGCAGAAGGAAAAAACTACGATTTTCATTTTTTGGGCAATTATGTCATTTTAAAAACAGGGTTTTTTTTGTACACCCCACATATGAATGAAGACCTGCATCCCAAAATGGATACCACTGTTTGTCCTGTGTTCAGAAACATACACATTGTGGTGCTAATCTCCTGTCTGTGTGCACAATGGGGCCCAAACCGAAAGGAGCATTAAACTTTAACTGTTAACTTTTACATGATCACCATTATCCATAGGATAACAGCGATCACATGGCTGGTTACTGCTCCCCAAAGCCCTCAGTCACTGCTCCAGGGTCTTGGCTACCTTTAATAGCCAGGAGCAGGGAGACTTTAAATTTCCTGGGCCTTCCCCAGCTTCTGTGCTTACATCCACCATTTTGCCGACCATCACATATGCCAGAGTTGGGGAAAGGTCCACGGGTAAAGATTCCATTGGTGGACATTGCCGAAGGCCTTAGATAAGTAATTTCACCTACCCTCATGGTTTGTTATCAAGGACTTAAGAAAAGAAGGATTTAGTTGTACTATTTTCTTATAGCCCCCAAATTAAACCACAGTGCAGTCAGGTAGCAAAGAAAGAAAATAAGATGCTCAGTGGCATAGCTAGAGGTATTACCAGTAGAAAGAGGGAGATTGTGATCCATTGTATAGAGCTCTGGTGAAACCACATCTGGAATATTGTGTTCAGTTCTGGAGACTCATCTACAGAAACACATTGACAAAATAGAATGAGTCCAAGGATGGGCTACAAAAATGGTGGTAGGTCTCAAGAACAAAACTTGTCAGGAAAAACTTAAAGAACTTAATTTGTATAGCCTGGAGGAAAGAAGGGAAGGGGGTTGGAAGCATAATGAGAACCTTTAAATATGTATAAATAAGGTTCAGGAGGAAAGTACTTTTATTAGGAAGCTAAACACTAGAACAAGAGGGCACAATCTGAGAACAATTGGGGAAAAAAAAAATCACAATCAGGCCTTAGTCACACGGGCGAATCGGCACCCGCACACCGGCGCCGATGCGCCCGTCTGACTGTCAGTGAGAAGACGGCCGTACCTAAAGACGGCCGTCTCTCTGAAGCGCTGTTGAAAGAACACATGACCGGCAATGGAGCCGGTCACATGTTCTTTTCTCCAGCGCTGCAGAGAGACGGCTGTCTTCAGGTACGTCCGTCTGCTGGTGTCAGTCAGACGGGCGCATCGGCGCCGGTGTACGGGTGCCGATGCGGCCGTGTGACTAAGGCCTCAACATCAGGAAATATTATTTTACTGAAGGAGTGCTTGGAAAATCAACAATAAATGAATTGAAGCCTGTCTGCGATAAACGGAGATCTACCCTAAGAGAAATATAAAGAAAATCATATACAGGCAAGATGGACCATGTGGTCATTTTCTGCCGTCAGTTTTCTGTGTTTTATATTTCTAAAATGACAGTGATAATGGATCAAATGCTTTAAAGTAAATGTGAACTAATTAATTACTAGGCTCCATTTGTAGAGTTGAAGGACAGGAGCAGTGTAAGTAGTATTACTGTCACATTATCATGTTACTGGTTATGTCTGCTACATAGTTACCACATGTGAGGGAATCTACATATTGTCACACATTTGACCTACACTAATTAAATAAATAAATAAAGCCTGGGCTTAAATGTTTAAATGGTACCTAGAAATTAATGGCGAAAACTGTTTTCTGGGTTGATATAGTTGTAGTTGAAACAGGAGAGGATGAAATCGTACCTAAAATTGATTGTTTGCTTTGGTAATCTGCTCCAGGAAAAGAGAAGCTTAAAGGGACAGTCTGGTAAAAAAAAAAAAAAAATCATTATCTAACGAGTCCTCGGTATATTAGGGGCCATTTACACGGAACGATTATTAACGAATTTCCGTGATAATCGTTGCACCTAAATGCATAGCCATTGTGCATTATTTGTTTTCCGTTCGCTGGTCATTCACTTTCAACCAGCATGTAAATCATTGCTGGATTGCTGACTTCTCGCTGAGTGTAAATGCTCCCCGCTCAGCGCTTCACTTAGAATGTCTTGTCTATTTATTCCTTTTTTATCGGAAAATTCTTGGAGTCCTCTTTATTTGGTCATGTGATCTTATTGTGACTTTCAGGAATTACTTGTCATTCTGTTCTCTCTAGGAGTCACTATTTTAGTCACCTGAATTTCTCGTATGATGAAACTAAACAGACTGAACCACAAAGGCTCTTCATGAAGTGCGTCAAAACCACTTATCACAGTTACTGCTAATGATTAGAGCTTCTTGTCTCACAGTTAGGCCTTAGTCAGACTGGCGTTTTTTCGCGCGATTTGCACATGCGCATGCGTCCGGCGATTTTATAAAATCATTGCTTTGCAATGGTATCAGACACATGAGCGCTTTTTATGCGCTCGTCCGATAAATTATAGAACAGAAATCGCAGATCGCACCTATCTGCGATCTGCGATTCCTGTTCTCTTCTCTATATGCGCTCAATTGGGCCGGCGGCAGCAGCGCCGACCCCATTGAGAGCATACACTAGACAAATCATTCTTCTCTGCACAGCTGTAACAGCTGTGGCAGAGAAGAACGATATTTGCCCATTGATTTCAATGGAGCCGGCAATACAGACGGCTCCATTGAAAGCAATGGGCTGCCGGCGAGCGCGGGATGAATTTTCGGGGAGGGCTTAAATATATAAGCCCTTTCCTGCAATTCATCCAGAAATGTGTAAAAATAAAAAAAAATATAAACTCACCTGGTCCCGGAAGACGGAGTTCAGCTGCGGCCGGCGACAGTTCTCCTGAACTGCTCTCTGTAGTATTCAGCAGCTGGGGATTTAAAATCCCCGCCTGTTGAATGAGCTGCCTCTGATTGGTCACAGCCTGACCAATCAGAGGCAGCTCTCACTCACACCCATTCATGAATTCATGAATGGGTGTGAGTGAGAGCTGCCTCTGATTGGCTCAGCGCAGGGACCAATCAGGGGCAGCTCTCACTCACACCCAATCATGAATTCATGAATGGGTGTGAGTGAGAGCTTCCTCTGATTGGTCAGGCTGTGACCAATCAGAGGCAGCTCATTCAGCAGGCGGGGATTTTAAATCCCCGGCTGCTGAATACTACAGAGAGCAGTTCAGGAGAACTGTCGCCGGCCGCGGCTGAACTCCGTCTGCCGGGACTAGGTGAGTTTATATATTTTTTTTATTTTTACACATTTCTGGATGAATTGCAGGGAAGGGCTTATACATTTAAACCCTTCCCGAAAATTCATCCCCCGCTCGCCCGCAGCGCATCGCTTTCAATGGAGCCGGTTGTATTGCCGGCTCCATTTAATTCAATGCGCTGGACAGCTCCGGCCCGTTTCTATTGAAACACGGCTAGGAGCAGTATTTTCGGGCGATTTTTCGGCCCTGGTCACGTGATTTGCGGATGCGCATCCGTCATGCGATTTGCAAATCGCGGGAAAAAACGCCCGTGTGACTAAGGCCTTATAATGAAGATGATGATAGTTCAGCCTCTCTGACTTATGTCTTTAGCTTATTTAGATTATAGAGGGTAATGATAATCACACTGTCCTCCCAACAGGCAGAGATGTTACTTGTCCTAGCTGATCATGTGATGCTGTGCTGATATATTATGGGATTGTGGCACAGCATAGAGGTAGATAAAGCAGGAAGATATCAGATACGATCTTGATTTTTAGATAAGTATCAGACATTGCATGGAAGGGAGTGCAATATATATAGGAATCATCCAGAATGTGACAGACAATTTGATGAAGGGTGCAGTGATAGATAAATGCGTTTTCACTAGAGTGGCTCTATAATGCTCTTAAATGGATTATTCCAGTAAGAACACTACCTATCTAGAGGATAGGTGAGAAATATTTGATTTATTGCTGTCAAATTAGCAATGCACTTGGCTGTCTCCCTGAGTCCCATATATAGTAAGTGAATTGAGTGGTGGTCACAGATGGACACCATCACTCCATTGTCACAGGTGGTTTTGGAGTCTATCATTCTTGTAATTTCTGGTGAACCCATCAGTTGGACACTCAGCAATCAAACATCTACCACTTATCTTTTTGGTTGGATAACCCCTTTAACCCCTTCCAAACCACATAATGTTAATATACATCATGCAGTCATGAAGAGTGTATGGAGCAGGCTCAGAAGGTAAGCTATGAAGCGGATACATTGAAACATTATGCCTTTCTACTGAAGTTGGATCTTCCATGAGTGTTCTTGCTGCCTGGCTAATTATCTAAATCTAGAAAGGCAAAATGAAAGCATATAGAAACCATATAGAATATGTATGGACGTTATATGGATACACAATGTTTATGCAAACAATACCAAGTTTACATTACATATAGAATTTTGTACTGGTATGGCAAGAGTAGGCAAATTACTGCTGATGTTATGAGCTGGCTAGATTTAGATTAGTCAGGCAGAAAGACATTAACTCTTTACAATCCACTGCCTGACGTCTTCCTACATTCTGAATAAAGCTTGTACAGCTCCAGTGTCAGAAGACGTCCGACAGGGTATTCTTACCGTCTATTGCCAGCCAATCCGCTGTCTGAGCCTCTCTGGTGCTCACACAATGGCTTTAGCCAGCAAATGGCAGCATTGTAGAACAGTAAAAAGAAAAAGCCTTTTAGGAAACCCCGAATCCGAAATTGGATAGAAAGTAATGTAAAAAGAAGCCACCGTTTAACCAAGTTGCAACAGAGGTGCCTTGCAAACCAACTCTATGCTGCCAAATGAGGGCCTCTTTCACATGATTAGAGAAATGGTGACACTAAAAAGTGATTAGATATCACAAATGTTTATGTTATCTCAACAAAAGCATTCCCATGTTTGCCAAAAAGTTTTAATTGCATTAGTGGAAGAAATTCTATCAGCTCTACATTTATAACTGACCCTAGACATTCCGTATTTTAGATACTATGGCTCAATTTTGTTTGGTCTTGTATGACACTAGCTCTACATACTCTCACATATCCCCTAATACCATTATAGTGGAAGACAAGATCCAACTAACCATTACAACTTTAAAAAACCTCTAAAAACCCTGGACTGGACTGCTTTTCTCCACTATACTACAAGAAATTGGCACAAGTCCTAGCATCACATACGGCATTGTTTGTTAACTGCATCATGTCTAGAAATGCCCCACTACCGGAAAACTTTCAAGCTAACCACATCACAGGGTGTGCCTGGTATGATCCAATCTTGGAAAGGATAACTCACATTACTGCAACCCTTCATCTCAGATATAGGTGATAAACACAGACTACAAATAACTAAGCTGTTATCCCTTTGTCTTGCGACCTATATGATTTAACTAGCTGATATACCCGGCTTCGCCCGAGTTAATTTGGTACTGGTGTTTATCTGGTGTTCACATGGAAAATCTTATGAAGTCGTGGTTACTTTAGAGATACCGGGAAAAACATATGTTCACCATTTTGCATAGTTCTCTGCGTCACCTAGGAAACACCACGGGGAGGTAACCATGCGACATTTCCTTTATATAAAATGACATCAGGAAGTGAGAAAATTAAATTCCATACGTAAAATTTGGATGCTAATTCTTTTGCACTTAGAATAGAATAATCGAGCTAGGAGCCATTAACCTTTCCTATTTATGACATAATCAATGCCCGTGCCAAATTTCAAGTTTCTATGACATCGGGAAGTGAGAGAATTAGATTTCGTACGTAAAATGTGGACGCTAATTCTTTTGCGTTTAGAATTGAATAATCGAGTCGGGACCCATTAACTTTTTCTATTTATGACATATTTAATGCTTATGGCAAATTTCATGTTTCTATGACATTGCGAAGTGAGAGATTTAGATTATATGCATACAATTTCGACGCTAATTCTTTTGCACTTAGAATTGAATAATTGATAGAGATGAGCGAACACCAAAATGTTCGGGTGTTCGTTATTCGTAACGAACTTCCCGTGATGCTCGAGGGTTCGTTTCGAACAACGAACCCCATTGAAGTCAATGGGCGACCGGAACATTTTTGTATTTCGCCGATGCTCGCTAAGGTTTTCATGTGTGAAAATCTGGGCAATTCAGGAAAGTGATGGGAATGACACAGTGACGGATAGGGCAGGCGAGGGGCTACATGGTGGGCTGCATCTCAAGTTCACAGGTCCCACTATTAAGCCACAATAGCGGCAAGAGTGCCCCCCCCCCCACTGTCAGCATAAAGATCGTCCTCCTCTGGCACAGCTGTAACAGCTGTAGCAGAGAAGAACGATGTTTGCCCATTGAATTCAATGGAACCGGCAATACAGCCGACTCCACTGAATGCAATGGGCTGCCGGCGATCGCAGGATGAATGGTCGGAAAGGGGTTAAATATATAACCCCTTTCCTGCAATTCATCCAGAAATGTGTTACACTAAAAATATATACCGGCGTATAAGGCGACGGGGCGTATAAGACGACCCCCCAACTGTCACCTTATACGCCGGTAATACAGTGGAGCAAAGAATAAAAAGCATTACTTACGTTTTTAGATGATCTGCGGCGCTCCTGCAGGCTGTCACTCCCTCCTGGTCCACGGCAGACAAGCTTTCTCCACGAAAGACTTTAAATCCCTGCCTCCAGAAGCACATGTGCCTTCAGCCAATCACAGCCAATGACAATGATGTCATTGAATGGCTGTGATTGGCTGTGTTTCTGGAGGCGGGGATTTCAAGGCTTGAAATCCCCGCCTCCAGAAACACAGCCAATCACAGCCATTCAATGACATCATTGTCATTGGCTGTGATTGGCTGAAGGCACATGTGCTTCTGGAGGCAGGGATTTAAAGTCTTTCGTGGAGAAAGCTTGTCTGCCGTGGACCAGGAGGGAGTGACAGCCTGCAGGAGCGCCGCAGATCATCTAAAAACGTAAGTAATGCTTTTTATTCTTTGCTCCACTGTATTACCGGCGTATAAGGTGACAGTTGGGGGGTCGTCTTATACGCCCCGTCGCCTTATACGCCGGTATATATTTTTAGTGTAACACATTTCTGGATGAATTGCAGGAAAGGGGTTATATATTTAACCCCTTTCCGACCATTCATCCTGCGATCGCCGGCAGCCCATTGCATTCAGTGGAGTCGGCTGTATTGCCGGTTCCATTGAATTCAATGGGCAAACATCGTTCTTCTCTGCTACAGCTGTTACAGCTGTGCCAGAGAAGAAGGATTTGTCTTCTATATGTTCTCAATGGGGTCAGCGCTGCTGCCGCTGGCCCCATTGAGCGCATATAGAATGCATCCATAGCGAGCAGCGGGAGGGGCAGATTTCAATACTCGGGTGACACCTTATCTCCCCAGCCACTCACAGCAGGGGGGTGGTATAGGGCTTAAACGTTGCAGGGGGAAGTTGTAATGCCTTCCCTGTCTTTATATTGGCCAAAAAAAAGCGCTAACGTCTCAGGGAAGAAAGTTTAATTTACCAGAACACCGCATGGTGTTCGTTACGAATAACGAACATCCCGAACACCCTAATATTCGCACGAATAGCAAGCTCGGACGAACGCGTTCGCTCATCTCTAATAATTGAGTTGGAACCCATTAGCTTTTCCTATTTATGACATAATCAATGCTTGTGCCAAATTTCACGTTTCTATGACACCAGAAAGTGAGAAAATTACATTCCGTATGTAAAATTTGGACGCTAATTCTTTTGCGCATAGAATTGAATAATCGAGTTGGGACCCATTAGCTTTTCCTATTTATGACAAATCACAGTGGTATAGAGATCTATATAAATTTAACTGAAACCCTTCACAGATATAGATTAAAATATAATGACATTTATTGAAAATTTCTAAAATTGTGGGCTCACATATAACACTTATAGACAATACGTAAAAAGGACAGGTAACATATAAGCAAAGAATAGGCCCTTATGGATATATGTAAGACAACGTATCTCTCGGATAGATTTTTAGAGATAGCTGCCGCTCATACAAATGAGAGAGGATAGAACTCCAGAAGGTGAAAGAGTGATATCCACGTCTAAGGATAATTTGTACTTAGATGTTGATATGGTACAGGAATTGGTGCCTGTACTAGGGCACAGTATTCTTATGTGTACTCTTGTTGCTAGAACACTTTTTTAATGACTACCCATTGGTAGCACAGTTATTGTGTATACAGGTGCTAAACACATGGGCTCATTGTGTGTCAGTGATGCTGACCAGAACGTTTCGGAAAGCTCGCTCGACGCGTTTCCCTACCCATGTAGGGGGCAGTTCCTCAGGAGCGCGGGTAATTATTGCCCGAAAAGTACGTAAAGACAATAGAGCAACAGGATTAGTGCGTCAGGACATAGTCCTGCTGCAGTTTGATACTGCTAAGGTGATGCCACCTGTTCGATAGTCACCTCTTCTTGCTTGTCACTTCCCGTGCGGTATCTGTGTTGGTACCGCTATCGGGCTCTCTATTTGAATATTCAGAGAGGGAGAGGGTCATTCATCCCATCTGGCATATAAGATGGTATGTGCCAGTATTTGAATGCCTCAGATAGCACTTCCGTGTAGCAGATGGCGCCCTTTAATCAGGCTTAGTCACCGGCTACTACGGCAAGGCCAGGTGATACCCTCCTAGAGAATTCCTGCAATATCCATTAGGGTACTTGCATTGGTCTGTAGATTTCTGTGACCAGTGTGGATTAATGCAATACCCAGATGGAAATTGTTCTGTCTCTCAGTGTTTGTTAAAGCGAATGCTTCTCCAGGGTCTATGGCCGACTCTTCTCACACAGCTGGTAGTTATCCCGGCTGTGTGTGATGAGGGCACTGCCTACACAGATGAAGCTCAGGTAAGTAGCAATATAAGTCTCAGATAGAGTTAGCTTCAGAGAATAGAGGGTTGTTTCGGCTAGACCTGGGGGATAATACCCCATTCAAAGTTCTTTCATAGAGACCAGGAAAGACAGAACCCCTACAGTGTCAGTCCTAGCTGGATTAGACAGGGGTAAGAGGCCGGCCGCTCACCATCAGAGCCACAGGCGCTACCTCTCTTGCTCTGTCCCTGCCTCTTACCGAGCACCGCGATTTTCGAGTACTTCACTACTCGGGTGAAAAGTACTCGGGTGCGCTGTGGGGCGGGGGTTGCAGAGGGGAGTCGGGGGTAGCAGCGGGGAACAGGGGGGAGCCCTCTCTCTCTCCCTCTCCCCCCCACTCCCCGCTGCAACCCCCCCCCCCCCGCTCACCCACAGCGCACCCGAGTACTTTTCACCCGAGTAGTGAAGTACTCTAAAATCGCGGTGCTCGATTGCGAAATCGCCCTTACCGAGTACGTTCGCTCATCTCTAGTTGGGACCCATTAACTTTTCCTATTTATGACATAATCAATGCCCGTGCCAAATTTTAAGTTTCTATGACATTGGGAAGTGAGAGATTTAGATTATGTACGTTAAATTTCAACGCTAATTCTTTTGCACTAGAATTGAATAATCGAGTTGGGACCCAATTACTTTTCCTATTTTGGAAATAATCTATGCTTGTGCCGAAATTCATGTTTCTACGACATCGGGAAGTTGGAGAACTTTTGGCGAGTCAGTCAGTCAGGGAGTGAGTCAGTGAGTGAGTCAGTGAGGGCTTTCGTCTTTATATATATAGATTAATTTCCCTTGATCAAACGGATTTTATCCCCTCTCGACAGACTACTGATAATATTAAGTTATACATAAAACAGTATTTCCCATGCTACATGTTGCAAACATTATTTAATGCTCTTGAGTTTTGACACTTAAAGAGCACTGGATGCTGCACGTTGGGAAATTTTGGAACTGGCCCTCTCCTGGATGGGCTTTGAGGTGATTTTGAGGCAATCCTACAAGTTGTCAGATCCACATGTGAAGTCTAAATACCTTGGTCAGTCTTCCTCCTTGTTCCCAATTAAGAGGCTTTAGACAGGGGTCACCTTCACTCCTTGCCTTTCCAGTCTTGCCGTGGAAACATTATCCCAATCTATTCATCAAGGCACCCTCTGCTCTGACAAGAGATAACACTTAACAAATATGCTGATGCTATGCTTCTATTTATTACAAAACCACACATCTACTTCCTAATCTGATGGATACACTCTTCACTTTTCACAGACTTTCTAGACTGTAGGTAAACCGTTCAAAATCAATATTCTTGAAAATTAAAAAGGTTTTCCAACACTAAACTATTGATGACCTTTGCTCAGGATAGGTCAATAATAGTTGTTTGGGAGAGTCCACTACTTATAACCCCTGCTTATCAGCTGTCTGAAGAGGCAGAGGTAGTCGTATGAGCATTGAACTTTCTTCTCAGGCTTGTGAGGTTATGTTCATTGGTCACTTGGCCTGAGAGCAGCTCAGTTCAATTCAAGTAAATGCGAAGGGGCTGCTGTACCAGGCACTACCACTATACAATGTATGGCACTGTGTTTGGTATGGACTGAAGCAACAGTGGTGCTCACACTAGTACCATGGCCACATCAATCAGCTGATTAGAGGTGGTTCTGATCTGATATTGATGACCTGAGAATCGGACATCAATAGCTTACTGTTGGGAAACATTTTTCATTTGACTTTTCATAAAGAAAAGCTTAATAATAATAATAAACTTTATTTGTATAGCGCCAACATATTCCGCAGCGCTTACAGCTTACATTTCTACAGTTTAATATTCAATGGAGAGCCTCGAACATTCAAGTGGCACCCTGTATAAAAAGCTATTTGTGCCTCTACAGTTTTCCCAAGATGTTTTCCACCATAAAAAATGTTCTGTACCCAATTTATAAAGTAATTTGCTTTGTATTTACCTAGAACTCTACCAGTACAAGTTTCTGATAAAGCCCTTTCCTAAACTCAGATCATCATTAAGGGACTTTATACAAGGGTGGAATTTTCTGCATTCTGCATTGTAAGTTGCATTGCTCCCTGTGGATTTTCATGCAGAATGAAAAGGCTTGAATCAACCTGCAATTCCACAACAAAATCCGCAGTTGGCTCTGCAGATTTGACTGTGAACTTTCACTGTGCCCTGGCCTAAATATTCAGCCTGTGTGAAAGATTCCTAACAGATTCTTAAGTGTGGTGGGCTGGCCAGAAGGCTAGGGTTCATAAATGTGTTCTTCATAGACATCCAATTGTTTGAGCTTCAGTTAGCTCAGATGGCAGCCTGGAATTGACATAGTTCATGCCGTTTACGGAGTTCTGTTTAGTTAACTCACTATCTCCCTCTTATACTTTTGCGTTTTAACCCTTTCTGATCCACTGTCTGACCTCTGAAGACATTATGATTTAAGGTTGTACAGCTTACCTCACAACTTGTGGGGTCCTCTTACTGTATATTTCGAGCCTCTCTGCTGTTGGAGCCTATCCATCGTGTCACCTCATGCAGTACTGGCTTTAGCCAGCATATAGCGCTGTTGTATAATAGCAGAAAAAGAGTCCTCAAATCCCTAGGTTTCTAAGATATACACAAAAATAAATATAAATGCCAGAGCCCTGTTGTTGGGATTGATAGGGATCCCAATGGTCAGACCCTCAACAACCTAAAAGCTATCGCCTATCCTGTGGATAGGGGATAACTTGCAGTCATTGTACAGTCATTGGCCCTTTTCGGCCAAAAAAAAGCTGTGTCCTTGATGGGTTCAGGCCTACTTTTTTATGAGCCAACATAGAAGTTTATGCATAACTTTCATTAGTTATGAGTTTCATAATAGGATTACTTGTATCCAGAGGTGTAATTTGAAGCTCCTGGGCCCCACTGCAAAACCTGTAACAGGGCTCCCAACTATAATGCTTTATTCATGGTACTGGGCTTCCTATATGGAGAAGAGAGGCCTTATAGGCCCCCTTAGACTCCTAGGCCCGGGTAAATTGAATTGAACTAAAACTGAACGCACGAAAACTGCACAATGTCCGTGCATTTAGACACAATGATTCTCGTTCAAAAGACAGCTTTGAGCGTTTTTTGAGCGAGAATCGTTGGGTCTAAATGGGCCTTACAAAAAATGTCTTTTTCTAAGAGGTAATGTAAATTAAAAGTATTCATTTTTTTCAGCACGCATGAAAAGAGTAATAAACTATCCCAAACACACAAAAACAAAACAACAAATAAAACAACATAAGGCTGTTCCGAGTTTTATCCTCAGATGAACCGCAGGTGGTTTTGATAATCTCAAGGTATATGTACCCTGAGGCAATGATAGGATTAAATATCCGTATGTAATTAAATTCAGTTACTAGAAATTGTAATCTTTTTGTAAGAAACAGTTATCTCGGTGATGCTTGTGTAGATATTATCTCAGCATATGTGTGTAATCCCTTCAACCAGGAGTGTATGATTTGGCCTTCACATTGGTTCTAACTATTTTTACATGAGAACACCTGTCAAAATCAGTGTAATCAGACTCAAGCCACCAGTTACGATACGTAAAGCTATCAAGGTAAAGATTTACGGTAAGATGGGAATCTTACGCAAGGATACAATTGTAACAAACTGAATTTTATCCCAGCAATTACTTTATTATCTAGTTTTGTCTTTATAATATTGCTTTTACATTCACAACTATCTAACATTTTTAAGATTCAGGTCTGGAGTTAAAGAGTATTCAAATACTGACATCCTATGCTTTTCTTTCTGGATCCTCATTGAATGGGTGAGAGCTGACCCAATGGGATGAACCAGAGACGTAGCTAAAGGCTCATGGGTCGGCGTGCAAAAGTTTATCTTGGGGCCCCTCAACTTCTCTTAACCCCTTAACGCACAGGCATAACTTGAAGCTCCTGGGCCCCAATGCAAAACATGTAACAGGGCCCCCAACTATAATGCTTTATGTATTGTACTGGGCTCTCTATATGTGGAGAAGAGAGGCCTTATATTCTTATGACAGCATCCTCTATAGTTACGCCAGTGGGATGAACTGCCGCTTTATAACATTATTTCTAAGTGTTACTCCTGTGGTGTCTAGCATAATTCCCCTTGACCTCCTTGCCATGCCCCCCAAACTATTCTTAAACATTTTTTGCATTATGGCAGGATGCATTATCAGGCCTCGGTCAGACGACCGTTTTTTGCCGCGATTTGCGGATCGCATGTTGGATGCACATCCGCAAATTGAGTGACCGGGGCCGACGATTCGCCGAAAAATCTGCAGCTAGCAGCGTTTTCGGCGAAACGGGCCCGATCAAAGGAGCGCTGTCCAACCCATTGAAATTCAATGGAGCGGGCAATACAGCTCATGAATTCATGAATGGGTGAGTGAGAGCTGCCTCTGATTGGTGAGGGCTGTGACCAGTCAGAGGCAGCCCATTCAGCAGGCGGGGATTTTAAATCCTTGCCTGCTGAATACTACACAGAGCAGATGAGGAGAACTGCTGGCCAGCCGCGGCTGAACTCCGGCTGCAGGGACAAGGTGAGTATATATATTTTTTTTATTTTTACACATTTTAGGATGATTTTCAGGGAAGGACTTATATTTTTAAGCCCTTCCCGAAAATTCATCCCGCGCTTGCCGGCAGCCCATTGCTTTCAATGGAGCCGGCTGTATTGCCGGCCCCATTGAATTCAATGGGCGAACATCGTTCTTCTCTGGCACAGCTGTTACAGCTGTGGCAGAGGAGAATGATCTTTGTAGTATATGTTCTCAATGGGGTTGGCGCTGCTGCCCATTGAGCGCATATAAAGAACACAAGGAATCGCAGAACACAGATAGGCGCGATCTGCGATTCCTCGTGTCCTATAATTTATCGGACATCCGCATAAAAAGCGGCCATGTGACTGATCCCATTGCGAAGCAATGGTTCTATATATGTGCAGATCGCATTGCACATGGGCAAATCGCACGAAAAAACGCCCGTCTGACCGAGGCCTCAAGCTGAAGTATGACACTGCCATTAAGAAATACCCTTGCTATCGAAAGGGTTATCTAGGTCTGCATCAGGTAGGTAGAACATGTCAAAGTAACATCCACATCAATGCCAGGATCTATGTTTCCAAGCAGAACATTACCCAGAGCATCAGACCACATCCACCAACTTTCCTTCTTCCCGTAGTACATTTTCACACCATCTCTACTCTGCAGTACTAGAAGACGCAAAAATGGATAGCTAGGAAGGTGGATGCAGGATGTACACACTTCCATATGTGGTGCATAAAGAAGAGATTAGTGTTGTCAAGGTACAAAGAGTGTACTGGGCCAAGAGGACCTTGACCTAGATATTTTTGTCATGTGTATATGTGCCATATGTATCTACATGTACATACTAATTCTAGTTTTGAGGGTGATTTTATTTACAGACAAAACTAGGAGAATCCACTTTTCAGACCTTGGAGGAACAACTCTTAATAGTAGAGGATGAGGTAGCCGCTGTGCTCACTACAGAAATGGTAGGCAGGAAGGTGAGGTATATGGAATTATAGAGACATTTGCAGGGTTGCATGCTGGGACTTGTACTTTCACTTTTGTTGAAGTTCCACCAAATCATGCCTGATGGATAGAGCACTACCATGGTGAAGAGGAGGGGTTATGTAAATTACATATAAACAGTTTTGCTGTTTATTGTCTGAAGCACCTTGGATATTTTATATTGAGGGTGGCCAACCCCTTTAAAGGGAACCTCTCATCGTTTTCATGTCGCCCGAAGCACAGGAAGCATGAACCTGGGACAGCTATGTGACTGTACGTTTTAGGGAGCGTTCACACAGTGTTTTCTGATAGACTGTGTGATTCTGCTCAGGAATTCCATCTTAGCTGCAAAAAACAGCACTGTGGCAAAACCCCTGAACAGAAGCGAACGGGACCATTTACTTGAATTGTAAAACAGACACCCCTTTGGTGTTAGTGTTACTTGGTCTCCATTTGTTTCCGTTTTATTCGGAGTATAGAATAGAATAGTCAACTACGTTATTCTATATTCCAAATAAGATTACAATTTTGTAGAAAGAACACCCAAGCGGTATCAGTTTCACAATACAAGTCCTTTTCCTTTGGATGTTCCATGAGCGTACCAATTTTTGCAGCTATTACAGAACCCCGAAAGGATTCACAAAACATGTTAAAAAGCTCTGTATGAATGCTCCCTTATCCTAAAACACTGTGGTGCTTCAGAACAAAAACACTTTAAAGAACAGAACTTTGAGTCAAAAAGTATATAGGGAGAGTGTGTATAAGGAGAGAGCTGTCAGTCAACATGCAGCAGGCGGGTAGTGGCCGGGGCGGCCCACCTCTGACTCAGAGCTCCGTTGCAAGTCAAATTTTAACCCTTTCCAATCCACTGTCTGAAGTCTGAAGACTGAAGACATTATAATTTATGGCTGTACAGCTCCGATGTTGGAAGATGTCCATCGGGGTTCTCTTACTGTATATTGCCAGCCTCTCTGCTGTCGGAGCCTATCCAACGTGTCACCTCATGCAGTACTGGTTTAGCCAGCATATAGCGCTGTTGTATAATGTCAGAAAAAGAGTAAGCCCCCTAGGAAAACCAGGATACAAATTGGATTGGAAAGGGTTAAAGTGTGTATAGAGCTTTGGAATTACACACATATGAGGGCACTGTGCATATCTGTCCCAGATTCAGGCAGTACGAGCCTGGTGGTACTTAACAACATCCTGCTATTGGTTGTGTGAGCACAGCAATAGAATGCGGTGTGTGAAGGGGTTAAATACGATAAGTAGTTCTCTATAGCACCATTACTACCATATGACAGTTGAGCCTTGCAGGTACTTGTGACATTAATTAGGATTCTTGCTCTGTCAAGATACAGCGCATCACATAACTAATTGTAGTAGCCAGACAACGCTGACTGCCTCTTTCATGAATGCAGCAGGCTGTTCTCTGCTGACTTTCTTAAAATATCCATCTCCTGACTTATGTCACATTGGCCACAAAACCTGGGTCAGCATGCTGCCAGCTGTCAACATGGCATAAAATTTATAAGCTGTGCTATTGCATCTCAGGCTTAGATGTTTCACACATCAGTATTACAGTACAGTCAGCCCCTTCTAATAGTGTTAGGCCCTGCAAAGAAAAGTTCTTACAGAGAATATACATATCAGGGTCACCTGATATCATGGCATTCCATTAGTACAGGAATTTATAACAGCAGTATGTGATAAAGCCAATGAAACAAATAAAAAGGGTGCATTATATCCCACGGGAATGTCACTTTTTTGCACAATCAAGAATGGTAATTTTCTCACGAAGAGACACAAGAATCTTAGTGATCGCTGTCACTTTGGGTGGTACACAAGTGTAATGGCCCAGAGCTACAGGCCACTTCAGAATGTCTTTCATGTTTGTCATGTGCATTTGTATTGTCAGCAATTTTTTGTATGCATGAAGTGTATGTTGTGCACCTCTGTAGTGCTGAAAGTGTTAACTGTCTGGTATGTGAGATGTCTGGAAATGTATCATTTTGTGTTGTGAGTTTGTGGTCACCTGACCATGCTTTATATTAATGTTTGCAGAATGTGAGTGCAAGTCAGTCTGAGGCAGTCAAAGTCTGTAGTCTAGTCTAGTTTGTCTAGTCCCGTCTGTCAGTCAGTCTGCAGAGAGCCAAAATACTTGGAAGATCTGTTGATGTGTCTTTGAAGCGACGTGGAAGTGAGAATGGAAGAAGACGAAAGGTATCCCCGGTCTCCCTTGGACTTCTCTGATATCAGGAGACCTCGGGATAACTACAAGCCCCTGTGAGAAAGAGATCACCATGCAGCATTGAGAGGTGTCTGAACGAGTGATTGTTGACAGGTTGATAGTCCGGAGAGGAAAGAAGTGTGTTGTTGTCCAGGAGCGGAGCTGCACAGATAACTAGAACTGTGGGCCTGATATTCATCCTGTGTTCTGCCTCCCTGTCTCACTTCCAACTCTGCCTAAAACCATGCTGTGCTTTGGCCCATGTGCTGTTGAACTGTTTAGTGTTGGCGTTCCAAGTAAAGCAACATTGCCGACCATTCCCGGCTTTGTTTTCAACTATACTGTGTATGTGTGTGGACTATCATTTCATCATCCAGCTTCACTGCAGAGGAAGGGAAGGTGGCGTCACCCGTGACAACCCAAAGGAAGAACCAAGGTAACTCAGTTCCCGGTTACCTACTACTTTAAAAGCCTGCTCGCAGCCCTGTTAGATCTGTCCCTGGCTACGCTCCATGGGTATTATTGTATCTTGATGCCACCGGAAGCTAGGGCTTTGACAGGAGGAACGCCCCTGTCACACCCCTAGCTCCCGATAGGGTCAAGCCTGGAAGACCCTAGCAGCACAGTGTGGATTGATTGCGGCAGGGATGCAGGCTTAGGCTGAAGATTACTGTTCTTCTTAGCCTTACATTATTAGCTGTAAATGCTGCCATGTTTTCGCCGTAACATGGCAGCATTAACATCTAATAATGTAAGGCTAAGAAGAACAGTAACCTTCAGCCTAAGCCTGCATCCCTGCTACAAGTCAATCCACATGCTGCAGGAAGCACTGTTCCCCGTTTGATGTCTTGGGTAACATGGCCACCCTCTGTGTGCTGTGTTCCGCACAGCTGCGTCCCGGCAGGTAGCTGTCAACTCCGTTCTGGCCGCCGATTCTGTGGTCCCTCATGGACGTTCCCCCGGTGACAGCTCCCAAAGCTGTGAACTTTGGCCATAAAGGGGGTGAGGGAGAGGGGCAGGCGCGCTTGTGCTCCACAGCTGATGGGAAAGACGCTTCAGGGAAAATTTGCATCCCTGCTGCCGACCTCGTGCTGCCCTTCTAGCGCCGCCGGGATAGCCCCTTGCTGCTCTTAATCCTTAATGGCCTTCCAGGACCTGCAGGCCAAGCAGCTCAGCAGCCAATCACGTTCAGGGGGCGTTACGCCTCTGTCAATCTTGGCTACACCAGGACTTCCGGGTGGCATCAAGATACAATAATACCCACTCCGTGTGGGAGACAGTAGTGCCACCGTGACAAGGCCTACAATCATCCCTGCTGTCTCTTAGGCTAGGGCCTGCTCCTCAGACACTGCACAAGCGTAATGCTTACAGTCTTGGTACACAAGCATAATGTTACAGTCTCTAGACAAGATACAAAGCTTACTGCTTACTCTCAGAATGGATGGGCACAATCTTTTGCATAACAGAACAGTATAATCTCTCAATTTGTGTGCGTTGCAAGACCCACAA
This sequence comes from Eleutherodactylus coqui, assembly GCF_035609145.1. Classification (NCBI taxonomy): domain Eukaryota; kingdom Metazoa; phylum Chordata; class Amphibia; order Anura; family Eleutherodactylidae; genus Eleutherodactylus; species Eleutherodactylus coqui. The sequence goes on along the minus strand of NC_089846.1, from coordinate 47,737,242 downwards.
AACTTGCGCGAATATGAACTGCATTCTTTTGAATGGAGTCTGTACATATCAGCAATGTTTTTCATCACTGCAATGCGTCAGGAGAAAAAAGATTGTGGCATGTTCTATTTTTTCTGCGATCCTCGGAACGCATCATCTATTGATTTCAATGTGACTTTAAATACATTGCATGGTTATCGCATGCTGTGTGATGTGCATGCGAGTGCGATGCGAGGTTTCCCATTGAAATCAATGGGAAATACTTCCGATCCTCCATTGCACATGAGAGGATCAGAATTTCATAGAATGGATGCCAGGTAATTTTGTGGGGTTGAACCAGCCATTTGAGTTTAATGACCATGCGCCTCATGTGACTGACTGCTATGTCACTACTAGAGATGAGCGAGCATACTCGTCCGAGCTTGATACTCGTTCGAGTATTAGGGTGTTCGAGATGCTCGTTACTCGTAACGAGTACTACGCGGTGTTCGGGTTACTTTCATTTTCTTCCCTGAGAAATTTGCGTGCTTTTCTGGCCAATAGAAAGACAGGGAAGGCAATACAACTTCACCCTGCAACGTTCAAGCTCTATACCACCCCCCTGCAGTGAGTGGCTGGCGAGATTAGGTGTCACCCGAGTATTAAAATCTGCCCCTCCCGCGGCTCGCCACAGATACATTCTGACATTAGTTCAGGGAAAGTGGTATCTTGGTGGAGCTGCTATAGGGAGAGTGTTAGGAGTATTTTAGGTTTCAAGAACCCCAACGGTCCTTCTTAAGGCCATAGAAATCGCAGATCGCACCTATGTGCGATCTGCGATTTCTGTTCTCTTCTCTATATGCGCTCAATGGGGCCGGCGGCAGCAGTGGCGACCCCATTGAGAACATATAGAAGACAAATCATTCTTCTCTGCCACAGCTGTAACAGCTGTGGCAGAGAAGAACGATGTTTGCCCATTGAATTCAATGGAGCCAGCAATACAGCAGGTTCCACTGAAAGCAATGGGCTGCCGGCGTGCGCGGGATGAATTGTCGGGAAGGGGTTAAATATATAAGCCCTTCCCTGCAATTCATCCAGAAATGTGTTACAATAAAAATATATACCGGCGTATAAGGCGACGGGGCGTATAAGACGACCCCCCAACTGTCACCTTATACGCCGGCAATAAAGTGGAGCAAAGAATAAAAATCATTACTCACTTCTTCTGACGTTCTGTGGCGCGTCTGCAGGCTGTCGCTCCCTCCTGGTTCCCGGCAGAGCATTGATTTCTCTACGAAGGGCTTTAAATCCCCCCCTCCAGAAACACACGTGCCTTCAGCCAATCACAGCGAATGACAATGATGTCATTGAATGGCTGTGATTGGCTGTGTTTCTGGAGGTGGGGATTTTAAGCCCTGCGTCCAGAAAGCAATGCTCTGCCGTGGACCAGAAGGGAGCGACAGCCTGCAGGAGCACCGCAGAACGTCAGAAGAAGTGAGTAATGATTTTTATTCTTTGCTCCACTGTATTGCCGGCGTATAAGGTGACAGTTGGGGGGTCGTCTTATACGCCCCGTCGCCTTATACGCCGGTATATATATTTTATTGTAACACATTTCTGGATGAATTGCAGGGAAGGGCTTATATATTTAAGCCCTTCCCGACAATTTATCCTGCGATCGCCGGCAGCCCATTGCTTTCAGTGGAATCTGCTGTATTGCTGGCTCCATTGAATTCAATGGGCAAACATCGTTCTTCTCTGCCACAGCTGTTACAGCTATGGCAGAGGAGAACGATCTTTACGCTGACAGTGCGGGGGGGGCCCACTCTTACCGCTATTGTGGCTTAATAGTGGGACCTGGGAACTTGAGATGCAGCCCAACATGTAGCCCCTCGCCTGCCTTATCCGTTTCTGTGTCGTTTCCATCACTTTCTTGGGTTTTCCAGATTTTCACAAATGAAAACCTTAACGGAGCATGGGTCATATACAAAAATGCTCGAGCCGCCCATTGACTTCAATGGGGTTCGTTACTCGAAAGTTCGACTCGAGCAACGAGCACCCGAGCATTTTGGTGCTCGCTCATCTCTGATGTTGACCACCGGGCCAGCATGATACTAAATTGTGCTTTATGTGGAACCTTTTGTTGGCACCCTTTACATAGTGTTATCATACACTGTACAAATAACCATAGTAAACGGTGCCAGGTAAACTATACACAGCATGGTGTCAAATAATACTGCTATACACTGAACTACCACTGCATTAGAAATATCTACTCAATAACAGATTGGGCCACCTTTTAGGGCAATCAAGGCTTTTAGATGTTGGGGAAAAGATTCCAAAAGGTGGCGAACATCCTCCATACTCAACTAGACCCGTTCCTATTGCAGAAGCTCCACCACATTTTGCAGATAAATGGGAGCAGATCTCGCAGCCTGTTTATCAAAAAATGTTAAATGGGGTTACAGACTGAGTTTGAAGGCCAAGGCAGCATGAAGAATTTATTCTTGCGATCGCCGGCAGCCCATTGCTTTCAGTGGAACCTGCTGTATTGCTGGCTCCATTGAATTCAATGGGCAAACATCGTTCTTCTCTGTTACAGCTGTGCCAGAGGAGAACGATCTTTACGCTGACAGTGCGGGGGGGGGGGGGGGGGGGGAGGGCCCACTCTTGCCACTATTGTGGCTTAATAGTGGGACCTGGGAACTTGAGATGCAGCCCAACATGTAGCCCCTCGCCTGCCCTATCCGTTGCTGTGTCGTTCCCATCACTTTCTTGAATTGCCCAGATTTTCACAAACGAAAACCTTAGCGAGCATCGGCGATATACAAAAATGCTCGGGTCGCCCATTGACTTCAATGGGGTTCGTTACTCGAAACGAACCCTCGAGCATTGCGAAAATTTCGTCCCGAGTAACGAGCACCCGAGCATTTTGGTGCTCGCTCATCTCTAGTCACTACCCATTTCCAGAATCAGCTTACCCTGTCCCATTTGCATATGTGTGTAACTTTCACACAAAACCCACCTGCAGCTTTTTCAGAGTATGCTCCCTTTTTTCACACAGTTTAAGTCGTTCTCTAATTAGAAAACTGCCTCTTTAAAGGGATTGTCTCATTTATTTTTGTTTTTTCAAACAGCTAGCCATAATCTAAAAACAATTAAATAAGCAACACTCGCCTCTCTTCTCCCTCCGGTAGGCTTTGCAATGACTCCTGCTGCTCTGCTGGTCTATGTTTGCAGAGACAGGTGACCACTGCAGCCAATCAAACACTACAAAGACTCTGTCCATTCTCCTGGCATCAGTGCTATCATCCCGGAAGCCATGATGCCAGGAGATTGAGACAGTGTCACTGCGACCTGTGTCTGCCTGAAGCATTCACCTGACTTCCACTGTAATCACAAACTGTGAGAGCTGTAGTAGCCTTTGCGCTGCTAACCAAGGGAAGAGAGGTGTTGTTTCTCTTGTTATTTTAGTCATGGTCAGCAGTTTATTATTATTTTTTTTAAATGTGACAACCCCTTTAAGAATTAGTCAGTTGGCAACCAACGGCAACATGAGCTACACGCCAGGAGGGAGAAGAGAGAATGCTAAAGACACCGAACCAGTAAACAGCTACCCCCGCGGTGCAGGATCCTGGCTACACATTCATGAGACCGTGGGGGAAAGAGGTAACACCGGCGGCCACCTGATTGCAAGTCGCAACCTCCATGCATTACATTGCACGATTTGGGCGCTTCGTAATGTGTAAAGGAGAAGGCAGGAAGGGTTACCTGTTCTGCCTTCTCCTCGGGCGACCTTAATGAGGATCAGTGCAGGAGTGCATATGCACCCGATGTGTCACATGATTGGGTACAGATGCACTCCTGCATGGAAGTGTGCGGTCTGTCCCAACATCGTAGCAGCGGAGGGAAATGGTAATGTTGAGACCCACATACATGCGGCTAACAAGCAACTTTGCATGCGCACATTCCACGACAAGATTCCCTGCTGACTTTCCACACATTAGCGCTTGCATAGCATGGTTTGCCAGCGCAAAATTGCGATTGGCTAACAAACAGCGGGAGGTCCCAATTCTGTACGGGGCTCGCAGATCCCCGCACTGAACCGTTTCTTACCCAACGACAACCAATTCTCACAGCGTCAGCGGACTCGTGCACCGGAAGAGTACTCCACGGACTCACCAGGACGCACATGAACGAGTCAGAACTGCCAACAACAGTGAGTCAGTGGAACACTCTGCAGGGGCTCAGATTCTGTCCTGCTGCGAGAATTCTCGAACAGCGATCCGCGCAGGCCGTCAGGCTGACATGCTTTGTCAGCTTACAACGGCGGAATTCCTGTGGAAAATTCCGACACGGAATTTCCACCAGTCTGCAACAGCACTAAAAACGATTGAAAATAAAGTTACATAGCGAAGGGTAATGAGCAGCCTTTCTTTTGCAGTGATCGCTTTGCGCATCTGGGTGTCTTGATATGTCAGCTCCCAGCGCACCAGCTCCAGAAGACGCTCGAAGGCCTCCATCGGCAGACGGCAAAAATGAATGAACTTCTCCGGATGGCTGGAGGGACACAGAGAGAGAGTGAGAGATTTAATAACAATACTGTTTGTGCAGCGGCGAACTTACTTTCGTGCCATACTAGGCTTACTTTTTCAAATCCTGGAAAAGACTTGCAAAGTGCCCCTTTGAACCCCTTTCGCTCAGCAGGGGATGGACCCAATAGCAGCGGCGGGATGCACGTTCTGTCTGCAAGAAGAAATTGGCAAGAAGAGATTAGCCCACAATCGCACATAAGTGCACACTGTGACAAAAAACATTTGGCACTGCTATTTCAAGTTAAGCCAGTGAAACACACATAATCAGATGTCAGATAGCTCACCTTTTTGGATTTCTCAGTCTGCATGAGAACTACAAGCAATAGTAATTTTCTCCTATAGGCTTTACGGAGGCGTAGTTTGCGTTTACTGTCCATGGTGAAAGAGCAGCAGAAAATGGCCACAGGGTGTTTCCTCTTCCTTCCCTGTAAGTGGACAGGGACAATGACATCACAGGAAACAGCTTTTTTTTGGCAAAGTCAAAATCTGCAACAAGAAATCCGCAAGAAAATACGCACGTAAAAACGCGACAATCATGCTAATTCTGCAGCACTTTTCCTGCGGTAAAAACGCTGGAAAATACGCGTAAAAAACCGCATCACAATTAAGACATGAGGTGCGGATTTGCCGCAGATGTGGCTAGGTTGCGGCAAATCCGCAACGGAAAAACCGCTATAAATCCGCAGTAAATAAGCCCTGTGTGAACCCAGCCTTAGACTTTGACTTGGATAACAGCACCCAGTGCATATTATTCACACTTCTTTTCCCTGGTACCAGTTATACCATTTCTTAATTACAGAGGGAGGATAACACCACATGCCGATTTCCACAACAGTCACCCCGTCTGTGAGGCCACCTATAGACATAATCAGAGGTGAACCTAGCCTCTTTGCGCCCTGACATGAACTATATAACACCCCCCCCCCCCCCAAAAAAAAGGCAATAGTAACCAATCAAAATTGTTGGTAATAAATCCTAGTGTAGTCTTTAATAGCTTAACACAGCACGCATATTGCTACATTCCGAGACCAATAACATTTCTTCTTTTCCATCATTGGCGCTATGTGAGGGCTTGATTTTTGCATGGTTTGCTGTCATTTTATTAGCACCATTTTGAAGTACATAGAACTTTTTTCTATCACTTTATTATGATTTTTGGCTGCTGTTTGCTGATGATCAGTGTCTCCAGCTTCCCATTTACAAGGGAAGAAGGGTGCGTGCACTTTGGGTAGTCTCACACCCCTAGAGTCAGCTCTGACTATGAATAAATTTGGGATATGTGCTGGGAGCTTTTCCAGTGCATATGATGAATATACCATGTTTCCACGAAAATAGGACCTACCCTGATAATAAGACCTACCCTGATTTTGGGGGAGCCTTGAAATATAAGCCCTCCCCCGAAAATAAGACCTAGCTAACCTGATTTTAAAAAATTAATACTTACATGTCTGCAGCGTCCCGATGCCTCCCGATGGTCTCCGGCAGCGTTGCAGTAAACTGCATTCCTCCCCGTCTGACATCTCAGCTTCTTGCTGGTGATGGGGCTTTGAATACCCAGCCTCCAGCAAAGCTAGGTAAGGTAATAAAAATCCATCTGTGAACAACCCCTTTTAAGGGTTCTACATGTTGCCCAAATAACCCATAACTGACTGAGGACCCCCTCCCCCACCACTCACCCACTTAATGATGGGTAAGAGTCCCTCAGTAGATGCATCAGTAGTGGAGGAAAGTGGTTCTTAAATCCAGTTATAGGTAATGTGCTGCACTCTAAGGGCGAGCACCCACTGGCGTTTGCGTTTTCCGCGGGGAAAAAACGCAGCGTTTTCGCCGCGTTTCCCGCGTTTTTTCCGCCCGTTTTCCGTGGCGTTTTTCGCGGCGTTTTCGCGGCGTTTTCGCGGCTTTTCCATTAATTTCCATGGAGAAAAATAAGGACACATATGCAACTGACAGCTCCTATGTTAAAAACGCAAACGCAACGCAAAAAAAACGCCAGTGGACAGGAACACATGTTATCTCTATGCCTGTGCAGGAAAAACGCAAAACGCAAAACGCAAAACGCAGGTAAAAAAACGCCAGTGGGTGCTCGCCCTTAAAGGGTTTTTCCCCACTGTTTAAAATCGCTTCACATTAACCCTGTACTTGCTGATTGCTACTAACCAGGACATGTGACTACTGTAGCCAATCACTGGCTACAGAAAGTCACTGCTAAAGTCAGTGATTGGCTGTAGATGTCACATGTCCTAATCAGCAGCAACCAAGAAGGGCAGAGTGGTTATGAAGCAATTTTAAGTCATGGGAAAACCCCATATAATAAATTCTTTAAGCTAACTGCTTTGTAATAAATTGTCTCCTTAAGCAAGCCACAACTAAGTCCTCACAGCACAGGCAGCAATCCTCCAGATCCTCCTCCTCCTCAGAGTGGCACAGATAGCATAAACACTGCAAACATAAGTATCTTGTTGCTGTGCTAGGGAGTGGAAGCAGAGCTAAAACAAGCTTAGCACTAATTGGCAGAGGCTCAGCCAACCAGTGTTCGGCTTAATTTCAGCACCGCTCTGCAGTCGAATAGTCAGACCTGGAGAGCAGTGAGTGCAGGTGGGTGGTCGGTGTCTGTGAGTGACTGTGTCACTCACACTGACTGTCAGAAAAGAGTAGTGCAGCTGTCCACCTCACTCTTGGAATGCTGTACAGCCAGTCGCTAGTTGCTGGATAGTTGATACAGCAGCATGCACGGATGGACCGCCTCCATCCTATGTACCTCCACTGGCTGCCAGACAGTGTCTAGTGAACAAACCACCCAGAATATACCACGCTTGGTGCAGCGGGTGGCTCATCTTGGTTGCTTGCAAGCAGCTTTGCAAAAGTCCAGGCTTGCTCATCTCGCAAATTGCACCATCAGCGCCTCTTTCTACTGGATGGCACCACCTGAGGTAGAAGGCTCATGCTGCCTCATGGTACGGGGTTCCTCTGGGCATGATCCTTTCATCTTCCATGCAAATCACATGCTCTCATCCAGTCTGAGCCTCTCTGGCCTTGTTCTAGGAAGTCCTATTGCTATTCTTGTTGGGGTTTAAACAATGCTCCAGATAGTACATGGCAGCTAGTTCCCTCTCAGGCTCATCAGCATCTGTAGTTCTTTCTATTTCTGAGTGACACCTCTCAGGGTTTCTCTACAAGGACTCATCTCTATATTCTTTCGCTGTCTCACTCAGCTGTCAGTCAGACAGACTCCACTTTTCCAATCACTCCTTGGCCTACCTCTCTTCCACAGTCTTCCAGGGTGCTCTTCAGTCGCCGACTATGCCACACCTGTGCCCGATCTCACAGCAGATCTCAGTGCTCATCATACATGCCCTTCCATAAGCACCCAACACTCCCATTTATTAAAACACATCTGAAATCCACCTCCAGTCGTTGTGGCACAGTGCTTCTAGCGTTGCAATGTCCACCACCAAGTCCGATGCAGGACACCAGAAATATGGATCCTGACTGCCATCTCCTTCCCTTGTGAGATAAAAGTCAATGTACAGTTTCTGGTGACATCAACCAAAACAGAAATGGTGACAATGGTTCACCAGCTGCTACTCAATGTGAAAGTGAATGCCTAGCCTGCGTGGCTACAAGTAACATAAGCACTGGAATGCAGTCTCAGCATTACAATATCTTCCCAGTTCAGGGCCTAGCAACATGTCTAAACAGAGAAGTAACCCCTTCCTGACACACACCATATATGTACCCCTTGAAGGCTACTCTCACACAGGCGCTTGAAAAAACGCTGCATTTTCTGCGTTTTCAGCTGTGTTGACATGCCTTTTTGACAGCGTTTGGTTGATAATGCCAGAACTAAAAAAAACACAGTTCTACCATTTTCAGGGGGTAGGGGAGAGGGGTGAAATATAAGCTCTATACTGAAAATCATCCCTAGCTACACTACATGAAAAAAAAAACAATACTTACCTAGCAAGCGCCATCTGGGTCCCTCCCACTGCTCTCCACAGTCCCGGCAGGCTTCCTTGCAGTTTTCAGCTGCCAACAGAAGATAGCTTGCTGGTAAAGCGGTTTGTAAACCCAGCCTCTAGCAAGTGATTGCTCTGATTGGTTCTCGAGCGCCGCGGCTCAGCCAAACACTGTGGTGCTTTTTGAACCAATCATACCCATTAAATGGGATGGGGAACACTGGGAAAAACCCTTTTAAGAGTGCTGCACATTTCCCATAACTGACTAAGCTCTCCCTCCACTACTGATACATCTACTGAGGGACTCTTATCCATCAGTAAGTGCGTGAATGGTGGGCGAGGGGGTCCTCAGTCACTTATGGGTAATTTGGGCAACATGTAGAACCCTTAAAAGGGGTTGTTCACAGATGGATTTTTATTACCTTTCCATAGAATAGATGATAAAAGTCTGATTGGTAGGGACCACAGTCTGATCCTGAGAATGGGGGTCCCCAGTCCTCCTCTTCTGTCACTGCCGGCTCCCTGTACCGGTAAGGGACTCAGCGGAGAAACCCTCACCAATCAGACATCTATTATCTATCTGTCGTTGCTTGTCGGTCGCAACAGCATCGTGGCATGGTGGCCTTGACGCAGGCTAAGACTTGTCACCTTGTTATGTAGGACAAGAGTTAATGCATCATGTGCAGAGACTACTGGTGCTGTCTCTCTTTGCTGCATGGATGCATGCTGGATTAGTCATGCCTGGGAGAAGGTTGGAAGTGTGTTCTCTAATTGCTCTGCGAGTCCTCAGGTATGGAGTAGCTTTATATTCTCATCCCTCCCTTTGCTCAATGCTGCTTATTCAGCTCCATAGAGGAGTAGTGGAGAGTTGAAGCTCCTCTGTGCTGCGTGTACTGCTACTTTCGCTTAAGTTACTGCGGTTTGCTTTTTCAGTCTTATTTCTGTTTTCTTTTCTGTTTTGCTTTGCTGTTCGGTTCATCTCTCCAGGGGCCTATATAGGAACAATCAGGGCCCAGGAAGAAGACCGTGGAGCCGCCTCTATTGAGGTGATTACTCTGCTTTTAGGCAGGGACCCTTACCCACCTGCTAGGTTAGGGCCAGGCTTCCTCTCCCTGGAGTGGCGCTACTGTTCAGCATAATGTGGTGTGCAATGTTCTATAGTGCATGGTATTGTCAACTGCAGTGGTTGTGAATGTCACCCTGTGTCCGTAGCTGAGCGTGGTGCTTGCATGCCGCACGGACGTGACACTATCCTATCTATAGATAGATGATAAAAGTCTATTCTGGTCCAACCTCTGTAATAAGTGTATGTGTGATGTATGTGGTGGTAGGAGAGTGTCCCAATATAAACATATAGTAGTGGAAGAGGGGGGTCCTGTAAAATCCTCCTTACAGCATTTGTAACTAAGGGTACTGTTACACCAAACTATTATCGTTTGAATGAGCAAATGATGTCAGAATTAGCAAGGTCGCTCATGCGCTCCGTTCATACAGGCAGATACATTGTTGGCTCATTCAAATGAGAAATTGTTCAGAATCATTCAGTCTTTCATATTTTTGATTTGTGTCCCTCATTTAATTTTCACTCCTTTTCAGGCTTAACCAATTATAAATAATAGGTGAAGCCAGACTAAGCTTTGAACAAAGGAAATTTATCCTAAAGTGCTTCTGGAAGTTTGAAAACAATTGAAGTGCAAAGACAGTTTCGGACAGAGTTTCAAATAAATCCACCTACATGACTTACTAGCACTCAAATGAGAGAGAAGTTTGAAGCAGATGGAACTGTTCAGAATGTCCTTGATAGCGCAATTTTCGCTACTTCGATATACTGTGCGTTTCCAAATTAAGATAATATGTGCAGGCCTGGAGAGCCTTTCAAAGACCACACGTCTACATCATGTGCCCCAGAAGAAAAACTCTGTCTTTATTCAGCGCGCGTAAACTTAAATAAGTTTAACACAGGAAATGAAGTAATTTACAGTTACAGTATATAGCGAGCCGATTGGTCATTCTTAGAGGGAGGTGTTTGTGAGGTAGCTTGTGATGTCATCCATCTGGGAGGAACTTCAGTGAGCACGCTCAGTTCATTCTTGAATTTAGCTTCATGAGAGAAACATCCTGTTTCTCCTCTCTGTTTGCCAAGACAGACATTCCTATGCCATGTGCTTTCAATTGGACCCCCCCCCCCACCATCTGAAGTAGCCAGTTTCTTTGATCAAAGGTTCAGAATCTACAACTCAATTCCCTAGACAATGCTGATGGTATCACAGGATTAACAAGACTCAACAGATTCATGGCCATACAATGTATATGGACAGAGCTCAAACAAACCTATACAAATGGAATTGTAGTAAAAGCAGGTAGCATTGTTCTGTATAAGTAAGACCAATATACATATGTTAGACCTCTATCTTATACAAAGAACTAACAAGTTGCATACACATTTCACAGTTACATCAAAGCTTCCTACACCAAACAGGTTTGAAGTCCACATGAATGTTCATAGCTATTCGTATGTAAAATACAGAATGGAGAATAAAAGAAAATACAAAATGGAGGATGAAAATACAAAATGGAGGATAAAGGACAAAAATGGAGGGCTACAAATAGCCAATTATATTTGCACCACAATCCACCCTTTGGCTATTTGTAGCCATCATATCACTATTTCATAATGTGATTAAGAAACATAAAATAAACATACAATTTAGGGCTGGAATATGCATTTTGACATATCATGGTTTGATCTTCAAGTTCTATTAATGAACAATTAGCAGCTTCCAAATGTTTCCTTCAAATGTTCCATATTTTATATTCGTTTAATACTTCAAATATTAAAGCATACATATATATATATATACAAATCAGACAATAATATCATGGAACTTTTCATTCCGCTCACAATTCCCTCCTTTGTTGTGCGTATTTTCATTCCCCTGGATAGTTTTTCCTTCCTATTTGTGTTCTCGGGCCTTTCCCTACCGCCTACAGGGAACCCTAGCTGTCACCTTCGCCATGTGGCTGCCTCCCGCAAGGGTGACACCACACGCCTGCTGCCCTTTCCCTGTCTCCTACATTATCCCTTCCTACTGCTGGGTGATATCCAGGATAAGGAAAATACCTCACAACACGTTACAGTTTCCCAACGGTATTCTAGGTAGATGGCTCCTGAAAGATTGATCTTTATTTCACGTTTTCGGCATAAGCCACCTTGTTCATAGTTTAGATGACATACAACATGTTGAATGTGACTGGCTTTCCAAGTGTGATCTCAGGTTATATTGTTTGTTACATGTTAACATTGGTCTGATTACACAATATGGCTGAAACATTGGTACACTTACTGCTACCTTATTGCATCTGTTGACATTTTTCTGATCTTTGACACATTACCAGGGGCGTAACTATAGAGGATACAGAGGATGTGGTTGCACCCGGGCCCAGGAGCCTTTTGAGGGCCCATAAGGCCTCTCTTCTTCATATAGGGAACCCAGTACTATGAGTAAAGCATTATAGTTCAGGGTCCGGTTCCAAGTTTTTCATCGGGGCCCGGGAGCTTCAAGTTACGCCTCTACACATTACATATGAAACAGTATAACCCTCTTCACAGGATGTACGTCTTCTGTTACCCTTATGAGGAAGAAGAGAAATGACAACCCAATGACCGCAAGGGTCCTACATATAACGAAGGATATGGGCCACATTTGTCTCCTTCCTATTTCATCTTTATTCAATGTCTGACATGATCCCAAATTAGCTTTTCTTGAGGTTTCACTGTGACCGTAGTGGTTAACAGCACTTGAAAGGATTCTTTGCATTTTGATCTGGAAACACGGAGAATACACATTTATGAGTGACAGATGATATAACTCCTGATATAAGGCACTCACATGGGAGGTAAGGCCCTCCTTTTTGGCCTGGAATAAGCGTAGGCCTATTACAGCAGCATTACCAAACAAAACCTTCATAGGGACTCAACTTAGTCTTATATTTAGGCATAGTTCTAACCAAGTAGATGATTAATAAAATGTTTACCTTTATTATTTACTATGACTTCTGGTGTATTCAAATATTCAAAATTACTTTCATAAAACATATTCTTAGGTCATATTTTTCGGCGTGTTAAATATTTTTTTTTTTTTAAGCCACGCCTCCAAATAACATTAAAAGAGGTCTATGCAAACCAACAACTCTAAACACCTACCTGTGGTAGCTGTATGCTATCATTCTGCAGTCACTGATACAGATAGTCTGGCTCGCATCGAGAAGGTACCTTGACCAATTGGCCTGGATTGTAACGGGCGCATATCGTGCATCCCTGTACAAACCCTATTGCAGCAGTGTTGAACCCTGGGGTAAGCCAAGCAGAAGACACCATACCACATATTACCTCCTTGGATGAATGGGTTAGCTCATGGATCAGGTGTGACATCATGGAGTACAGCGTGCAGGGGAGGCACAGGCATTTACCTTTCTGCCAGACCCCAGTAGCATTCCGCTCGCTTTTCCACTCCTCCTTTTTCTTCTTTTGAGGCCTGTTACTGTAATTCAAGCAACAGAGAAATATCTACACCTGTTTCAGGTGCAAGCAGGTTACCAGCCGTTACCTCATTCAAGGGAAGTCAGGCTGCTGCGGTGCCTGCTCTCTGGTTCCTTCCAGCCTCAGTAGTTGTCTCTTTGGCATAAGCCTGGACTCTGATGATAAGTCACCTGTGCGGAAAGAGCTAAAAACTTGTAGAACAAAGACACTGCTTCTGCGTTCTGGATTGGCTTACTCAAGGACCCCATGAAACTCCCACTGTGCCACATAGATGTGAAATCGTGTATGATTCCAAATGTGTACCTTAAGTCGGTGCAGACATAAACTGTCTTACCTGCAGCCAGCTTACATATTTCAGTGAGCGCCATCACCTCTATTTCCTGAGTAACTGAGTATCTCATGAGGAAAAGAGTGGTTTTTGTACAATTACCTCTTTCTGTCGGTTACCACTGCATAGCCTGTTTTGCTTGTCCATTTTCACAATATTTGGAACCATCTATGGGTAAAACTCAAGATTTACATTAATCATGGCCGTTACAACATTATTGTTAGGACACCCTAGTTTCTCTTTTCATTAATCTTCCGACAATCATTATCATGTGCCTGCTATTAAATGTCATGGTCTGCACCTACTGCCCCTCCTTTCAACCTTGCAAAATTCAGTAAAAGACATGAAACGACATTTGGAACTCTACCCTTCTTGATTGCGATATGTGAGGGTGCTAGCAGGGCAGTCTCATACATAGTTAGTCTGGAAGCTGAAAGATGTTTAGTTTGCACTCTATGCAGTATTTTATGACCCCTTGAGGAAGCATGATATTAAGAGGCCCCACATCATTTCTGATACCTGTACGAAAACATACTGCAAACAGGAGAGGAAATATTGTTATTACAATCTGCAACCATAACAACTGCACAAATGATGGTTAACTACTGGTTTACTAAGGGACTAGTATCCCTGATACCCTTTGGGATAAACTCAATTACTGGCATCAAAAATGTACTTATTTTTCAAATGTAACTATTTTCATGTAAAATACTGTTGTTAATTGAAAATGAGATACACTCTAAAATAGAACTTTTGTTATTAATTTGACTAAAGTACTTATCAGATGTTTCAAGTACACAATTTTCTCATTTTAGTATCTTAATTCAATAATATTCAAATTAACACAACTCAATATTTTTAAATTCTCCACATACTCAAAGAACACACACATATATATATATATATATATATATATATATATATATATATATATATATATATATATATATATATATATATATATATATACTGTGGCAATCCTGGACTATTATCTCACACAACTACCCTCAGGAATAAAATTAGATGCCCCTCCTTTGGTCACCTACATTTGTTCAAGTGAGAGACTTAACATGGAGTCTAAGAGTGACCTTCCCTCTATACATTACCACAATATACATATATATACCAACATCCACTTAAATGGAGACACACTTCTCTCCTAGGCTGGTCTGTGTTGAGGGTGGAGCAAAAACCTCTTCCCATTGTTCTTACTTCCCATCTCCTTACATCACCTAGCTCCACCCCCTGTGGCCTGGCTCAGCGTTTGGTCTTTCTTGCCTCATTTCATTTCTGGTTACGGACAGTACACACCATATAACACAATCTAACTCTCATACGGGCCCTTCATTAATACACAAATTCACACTCACTGGGGTTTCCACTCACTTATACACAGACTGATAAGTATCTCATGTGAAGTAGAAACTGGGATTGTATTTACTGTACATAGAACTTCCCATATTGAACAAAGTATATAGTTATAAGAAAAACTCTTATGTACCGCGGTTTTTACATATTTTGTTCAGAATAGGCTATCCAATGACAAACACAATACAACTTATGCCCATTTCCACCCGCATGCTTATATTCACCACTCCAAATAGCAGCCATTATCACCGTTCATTGTTAAACCTTCTACCTTTCCTTAACTCATTGACTTGCGTTTTCCTTTCCCATTTTTGTGTGTCCAGTTATGTTTACAAACATCATCTCATTGAATTTGCTTGCGAGTCATACTTCGATTTTTCCCACACCTCACGACACAGGTCTGGCTTACCACCAATAAGCACTTACAATTTCGCCCCTGCCCATCTTGTCGTAATTGGAAAAATCCTTAATTAATTGAGATTCTCTACTCCTGCACCTCATGGCACAGATCTGTATTTTTGGCACCACATTGTGGAACCTCAACAGTCCGTTTGGCCTGCCATAATCGGAGCAGAATCTCTGGCTAGCCCACATCTCTACTCCAAGCCCAAATTCCCTTGAGTTGATGTATGCAGACATGGCAAATGCAAGCATTCCATGTGCACCCCTCCCCCCACATAACAAAGGGAGACCTCTTCAGCCACATGTTGAACAATGGAAACTCACCGCATGGACACTCTCAGCAACTTTACTCACTACTATAAACTTCAGCTAAAATTGCTTATATCAACTTTCCTTTTTGCTTTCTTTTAACAAGTTATACTACACTTTCTTTGTTCCTTATTAACCTGCACAGTCTGTTCACACCATTCACTTCTACAGAGAATATATAAACCCCCTTAGCTCACACCTTCTTACACTCAGAACATTACTTCACAGACTACATTAAAACCACACAGTATATCTACTTGATTGTTCTTTTGATACAGACTTATCATATTTCAACTCACCCGGCCTGGGGCGGATCATAGCAGAGAGGGAGAGATGATACAGGTACAAGAATAACTTATTACCTTGTTTGAGCTCATTATCTGTCCGTCTCTGCTTCGAAGTCCCCTTGTGTCCGGATAACGATGAAATATCTTCATATCTCTGTATCTTCATTATCTCAGCAGTGCCTCCAAATTTGATAGCGCAATTTTCGGTACTTCGATATACTGTGCGTTTCCAAATTAAGATAATATGTGCAGGCCTGGAGAGCCTTTCAAAGACCACACGTCTACATCATGTGCCCCCGAAGAAAAACTCTGTCTTTATTCAGCGCGCGTAAACTTAAATAAGTTTAACACAGGAAATGAAGTAATTTACAGTTACAGTATATAGCGAGCCGATTGGTCATTCTCAGAGGGAGGTGTTTGTGAGGTAGCTTGTGATGTCATCCATCTGGGAGGAACTTCAGTGAGCACGCTCAGTTCATTCTTGAATTTAGCTTCATGAGAGAAACATCCTGTTTCTCCTCTCTGTTTGCCAAGACAGACATTCCTATGCCATGTGCTTTCAATTGGACCCCCCCCCCCACCATCTGAAGTAGCCAATTTCTTTGATCAAAGGTTCAGAATCTACAACTCAATTCCCTAGACAATGCTGATGGTATCACAGGATTAACAAGACTCAACAGATTCATGGCCATACAATGTATATGGACAGAGCTCAAACAAACCTATACAAATGGAATTGTAGTAAAAGCAGGTAGCATTGTTCTATATAAGTAAGACCAATATACATATGTTAGACCTCTATCTTATACAAAGAACTAACAAGTTGCATACACATTTCACAGTTACATCAAAGCTTCCTACACCAAACAGGTTTGAAGTCCACATGAATGTTCATAGCTATTCGTATGTAAAATACAGAATGGAGAATAAAAGAAAATACAAAATGGAGGATGAAGGACAAAATGGAGGATAAAGGACAAAAATGGAGGGCTACAAATAGCCAATTATATTTGCACCACAATCCACCCTTTGGCTATTTGTAGCCATCATATCACTATTTCATAATGTGATTAAGAAACATAAAATAAACATACAATTTAGGGCTGGAATATGCATTTTGACATATCATGGTTTGATCTTCAAGTTCTATTAATGAACAATTAGCAGCTTCCAAATGTTTCCTTCAAATGTTCCATATTTTATATTCGTTTAATACTTCAAATATTAAAGCATGCATGTATATATATGCACATATATATATATATATATATATATATATATATATATATATATATATATATATATATATATATATATATATATATACACATCACATCAGACAATAATATCATGGAACTTTTCATTCCGCTCACATCCTCAAGAAACGTTCCGAAAAAATATGGACATCAACGAGCCCCACAAACCAAGAAAGGTTGATGGAAAAGTATCTCCAGAGTCCAAAAAATCTGTGTGGCAAGTGAGTCGTAAGACGAGAAATTAAAAATAAAATGTCCATCGCATTTGGAATCCCTGTACTTGGAAAAGTTACATTCAAGAATAGTCCATGCTCTTAATGAAGATGATCCAGAACAGAGAGTGCATTTCTGCGAGTGGTACTTGTCCAGATGTGCAGAAGATGCACAGTTTCAAAAAAAGATTGTTTAGTGTGATGAGGCTATATTTTAATGAAATGTCTCAAATAACCACATTCTTGAAGACCTCAAGGATGAGGAGTTTTATTCCCCACAAGATGGAGCACCCCCACACTACCATAAGGTAAGCCTAATATAAGGGCCTACCTTGATGACAATCAGACAGGTGGATTGAATGAAGAGGTTCAGTAGAATATTCTCCACATTCCCCCGACCTCTCACCCCTAGACTTTGAGGGCAGCCAATGAACAAGAATCTGCACAAATGCCAAATGAAATTATAATTGATGTTTGCAATTCCATTGCTTCATGTTATCTGCAGTGCCTTCGCCAGAATGGACCTCCGTTTGAAAACAGGCATTGAAAAGAAGAATAATTCATTCCTGTATGAATGAATAAACTGTATGTTAATAAACACTGACTTTATAATCTTTCCAAGTGTGTATACATTTTTTGGAACACCCTATGTGTGCAATCTATCTATCTATCTATCTATCTATCTATCTATCTATCTATCTATCTATCTATCTATCTATCTATCTATCTATCTCACACACAGGGTGTTCCAGAAAATGTATACACACTTGGAAAGATTATGAATAGAGATGAGCGAGTATACTCGCTAAGGCACATTACTCGAGCGAGTAGTGCCTTAGCCAAGTACCTCCCCACTCGTCTCTAAAGATTCGGGGGCTGGCGCGGGTGACAGGTGAGTTGCGGCGGGGAGGGGGGAGATCTCTCCTTCGTTCCTCCCTGCTCTCCCCCGCCGCTCGCGGACCCCCGAATCTTTAGAGACGAGCGGGGAGATACTCGGCTAAGGCACTACTCGCTCGAGTAATGTGCCTTAGCGAGTATACTCGCTCATCTCTAGTCATAATCTTTCCAAGTGTGTATACATTTTCTGGAACACCCTTTGTGTGAGATAGATAGATAGATAGATATTAGATAGATAGATATGAGATAGATAGATAGATAAAAAATAGGTGCACGTTTTGCAGGAGTTTCCCTTGACTCCTATGGAAGCAGGAGTTAATGGAAACTCCTACGCACAGAACAGTGTTCAGTGATGATGGGACTGCAGCGGAGATGAAAGAATCCCCTACCACAGCTGTGGCAGTGGAGCTCGATGCCATCCCATTGGTTTCAATGGGGTCGGCGCTACTGCCGCCCCATTGAAAGCAATTGAAGTGGATCGCTATTCCCTGCTGTGACAGCTGCAGCAGGGGATTCCTTGGATGCGAAACACCTGGATGCTGTCACATCCAGGGGCTTTACCGCGTTGTCAATGGAGCCGGCAGCAGCAGCGCCAGCCCAATTGAAAACAAAAGGAGAAGATGCGACGAAGGCAACCCCTGCAGCAATGATTTTCTGGGAATATAAGCCCTTCCCTGAAAATCATCACTGCCTGTAGAAAAAGAAAAAAATATACTCACCTACAAGCGCTGTTCGTCTCTTCTCTGTGGTCCCTGGCAGTCGTCTTCTGTATTATGGTGGCCGGGAATTGAAAAATCCCCGCCTCCAGAAAGCGTTGCTCTGATTTGCTGACCGCTGTGACCAATCAGAGACAGTTCGCAGGCATTGAATGACAGCTCAGCGCTGCCTCTGATTGGTTACAGCGCTCAATCAATCAAAGGCAGCACTTTCTGGAGGCAGGAATTTTTCAATCCCCAGCCACCAGAATACAGAAGAAGACTGTCGGGGATGAGGAGAAGAGCTGGACAGCGCTTCTAGGTGAGTTAATGTTTTTTTTTTCTTTTCTACAGCTAGGGATGATTTTCAGGGAAGGGCTTATATTCCAAGCCCTTTCCAGAAAATCATCGCTGCAGAGGTTGCCTTCATCCTATTGCTGTCAATGGGACAGTAGCAGCACTGGCCCCATTGAAAGCAATGGGATGACATCACGCTGCTCTGCCACAGCAGTCACAGTTGTGACAGGGAATTCTTTTATCCCTGTTGTAGTCCCCTCATCACTGAACACTGTGACAGTATTGTCACAGTGTTCAGTGATGAGGGGACCTTCGTGGAGCAGCTGCTCCAGTGGGCGGGCAAAGTTTCATGCGCAAACTTTGCCTGTTCACACGTTTTCCGCTCATGTGAGCAGCGGGGTTTTTTTGCGCGGTTGTGCAAAAAAACACGCTTATCTGAATGAGGCCTTATGGTGTGTTTGGATAGATAGATAGATTAGATTGATATTCTGTTTCCCTGAAAATAAGACCTACCTGAAAAATACACCCTAGCATGATTTTTCAGTATTTTTAAGGATGCTTGAAATATAAGCCCTTCTTCAAAAATAAGCCCTAATTACAGTTAATAAAAAAGTCCATTTATTTAGTGTCCAGGCAGCTATACATGTAAAAAAGTAAAATCTTTTTGAGCAAAAATTAATATAAGACCCTGTCTTATTTTGGGGGAAACAAGGGTAGATATTGAGGTAGATATATCTATATTGTGAACCCTCCCATTTCATTTTCACTATGTCAAAATGAATTTCCCAATGCAGGCTCACAAACAAGCCATCCCAGTTACTACTTTCAAGTTGAACCCTTTGATCGGTTTAGATTTGTATGCAAACGTTTCCCACCTTGCACCTTGATGCACTAGGACAAAGTACTGTGCTGTATCACTTGAACACAAAATCAATGTAGTCAGACAGTGCAGAGTATCAATTCATCCTGCCTCCTGGCCTCTGGCTGTAGTATTTGGCATGCATTGTTAGGCTGTCACTCTAGTTATACATATATGATATGTTGGAGAGTCTGAAACGTGCTCTTGTCATGAGGATACATTCTCAGCTTGTATATCCACAGTAACATAAGAAATATTAATCTTTAGCTCGCTGAGCGATAGGTACAACTTAACGGCTTTGGAACAATGTGGTTTCAACCAATTAAATGTAATACATAAATTCCACAGAGGAGCTCTGTGTTCTCCGCCACTTGCACTGACAGACTTTGAGATCTTTTAATGCAGTGCAGACAGGTTAAATAATGTTTGCACAATGGACATAATGATATTGTTTAACACATATAAATCAATCTTGTGGCCGTGGCTCCTGTCCGTACTATTGTATTGATTATATAGAAAAATGTGGAAGCGCGATGTTAGCCTCCCCAGACGTAGTGGACATCAATATGATAAATGATCTTCAATTAAACTTGGACAATAGTGTATAACAGGATTTCTTGAATTTTGTTCTATTGGCGCCTCAGCATCTATGGTCACAGTCAATGCCAAAATACCAGATGCAGTGATCCCTCAAGTTACAATGGCCTTAGCATACAATATTTTCTTCATACATTCATCTTTACCGGACATTTCAACTTGGAAGCAGATTCAACATCCAATGTTGCAGAGAGCCCGCATCTGCTACAAATGCACTTTGCTGGAAAATCCTGACAATCAATGTAGACATTTCATGGTGAAACTCTTGTATTACAGAAGTGTTTGCACTAACTGGCAGTCTAGTAGCGCCTCTCTACAGTCCAGTATGGAACTACGAGTCCTGTTCTGCTGTTTACCTGTACCAGGATGGGATGCTTCTTTGACACTAGGTGAGGGCTTCTCCATTTTAGTGTATTGGTGCATTGTGTGTACTGTAATTTGCAGCTTCGAGTACCCATTTCTTAGGCCGCCTGGACACGGGCGGGTTGGATTCGGCATGCAGAATTTTTTTATCCGTACTGTGGATGGTCCGCATGGTGAGCTGTTGAACATGCGTAGTACAGATTTGAAAAAAACAATTCTGCTTTTCCTGGATCATCGCTAGATGACGACACGGATTTCGCAACCTCTCCGCAATTATAATTGCGAACGGGCCGCGGGTCGGACGGCTTCCATTGACTTTAATGGAAGCTGTCCGTGCGGAATCCGCACAGAGATAGAGCATGCAGTGATTTTCCCTCTGTGAGCAGAAAATCGCAATCGGTTTCTGCTCATGTAGAGGCAATCGCGTTTTGCCATAGCATGTTATAGGCATTATTTCCTGCGGAACCCAGAGGCGGACACCCACTCCAGATTCCGCAATGCAAATCCGCACGTGTGCAGGAGGCCTTACTGTTAGTAAGGAGTTACTCTATCTGTATTAGTCATCTGCTTAATTTTCTTTAACTCCCCCAACAGTCACATAACAGTCACATAAATGGTACTTTTTGATTTTAAATTTATGTATCATGTAAATATTTGATGCAGAATTCGTTCGCCTTAAGTATTTTTTTTAACCCCTTAGTGACATAACTAATTTTAGCCTTAAGACGCAGTAAATTGTATTTCCATTGTTCCAGTGGTCATAACGTTTTTTATGTAGCTGTATGACACTTTTTATTTTGTGGGACGAGTTATAGTTTTTATAGGTACCAATTTCTGGTACATATAATGTATTAAAAACAATTAATTTCTTTGCTGTAGGTAATGGAAAAAAGCTATTTCAGCACTATTTTGGGGGATTTATTTTTACGGCATTCACAGTGTGCAATAAATACTATATTGTTTTTATTCTACAAGTCATTAAAATTATGACAACACCAAATTTATAGAGGTTATATATTTTACCACTTTTGTGTAATATGAACACTTTTTTTTTTACAAAAATACTTTGTGTAGCGCCACATTCCAGGGACTGAGCATTTCTATTTTTTAGTCGACAGAGCTTTATCAGACCTATTTTTGGGAAACAACTTGTAATTCTTATTGGTACCTTCTTGAAGTATATACAATTTTTTAAAATTATCTTTTTATTCCTGTTTAGATGAGGCGCTACAATCAGAAAATGTCCATTTTTGATTTTTTTTTCATGGAATTTTCCATGCTGGATAAACAGTATAATATTTTACAGTATGGGTTTGTTACTGATGTAGTGATACCAATTATGTGTAAGGTTTTTTGCTCTTTTTATTTTTTCAATATTTAAAGTCTCATGTAAGGGAAAAAAGTTTTTACTTTCTTCTGTAAAAAACATTTAGGTGCCACAATCAGCAATGACTGCCGAATCTGCAGGGTTAAACAACATAGAGGAGTGATTAGATGAGAAAACCCTCATCATTTCTCTACTTTTCTGGGGAAAACCCCATATGTGACAACCAGAGAGCAAATAGGTTCTCTGATTGATGGGTGTGTGTGAGAACATGAGCAAAAATTCATGTCACCTCTCCACTGGGACAGGGAAGTACCCAGGAAAAGTCACAGATCTGCTTTTCTTCAGCTGATCTCCCTCCCCCTCTCTCTCCCCTCTGCACACACACTAAAAAATGACAACTGTAAATTCAGTATTCCTGACTCAGCTTCAAATGGCTGTAGCTCCAGTCCTGTAAGGGCTATGGAGAAGCTTTTGTTGTCATTTCAAAGCCAAGAAACTTTTCATGTCAGTAGTGCTGATAAGGGAGATGGAATAATACCTCCCATTGGAAGGCAGCATTCCTTCAAGTCAACGTTAGACTCTTTATACAATACTTGTAACAATGAGTGAGAATTAAAAGCAAAGCCAGACTACATGCACAGACAGCTGTTTCAGGATATTTGACCTTCATCAGTGTGCAGTAAGATTCTGGCTTTCCTAGAGAAAGGCTGTGACTGGGGTCAGAAACACTATCTTTTCTCTTTAGGGAGAGTGAGGAGACTCAAAAGGCCATTCATGCTCCTCTGGGTAATATGCAAATGAGAGAGATGGAATAATACCTCCACAGTGCCACCTATTGGAAGGCAACATTCCTTCAAGTCAAAGTTAGACTCTTTATACAAGCCTTGTAACAATGACCAGGAGCTACAGCTGTTTAAACTAGAACAACCTCTGTTCGTGCAAAACTTTTGGTTCGACCATTTTTCTTAGAACTAACAGGGTTCGTCCTAAACTGCTAGGGGATTAATCCTTATTTTGTATAACTTCTGGTTGACATTTAGGGGCTTGGAAAAAATTACTAGATTTCCATGAAGTTTTAGTTTCAACACACAATATTTTCAACATTCTGTACCAAAGTTGTCGCAATGGAGGTACAATTAAAGGGGTTATCTGGGGACATAATATTCTATAAAACTTTGCTCAGCCGGCAGTATTAAAATAACAGACTACATACTACGCACTTCCCCACTGCTGCCATCTCATGGTTCTGCAGTCCCTACTGAACTTCACTTCTGGGTGGGGAATGATGATGACCTCATGCTGGGTCGCGTGACTGCCAAAGTTATTCACAGGCTGAGGGAGCTGGTGATTGGCTGCAGTGGCCCTTGGGGATGTCATTGCTGGTTCCCTGATAGTGAAAACCAGCGGGGACCAGAGAACCTGCAACAGCGGGGGAGTGTGCAAGGGTCGAATATAAATTCATATTCCAAAGTTATACAAAATATTATGCCGCAGGATAACCCCTTTAATATAGTGTTGAAGTGCTACTGTATTATCACATTTTCCTATTAATTGTCTCCTGAACTCAGTATAGCATTCAAATAAACAAAATATATGAGGGTCCTGAGCTGTGACTCACCAAGAACAAAGGAGCGCCTCACCATTGAGGCCCACTATTTTTAGCAAAGATGCCCTCATCTATCTGCATTTATGTTAACAGGCAAAGTCAATGTTACATAGTTATATTCTCCTCCTATAAGGCAATAGAACCTGAAGGAAGGATCTGTAGTAAACTACACAGTATTTGCAGGATATATGGTTTTGTAATAGGAAATTTTATAGATCTGTGAAACAGCAATAATGCAATTTTTTTGCAGATTTGCTTGCTCTCATTACTACTATAGTGTAAAAAAGTATCATAATTGAAGTCACAACTTGCTGCATGATTTGTCTCACAATGTCTGATGTTTTCAGAACAAACCCACTTATGTTATGGTCTCATGTTTTCAATATGTTTTTTAAATCTAAAAATGTCCCAAAGTCTGTGCTGCTTAACTACCTAAAATATCTTTATTGTGGCTGGAACTCGGTTTTTATTAGCAAGGGGTTTGGAGCTCAGTATCAGGTTCAGACAGGGTTTCTTCTTATTGCATTTACCGCCTTAAGTGCAGAACCAGTTTTTGCCTTAAAGAGAATGTCACATTGAAAACTGTGTCCATGCTACAGGCAGCATGTTATGGCTTCATTCACATGGGCGACATGGCATCGCCGCGAGAAAATCGCAGTGATATCACATCACAGGACCGTGCGATATCGCTGCTGTTTCTCATGGTGATACCGCGATTTTGTACTGTGACTTTGTAGCACCACATGCAAGGATTTTCAGGTGGGGGCCTTGAAATATAAGCCCTTCCCCAAAAATAAGCCTGAGCTACAGCATTTTTTTAAAAAAAGAGTATACATCACCTTAAAAGCACTGTCCAGGGCTCCGCCGTATCTTCTTCACGGTCTTGGCACTGTTTTTCATCTCTTCTGGCTGGGGATTGAAAAATGCCTGCCTCCTGGAAGCGCTGCCTGTGATTGGCCGACACTTAGCCAATCAGAGCCAGCGCTCGATAAATGGCTGTGATATTTCATCGAGCGCTGGCTGTGATTGGCTATGTGTCAGCCAATCAGAGGCAGCGCTTCCAGGAAGTGAGGATTTTTTAATCCCTGGCCAGAAGAGATGAAAAACAGTGTTGGGACCCAGGGAGAAGACGTACCAGAGATGACAGTGCTTCTAAGGTGATGTATACTTCTATTTCGTGCAGCTAGGGTTTAGGTTATGGTGTTGACAGTAGGATTTCCTACTGTCAAAGTTGCATTGCACCGCACAAAAATCGCGTTTTCCTGCAATGTGATGCAACAGAGAGGAAGGCTCCATAGGGAATCATGGGCTACAAAACCTCACGAGTCGCGTGCATATCGCGGGACCTGCAAGGTTTTTGTGTCGGGATGTCGCACACTCCAAAACATCGCACATGTGAATTAACCCATAGGAAAGCGTGGGCTTCACATATATGTGATTTGTAGCATTGCAGGAACGCAACAAAATCGCGCAACTTTTTCGTCAGTGTGAATGACGCCGAAAGGGCAGGAGATGCTGAGTAGATTGATATGTAGCAGGGGTACTCAGTTGGCAGATTGTCCAACTCTGGACCACGGATGCCAGCTGTTTGGACCCCTGCTGTCTGGATCCCTGCTGTCCTGATGAAAAGGGAAGAGGGAAAGCACCAAGAGAAAATCCGAAAGCAGATGGAAAATGTTTTGTTGGTATATCACGTGACTCCAGAATGACTGCCTGGCCAGTCTACTTTATTTACAACCTGATATCCATATGCTAGTGTAAATGGACCTGAGCAAGAAATGAATCCCATTTTGAAACTTGTTCTCCAATAAAGTATTTGCCATTAAGGTCACCAGATTTTCCCAGGGTCAAAGCGGGACAAAGGGGCATGGTCAGGGGGCGGGACTTATCACAACGTATGATTTTACCTCCGTCGTTATAAAAAGCACAGGGCCATTTAAAAAAAAAAAAAAAAGAAAATTACGCAGCATTTCCACATTCAAAAACTGTCAAAATCCATATCACTGATGCATTTTTTGACTGGAAATCACCCGCTCATCTGCAGCTGATGTTATTCTATGCAGTAATCCCCCTCACGTCTTCCGAAGGCTTCCTGCAGTCAGCGCTCCCCGGCTTCTGGTTCCTAGCAGCCTGTTCAAGTGCAACACTGCTGGTCAGGTTAGGCCACTGCAGCCAGGAAGCCTTCAGAGGAGGTGAGGGGGTGCCGCATAGTATGAAATCAGCTGCGGATATGTGGACAATTTCCAGTTAAAATCTGCACCAATGGTACGGATTTTGCCTGTTTTGGGATGTGGCAATGTTGCAAAATGTGCAGCAGAACGTTTTGCTGTGGACATTCTGCAGCCTTTTTGCACATGTAGATTTACCCTCAGTCAGCAAGAGGTATGTTGCTACATGCAGAATAGCCCCAGTAGTAATAGTGTCCCCCACAGTTGCCCCAATAGTAATAGTGACCCCCACAGCAGCCCCAGTAGTTATAGTGACCCCCACAGTGGCCTCAGTAGTAAGTGTCCCTACAGTGACTCCAGAAGTAATAGTGACCCCCACAGTGGCCACAGCAGTAATAGTATCCCCCACAGTGGCTTCAGTAATATAAGGATACCTCACAGTGGTCTCAGTAGTAATACTGACCCCCACAGTGGCCTCAGTAGTAATGGCGTCCCCCACAGTGGTCCCAGTAGTTATAGTGTCCCCCACAGTGCCCTAAGTAGTAATAGTGTCCCCTATATTAGCCCCAGTAGTAATGGTGTCCCCCACAGTAGCCTCGGTAGTAATATTGTCCCCCAAAGTGGATTCAGTAGTACTAGTAAGCCCCACAGTGGCCTCGGTAGTAATAGTGTCCCCCAAATTGGATTCAGTAATACTAGTGAGCCCCACAGTGGCCTCGGTAGTAGTAGTGTCCCCCAAAGTGGATTCAGTAGTAATAGTGACCCCCACAGTAGCCTCAGAAGTAATACTATTACTATTGGGGCTGATATAGGGGACACTATTACTAATAGTGTCCTGTATATCAACCCCAGTAGTAACAGTGACCCCCACAGTAGCTGCAGCACTAATATAGCGCCCTCTAAAACCAAGGAGGTGTGTGCATCCGCAGAAGCACCCTCTCGATCCCATACAGAGTCAAGGAGGAGAGGTCAGGGGAGGAGGGGGCGATAATCCCAGATGCACACACAGTGTGTGCATCCGGCTGTGGTGCTGCTGAGTGATTACCAGTTTGCGGCTTGTAATCTCTTTTATGGTGACCCGGCACCCTGCACCCGAAAGTGGGACAAAAGCAGAACAGATATCCTCAAAGTAAGACAAATGGCTGTCCTGCCTGGGCCCCTGGGGAAAGTGGGACACAGGGTCCTAAACCAGGACTGTCCCACCTAAATCGGCAGGTCTGGTCACCTTATTTGCCATCTATCTTCAGTGTGTGCATCACTTCTATCCACTGATGGTGTTTTTAACCTCTTTCATCTCTGTGCTCGACCCATCTAGTCCTTCTGCAGCCACCCTCTATCTAGCCTGCCTCAGAGTAGTGCCTACTATAACACCAGTTGAGTTTGACCTTCTTTCTTTCAAGCAACACTACTGTGTAACTTTGGAACTAAGGTCTTAAACCTATAGACTATTATCGAGCAGTGTGAGGTCAGTGGAAGACACAGACAGCACATGGCCTAGATATATAGCCATGAGAATGGGCCTTTACCGTGCTCACCTGGCCAGTGAAGGAAGAATACTCCTCCTTTGCTGCAACAGAGAAGGAACTATTCATCCCTATGTACTGCATGCTTTACTGGCACCCTGCCTGCAGCATGCAAAGCTAACAAGCGTTACCCACTTAAATGGATCACTGTTACGTAATTTTAAGTGTCAGCAAGATGATGGACTATGTCTGTGGAATGTTAAGAAACCTCTTTGGACTCTGACACCGCTGGTTAATATTCATTAATATGTTCATGAGTTTGAAACATTTGCCTATGAAAGGAATCACAGAGAAAAGATCCCTACACCTCTCCTATAATTATAGAAGTATTCACTAAGAGTAACAGTATACTAAAACATAACCTTTATTAAGATACAGCAAAAAAGGGGAAAGCTGATGACTGTACTAGCACAAGTATAAGAAGATATCAAGAAGTGACCCCGATCATATATTCACCACAATGAGTAACCACATGGACGTATACTAAGAGATAGAGGAATGTATGGGTTGCAGAACATGACCCTCGGGAACACTAGTGACGCAAGTCTAGTTACCTCATTACTGACACTAAAACCGTCATCCTCATTTCATGTTACTCTGGGCAAATACACTCATTGTTAATAAAAATCAACTACCTAGAAGGAGTTGTTGGAATCAAATGAAACTTTCTCTGTCTGATTGTAACATTGACACAAGTAAGTGATTACAATATCAAAGCAAAATTATAATTTATTGTGAAAAACTGAAGGGAGGCTCTAGTATCCTGCTGTACCGTCTGTAGCTTGGATACATGATGTGATACGGGCAGGCATGGAGGCTCTAGTACCCTGTTGTTCCGCCTCTAGCTTGGATACAAGATGTGATACAGGTGGGCATGGAGGCTCTAGTACCCTGTTGTTCCGCCTCTAGCTTGGATACACGATGTGATACGGGCAGGCATGGAGGCTCTAGTACCCTGTTGTTCCACCTCTAACTTGGATACATGATGTGATACAGGCGGGCATGGAGGCTCTAGTATCCTGTTGTTCCACCTCTAGCTTGGATACAAGATGTGATACGGATGGGCATGGGGTCATACAGGTTCCATATGTTATCCTGCCGCATATCTATTCACAGTTGCTGTAACTGAGCTTCTAGATCGTGCAAACTCCACAGACTGGGGAAGTTGATGTCCCAGATGGTCCCATACATGTTGCATTGGAATTAAATCTAGCGACCGGGCAGCCACAGAAGTGTGACAATGGTGTGGAGGCATTACTGTGATACCCTTGTTACGTGCGTTCAAGCATGATCCTGTTTTCCATAGCTATGGAAAGCGCCGGCACCTGTCCACGAGCGGAGAATCATTGCGATTCTTCGCTCGCAGCGGGCAATTCGCAGCATGCTGCAAATTGCCCCGATTCTCCGCAGACAGCCTATCTATCAGATAGGGCTGACCGGCGTAGATTCGGCGGCGGCTCCTGCTCCCGGGCGGTGGCTCCCGCGGCGGAGCTTCTCGACGGGATACCGCATCGCCCGTGGACAGCCAGCCTAAGAAGACTTGACCTACACATTTCAGGAGCCCTGTCCCTAGCTACCTCCTTAGGTGAATCAATCTGTCATTAGAGGTTAGGCCTCCTGTTCATGGGTGATATTTGAAAGCGTTATCTACGGGATAATCCACACGCGGGTAACGCAATAAACACTTTCCATAGGATAACTATGGAACGCACAGCCCGATGTACACAAGTGGAAAATTGCAGCCATTTTGTGCTTGCGTATAAAAATCGTGCCATGTAGTGTTTTTCCGTGATGATAGGTTCATTGCGGATAATCGTGGTGACATAATGCTCTCCTGCGGCAGCTCCCGTGGCAGAAATCCATGGCAGTATATCGCACTGCCCATGGACAATCGGCCTTAAGAGGTAAGATAAAATAACAAGCGCACCTAGCCTTGATGGTATACTGGGTGTTAGATAGTAAGAACCCAAGGCCATGCCAGAAGCAGAGTTATATAGCTCGCAACCCCACCTCTGAATGAGACCCATCGCACCTGTACTGATCGTATTGGTGAGAGCAAACAAATGGCCAAGGTAGTATGGGCCCATACTGGCTAAACAATAGTTGAATCACCATAATCAGATGAAGCACATCATCTAATCTACTGATAAAAGAAGAGATGGATTAATAGACAAAAATTTACAGATATAGTAATGCATTATTAATCTAAGAAAAGACTCCCAATGGGGAAACACCCCACAAGTGCTGATAAACTAACCTGTATAGTGCATTCTTTCAAAATAAAACTTTGGCCAGATATGCTGTCATTCATGGCAGGATGACACTCACGATAAAGAGATGCCAAATCACTCGCACACCAGCAAACATAGAATAAACTGCCCAGTGTATCTCATGTCCACAGCCATAGTTCAATACAGCAAATATTATATGCACATTTGCCAGCCAAAGGGAAAATAAGGTTTGTCAAAGAAAAATCAAGTTAAGAAAACAAATATAAAGAAGATTACAGCCAAATATTCCTCATGATGAGATACCACACTGTGCAGTATTCACCCATAAATCACACCCACTGGGGATACTTATTTCAATAGAAACCAGATCTAATCTACTATATTCATATTAACAGGACAAAAGTAAGTCTCTCCTTCAGTCCATCAGAGGAGGTAGTTTGGCCTAAAATCCAGGCAGTCCCCTTCTGTAGAAATTTGCTATCAAAATCTTCACGGCGCCCATTGTCACCTATCAGCTTGATGCCTTCAAATCTCATGACCTCTGGTTTACCAATGTACGATTTCCTGACATGGAACGATAACAGTGTATCCTCTTCATGAGTGATGTTACCTATGTGTGCTAGAATCCTATGTTGAAATTGAGAGTGGTTTAATGTACATGATTTTAGGACAAGGGCAGGTGGCCATATATACAACATTTTTGAGATCGGCAGTTAAAAAAAAGTGTTTATTTCAAAGCCCTGTTTCGTGGTAGCATTTCTGAAAGACATGCTCTTGGTGATAAAACTGCATCCCTTGCAGCGGCCACATCTACAAGTGCCAAGTGTCTTTCTCCCATCCAGTCATGATGCAAGTTGCATGATTGGTTCCAGATGTCTAGTCCTTTAGGTTACGACCCCTGCGATACGTGATAGATGGTCCACCAGTCAGGACTTCTGCAATATCAACATCTCCCTTCAAAATATCCCAGTAGCGACCAATTTTGCGGACCTGAGGGGCCTCTGCATTAAAGGTCCCAATCAGTCTGATTATGCTTTACTCATCCACTCTTCTACATGGCACTAATAATCCCTCATGGTTTTGTGCTCGAGAATGATGGTATGAGGCATTCAAAACAGGTTTAGGATAACTCCTTTTCCTGAATCTACCACTCAACAGCCTGGACCACTCTTAGAACTCCTTAAAGGGATTCTGTCATTAAAATAAAACAAAAAAGTATAAAAGTATACTCACCTGCATCCTGCCCTACATCCCTGTAGATTGTAACCTGTAAAAAGAAAATAGTGAAAAAAAACTAATTTACCTAATCCCATTGTTGTTCTTCCCTCCGTTGTTTAGGTGCCACGTGAGGGGTCATCTTCTAGCGGCTCCTGAGCGCCCATGCACACTCCCACTGACCTGGCCGTGTTTAACTTCTGCTGTCCATGGAGAGTTGATGGCAAATGCGCATGCGCGCCGGGAAGGGGGACGCATGCGCACTCGCCATCGACTCTCTGAGAACGGCAGTGGTTAGATGTGGCCAGGCCAATCAGTGGGCGACGCGTCACTTGTGATGCGCCGACCACGGACCCGGGTGGCAGTACTTGCCACCCGGCATGGTCGGAGCAGGGGCAGAAGCTGGAGGTTTGCCAGCTTCTGAACTGCGATTGGACAGCTGCCGGAGAGTAAAAAGAGGAACAGCAGCCTCCCGGTGAATGGCCCCGTACAGCACAGGTGAGTATGATTTTTTTTTTCTGACAGAACCCCTTTAATGTAATAGCAGTTACAATAAATTCTCAAAAATTGCCCCCCAGGAATGCCCTTTTTTAGGGCATAGATGTGGCGGCTGTTGGTTTCTGATAAACTGTCATCGACAAATTTCTCTCTGATGTCTTATTAAACCTTAAATCCAGAAATGTGAGGGTCAATTCACTGATTTTGAATATAAAAGATAATCCTACCTCGGTTTGATTCAGCAACATGAAAAATTCTAAAAAAGTTCATTTGAGCTAGACCACAAGAAGAAGATATCATAAATATACTGTAGCCATAAAAGTATGGCCAATGACCATTTGTCGTTTGCATTAACAAACATGGTGCACTCTTCTCACCAGCCCAGGAATAAATTTGCATACATGGGGGCACAAGGACTCATCGCGGTTCCCCTGAGTTGGTGGTAAAATTTGCTATTAAAGAGGAAATAATTGTGCTCCAATGTGAATAACAATAGCTGGAGCACAAAGTCATTATTTGCCTGATATTGTGTATGTCAGTGCGAAAGAAAATGTGATACTGCTTTAAGGCCCTTCTGATGGAGAATAGAGCTGTATAGTACCTCTACATCCAGAATCACTAATCTACCCCCCTCTGAGACTGTGATGCCTTTATGTTTACATACGTGATCCACAATGTCATGTGCATACTGTATGAGGGTAAAGATTCAAGAAAGGGTCTTAGCACCTGGTCTATATACACATTGATGTTCTGTGTGAGATGCCAGTGTCAATGCCAGATACAATTGGTTGTCCTTGAAGCCTGTTTCACACGGGCTACAAAATCGCACAATTTTGTAACGACGTAACATTGCTACAAAACACATGTATGTGAAGCCCATCGTTTTTGATAGGTTCTTTCACATGAACTATGTTTTATAGCCTGAAAGAACCCATTGGAAAGCATGGGTTTCACATACATGTATTTTGCAGCGATATCACATCGCTACAAAATCATGTGATTTTGTAGCCCGTCTGAAACAGGCCTTAAGAGGCGAGAACCCCTTATAGATCTTTGGTAAACAGTAGAACATTGCAATCTGGGGTCTCTTTAGAAACATGAAAGCCCAAGCATTCTGACTAATCAGTCCCAATCCCCTGCTTCAGAAAGGATGTCTGCCAGCTGTTGCAGAAAGGCATCAGTAGGGTCACCACTGATGACATTATACTCCTTTTTATCCTCCAGGATTATTAGGCACATCTTGATGTAGGGGGTCCAATCCATTATCACTACATTTCCCTCCCAATCACATGGTCTTTCAATTATAGACTGATCTTGTTCCAAATCAAGTAGTGATTTTAATTCAGAAGGGAATAGATTGGTGACTGTAGACTCAGCAATGTTCAATGTCTTATTTAATTTCCCAATCAGCATCCTTTTGAAGATAGCAATATTGGGGAAGTCCCTAATAGGAGTAATTCTATCGCTTTTAGGTCTTAAATCCATATAGAGTCCCTCACCGATCCCACGTTGAACAGTTTCTCATAAACCATCCAAAAGATGTAGGTTGGGTAAACTCTCCTCAATCCCTAATTTGGAGCATCTAGCATGGTCATATGCCTTACGTCCAACCAGGACGTGCTGAATCAGTCACCCACAACTGCAAACAAATAGTGATAAAACATATCAAAAATATGGGAAACTCTGTCCTTATATAACTAAACACAGGGGAGGAACCTGCTTGAAAGCAGGGCAATCGTCCTGATTGGACAGACCTGACAGAGTGCCTCGGCCCCTAGTTGACCCTATGTGAAAAGGGGTATAACACAAGAAATCAAAAATAAGAAAGCAAACAAGTGCAGTACTTAGCTCTGAGATGCGCAGGTAACTGAGAGGTCCAGGATCAAACTCTGACTGTTAGCCCAGCCAGAGAGAGTCAGAAAAATCAACAGCAACTCAGCTCAACATCAGGCCAAGTTAAATAGCCCTGATAATTACCCACAGGTGTGACTAAGCTTGTCACACCTAATACCACACCCACCTGAGCCAGAATATGTGGAAACATCTCCAAAACCAGCACCAGACTATCAGCAAGGCATCAATTCCAGAACTATCGCAACACATACATTTTGCAGAATTTAACCTATCTCAGTTTTCTGGTAAATAGCGCCAGATCTTTAACCCTTTCCAATCCACTGTCTGACGTCTAAAGACATTCTGATTGAAGATTGTACAGCTTCTGATATCAGAAGATGTGCGGCAGGGTATTCTTACTGTATATTACTGGCTGCTCTGTTGTCGGGGGCCTCTCCAGCATGTCCAATATTGCAGTACTAGCTCTAGCCAGCAGGTGGTGCCATTGTATAATGGCAGAAAGAGAAAGCCCCCCTAGGAAACCCTGAATCCAAAATTGGATTGCGAAGGGTTAATCCTTATAACTAATTCAAATCTAGTGGTGGGTACAAATGACAAACCCCTTTTCAACAACTGTACATCACTCTGCTTGAGTTGTCAATGTGATAAATTAATGATTTGTAGTTCGTCTTCCACTCCCAAGGTATCATTGTCACTTAATGACCAACTGTCCAACTTGGATGAGGAATGAAGGATCTCAGGGTTACTCATTCCTTCCGTTCCCTCAGTAGATACTGAGACGTACAAGACCTAAAAAATGATGTGGGTAAAACTATTCAACATAGGATTCTGGCACACATAAGCAACATCATTCCTAAAGAAAATACACTGTGATGCTGGCCCGTTAGGGAACATCTCAATGGTAGACCAGAGGTCTTGGGGTTTCAAGGTATCAAGCTTATACATGTCAATGGGCATCATGGAGATTTTGATAGAAAATTGCTGCAGAAAGAGACGGCCTGGATTTTCTGGCTGCAAACTTCCTTCCCCGATGGACTGAATGAGCCTTTCTTTTGTTTCCTTTATATGATCATCAGTGTGGTCTTCTTAACATGGAAACGGTGTGACCTATGTGTGGAAACGGTATGGTGTGGTTTCTCATCATGAGGAATATTTAGTTGTAATCTTCCCTATGATATTTGTTTTCTAAGCTTGATTTGTGTTTGATAAAACATATTTTTCTTTTGGGTGGTGATAATGCTTAATATTTGATGCTTTGAACTATGGCTGTGGACAAGTGATAGATTCGACAATTTATTCTATCTTTGCTAGTGTGTGGGTCATATTCCATCTATTAATCATGAGTTATATCCTGTCATTACTGACAGCTTATCTGGCTCTAGTTGTTTGCAGTCTTTTTTTAAGAGCATGCACTATGCGAGTTAGTTTTATCAGCACTTTTGGGCTGTTTCCCCATTGGAAGTCTTCTGTTAGATTTATGATGCATTGCTATATCTGTAATTTTATGTCCATTAATCTGTCTTAATTTTTTGCTAGCATTAGATTGGTTGCTGTACTTCATCCAATTGTGGTGATTAAGCTATTGTTTAGCGTCCGTTGCACTTTGACTTATTCTTGTCATTAATGTTAGTGATGGGGGATAGACTTCCCATTGTTGACAAGCTAGCTGGATATAGCTATTTCAATCACTGCAGGCATTTGTTAACTCATTGATATATATGCAGTCAACATTTCGATTGGCAATTTAGCACTTTACACCTATGCTGTGCGGTATATGTCAAGAGTAATGCTTGGATGTATGTTGTGTTTTGATGTTGCTGTGACTTGATCTTATTATTGTAGGTAGTGAAGTGGTTGAAAGTTCTGATTTGCTCGTAACCCTGGCAATTATTATTTCGGTGTAAGGATCAATGCGATCGCCTATATATTCATATGGTTGGTATTTGGTTATGCTGAGGCGAGTTCTTGGCTGGGCGCTTTCCTACGTATTGGGCAGGTAGGTGTTGTCTGACTCTTCGGTATTCACTTGGTGGTCCAGATGCATGCGCACCGGTGTGGGCGTGAGTTACCTCAGCCATTCATTCGTTCACTCCATTCTGGTCTGTACAGGGGGTTGGGACTCATTCAGAGGCGGGGTTGCGATTTATATAATTTGGCATCCAGGCTTTGGTTTGTTACTATCTGACACCCAGTCTACTATCAAGGCTGGATGTGTTGGTTATTTTATCTATCCTCTTATCCTCTAATGATAGATTGATGCCCCTGAGAAGGTAGCTAGGGACAGGGCTCCTGAAACTTGTAGGGCATGTCTTCTTAGGAGGATTAGCTCTTAATACAATGACTGGAGTAGTGAGTCTACTTGCATGGGCTGTGAGCCTTTAGGCTTTGTATTTGCCCAGTGTAATGAGATGAAGGTTTTTAACTGTTAGCAAAGAGAAAACAAGATTTTCATCACTAGTGTTCCTGAGGGTTATGTTCTACCACCTATACGTTTCTCTGTCTCTTAGTATACCTCCATGTGGTGACTCATTGTAAATATATGATTGGGGTCACTTCATATTTGTGACAATTTTTGATATATTTTTGGTATGTGTAGAGAGATTTATTATTTGCTCGTGGTCATTTCAAAAAATGTAGTCTGTACTGTGTTGACTAAAGTACCCACTGTTAAGTATGGCAGAAGAAGGACCTTCGCTAAGTAAAAGCATAGAAATGGTCACCTCCCTAACTAATCCTTTATACCTCCTTTTAGGTACTCCACGTGCCTCATTTTAACCATAAGCAATTTTTCACACAGACTATCCATGTGAAAAAGATCATAGCATATCCTATTCTGGTCCTTTTTCTTAAGCTAGAATGACACATGCAATGTTAGTACTTTGTGACGGGGTCTGTGTGCTCTTCAATGTATTTTGCTCCCGATCTTTTCGGAAGTGTGACACAAGCACGCCTGTGTGAATAATGCCTTGACCTGACACACCAATAGGGGATCGTGAGAACTAAAAGGGCCTAGGAATTCTAAATACTGCCCTGTGTACAGCAAGAGTTGTGCAAGTTATCACACTGGCTATCTGTTAAGCATAAATTGTTTGTCAAGTTAGTGATCATTTAAAGCTGAACTAAGTGAGTGACAGTCTGATAAGGAGGGAGAGAGGACCCTGCTTAAAAGAATCTGCAATTTACAAGAAAAGGGCAAAGAAGACATTGGTAAGGGATAAGCTGATCATGTGGCAGTGTGGTGGTATTAGGGAATATTGCAGTTTGTAGGCTTTTCCGAAGAGGTTGTTTTCAGGTTGTGTTTTAAGGTTTCGAAAGTAGGGGAAAGTCCGATTATTTGGGATAGTGAGTCCCAGGGTATGGGGGAGAACAGGAGAAATATGTAATAGCCCAGAAGGGTCCTACAAAAACACTATTGTTAATTTTATGTAGGTTTGGAATTCACCCAAGGCATGCGAGGGTTAACTCTGGGTGAATCTTTCCTGCTACAGAACT
Source organism: Eleutherodactylus coqui (assembly GCF_035609145.1). Lineage (NCBI taxonomy): Eukaryota > Metazoa > Chordata > Amphibia > Anura > Eleutherodactylidae > Eleutherodactylus > Eleutherodactylus coqui. The sequence continues at coordinate 47,700,409 of NC_089846.1, read as the reverse complement.
AAATTTAAAGGGCTTCTCTCGTTAGAAAAAAAATTCTATACTTACTTATAGGCATTCTTACTGCATCTTCTCCTCAACGATCTTCTCCTGGTTCCTCCAGTCCCCCGAGTCATGGCACCTCAAGCTGGCCAATTCTTTTGTTTCCTGTGATGTAGCGTACATTTGCGGGATTCTGCTACTGTAGTGGCCTAGAGTAAAGGCCCATTTCGACACAACGATTATCGCTCAAAATTCGCTCAAAAGCCGTCTTTTGAGCGATAATCGTTGTGTGTAACTGCACTGACATCGTGCAGTTTGGATCCGGAGAGCTGAGTATTGGTTTCTGGGGGGGCGCCAGGTCTGATTCCGCTGCGATATTTCGCAGGCGGAATCTGACCCGGCTGTGGGCATGAGGTCTTAGCCTGTTATATATGGAAATAGATATATACACAGCTCAAATCAGTATTTCAGATTTCAGTGCATAAAAGCTAAAAAGAATCTACTCAGGCTTATCATATTGCTGGCTGTGAATAAGGGTCGGGAGCTTAGCTCCACCCCTTTCCTAGCTCTCCCATTGCAAATAGCCAGAGCGGAGGAGAGAGATAGAGAGCCGTTGAGGGTGAGGTAAGGCAAGACATTGCGGCCTCGGCGCATATGTGCCGGGCTAGGGCCATCTGAACGGGCACACAAACGTTAGGTTTGTGCGCTTGTTCAGGCGGGCGCATGTAAACACGCCTACAGCCATGTGAATTAAGCTTAACTCTATACCTTGGAATCTGAAGGTATCCAGCTTCCCGTCGTGATGCTCCAAAAAATGCTTAACAGCTCCAGAGCCACTTAAATTCTTATTATTCATACCTCTGACATGTTCAGCTATTTTGTTTTTTAATTTTCTTGTGGTACATCCCATATAGGTTTTTTGACAGTGTATGCATAAGATGGCATAAATTACATTCTTTGTGCCACAATTGATAGTTTTTTTATTTTTATATTCGCTCTCCTTATTTGTTCCAAAGATTTTTTTGTTTTGATAGCAAATTTGCATACATTACATCTTGTGCTTCCACAGCAGAAAAAACCTTCCTGTGAAAACCAGCATCGACCTTTCATGGCTCCTTCAAAATGACTTGATGCTAATTTGTCTGACAGACTTCTATTCTTCCTCGGTACACATAATGTATCTCTATCTAAGATTGATCTTAATATTTCATCCTGTTTTAACATAGGAAGATTAAAAAAAATATATATATTATAAAAATCACAACTGAATGGTGTTGAAAAAAAACATATTTTTTTGAACACTATTTTTATGTCTGTTTGTTAGTAAGGGTGGCTTCACAGGAGCGTGTCTTTGTGCGTGCTTACGCACGCACAAAATCACGCTTCTATTTGCAACAGTGCATTCCTTATGTTGTGTTCACATGTCCGTGCTTTACAGGCGTGTGCCTGCAAAGATAGGATATGCGTGCACCATAGGGAATGCAGAGATTGTTTTCAATGGAGCCATGGCTGCTGCCGGCGGCTCCATTAAAAACAATGGTCTGCCAGCACCCCTGCATTCTTTTTCAGGGAAGGGCTTTACATATAAGCTCTTCCCTGAAAAAGAAACATTTTAGTGTTAAAAAATAAAAAAATTATATATATATACTTACCTGTCCGCCACTGCCGTGACCCCCCCTGGTATGAAGAAAGCATCTGTCGTATGCGGCAGGTGCTTCCTTCATCCCCGCCAGTTAAAATAATTCCCTGCTGCTACATCTGCCACATGAACACCTCAGCCAATCACAGGCAGCTCTTGCAGAATGAATGACGGACGGGAGCTGCCAGTGATTGGCTAAGCACCTCAGCCAATCGCATTCAGCTCTTTCAGCAGGCAGGGATTTTAAATCCCCGGCTGTTGATAGATCAGCACTACAGAGCAGGGGACAGCAGGAGAAGACGCGGCTGAGCCCCGGCAGCTGAAGCAAGGTGAGTATCTATTTTTTGGGGTTTTTTACAGCACTTTTACTGGATTTTCAGGGAAGGCCTTATATTTAAAGCCCTTCCATAAAATACATTGACGGGGTGCCAGCAGCAGAATCCTCTACTGCAGCTGTCATGTGTGACAGTTGCAGTAGAGAATTGAAGAATTCCTCTGCTGCATCTGTCATAGATGTGGCAGGTGAAGCAGGGAATTCTTTTTACTAGCAGGGATAAAGGAAACATCTGCCGCATCGTCTTCATCCCTGTGGGGATCATGGCAGCGGCGGACAGGTAAGTTTATTATTTATTTATTTTTTTTTTTTTTTTACACTAAAATTTTTGTTTTTTAGAGAAGGGCTTATATGTAAAGCCCTTCTCTGAAAAACAATGCAAGGGTGCCGGAAGACCATTGTATTCAATGGAGCCGCCGGCAGCAATGCATTCACATGTGTTTTTACACATACATGGGTGTGCATTTATGTACGCACGAAAACACGCTTGTGTTAAGCCACCCTTAAACTTATTTTTACCTTCTTTAGTCCCCATATGGGACTTGAATTAGTGATCTTCTGATACAATATACTGCAAGGTTTCTGTACTGCAGTGTATTGTACTTTTATCAGAAGCCTATTGGTTAGGAATATATAGAAAACCTGGGAGCCTTCAAAAGGCCCCAGGCTGCAATTGCAACCCACAAGCTCTGCTTAGTGTTCTGTAGATACACCTCATGCTGGCCTACTTTGCTAACAAATGTATCACAAAAAGGGAAATATTAAAACGAACAATCACTGAAAATGGCCAATATACTTACGGCCAATATACTTACTGATCGAATGAATGACGGGCAAGAGCTGCCTGTGATTGGCTGAGCACCTCAGCCAATCACATTCAGCTCTTTCAGCAGGCTGGGATTTTAAATCTCCGCCTGCTGATAGATAAGCACCACAGTGCAGGGGACAGCAGGAGAAGGCTTGGCTGCGCCCCCGGCAGCTGAAGCAAGATGAGGATCTATTTTTTTTTGGTTTTTTAAACCACTTTTACTTGCTGCGGTAGAGAATTGAAAAATTCCTCTGATGCATCTGTCACAGATGTGGCAGATGTAGCAGCAGGGAATTCTTTTAACTAGCGGGGATGATAGAAACATCTGCCGCATGCGGCAGATGTCTTCTTTATCCACGCGGGGTCACAGCAGCGGCGGACAGGTAAGTATATTTTTTATTTATTTTTTTCTTTTTTGTGAAAGGGCTTATATGTAAAGCCCTTCCCTGAAAAAGAATGCAGAGGGCCGGCAGAGCATTGTTTTTAACGGAGCCGCCGGCAGCAGTCGCAGCTCCATTGAAAACAATGCATGGGCCTGCATTCACGCATGTTTTTGCACGTACATGGGTGCACCTATGTGCGCACAAAAACAAGCTTGTGTTAAGCCACCCTTAGTCTGCTCTATTGATTTTGTGTACTTTATCTATGTTTTTTTTCCAGTACTTTTTACTGTACCCTCTATCTTTTAATCTTACACAGATCTTACTTTCACATTTAAGATAATCATCCTGAGTGCTACAAGTGCGCTTTGCTCTTATTAGTTCACCCACTGCTTTTGCTTAGGTTGTCTGTGTGGATGACAACTATCGGCACGCAGGATTGTATTTTCAGCTTTCATCTTTCTATATAATGAAACAATTACATCGTTGGTTACACAATCACCCACCAGGTACAGATCCTAAAATGAGATTTCCATATTGTTTACGTTACTCGTGAAGCGCAGACTACACATACCATAATGATGTCATCTATATACCGTGCATTCCACACCACATTGTCAACAAATGGATTGTTTACAGAAAAAATAAATTTCTCTTCCCACCATGCCATTACAAGATTGGCTAATGTGGGAGAGAATTTTGAGCCCATAGGCGCTCTTGTAGTCTGTAAATAATAATTAGCATTAAAAGAAATGTTCCACTAAAAACTCTATGGACATAATAATAAATTCCTTCAGTTCTAAACTATAATTTCTGTAGTTATGCAGATGATGCGAGACTGCTTGTATTGCTATGTGGTGTGGTATGCACGATTACAAACTTATGACGTCACCTGTCATCCATTTATAATTTCCATTTATTACATTTCCTTACTGCTGGGATTTGCAGCTCACTGGAGTTACCTGTGCACTTCCAAAGAGGCAGTGGATTTAAAGCACATTGAAAAAGGGGAGCTTACGATCTCTCTTTTTATTGCAAGGAAGACTACAGGTAACCTCCGGTTACTTTTTCCTATGACATCCCCCAGCAGTAACTTGGTCAGGTCCTGAGCTACCCCCAGGAGAGGACATGATAGAACCCTGTGACAAGGCCTTATCTTCCCCACTATCTCCTCAGCTGTGGGCCTGCTCCTTGGACGCTGCACTAGTGACGTAGTCTTCCCTGCCTAGCAGGGAATGCTGAATTCTCGGCAGCCTGCTTTAGCTCGCATACTATATGATTCCTGCAGGAATCAGAAAGTAGTAAATGGATGCTACATAACAGGAATAAGAGGATCCGGCTGGCTGGAGGTGAGGTGATCCGGGGGACCAGGGAAGCCAGGAGAAGATCTGTCTGGGGAGTAATAGGTAAGTATAGGTTTTTTTTTCTTCTAATGACAAAACCGCTTTAATCTGCCTATTTCTCATTGGCTGCGGGCAGTCTGAGGTGTAATTGGCCAGTCTGTATGGAGAGTTTAACAATAGGATTGGCTATCTGACAGTGGGGTGACAGTTGAGAGCCAGGCGATGATCAATTAGTGTGTTGCTAATCAGTGCCAGAGCCCGCATAGGACGACACGAGAGGAAGTGACAGTTAGTTTAGAGAAAGCGGTTGGAAAGAGCAGTCAAGTTTCAGTCAAATAGTCAAAGGCAATAGTCAAAGAGTCAGTGGAGAGCAGTTGGTTGGCGTGATACAGCGCTGAACTAAGGAGCTGGTGGAGAGCTATAGCGAACCAAGGAGACAACGTGAGACAGATCGCAAAGTGGGTGAGAGCTGTGGAGAGGGAAGGACTGAAGCTCCTCTTCAAGCGGTAGTCTCTGACTGTGATTCTGTATACCCAAGGTAAAGCTTAAAGGCGCCTAATAGCCAGAAGACGACCCAGAAGTGACAGAGGACTAGTGAAGGCAGTGACAAAGACAGTCCAGAAATGACAGAAGCCTAGTGAAGTGCTCCTGAGTGACAGAGACAGCCCAGAAGTGACAGGGGCCCAGTTAAGTGCTCCTAATTGACAGAGACAGCCCAGAAGTGACAGAGGACTAGTGAAGTACTCCTAAGTGACAGAGACAGCCCAGAAGTGACAGAGGACTAGTGAAGTGCTTCTGAGTGATGGTGCCAGGATTGTCTAATACTAATAATAACAGAAAGGTCGTGTTGTAGATTGACAAAGGTCAGAAGGCCACGGTATATAAATGGTGATATTGCTGCTTCAACTCTTCCAAATATCCTCGGCCATCTTTCATGTAAATTAGTTGATCTCCTAAAATAATGCCTGTGGAGAAATGCTGCCTAGTTTCACCTTATACTGAGACAAATGCGGTTTTTCTTGGTCTGATAAAATTTCAGTAAAGAAGGTTTATTTTATTTTCTTAACCACTGGGTTCCATTTCAGACATTACTACCTGAAGAGCTTTGGTGATAGCCACTGTGACACCATTTTATTTCATATAGCTTATCATCCAAGCTATCATCCTACACACTGCAAGAGCCTGAGCACGATAAATATTGAATATGCTTGGGTGAGGCTAGAGAAGAGCAGAGGAGAAGATCTTGAGAGAATCAGAGACTATGAGTGGAGAGGTATCGACCAATTAGGAAAGAAATGTATGCAGGGGATCGGTTCTGGACAGCCTTGTATGTCATTATTAATATTTTGACCTGAATTATCTGGGCAATGAGTAGCCAATGAGAAAATTGTCAGAGGGAAAAGACAGAGGGAGAGAATATGGAGTTTATAGAACATGCCATGAATTTTAATCCATAGGATTATATATATATATTTGTTTTGTGACATTAAGGGATTAGTCACTACTCAGGATCGCCATCTTCTCTACTTATGAAGATTGACGCCACTCTCGGGGTCACACTTTTACACCTGGAACTTCTTTAAATCTGGCACCTGCCATTTTTATTGATCTCAGGAAAGGTTCAAAGTATTCCACATTGTACATCAAACCCTGACACAAAATAAACCCTGACCATCTGGTCTCTCACTATAAATCAACTTTAGTCCTCTCTCTTTGACCTATTGCCATAATTCATTACACATCCTTAAAAACAGTCCATTTACCCCCTCTTGGGCTTCAGTTTACACAGCTTTGTTTTCAATGGGGCTAGCGTTTTGTTTGGGTTTTGTTTTTGTGGCATTCATGCAAAATTAAAATGACGTGCTAACTGTAATCTGCAGGTCAGTATAATTACATTCATGCCAATAGTTATGTTTTACTACTTTTACAAAGAAAATAAACTTTGTTTCCTTTTTTAAGTTGCACTGTGTTTGTGTGTTTAAGTATTGCAGTGTATTATTGCTTTTTTTGTTATCCTATTACACTCTGCCAGAGCTGTACTAATAGGAAGACTAATAGTATGTAAAAAGAATACTTGTCTGTCAGACCTAGGAGCCTTCACTTGGCCCCCAGCTGCCGTGACAACTTCTTGGCACCCCACGACCATGTCATCAAAATATTTAAATAGCTGGGATAAAAGTCATCTCTGATCCTAGCCATTGCAGTTGGGGTTCAACTATAATAGTATGATACAGCTAGAATCAGCTTGTGAGTCCGTCCATACACTATCCTTCTGATTTAACTGTACAACTATGTTGAATGACAGGAAGGGGTTGATGCATTTTAAGATGTGCAGTTGATTCCCCAAATCATCCTAACACTTGCTAATAGAGACTAAGAAGCTTCATCATCACTATTAATGTCTATTAAGCCCGACACTTGGGAAATACTTGTATATGGTTTCTACTGCTTTTTTTTAACAACCAGAAAAATAGTCTTAAAAATTTCCCAAGATCCAATTTTTACTTCTAAGGCCTTAGTCAGACGGGCGTTTTTTCGCGCGATTTGCGGATCGCATGACGGATGCGCATCCGCAAATCGCGTGAACGGTGCGCGCAAGTCGCCCGCAAATCGCCCGAAAATCTGCTCCTAGCCGCGTTTCATTAGAAACGGGCCGGAGCTGTCCAGCGCATTGCATTCAATGGAGACGGCAATAGAGCCGCCTCCATTTAAAGCAATGCGCTGCGGGCGAGCCTGGGATGAATTGTCGGTAAGGGCTTAAATATATAAGCCCTTCCCTGCAATTCATCCTAAAATGTGTTAAAATAAAAAAAAATTGTATACTCACCTTCTCCCGGCAGCCGGAGCTCCGCGCGGCCGTTCTGCAGTGGGTGTGAAGGGGGTGTGAGTCAGACCTGCCCCCTGATTGGCTCAGCGCTGAGCCAATCAGAGGCATGCCTCACTCACACCCATTCATGAATTCATGAATGGATGTGAGTCAGACCTGCCCCTGATTGGCTCAGCGCTGAGAGGCAGCAGTCACTCACCCATTCATGAATGGGTGTGTGAGTGAAACCGGCCTCTGATTGGTCAGGGCTGTGACCAATCAGAGGCAGATCATTCAGCAGGCGGGGATTTTAAAGCCCCGCCGGCTGAATAGTGCCGAGAAGCAGTTCAGGAGAACTGACAGCGGCCGCGACTGGACTCCGGCTGCAGCGGAAAGGTGAGTATACAATTTTTTTTTATTTTAACACATTTTAGAATGAATTGCAGGGAAGGGCTTATATATTTAACCCCTTCCCGACAATTCACCCCGCGCACGCCGGCAGCCCATTGCTTTCAATGGAGCGGCTGTATTGCCGCTCCATTGAATTCAATGGGCAAACATCGTTCTTCTCTGCCACAGCTGTTACAGCTGTGGCAGAGAAGAATGATTTGTCTTCTATATGTTCTCAATGGGGTCGGCGCTGCTGCCGCCGGCCCCATTGAGCGCATATACAGAAGAGAACAGGAATCGCAGATCGCAGATAGGTGCGATCTGCGATTTTTTGTTCTATAATTTATCGGACGAGCGCATAAAAAGCGCTCATGTGTCCGATACCATTGCAAAGCAATGGTTTTATAAAATTGCCGGACGCATGCGCATGCGCAAATCGCGTCTAAAAACGCCCGTCTGACTAAGGCCTAAGACTATATGTAGAAAATATTGCACAGGAGCCATATCTCATCCATGTTTCTTCCCTGGTAGCATTTCCACCATAGATTGCGCAGATATATTTTCACATAGTGGCTGCCACGAACACGAGGGCTCACGGCACATGACAAGAACGCGCCACATGAGATTAACCTAATACCACTTCCTCAATCCTGAACTCATTGCAAGAAGGAGCATAGGTTGCACCCATTCTGACACAGTCCTGAATGCACCAAAAATACTCGCTGCTACTACTGACCGGTTTACTGAAAGGCAGTTCAGCCACCTAGATTTTAGTCTTTTACTGGATACGTGCCATCCTGACTCACCAGATGTCAAAATGACCACCACAGTTACCAGGGTCTATGGATTGTTTATAGAACGGTAATGACTGGCTTAATAAGGATGAACTCTTTATTACAAAAAATAGCAATACTTATAAAACCTATATACAGAAAATGATGTACAAAGGAAGGAAGATACAGTATATATAAGACAGTTATAAAAATACTGTAAAAGCAATAAAAAATACAAGAGCAGTTGTTATGGATTAGATCAGTGGAAATCTGGGTGTCGGGAGAAATCCTGTATGTAGTTAAGCCCCATTTACACACAAAGATGATAGCTCAAAATTCGTCCATTTCTGAAGGTTTGAGTGATCATTTTGCATTAGCTGTTAATGGGCTAATTAGCCCATTAGTAGCTTACTAGCTTCATTTGCATGTATTTAGAGTACAGCAGGTGGTCTGTTCTCTAAATACATGTCCATTGTTCTGTCACAGGCTGCCGACTGCATACAATGCTATCAGCGCTGCTTGCAGAGAACTCAGCATGTTGTCCCTGCTATCAGGGATGACGGATTTAATGCTGACCTGAAGTCTGCGATGAATAAAAAGTGCACAATAAGTGCACAATGAGCGCGCATTTACACGCAATGGCTATTGCTCAAAAGCCATCCTTTGGGCGAATTTTGAGCGATAATCATTGTAAATGGGGCTTTACTGTCTTCTGGAATTCTGATAGTTATCTTTGGTCCATGCTACCTAACGTGCCCCAGTTATACCTCTGACCTCCAACTGATGACATCAGGGGAATGTAGGCTGATTAGATGTACAAAATCCAGGATGGAAAAACAATGTAATACTTTGGGTCATATTTGCCCACAGGAGTCTCCAAAAGGGAAACTATGACTGTCATATTTCATATCATGATTTTATATGTTCATAGAAATTCAGCATGATATAAGAGAGATTACTAATTTAGAAAATATCCACTTCGGCCCATTCTCAAAGGCATACAAAGATGGAAACGCATGCATTGAATTCTGCACAAGCTCATGACTGGAGATATGGTTATCTTGAGCCCATAGATGAGCCATAATCTTAGCTATTAATCTCCCTTCTGTTCTAATATAATTCTCATCTCCTGGGGTGGTTCAGAGACATTGTGTCTGGGCCCTGTATTTGCTTGAATTGCTGAGACAATAGGGAGCTTCTAGAAGCAGGAAAAGCATACATGTGCTAAAAGACCATCCTGGGCAGCACAAGGGGGATAATGGAAACCAAATTATTTCATTCAGGACCCTGGAGGAAACTAATAAATATAAAGAAACCTCAAGTTCCCTTAGGCCTCATGTCCATGGGCTAAATATGATTTAAGATCCGCAGTGGATCACCTGCATGCGGATCCGCATCCCATAGGGATGCATTGACCACCCGCGGGTAGATAAATACCCGCGGATAGTCAATAAAAGTGATTTTAAAAAAAAATGGAGCATTAAAAAAAAGGGACCATGCTCCATTTTCATGCGGGTCTCCCACGGGGACGGCTCCCGCAGGCTCTATTGAAGCCTATGGAAGCCGTCCGGATCCGCGGGAGACCAAAATCAGAATTTACTCACCTGCTCCGGATCTTCCCCTCTTCACGGCTTCATCTTCTCTCCGTCGCAGCCGGATCTTTTTTCTTCGGGCCGGCGCATGCGCGCGGCACGCAACCGACGGCTTGTGCACATCCGCCGGGCCGAAGAAAGAAGATCCGGCCGCGACGGAGAGAAGATGAAGCCGTGATGAAGGGAAGATCCGGAGTGTGCGAGAGGTGAGTTAATTCTTATTTTCAGTGCTCATGTCCGCGGGGCAGGAGGGACCCGCTACGGATTCTCCATGGAGAATCCGTAGCGGGCCTGATTTTCCCCGTGGACATGAGGCCTTAGGAATGTAACCAAGAAATCAAAGAATATTAGCGAACTTGACTGGGATAAGCTGGGTTAATGCAATAATATATCAATTATATCATACTCCCAAAACAAACGGATGTGTGGTATCATAATATTTCGATAGCAGTGGTGCAGACTTGTTGGGTAGCCCATGATGACTCTTCACTATTCCACACCAATCATTACACGTAATTCTTTCAGGGGTTTTCTTCCATTCCCCTCTCTCCATTTCCTTATGTCTTCCCTTGCCCACATTCTTTGTTTTTCCCCTTTACTGCTGTATTGTGTGACTGTTTGCAAATAAGCTATTATTGCAATTTCGTTTTTTCTTCCAGTAAACTTCATTATAATAGAAGCAATAACTGAAGACATGCAATACATTGAGAAGTGGTTCTCTCATCGTTAGACTCTTGTTAAAAGACATGCTTAAAGGGAACCTGTCATCACCTTTGAGCCTCATAAACTACTTTATGAGGCTCAAAGGTGAGGGAACAGGGAGTCCAGGGAGCTGTGTATCATACTAACCAGATTTCCTATTACTGCACTGTGTCCCTGCGAAGTTGGCACATGTTCACTTCGTCGCTCTTTTCAGACAGCTCTGTGTACATGCTCTCTCTCATAGATATGAATGGGAGAGCACATGTACAAAGCTGTCACGCTGTGTGCGCACGCAACTTTGTCTAGACATAGTGTAGATGTAGGGCACCTGTAGAGTATTAAACACAACTCCCTATATTCACCATTCCCTCACTTTTGAGCCCCACAACATAGTTTATGAGGCTCAAAAGGCAATGGCAGCTTCCCTTTAAGTTTGTAGAACTGTTACAATCTCCAGTTCAATACTGACATGCTGACGAGTGCTACATCTGTAAATATAGATGTTAAAATTAAATCGTCATTACAATGACATTATGCCTTTAAAGGGATTCTGTCACCAGGTTCATGCTGCCCAAATCACGAGCAGTATGAATATAGGAAAAGTATACTCATTACCTCCTGAGGAACTAAGGAGGAGAGGTCAGGGGAGGAGGATCTCGGGTGCACACACTAACTTCAGAGTGTGCACCCAGGATCAGCGCCACTGAGTGATTACCGTCCCGGAACTTGCGGTAATCACTATCGTGGCTAGCAGCAGTCGGCGTGCGTGCCACAGGGAAGGGTCTGCGTACCTTCTCCAGCACGCGTGCCATAGATTCGTCAATATGGACCTAGACTCTTCATTGGAGGCCCACAGCCCTGGTAATTGCTTACCTCTGCCCCCCTCAGCGCTGGGGCCCGGTCACCATTGCGACCCCAGCGACCCTTAGCAGTACACCTATGCTCATTACCCCTGTGTATGTTTTACATTGAAAAGCTGTGGTGTTTCCGAATAAAACGCACTTTGAAGTTTTCCCAGAGCTGAGCACCGAGTTATGGAGGCAGGCCATTTGGCATCTGCTTGCTTGCACTATGTAGAATGAAAGCTTTTTCCCTATGCACAAAAGGGGAGAGAGCTGTCACTCTACATAGTATAGGCAGGGAAAGGCTGTTGCAGCCTCACCTCCATGACTCAGAGTGTAGTTCCTAGTCAAACTTTAAAGTGTGTTTATTCTGAAGCACTACAGCTTTTCATAATAAAACATACACGTGGATAATATGTGTACCTTTCTTTGGTATATGTAAACCAGAAACCAGCTCCTCTGCAGTCGCCCCCATACAAGGACTGCCTGGAAGCCACAACAGATGCACAGAAAATGGAGAAAGTCCAGCGTAGGGTATAAAACTCTCTTTTTTGAACAATCCAGAGAGACATAGAGGAACAAAACGCATGTGTCTTGGGTATGGGTACAAAATCTTCTTGAAAAGAAAGGAGGGGCAAGGACTAAACGCACTTATATCCTCAGGTGCTTTGATACTTTTACAGTTACTATCCATTTAATTCTGGAGCTACTGTATTTATCTTTTCAAAATGAAGAAACTTCAATCAAAATACAGTGTTTTAAAAGCATGCCAAGTAAATAGACTTAATAACACAAGCATACGCTGTAAGGAAGGGGGAATGTTGAAGGGCTTGTGTTGTGCATGGATTGAATTTCCAAATGGAGTAGATTATGTTTGCTACTCACTATATCTTCTTTCTTTAGACCCTTGAGTTGCATACATTTGTCTCAACACTTCTAATGCTAAGGTCAGGCAGCCAGGGTAGATTCAGAGTGTGATCCAACTTTTGGATATGAGATTACAAAGGTATGCATTGGCTTCTACTGCACAAATAATTCCTGAATAAATATAAATTAATCGTTTTGCAAGAAATGTAATTTTTGTAGTAGTGTATAAGGTTTTTAGGTAGATTGATGTGCTGTAAATGGTGACTCGGTCTTGTATTACTATATACACTGAACGCTAACTACATTAGGACCACCTACTCGGTAACAGGCTGGTCCACCTTTTTCGGTGATCACTACTTTCAGATGTTAGGAAAGGGATTCCTTCAATGTGACAAACATTTTCTATACTAAATTTCACCCATGCCCACTGCAGCAGCTCTGTCAGTTGGTGCACATTTTGCAGAAAGTGGAAATAAATCTCGCAGCCCTTTGTCGCATATCCTAAACATGTTCAATGGGGTTACAGTTCGGTGAGTTTGGAGACCAAGGCAGCGTGGAGAATTCATTGTTGTGTTCCTTAGATTTGATGTCAGTGCGGGTCAATTCAGTTTGCCCTGGATTGCTGGTGAGGAGCACTGCCTGTCTCTGGAGCTCCATTTCCTTGCTACAGACTACTTCACCAACTAAGTACCACAGTTTGTAACCTTGTACGGTTATTGTGTTCAGGGCTTCCTGGCAGGGATTTGTTAGTGGCCAAGCTTTGTGTGTGGGCCTACACTTATCAGAGCGGTCGGCCTGCCGATTAGGCAGGGGTCTCCCCTGGGGAGGGGGTTTTCACCGAAAGGTTTTCCCTTAGTTTTATTTTGTATTTACGTTGCACGTTGTGCTTATTGGTTGTGTTATGCACAGTTGTGCTTATTCTTTTGTTTGCGTACGCTGCATGTCAGGTTAAGACACAACATATTGACCTAGCCTGACATCAAATCTAAGTTAGACTAAATAGGGCAGGGCAACTAGAGACAGGTGAGAACTAACATCACTCACCCAACACCACTCCCCTCAGCCCCAGGAAAGACAGTGATACTTCTAAAACCTGGTCTGGCCTGAAAGCAAGGAGAAGATCTCAGAACCGCTGCAACATCAGGTACACCAATGGTTAATGTAAAAATTTGCCTAACTTCCTTGCTGTTGGTTCACTGTGGCATGCCATTGCTGAGATATGATATGCGCCACCCAACGTTCACCTCTAGGATCAACCACACATGGCCTGCCGCTGTGTGATCTTCTGTCGGATTTCTGTGCATCATTCAACCAGTCTTGGTACACTTTTGATATAATGGTTTGGGAACAGCCAACAAATTCCACTTTTTCAGAAACACTGGCACTGAACCTCTGGGCACCAACAATCTGCCCATGGTCAGAGTCACCACGTTTCCCATAATGGCCAAATGTTGCCTTATGCTGCACATTAGAGAGGTCAGCACATTATCTGAGAGCAGATTGTGATGTGGCCATCACGTGGTACCATGGTACTCGTCGCAAGGTGTCAAACGCCAGTTCTTCCAATACCACTGACTGTTCGGTATATATGGATATAGTGATTATGTGTAGTAGATCCCATATCATTTTATTGGATGCAGGATTAATATATTTTGGCATGGAAGTTCATACAGTACGTTAACTCATATGATATTGTAACAGGTGATAGGTGTGAAATATGGAGCTGGTGATGGAGAGGCTTTACACCAGTTCATTTGAAGAAAACAATGCTTTACTGAATGTATGATAAAGAATAATATGACAATAACATACAGCAGTATCATTGGCATACATTGAAATCAGTTTACTAATGTTCGACTTAAGCTATAACTCAATCCGTACCCTACAAATAGGCTGCCCTTAATATTGTGCATGCAATATATAATTAGCCCAGTCAATAAATGGTTTCTGGTCAGGGATAAATAGCTCCAACAATGCTGTTTGAAAATAGGAGTTTTCTCTGAAGTAACTTAGTCTTGCAGGAACTTTTGTTAATCAAATGACTAAATCCACTAATCACTGTTCCATGAACAACTTATTAGCACAACACCTTTGGGGATCCTGTACAGTGATAAAGTCAAAGCAGACCCCTTTTATTGCTGAGTACCCTGGGCGATGGTACTCGTGATTACACACCACTGAAACTTGAATATCTGGATACTGACTGTCAGTCTGTCTGCTCTCACTGGTGGTCTCTCTCCTAGTGACAGCTTGACACTTGCGGTCAGTAATTGCAGTTGACATTTTCTTGGATGATTGGCAAAGCTCTCTTTGGCAATGGATTTACAACAGCTGGAAAGCATCACTCTAGGAAGTTGAGTTGCTCTCTCTCTCTGGTATAGGAAAACCCACTGGCACAGTCCATTCCTTACAAGGCTCTCTGCAGGAACTGCTGAGTCACACCGCAACATAGGGAACAGGACCAGCCCTATACAAAACCCATCAGCCAATCAATGGGCGGATCATTCATTGTTAATCCAAGCAGCAAAGTAAAAAAAAAGTAAATGAAAAGTCATGTGACCATTCTGAAGGTTCTAGAAGGAGCATATAAAAAGTGCAACAATAATATACATATAGTGGAAATATATGCACGGGTATTTAACCCCCTACAATATCTGATAATCAGAAGTGAATTCAAAAGATATGGGAAATATAGAAAAAAAGACTTTTACTTCTCCTTCCTGCTGGATGCACTTTGGCTTAAAGGGGTTGTCTCGCGGCAGCAAGTGGGGTTATACACTTCTGTATGGCCATATTAATGCACTTTGTAATATACATCGTGCATTAATTATGAGCCATACAGAAGTTATTCACTTACCTGCTCCGTTGCTGGCGTCCCCGTCGCCATGGATCCGTCTAATTCTGATGTCTTCTGGCGTTTTTAGACGCGCTTGCGCAGTCTGTGCTTCTGGCTGGTGAATGGGGCCGCTCGTGCCGGAGAGCTGGTCACCGCGTCGTCATCGTAGCTCCGTCCCATCACGTGTGCCGATTCCAGCCAATCAGGAGGCTGGAATCGGCAATGGAACGCACAGAGCCCATGGTGCACCATGGGAGAAGACCCGCGGTGCACCATGGGAGAAAACCGCAGTGCATCCCTGGGAAAGGACCGACGGCCATCTTAGGGAGATGATTTTTATAACTCCATGTTTTGTCGGATCAGTGAGTAGCAAGCGGTTTAAAAACCGCTTTAAATTGCTATTTTATGCCAGGGGGTGACAGGGGGAATGGGGTAATGTAAAATTTTGATGTTTGCCGTGAGACAACCCCTTTAAACTCAAAAAAGTGCATGAAAAATGAGGAAGCAATGATTTGTTAGTTGATTGCCTCTTATATGCATATGAAGAGAAAACATTGTTGTTAGCATCACATCTTCCCGTGTAAACAGGGGATGTGCTACTAGCAATTATGAAAGTGTATGGCCCCCTGCAAACGGGCGGAAATTCCGCAGCGGGATTTCCGCAGAATTTCCACCCATGGCCGCTGCCATAGGACTGCATTATAAAACGCAATCATAGGCAGACAGCCCCGATTTGTCCGCGTGAAATCACACGCAGAAAACAAATTGCGGCATGCTCTATTTCTGTGTGGGTCTCGCAGAGGCCCGTGCAAAAAAGTCACTGGTGACGGGCCGGCTCCTCTCTGCACATGTGCCGGCTGGTAAGCCGCAGGCCTCTGCAGTGGCACGGGACCGCATCCCGCTGCGAGAATTCCTGCAGCGGAATCTGACCCGGCCGTCTGTAGGCGGCCTAAGGGAGACACATAATTGTGTTTAAAATAATTTGTTTTCTATAGGCTATGCTCACATGGTAGAAAATGGCATCAGATTAAGAGGGGTGTTCCCATCTCGAGAATCCTATTTGAAAACGCAAAAACTGCATGCTCACTAGTGTAGTGGCCCGAAGTCTATATATCTGGCCCCTGCATAATTGTCATATATGTCATGTCTTTTATGTGGATGCTCTGCACAGATTGCTCTGTCTTTAGTTATGTGTTTTGCACAGCTGCAACATGTAAAAGGTGAATGTCTGTGAGTGTATGGGATATGTCTGGAAATTGTAACCAATTGTCATGTCACATGGGTATGTAAGATACAAAAAAGGGGGGAAAGGTAAAAGAAAGGCCCTGGAGTACATTTTGTGTGAGGGAGAGTGACTGCCACATGGGGGTACCTTTAACCCTAATGTGGTGAAGAATGGAAGAGAAAGAGAAGTACCCTGATGATCTAGTCCCAGGATCCCCATCGTAAGAAATATAGAGAGACCACCGTGCAGTGGTCAGCAGCCTGCTTAAGCGTGAGTGTCATTGGAGTGTTGTGCTCCTCCAGTGTGTGCCTCTAGGAGTGGAGTCATACGGATTACATGGACTGTAGGCAAAGTATCATCCTGTGTCCCGGAGTACGTGTGACCAGGAGCTGAGTCATACGAATTAAATGGACTGTAGGCCCAGTATCATGCTGTGTTTCCCTCCCTGACCTCTGTAATTTGTCTTTCCTGCATTGGTGTGAGAATTTTACTATCCTTCAAGTAAAGTTCTAGTCACTGACCATTCCCAGCGACTGAGGATGTCAAGTACTTGTGCGTGGACTCCTGCGGAGTAAGGAACGGTGGCATCACCCGAGACATACTTCAGGTCCACCACACTGTTTATTCAGGTAACCGCTGTCTCAGCGTTGCCTGGAAAAGGCCTAGCGGTGCTCTGGCCAAGTTTGCATGCGTCCCTCTGGGGAGGAGTTGGTAGAGCCACCGTGACAAGTGCCATCTCTACCCCCGCCATATCCTCACTGTTGGGGCTTGCGTCTTGGTCGTTGCACCAGCTTTCGGCTCGGTCACCAGCTACCATTGTGCCCTGCTATTTCTTTCCATAGAAGAGCTGGCAACAAGCAGTTAACAAGCAAAAAGCAGAGGAATTAATAGCTGCAGTATCTGGATAATGGAGCTTTTTTGAAATAAACATCTTATGGGTGAGTGCGTTGCTTAGGGATTTTGAATACCTCTTTAGGCCTCAGTCACACAGGCGTTTTTTCGCGTGATTTGCGGATCGCATAACGGATGCGCATCCGCAAATCGCGTGACCGGGGCTGACGATTCGCTGAAAAATCTGCACCTATTGTCATTCAATAGCTGAGAGTTGCCTCTGATTGGTCCCTGCGCTCAGCCAATCAGAGGCAGCCCTCACCCACTTTTTTTTTTTACACATTTTCAGGATGGTTTTCAGGGAAGGGCTTATATTTTAAGCCCTTCCCCGAAAATTCATCCAGCGCTTGCCGGCAGCCCATTGCTTTCAATGGAGCCGGCTGTATTGCCGGCTCCATTGAATTCAATGGGCGAACATCGTTCTTCTCTGCCACAGCTGTTACAGCTATGGCAGAGGAGAACGATCTTTAGTATATGTTCTCAATGGGGTCGGCGCTGCTGCCGCCGGCCCCATTGAGCGCATATATAGAACACAAGGAATTGCAGAACGTATGCTTGAGAAAGGCCATTGCAATGGCCGAAACGTCGCGTGTTTTACTGATGAAATAAAGAAAACCTGTTTTTTACTGCACCTGGACTTTTGCTGCTGTCACTCTATCTGACAGCAGAACGCAGATAGGCGCGTTCTGCGAATCATTGTGTCCTATAATTTATCGCACATCCGCATAAAAAGTGGACATGTGACCGATCCCATTGGGATGCATTGGGTCTATAGATCTGCAGATCACAAGCGCATCTGCAGATCGGACCAAAAAACACTCATGTGACCGAGCCCTTAATTGAACCTTCAATGGAAATCTGACGCTTTTAAAGAGTAACTGCACTTTTCACAAACTTTTGATATGTAAAAAGTTTTAATCAATGGGAGTCCCACTGCTGAGATCCCCACTGCTCACTAGAACAGCAGCGTTCACCTGAGTGCTGTCCCCTTTTGGCTGCCTTCACTGCTTTTCGGCTCTTCCTGGTAGCTGAAAACAGTCACATAGAGGTCTATATAAGAGGCTTGTTGTGACATTATCTCTTTGATTAGGCTCCTTTTACATGGAGCGATTCATCATTCGCATGAGTGAAACAGAGAATGATGAGTTCACTCATTCGCTTCTACATCCCGTTTATACAGAAAGATAAATCGTTTGCTCATAAATCGTTCAGTCATTCACATTCACTGAACCAGTGAAGGTGAATGACTAAACGATCACCGTTTACACACAATAATGCGTAAACGAGCGAATGATGATTTTTATGCCTGCAAAAAATGAATAAGAAGCGAATAAATTCTTGCTAATTGCTCAATCGTTGGCCTTGTTTACACTAAACAATTATTGTTCACATTCGGACAATTCAACGATTTTTCAAAGGTTAATTGTTCCATGTAAAAGGGCCTTTAGCCATTGAAAGGTATCATATCTACATAATTACTTTGTTTCTCTTAAGGCCCATTTACATGGAGTGATGATAGCTCAAAAATCACTAAAAAGTGATCGTTTGAGTGATCATCGTTGCGTCTAAACGCGCGGCCATCAATGCACCTTTCGGGCACTGCTAGCTGATCATTATATTCAGGCCAACCTAAAAATCGTTGTTCGG
Source organism: Eleutherodactylus coqui (assembly GCF_035609145.1). Classification (NCBI taxonomy): domain Eukaryota; kingdom Metazoa; phylum Chordata; class Amphibia; order Anura; family Eleutherodactylidae; genus Eleutherodactylus; species Eleutherodactylus coqui. The sequence goes on along the minus strand of NC_089846.1, from coordinate 47,681,355 downwards.
CCTCATCAGGAGTTCTCCATGGGTAGTGCTAATAGCATTGTTTCCCATCAGAGAACAAAGGAACTGAAAGCAGATAAGAGCCCTCCGGCTATTAACTGCTTTCAGCTAAGGCTTCATTTGCACACTTAATTGCTCTTAAGTCTCTGAGTAGCGACTTAATAGTTTATGCAAAATGACTGCTCAAAGCTGTCACTCAAACTGTTGTTTGAGCGATCTTTGAGCGATCATCGCTCCATGTAAATGGGCCTTTAGGACTCCTTCACATTGGCGATGTGCTCCTACGCTGACCGCATTGATGGCGAAAAATGTATGAACAGGAAAAAGCCATGATTGAGTTGCGGCCAAGATTCATGTGTTCTTACCCATTCACATGAGTGGCTGTGATGTATAAGCACGGAAAACCCTTGGTCGGCATAAATCCTTGGCATGGCTTCTAATGTGTAACTAGAGTCAGCTGAAATGTTTTCACAGCATTGATAGCTGCTAAACTCCCTCCTCCTCTGTTTTTGCAGCTCCCATAGGAGTCTGTGGGAGCCACCAGCGTATATCGGCTCAGAAATAGGGCAAGACCTAAATCGGCCGTTGTTTTCAGTCGTCGATGTCCTATAATTCCTGGCGCAACGTTTGTAAAGATCGGTCATCTGAATGAATGCATTGGAATCCAATGCTTTAGATAGTCGCAATTTTTTATTGCGGCTAAATTAGCCGCGTAAAAACTAGAGATGAGCGAACGTACTCGTTTCGAGTAATTATTCGATCGAGCATCGCTATTTTCGAGTACCTGGCTACTCGGGTGCAAAGATTCGGGGGGTGCCGGGGAGCGGGGGATGGAGTGGTGGAGCGGGGGGTAGCAGTGGGCAACAGGGGGGAGCTCTCTCTCTCTCTAACTCTCCCCCCCCACTCCCCTCTGCAACCCCCCGCTTACTCACGGCGCCCCCCCGAATCTTTTCACCCGAGGAGAGAAGTACTCGAAAATCGCGGTGCTCGATTGAAAAAGGGGCGTGGCCGAGTACGTTCGCTCATCTCTAGTAAAAACAGTTGTGTTAATAAGGCCTTACTGTGAACAATCACATTAAGCCCTGCCTCATGGCCCAGTAACTGTACTAAGACGGTAGATCTGGGCACCATTGCAACAAATTGGCAGTCTGAAATAGTGTTCAAGGGTGACAGAGGGAGCACCCTCTCACTGTCCAAGTGCATAGATGTCAGGGTTGCTATTGATCATAGCATAGAAAATGTTAAAGGGGTTTTCCAAGACTTGAAAAAAAAAATTCAGTGGCTCAGAAATGTATAGGATTAAGAAAAAATGTATACACACCTGCTCCAGCCGCACCCCATCCTGCACTGAAGCCCTGATGCCCACAATTTGGAACCTGGAAGAAGGTGGTGGGCAATCATGTACTATTCATTGTGCATATCACCACTCAACCAATCACAGGCTTCAGTCGTGATTCTTCCATGGCCACTGTAGCCCTTTATTGGTTGAGTGGTCATCTGCACAATGAACTGCATGTGACAGCCCACCAGCTTCTTCTGGATTCCAAGTGGCAGCGCTGGACCTGGCGCCAATGGAGCAGATGAATGTGTATTGTTTTTCTTTATTTTATACATTTCTGAGCCATTGACAAAACACCTTTACACAGCCAGGAACTCCCTTCTCTTATGGGCACCAATGTGGTAATCCCTTATATTGCTTGTGCTAAAACATTGATAAAGCGCCACCTGCAGTTAGACACCCCCCTTTCTCCAAATCAGCATTGGTTAAAATATATTAATTATTTTGAATATGCAAAGATTTAATTAGCTCTGAAAGTTTGATATTTTCAAAGTGAGGTATTTTACTATTTACTATTAAAGGGTTTGTCCAGGGATAGAAAAGCATGGCTGCTTTCTTCCAAACACAGTGACATCTCTGTTCGTGTCTGGTATTGCAGCTGTGCTCCCATTCTCTTCAATGGAATTGAGATGCAATACCACACACAACCTTATGGGCAATGGCATTGCTGTATTTCTAAGAAAGCAGCCATGTTTTCCTATCCCCGGACAACCCCTTTAAGTGAAAGATATCACTCATAAATATAAAATGCATAAAATGGATTTCTGGAAATGGGAAATTGTTATAGTTGAACCAATACTGTCTTGTTTTTCTTATGAATTATTTTATGGCTGTTTTCATGTTGCATTTTAGTTAATTAAACATCACATTCCGTGCAAAAATACTTTTTCACAATTAATTTGCAATAACTATGTAATTGTATTTAATCACTTTAATGATTCCCGTATGTTCTGTGTACTTTGGGCAAAGATTTTCCATTTTCCAGTAAATATGAATTTAACATATATTCCAGAGAGCACAAGGTAATATAGTAGGTCAAAGTAAGTATCTGAGTATATATAAAAGACCTGGTACTATTACTAGTTCAGCAAAAAAAATTTGTACAAATTTGGGCACATGTGTGGGTTTTATTCTCTTTGCTTTACCTTAAGGTCTTCTGGGACTCAAGCAGGTTTCGGCATCCAAAAACCAGAAAATCTAGTTCCTAAAGTTCCCAAGGTAGTTTAACAGACGTGTCACCAGACTCACCTTATCATAAAAGGAATAGCGGAGTGAGGCTGGGATGTAGAGCAGCTCCGGCTATAATGGCTTATGGTTGTAACTCAAGTCTAACCCTATCTAAGTCTTGATGACAGAAGTATTAGAATAGATAACTGTTGTTGCACCACAATAAGGATACCGTAAGTCCGACAATATCACTGTGAGCCTCTGTCACACTCCTGCTAGTCTGTTCCCAGTATGCTTATTTGGCATTTCTACCATAAACAAGACTTGCAGCAGGACCGGCATATGTGAATAATGGATGCCCAGCTTAAAGAACACAATTCTGTGATCATGCCTAATGAAAGGTGTAGAAAAAGTAGAATTGCACCATAGGACATACACTCATACTAGTGTATGTGATATCTCGATTTCAGGCTTTGTAGAGAGGTACTCAGGAGCACTGTGTGGTGCAGAGTGCTAAGGCAGCAGAAATGCAGTCCTAAGCTCTTGCTCATGACCTGAAGGTTGCGAGTTCAATCCCCATGTGGTTTAGGTAGCTGGCTCAAGGTTGACTCATCCTTCCGAGGTTGGTAAACTGAGTACCCAGCTTGCTGGGGGGTAAAAGATGACTGCCAAAAGCAGTCTGCCAAGAAAACATCACAATTAGGGCGCCTACCCACTTGCGTTGCCGATTTTCGCGCGTGAAAAACACGGCGTTTTCGCATGTTTTTTGCGTGTTTTTTGCAGCCCTCCATTGACAATCATGGGTGCATTAAGAGAAAAATAAGGACACATATGCAACTGACAGTTCCTATGTGAAAAAACCCCACGAAACGGAAAAAAAACCCCAGATGGACAAGAACACATTCTATACTAATTGCTCTTAAGAAAAAACGCAAAACATCGCAGGAAAAAAAAATCGCAAGTGGGTAGGCACCCTTAGAGATCAGCAAGCGTACTCGCTAAGGGGAAATACTTGAGCGAGTATTGCCTTTTGCGAGTACCTGCCCCCTCGTCTCAAAAGATTCGGGTGCCGGCAGGAGTGAGCGGTGAGTTGCAGGGGAGAGAGAGATCTCCCCTCATTCCTCCCCTCCGCTCCCCACCCCCCGCCGGCACCCGAATCTTTTGAAACGAGGGGGCAGGTACTCGCAGGTACCAGGGGGCTTTACCTTTTTCTTATTGCATTTGTTGTGCTTTATGAAGAATTAAGGTTGAAGTTTGCAGTCGGTCACTCACAACCATATCCATACATCCTGTAGTAGGAAGGTTTCAGATGAGATGAAAAAAAACACATCCGCACATCATTTACCTTTATCCATTATCACTAAGAAAACGCTCCCATTTTCTTGCACAGACATGGCCTCAGAATTGAGTAGGAGGAGAATAATAGAAACAATGAGGTTCTGAAGACCTCTATACAGGGTTGTTAAAAAAAGGTCTTCTAGAGTTGAAACCCTCATAACTCACTTATAACATATGCAGAATTTTGATATCAATAAAAAGAAACAAAAACATTTTCGTTTAGCAAAACTGTCTTTGTTGCCCATAACTACCAATTACAATGCAGCTTTCATTTCTCAAGCTGCTTAGGTAAAATGAAAGTTGTGCTCTGATTAGCTACTATACAAGGACAGTCTTAGGCTGGGTTCACACAGGGCGGATTTGCCGCGGTTTTGCCGCAGCAGATCCGCCCGCGGCAAAACCGCCTGCGGCCGCTAATCTCAGGATTGGCCAGCCATGTGGATGAGATTTCTCAGAAATCTCGTCCACACGGGACGGCTAATCCACTGCGGTAAATCCAGCTGCCGCGGTTTCCAAAGATTGAGCATGTCTGTTTACCTTTCCTTTTTTGTTTATTTAAAAGCAAGCGGCCGGGCCGCTTCAAACCCGCCGCGGCTTAAACCGCAGCGGTTCTCCCAGCGGAAATCTCGCGGTTTTTGCTGCGGTCAAACCACGAGATTTCCGACAGGAATCCGTCCTGTGTGAACCCACCCTTAGGCCTTAGTCAGACGGGCGTTTTTAGCTGCGATTTGCGCATGCGCATGCGTCCGGCGATTTTATAAAACCATTGCTTTGCAATGGTATCGGACACATGAGCGCTTTTTATGCGCTCGTCCGATAAATTATAGAACAGAAATCGCAGATCGCACCTATCTGCGATCTGCGATTCCTGTTCTCTTCTCTATATGCGCTCAATGGGGCCGGCGGCAGCAGCGCCGACCCCATTGAGAACATATAGAAGACAAATCATTCTTCTCTGCCACAGCTGTAACAGCTGTGACAGAGAAGAACGATGTTTGCCCATTGAATTCAATGGAGCCGGCAATACAGCCGCTCCATTGAAAGCAATGGGCTGCCGGCGTGCGCGGGGTGAATTGTCGCGAAGGGGTTAAATATATAAACCCTTCCCTGCAATTCATTCTAAAATGTGTTAAAATAAAAAAAAATTGTATACTCACCTTTCCGCTGCAGCCGGAGTCCAGCCGCGGCCGCTGTCAGTTCTCCTGAACTGCTTCTCGGCACTATTCAGCCGGCGGGGCTTTAAAATCCCCGCCTGCTGAATGATCTGCCTCTGATTGGTCACAGCCCTGACCAATCAGAGGCAGGTTTCACTCACACACCCATTCATGAATTCATGAATGGGTGAGTGACTGCTGCCTCTCAGCGCTGAGCCAATCAGGGGCAGGTCTGACTCACATCCATTCATGAATTCATGAATGGGTGTGAGTGAGACATGCCTCTGATTGGCTCAGCGCTGAGCCAATCAGGGGGCAGGTCTGACTCACACCCCCTTCACACCCACTGCAGGACGGCCGCGCGGAGCTCCGGCTGCTGGGAGAAGGTGAGTATATATATATTTTTTATTTTTACACATTTTAGGATGAATTGCACGGAAGGGCTTATATATTTAAGCCCTTCCCGACAATTCATCCCGGGCTCGCCTGCAGCGCATTGCTTTAAATGGAGCCGGCTCTATTGCCGTCTCCATTGAATGCAATGCGCTGGACAGCTCCGGCCCGTTTCTAATGAAACGCGGCTAGGAGCAGATTTTCGGGCGATTTGCGGGCAACTTGCGCACACTGGTCACGCGATTTGCGGATGCGCATCGGTCATGCGATCCGCAAATCGCGTGAAAAAACGCCCGTGTGACTAAGGCCTCACTGTTAGACAGTTTTGCTAAATGAGGCCCAAAAATTTTTATTCTGCTGTAGTCGTTGTGATATTATTCCTACCGATTGCAATTGTTACAGGCCCTGCAACCAGACGGCAAAACGAGGCTACGTACTTTCTTTTTCAATCCAGGAGGCTACCCTGCACCCCATAGGTGAACCACACCAGCACTGGTACTGCAGCTCAGTTCCCATTCAATATAAGGAAGGTGTCTGAGCACAGCTGTCACTTTTCTTCTTTATCTGTACTGCAGATGGCTGCAGCGAGCTGCTGTCAGACATGCGCAGTACAGATTTTTTAATTATGTTTTTTACCGCGCCATCGCTACGCAATTGGTTTCCGCGAGTGTGTAGAAAAAAGCAATTATACATAACATGTTATGAACAGTATATGCTGCGGATCTGTGGTGCATAATGCAAGTCGGTTCGTGAGCAGCTGGCCTTAGCCAATAATCATTCTCTTGGTTAACTAAGGACTTGAAATGCTTGTATATATAAATATGTTTTATATATCTATTTGCAGTGTTTATGAGCTCCCATTCAATATTTGTTCTATACATATATATTGAACCCTTGCTATACTCCATGACATTATTAAATGAATATTTTATTGACAATGATTCATTGCTTATGGCTTCTACAATGGATATTTTGTCTACTGTGCCATTTCCAGTTTTAACTAACCCAGCACGTTCTGAACAGCCGATTTTTCTATGCTGAAGTCCCGAGCTTCAGGCACGATTTCTCCACGCCGAACGGGAGAGACTGCAAATATGCGCTGCTGGAGAAAGAGATGAGGGGACTCCCCAGGGATTACGTTCATCTCCCCGAGGACTCCCTTCATCACAGCATGGCTGGAGGGGTTACTGTGCAGGGGAGATGAAGGGATTCCCCAGCAGCGTGCTGGTGGGGAATCCCTTCATCTCCCTTTGCCGGCCGGCTCGCATAGTCTCTAGAAGTCTATGGAGGCTTCTGGGCTTTGCGCACTAAAGATAGGCCATAAATAAGTTTCTGAACTGTTTTCTCTATAGTCTAATGTGAATGATGATACCTAAAATTAAAATGGCTTGTGAACACCTTGGAAAAACAGATGACACAGCAATCGCGTACAGCGTGGGATGTTACTACTTTAGAACATTATGTCACTAAAAAAAATGATGCTTCGAGGCTTACGGATCAAAAATATCCTGAATCTTCTTTGGTTCAGTAACACAATATACTTTCTACATGTCCAAACGAGATGATCAGCTGCATCAAATCAAGTGAACACCAGAAACTTAAAGGGGTTGTCCCGAGGCAGCAAGTGGGTCTGTACACTTCTGTATGGCCATAATAATGCACTTTGTAATATACATTGTGCATTAATTATGAGCCATACAGAAGTTATAAAAAGTTTTTTACTTACCTGCTCCGTTGCTAGCGTCCTCGTCTCCATGGTGCCGACTAATTTTTGGCCTCCGATGGCCAAATTAGCCGCGCTTGCGCAGTCCGGGTCTTCAGCAGTCTTCTATGGAGCCGCTCGTGCCAGAGAGCGGCTCCGTGTAGCTCCGCCCCGTCACGTGCCGATTCCAGCCAATCAGGAGGCTGGAATCGGCAGTGGACCGCACAGAAGAGCTGCGGTCCACGAAGACAGAGGATCCCGGCGGCCATCTTCAGCGGTAAGTATTGAAGTCACCGGAGCGCGGGGATTAAGGTAAGCGCTCCGGTAAACTTTCTTTACTTCCCTGCATCGGGGTTGTCTCGCGCCGAACGGGGGGGGGGGGTTGAAAAAAAAAAAAACCCGTTTCGGCGCGGGACAACCCCTTTAAACACCTTGATTTAGTCATCCAGGAAACTTAATCTGCATTACAATTATATCAGACTCATAAAGATTACATGGCATTGTACAAACGTTTACAAGATAACCTCTCTAAACGAGAGGATCTTATTACTTCCATCAAAACATCCAAGTTTGAAGGAGACACACGTGACTATCAGACTAATACTGTGTGTACTTGGCGCTCTCATTGCAAAAATACCTAACCAGGCGCCAAATCTATTTTTAAGAAGTCTAATACCCGCAACAAAAATGTGAGTTTTTCTTCTTTAGATCTGGATACGTCTGGTGTACAAACTGATTTTTCAGATACGGATGATTCTTCCCATTATTTTGTGGTTTCATATAAACAAAGCTCCTTACAGCTCACCAAAGTCCGCATTTCCTCATGCAAACACCCAGTGTGCTGCCGAAAATCCATCAAAAAACATTGACGGAAAGCCAATAGAAAAAAACGGAAAAGACAACTACTACGTGCGGAAATGCAATCACAAACATCCCATGTGCACAATGTTTCATCAGCTGTTAATTGATCAGTGACTAATTTGAATTCAGCACAGTTACGTATTTTTTCAAAGGGTCTTAATTTTTCACCCACCTGGAATATGAACCCGTATCAGATGATCAAAGATGTCAATAAATGTATAGATGAAATGTATAGTATGAATATTCCTCCTATAGAAAATGCTACTCCAGTTATTCCTGTTACTTCGAATAAAATTAATTTTTTGAATAGCGTTTGACAATAAGCTATTCCTTTGGAAATGACGTTTGAAGAACAATTAACTACTAGTAAGTATTTGGAAATTGTAGCACTAGTGTTTCTGGTGGCGCAAAGCGCCCCACAGCTCTGCTACATGCGTGTGTCACAGACAAACACAGCTCTGCTACATGTGATGTGCGCGTCACACACAGCTCTGCTGCATGCACGTGTCACATACACAGCTCTGCTACATGTGTGCATCGCATACACACACAGCTCTGCTACATGCGTGTCACAGACACTCACAGCTCTGCTAAATGTGCATTACACACAGACATAGCTGTGGTCCATTACATGTGCATGTCACAGACACACACAGTTCTGCTAGATGAACGTGTCACACACAGAGCTATATTACATACATTTCATCAGGCTATGCTGATTTAGGATCTGTGAGGATGTCACCATCATGTGACCCTGGACTCCTTCCACACAGGTGACTGATCACATGACAGTGACATCATCACAGATCCGGAGAGTACACGGCTGCTGTCAGGCTCTGCATGTTTCATGCTTTTGGACCTGCGATGCTGGCACCATCATGTGATCAGGGGTGGAAAATGAGAAGCCCTCACACACGCACTCACGGACAGGTGGTCGTAAGCAATTTGACTCTAGCTCTCATCAATTTACAAGATTAGCCCATTTTTCTTTTGAATGTGTTTTCTGTAACCATTAATAAGTCAAAAATATCCAATCCGGATTTTTATTCTTTTCAAACAAGAACTACAGTTACGGGCTCTTTTCCAATTTAAGTGGAGAAAGAACTTACTATCTTCATTCCAGATATAACAAGATAGTACATAATATATCATTAAACCAAAGAAAAGCACTAGAAGACATTGATCTCAATCCTTTTATCTCAGTCCCTTCTGCAGATAAGGGCGACTCTGTTGTGATACTTGACAAAGCTTTATATGAACATGACATACTTCTATTGTTATCTGACGCCTCCACTTACCTCTCTCTTAATATTGATCCAACAGAAGCATTTAAAATTGCTTTATCCAAATTGATACACAAAAGCTTTTTCCTCAGGAGTAATAGACCAAAATCATATGCTTTATTTGTTCTTAAGACTCTCCAGTCTGCCCTATATTCCATTAATGACCTAAAATTCACAAAAACGTATTTTCTCCTCCTTTACCCCAATTATAGCTAGTAATGGGTCATTGTTTTTGAACAGCTCAATATATAGCTTGACAATCTACTGCAACCATTAACAACCAGAATTCCTGGCTACATTACAGATACAAAGACCCTATTACAGGTTTTAGATAAATTAAAATGGCCTACTCATTATTCTTGGATTACTATAGATGTTTCCTACGGTTATTCTACACAGTGGAGTCATTAATGCCCTCAGACATCATCTGGATGCTTGTAGCAACTATTCAAATAATGTAAAAGAGTAGATGTTACATTTTCCATCTCTTTTACTTTCTCACAATTTTTTTTATGTTGGATAAAAAAAATGTCTTCAGGTTTTTGGTTGCCCCGTGGGCTCATCATTCTCTCCATCCTTCGCTAATCTCTATATGTTTCTATAGAAAGAGTCTTGTCTATAAGCCTCCCATAACCCGTTTCTGCTAAAGATCGGTTGGTATGGACATATCTAGACGACCTCCTCCTTATCTGGCAGGGTTCCCCCAGTTTGGTTTCTGGTTTTCTTTCATTTCTCAATAGTAATAGTTTTGGTCTCTCTTTTACTTTTCAGCAACATCCTGTCTCTTTCTCTTTTCTTGATGTTTTCCTCATTGGAGACCCTTTAGCAAACAAAACCACTCCTTATTACATGCACAGAGTTGCTGCTCCCATCACGAGATGAAAATTCTCCCAGTAAGAGAGTTTATTAGAGCCAAGAGAGCAGGTTCATTGAAATAAAAGATTTTAATTAGAGATGAGCGAGCACGCTCGGATAAGTCAGTTACTCGAGCGACCTTCGCTCTTCTTGAGTAACTGCATTCTTGTCCAAGCGTGCTCGGGGGGTCGGCGGAGGGTAGCAGGGGAAACAGTGAGAGAGATCTCTCTCTCCCCCCTGCCGCCCCCTGCTCAACTCCACCCCCCCCACCCCACCCCGAGCACGCTCGGACAAGAATGCAGTTACTCGAGAAGAGCGAAGGTCGCTCCAGTAACTGACTTATCCGAGCGTGCTCGCTTATCTCTAATTATAATCAAGAGTGTTGTGCTATTTCTGACAGGTTGTGCCATTATGCTTACCAGAGTGGGATCATAAATAGAGCCAAAAATATATAGCAGCATCAAAAACCAGATTTGGCACAATCTGAACGAAGACCCAACTGGTGACACAGTTCAGACATCACCGGACACGCCTGATACTGCATCTAATTTTTCTTTAGTTTTCTTCTACTAGATTTAACGTGATTTTTTTTTACATTACTACACCTAAAGAAAAATCACAGCCCAGTCAATCATTATAAAACAACAAGACAATCTTTATTATCAAACTATCTTAATAATAACCAGGAAGGTATAAAGCCATAATAAAGACCAGCCTTAGGGCTCTTTTACATGGGCGTATATTGGCCCAGTTTTCATGTCCAGCCAATATACACCACCCACAGTAACCAATGCCTCAGTTTAGATGGACATTGGTGATAGCTAGAGATGAGCGAGCGTACTCGGAAAAGCACTACTCGCTCGAGTAATTTGCTTTATCCGAGTATCGCTGTGCTCGGGTCTGAAGATTCGGGTGCCGGCACGGAGCGGGGAGCTGCAGGGGAGAGCGGGGAGGAACGGAGGTAAGATCTCTCTCTCCCTCTCTCCCGCCCGCTCTCCCCTGCTCCCCGCTGCGACTCACCTGTCAGCCGCAGTGGCACCCGAATCTTCAGGGACGAGCACAGCGATACTCGGATAAAGCAAATTACTCGAGCGAGTGGTGCTTTTCCGAGTACGCTCGCTCATCTCTAGTGATAGCGCATACGGTGTGCATTCCAGCCGGGCACTTTTACGCCGTCCAGAAAATATAGCTCTGGAACTATCTTTTCCGGCTGAAATATGGCCACCGCCATTGACTCCTATGGGAGTCTATGACAGCTTCCGGAGAAGAAAAGTGGCAGGTAGTTTAGCAGCATGACTGCTAGCTCCCACCCCCTTCTTTCCTCCTCTCCGCCCCTTGCCGGCTGTTTGCAATGGGAGGGGGTAGGACAGGGTGGGAGCTAGTTGCTAAGCTCCAGTCCCCTCCCATTGCTGGCAGCCGACAATGGGCAGAGAGGGGGCAGGAGCATAGCACACTAGCTCCCGCCCCCTCCCTTTTCCGAGAGCCTTAAAGGGGGCGGCAGTTTAGCAGTGTCTGCTTTCGTCCAACGGTATTCCGGGCGTGGCATATAACGGCCGTTCACCCGATTTGCGGCCACGCTGTGGGTGTAACACGGCCGGCCGAAATCACTTACACTCATATAAAAGAGCCCTAATTCTGGTGCCGCAGTGCACATTTCTTTCTTGAGAAATCATAGAGCGAAATGTACGTCGGGCCACCAGACTTCCGGTTTTGCTAGCATACATGCTGCTATTGTATTTCTTGGCTACTTGATATAATGTAGTACTTTCTTTGACTAGTTCTGTTAAACTTCATAGAACACATTGTTTCTTCTCAAAGTACTGTTGCACTTGTACTTTACTATTGTTATTAATATGAGAGTTTTAAGTAATTCTATTGTGCCTTTTGGTTGCCATTTACCTGTTATTTGCACTTTGTTTATGTATGCATACCTTTAGTCTGGTTTTTATTATGGCTTTATACTTTTCTGGTTATTTTTATAATAGTTTGATAATAAAGATTGTCTTATTTTATAATGATTGGCTGGGCTGTGTTCCCTGTTTAGCTGTAGTGTGTCTTTTGCTTCACGGCTGTTCAATGTTTGTCTAATTATAGGTGTCACATTTATTTACCTATTCTTATGCAGGATGATTCCCTCACCCAAATTCTCTGGCCAGGTATCAAATTTGTCACCAAGAAAACGCGTACAGTAGGCAACATGATAGTTGCAGGTCTATACAACAATACTACTTTGGCATCTCAAAATTAGCTGAGGCCGGCTTCACAAGGACGTAAGCACGGTTGTGCGTGCCTTACTGCAACAAACACACTGGTTGAAATAGCTAATTAGTTCCAGCTGTTTTTTCCATCGCATTTGCGCAGTGTTTCGTGCATCTTTTTGCAAATCATGCTAGCAATTGCGCACCCCCCCCCCCCCAATGACTTCTATAGGTGGGAAAATACGCACAAAAATAGAGAATGTTCTATCTTCTTTTGCACAGCCAAAGTGCGCATGCAAAATACGCGCATGTAAAATCAATGGATTCTATTCATTGTGCATTGTGTATGCAAATACATCCGTGTGAAACTGGCCTAAAGGCTATTCGCCCGTATCAGAGCTTTTTACTGTACTTTTTATATTCATCTATTAATTGTAACATCACTCCTGTCATTTATGTTACTGAATGTACTAATGTGTTTCCCCAAAAATAAGACACTGTCTTATATTAGTTTTTGCCTTTTCCTGGCAACGGGACCTAAATACCTCGCCTCCAGCAAGCTAATGCTCTAATTAATTTAATTGAGCGCAATGTCAGCCAATGAGAGCCAATGCTCGAATAACCAATCACAGCCATTCATTGAATCACATCATTGAATGGCTGTGATTGGTTAATCGAGCGCCAGCTTTCATTGGGTGACGTGGCGCTCGATTAACCAATTAGAGCATTAGCTTGCTGGAAGTGGGGTATTCAAGCCCTGCTACCAGGAAGAACTGCTCTGTCGGCGTGCAGGAGGACATGGAAGCCTGCAGCAGTGCCGCAGCCCAGTGGGAGGGACCCGAATGCCAGCTGCTGGGTGAATATTGTTTTTTTTTTTTTTTACATGTAGTGTAGCTAGGGCTTATTTTTGGGGCAGGACTTATATTTCAAGCCCCACCAAAAAACATGGTAGGGCTTATTATTGGGGAAACACAGTATCTGTTGTGAGCAATATGGCGGATGTACATGACGTAAATTAAAACTACGTACTGCTGAGCATATATCCATCTCTAATCCCTCCTCAGGTATATTGAGACATTCCCTGCCTGCAGCATCCAGACTTTTTTTTGGAAAACCACCAAGAAGATATAAATGCTCACTTGCAGTCTCAGGCACTGAAAGAATGTCCCACCCAGCAAGACGTGGAGATTGATTTCAAAGATTGCTTTCAAGAGATTTATTGGATTGTGTGATTAAAACCCAGATTTCCACGTGGTCTTAACCTTAGATCTGATCTTATGTTTATTTATTAATGTTGCCGTATTGTTTTTTTTCATATGTTTCATTTTCTCATTATTTATTCATTAGTAGGCGTGGTCATGCTTTTGTTATGTCATATCCTGTTACCTGTAAATTACTTGCATCTTGTACTGCCTATCTGCTATGTTTAGGCTTAGTTTTTTAAGTTCAAAATTTTTTTTATTGAACCTTCATATGTAAATTACTTTCAACATTTGAAAATAGGACATTAGCTGTTGAAGATTTTTGTAAATATAGAGACATTTTCCACATATATAATGACAATACTCGGTTTGATGTCTTCTTCTGTCCCTTCATTTGCTTGTATATAACGAGAATAAACATTTGGGTCCACCCCAGTCGTCTGGCCATGGGAGCCCCCCATAGAACACCTATTAAGCGCCACCTCCTTCCCTCTTGTCCTATTAGGTACAGTTCTATATATTCTTATTAGAAATGAGCGAGCGTACTCAGTAAGGACAGATACTCCAGTGAGTATCTGCCTTACCGAGTACCAGCCTGCTCGCCTGCAAAGATTCGGGTGAGCGCTGTGTTGCGGGAGAGATCTCCCTCCCATTCCCCCCCCGCTCTCCCCCGCAGCTCCCCACCGGCACCTGAATCTTTGCGAGCGAGCAGGTACTAGGTAAGGATGATACTCGCTCGAGTATCTGTCCTTACCGAGTACGCTTGCTCATCTCTTATCCTTATAATTCAGAGATTTGGTTAAGGAAACAAAAGAGAGTTAAAGGGGTTGTCCGGTGCTGGTGTCCCCGTCTCCATGGAGATGACCAAACTTCTCCTCTGGTCGCTGCAACAGTCGCGCTTGCGCAGAGAGGAATCCTCTTCTGGATGGTTCGGGCTCACGAGCTGCGTCCTGGCTCCTCCCTCTTCTCAGCGGCATTGCATAGCTCCGCCCCGTCACATGGTGCCGATCAGCCAATGAGGTGGCTGGAATCGGCAGTGGAGCGCAGACAGCAGAAGAACATCCACGGTGCACCATGGGAGTAGACCCGCAGTGCACCGTTGGAGAAGACCAGCGGCAGCCATCTTGGAAAGAAATTTTTTTAAAGTTGCTGAACGGGGATTCAGGTAAGGGAATTTTTTTTTTTTATTAACACCTGGCAGCAGTATTCCTTTACAGGTACTGGGGGACTGGGCAAAAAAAAAATTTCTCTTTAGGCGCGGGACGACCCCTTTAAGGCTCAGTTTTTTGCCGAAACGCGTAGGTCCCTGTTCACACGTGAGTGTTTCTGACTTTTCTATGGATATATTCTATTGAAGATTCTTTTTTTATGAGAAGTGCTGGAGCTATATACATTGTTTTTTTTCCCCATTAAAATTCTGATCTGATTTCCCAAATAAACAGTAAAAACAACATTTCACTACATTTAACTCTTTTCTTAATTCTGAATGTAGTTTCAACTTTTCCACCGATTCTTATGCCTGCTTTTATGTGAGATACGTAAAGTTTAGACAAACTCCTGCGTAGCTAACATAACTTATAAACCCCGCGTCCCTTGCTCACTATGTAAGTACTTCGTTGTCTGCCTGCATAAGACAACAGTTGTGACTTGTTTATATGGCAGTCTACTGGTGCTATAGTCCTGATTTTGGAGAAGAACCTAAACTTTGTCATGGCGACAGATTTATTGTCTTGGAAAGGAACATGATGTTTAGTGTGGCACTTGTGGAATCTTAGTGGGAAACTTGATGAGGCATTATTTATAGCCCAAGCAGGATTTTGTGCTGTTCTCATATTTTCCACAGGACAGACATCACCCTATCAATACCGCACATCAAGTATCTGCACTGAGTATAGCTTGAGAGTTACTTATCCACTTCATGTTGATAATAACATTTTGTGTCTTACTTACCACACCTCTACAGATCATATACTGCAGCCCTACACCAGCACATGGTAGAAACTTTTTTTGAAAGATTTATTTACTTTCTTGGTAATGAAAACTTTTCACATACTAGAAAAAACCTTGAATGACCCACAGTAGAGTACATAGAAAAGATCAAAGTAATCCCCTTAATAAGGTGCTGGATTTTCGCACCCAGAACAGAAGGATGTGGTGTCTGCTTTCCCCTTCATTCCCTTTCCATTGCCCTTAAGACATGTCCTAAGTAACCCCTTTGTTTTTGAGCTATTCAACTTCTATGTATGCCCTTAATCTGACAGTACAAAAAAATCATGGCATGCCCCATAGGACAATGCACTGTAGCAATTTCTCCTTAGAAGCATTGCTTCTTGGGGAGAATATAAAGTAGTGCCTATAAGTGCTGTATAAAGTAAGTCCAGCTTTGTACATAAGATTGTGCTGTGTGAGCACTAATTCTACAGTGTATCCAGTGAGAATTACTTGTTTATTAGTTCATGATGAGTTATGGAAGATTTTTCATCAAGTCTAATTGATCAGCAATGTGGTCACTTGAAATCCACATATTGCAGCCATTACAGACAGTTAGTGACAATTATATATTATTACATGAAGTCTTTAATAGAACCTATACAGATCTGCCTCTTGTTATGGAATAATATAGAAAAGCAGCTTAAAATTATGAACAGTTGTTTAAACTCCAACTTCTATACCCATAAAGGACCTCACCTCTTCATAAGTATAATTAAATACGGAAATAATTCAGACATTCATGAGATATGTTATCATTCTTCCATAAGTGTAACAGGAACCCTAGACAGTGCCCCACCATTCTGTTCTTAGGTTAACTCCTAAATTCATATCTAAACTTCATGACACTATTTACTTGCCAAAACCATTATAAGCAAGATCTCGGGGAGCAGTAAAATCTAGGAAGGACTTTAAGCTCCTATGGACGTGGCCTATTTTGGCCCAAAGAATGCAACGATTTTTGGTGAATTTTCATCTTTTTTAGGGCAGGGAAAGAAAATACATCAATTGTGTCATTTTTTTTTTTTTCAAAGCGTTAATCATGCAGCATAAATCACATGACAATTTTTTTTTTTCTGCACTTCGGTACGATTACGACAATTGTTTTATGTTTTTCCACTTTTGCACAATAAAAGCCCTATTTTTTATGGAAATTATATCTTTCTTAGGCCTCCCTCAGACAGGCGTTTGCAGAAATGCAGCGTTTTTCAAATCTGCGTTTACTGCTGTTTCAGCCCGGTTTCAATCACACTGGCATGCATCATGCTAGCGTTTTGGCTAAAAAAAAATCCATACACTCCTAGCAGGTGCGTCAGGGTCCCCGCCAGTGTTCTTTGTAGTTGTGGGCTGGCTGGCTGTGATTGGCTGAGCTGGCTGTCACTCAACTGGCCCAGCCAATCAGAACAATCTCTCGCTGGGAGGCGGGGATTTCAATCCCCAGCACTAGCAATTGATGCTTTGTCAGCCTGGAACTATGGAGAACACCAGCGGGGACCCCAACAGCACCTGCTAGGTGAGTATGGATTTTTTTTCCCCTCAGTTAGTGTAGCTAGGGAATTTTGAGCTGCCAAAAACGTGATACCAAATTGTGCTGAAACCGCTGCGCATTCATTTCAATGGACAATGCAGAGCCGAAAATGGCTAAAGAAAGAACATGCATCGCTGTCAAAGCGCAGCATTGAAGACGCTGCGTTTTGACGCTTGTATGAACATCCCCATTGAAATGAATGGAAGTGTTGTACAACGGTTAGCGCTGCTCTGAAAAAGCAGTGCTAATCGCTGTACAAAAACGTGTGTGTGAGAGAGGCCTTACATTGTTGCATTCAAGTCCCATAACTTTATTTTTCCATTGATGGAGCTCTGTTAGGGCTTATTTTTTGTGTGACGAGCTGTAGTTTTTATTGGTACCATTTTGAGGTGTATAGAGCCTTTTAAAATCACTTTTATTACATTTTTTGTGAGGCAAAATGAACAAAATATGCATTTTGCATCAGTTTTTTAGATTTTTGTTTTACTTTTTTGGCCTTGCAGGACGAATTAGGTGTTTGATTTATTGTACAGTTCATTATGGATACGATTGAACCAAATATATGGGATTTAAATTTTTTTTTTAATACAAACAGGGGAAAATGTTTTTTACTTTTTACACTATTTATTTTTTTTAACATTTTTATGTCACTGTAGCGGACTTTAACCGTAAAAACTATGATCACTATGACTTCTGTTCTGCAATGCCTTTTCATTTACTATAGCAATCATAGGCCATAACAGGCACGGGCACCAGTGTATGGTGTCGTTTGCCATGGCAACCCATCTGTCCTCCGCAATTACATAGCTGTTCTTTTCAATCCCCGCTGTTGCAGCATGAGGCCAGCTATCAGTCACAGCCAGCTCCCACTGCGGGGGGGTGCGGGCTCACTTCTGATACAGTGCCCACCACAGGATGTACGCTTTCGTCCTGTTGGGTTAAGTGCTCCCCAGCCAGTACCTAAACTTTTGTTTTGCATTGTTAGGGGGTTAAGATAACTAGCAAGCAGCTAAATTGCAAGAAAAATTAAATTAACCCTTTGAGATTATCTGGATTTCTGCTTTGACTACTAATAGCATGTGGTCTGATTTTTTATCCAAGTCACATTACAGGCAAATACAATCTAACTAAACTAAAAATACAAAAACAGTTGTATCATTCATGTCTTTTGTTGAGCACATTAAATTAAATAAAGGTACACAAAGCCTGGTTACTGACAAATCTGTTTTATCTCAAGATTGGTTAGTGTGAAAGATGCCTCGATGCAAACAATTTTCAGAAAAATGTGTTATAAAGATTTATGAAGTTTTGTATTATCAGTTTAGTTAGATTGCCTTTGCCTATAATTGTGATTTGGATAAAAATCAGACCACATGTTATTAGTAATCAATGCAGAAATACGGGTAATTCTAAAGGGTTCTCTTACTGGTGACCTACCAAGTAAAACCACCATGAAACTCTAGGGGCCCCCTGGGTGGAACAGCATCAACCTGCAAAGGAGCTCAATTTCTGATGTAGTCCATGGTGAAAAGGGTCACCTGAGATGCAAAGAATGGTATATCATTGGAACATGGAACATGAGAGGGATGAGCATTGGAAAGCTGCAGATCATCAAAAGAGAAATGGAAAAAAACAAGTGTGGATCTAATGGGAGTCATTGAACTACATTGGACTAGATTTGGGTGCTTCAACTGAGATGACTACACCATTTATTACTCAAGAAATGAGATGGAAGGTAGAAAAGGGGTTGCGATTGTGGCAAACATAAAAAATTCCAAGGTCCATCCACATCAGAGGAAAACCTCTGAATGTGACCATTGTGCAAGTCTGTGCAGCAGATACACCAGAGCAGGACATTGAAGACTTCTATACCCAGCTTCAGGGTGCAGTCAACAGAACCTCAAGAAAAGACCTTATCACCTTATCATGGGTGATTTCAACCCCAAAAGTTGGAGAAGAAGAGGATACAGGAGTGTTTGGCAAACACAGCCTAGGGGATTGGAATAATGCTGGAGATCACCTTGTGCAATTTTGCCAGGAGAGCGAGTTTAGAATCGCCAACACCTTTATTACCCAGCCAAAATGATGCCTCTACACCTGGACATCGCCAAATGGGCAGCATCACAACCAAATCAACTATATCCACTATCAACTGAAGTGGAAAGCTTCAATTTTCTCTGTAAAAACACTACCAGGTGCAGACTGTGGATTCGATCAGAAACTCCTTATAGCCAACATCAGGGTCAGACTATGCAAGCTCAAGCGTACTGCCATACAGAGGAAATTTGATGTCAGCAAGATCCCATACAATATGCAGTCGAGGTGAGGAACTGGTTTGCCTTGCTCAGGCAGAAAAATGGGAACCCAAAAGAACTGTGGGCAGAGATTGAGGGAAACATTACTGAAATCGCAACAAAGAGTCTAACTTTGGCTTGAAGGAATGCTGCCTTTCAATAGATGGTGCTGTGGTGGTATTATTCCATCTCCCTTATTTGCATATTACCCAGAGGAACATGAATGGCCTTTTGAGTCTCCTTACTCACCATCTAGGTGTTCTACCTAAGGAGAAAAGATAGCGTTTCTGACCCCCATCCCAGGCCTCTCACCAGCAAAGCCAGACTCCTACTGCACACTGATGAAGGGCAAATACCCTGAAACAGCTGTCAGTACATCGAGTCTGTCTTTGCCTTTAATTCCCAGTCATTGTAATGAGGCTTGTATAAAGAGTCTAACTTTGGCTTGAAGGAATGCTGCCTTCCAATAGATGGCACTGTGAAGGTATTATTCCATCTCCCTTATTTGAAATCGCAACAAAACGTCAAAGAATGGTAGAGTTGGAAATGACCTACAGGATCATAGGGTTCAACCCTCTGCTCAGTGCAGGATTCACTAAATCATCCCAGACAGATGTCTGTCCAGCCTCCATTTGAACACTTCCATTGAAGGAGAACTCACCACCTCCCGTGGCAACCTGTTCCACTCATTGATCACCCTCACTGTCAGAAAGGGTATTTTTAATATCTAATTTGTGTCTACTCCCTTTCAGTTTCATCCTATTGCTTTCCTTGTGCAAATGAGAATAGGGCTGATCCCTTTACACTGTGACAGCTCTTCAGATATTTGTAGACAGCTATTAAGTCTCCTCTAAACCTTCTTTTTTGCAAGCTAAACATTCCCAGATCCTTTAACTGTTCCACATGATTTGCAGTTTGTCTATTTTAAAAGTGGGGTGCCCAGAACTGGATGCAGTATTCCAGATGAGGTCTGACTAAGGCCTCCTGTCCACAGGCGATAGTGCATTTCTTTACTCACTGCAATAATCTGGCACGGGTAACGCAGTGCACGCTTTCAATAACATTGCTAATCAACCCAATCATAGAAGGAAATTACATTTGTCTGGCATGACTTGTTTGTTACAAACACATGCTAGCTGTGGTTAATTACTCCATTTTATCCAAGTACTTGCATGCATGCTGTTTAATAGTTTGTTCAAAGATCTTTCCCGGTATAGAAGTCAGACTCACAGGCTGTAGTTTCCTAGATCCACCTTCTTCCCATTTTTAAAGATAGGGACAACATTTATCCTTTTCCAATCTTCTGGGACTTCTCCTGTTCTTCAGGAATTTTCAAAGATTATGTGCCATATAAAAAGCTAGTTCGCAGTGCTGGTTAATTGCAATCACCCTTTAGATTGCTGATGAGAAAGACTAAGGCTAAGGGAAGGCTGGATGAGGCAACGAGTCTCAATGCCAAATTCCAAAGAGAAGCCTGGAAAGACCAAAACAGCTTCCTGAACACCCAAAGCATGAGCCTTGAATTAGCCTATAAGGGTCACATTAGGTAATTATTTGCCACTGTGAAGCCAAGTAGCCATCAAGGACCATGATGGGGATGAAATCAGTGACCAGCATGACATCAAGAAGAGATGAAGAGAATATACAGAAGAACTATATGCTGGCATCAGCAGTGACCACCAAGAGGAACATGGGGGCCAAAAATTGAAGTGGAGTGGGCGACGAGACAGCTGCCCAACAGCAAGGTACAGGGCTTCGATAGAATCCCTGCAGAGCCGCTCAAACAAGACCCAAGAGCTGCAATTGCAATGCTATCACGGACAATCTGGAGGACCTGCACAGGGTCAAAGGATTGGAAAAGATCAGTTCCACTGCCAAAGAAGGGCAATGTTAAAGACTGTGGAAACTATAGAACAATCGCTCTGATTCCCTAAGCCAGCAAGGTACTTCTGAAAATCATCCAGAAGTGCTTGGGCAATATCCTTGACCAGGAACTTTCTGATGTTCAAGCTGGATTCCGCAAGGACAGAGGGACCTGTCAGCATATCGCAAACCTGAGGTGGATCATGGATAAGGTAAGAGAGTATCAGAAAAAGCTCTACCTGTGTTTCATTGATTACACCAAAATGTTCGACTGCGTTGAACATGATAAGCTTTGTGAAGCACTGTGCGAGGCAGGAGTACCAGCACACATGATCACATTAATTAGGTCCTTCTATAGCAATGTTTTTCAACTCCAGTCCTCAGGGCCCCCAGAACAGATCATGTTTTCAGGATTTCCTCAGAATTCAACAGGTGATGTAATTATTGTCAGTTCCTCAGACATTGCCACAGGTGTTCTTACTATAGGATATCCTGAAAACATGACCTGTTGGGGGTTCCTGATGACTGGAGTTGAGAAACACTGCTCTATAGCAATCAAAAAGTCACAGTGAGAACCAGGTATGGGAGTACAGAATGGTTCAAGATCAAAAAGGGCACAGGGCAAGGATCCTCTCTCCTTTTCTTTTCAACCTCTATGCGGAAGTGATCATGAGACAGCTGGACTTAAATGATCAGAGTATTGGGTTTAAAATAAATGGATGAACCATCATTAATCTAAGATACACAGAGACAGCAAAGCATCTGAAGGCTCTGATTCTGAAGCTAAAAGATAAGAGTTAGAAGATGGGACTTCATCTGAACATCAGGAAGACAAAGATCATGACCACTGCCAACAACAAACTCCACATGAAGGTCAACAACGAGGAAATCAAAGTGTTTAATGGTTTCGTATTCCTTGGGTCCCTCATCGATCATAGTGGCAGCTCGACAGGTGAGATAAAGTGTTGATTAGCACTTGGGTGTACGGCCATGGTGAGTATGGACTCAATATGGAAGTGCAGGGATGTGTCAATCACCATGAAACAAAGGTTAATCAGAGCTATCATCTTCCCGATTGCCACATATGGCTGTGAGACGTGGATATTGAGGATAGCACACAGAAGAAAATTTGACATTTTCGAGCTGAGGTGCTGGAGAAAACATCTATGAATCCCCTAGACAGCCAGGGTCACCAACAAAACTGTCCTGGATCATATCAACCCAGAGATGTCCTTGTAAGGCAAGATCACGAAACAGAGACTGACTTACTTTGGACTTGTGATGAGGGCGAATTCACTGGGAAAAGAGATGCTACTTGGGATACTCAGTGGTAAAAGGAAACAGGGAAGAGACACGTTGGCTGGACACCATCAAGAAGGACATGGGAATAGACATCAGGCAATTAAAAGCAGCCGTAGAGAATAGAAAAGCATGGAGAAGATTAGCCTACAGAGTATCCAAGAGTCGGACATGACTGAATGAATAGAATTGGAATTGTATCTCTTATGTACAGCATGCAAGAAGTTAATAGAAGTTATACAATTCTAATAACAATCCACATACATGGACCTGCAAACTATCACTGTGCATAAGATCTAAGAGATGCTCAAAAGCTTTTTCGTTGTCTTTGAAACAAAAAAGAACAATTACCTGCACTGACATGAATCCAAGAAAAACATCATCCCATCAAACTTGTGTACGTATCTCTACCATAATGGTTAATTCTCAGGATATGAATACAGCATTGATAACAATAAACAATGGGTTTCAACTCGTAAAATTAAACATTCGATGGAAACAAACAAAACTAACAATAGATCACAAATACACAAGAAAAGCCAACTAAAGAGAATGATGTACTAAAAATATTGACACTGCATTGTGCAACTGTCAGACATGACCTTTCCACCGTTTTCATTAGTGCAGATATATTTCATAAAGCATAAGATTTTTACCAGAATCCAAGGCAATGGATACACGTTGCTCAGATGATTGTGTCAAAATGACACTGCTATCTGACATATTACCTGAAGTCATTTACTATGATAGCCTGTCAGCAAACTACTATACTAATCTATGATAAGTTTAAAAAAGATAGGAACTCTGTAGCAAAGAATTTGTGATCAGGATGGAGTTCATTTATTTTGCACTGATGCATTTGTAAGGGGGTCAAGTTGCATCACCATATTGATATTGCACTATGTGCCATGATATTTGCAGGTACTGTGCAATCCAGTTATCTGCCTGCTACTTTGTATTGTATATCAGTGTTCCCCAACTTCAGTCCTCAGGGACCACTAACAGGTCATGTTTTCAGGATTTCCTCAGTATTGCACAGGTGTTCTTACTATAGGAGATCCTGAAAACATGACCTGTTGGTGGTCCTTGAGGACTGGAGTTGGGGACCCCTGCTGTATATGATTGGCCCCAGTCACGGGGCCAGATGCTGTGCCTAGCTCTGCATTGGTTGCATCTAAGGTTGGAGTCCGAGACTATATTTGGACCTGCTTCGACTATACTATTATGTCCTCCAAAAAAAAAACTAGGTCAAAACCTGTACCTGTGCGAACAACACCTATCTGTACATTTTAAATGTAGCTACTATTCAACTCAGGACATGGTGATTATTGTTTCTGTTTCATTCTCATCCTAGAGATATTCCAAGATCAGGAATCTTAATAAAGGTAGTTTCACAAAAAGCATTTTGCTTTAAAACACATTTATTGCAATGTTTTTACCTACAATTTTTCCTGCATTCTGTTGCCAGATATTATCTGTTTTTCAGTGGCTCTTTTTTCTCTCTTGTCTGGTGTTTTTCCCCATTAGACATCCATTTATTTAATGGCCCTACATTAAAAACTCTCATCTGTTACATGTTGTGTCCATTCTAGTCAAGGGCACAACATGGAACAGATGAGTGTTATCATACTGAAGGGTAACTTCAAGTCGCAGCATCACACAAGAATTTGGGAGTATAAATTTATGGCCATTTTTGATATCTTCAAGAATGGAATGAACCTCGGCGCGGGGTTCTCGCATCAGTGGAGAATATTAAAGGTCTGAAAGAGATCAAGAGGGTTGTCCTTAAGGAGAGCACCCAGGGGGTGTGTGGAGACACCTGGAGGGTGAGTGGGTCGGGGGATAGCATCGTCTCTCCCCAAGGAGAGCACCCAGAGGGGGTGCTGTTCCCAATCATTGTTTTAAAGACTTGGTAAAAAGTCATACATTGATTTGAAGGAATGCTGACATCCAACAGGTGGCGCTGTTGGGGTATTGTATTACCTTCCTTATTTGCAGGTCTGAAGGAGAGATAACACACAGGCCTGTGACCCCCTAACACCAATTTACATATCATAAAACTGTCATATTCCTTACCAGTGGACTAATAAAATATTTACTCTTCTGCTTATCTTGTCTGGTATTGTTTTAAGTGCAAATTAGTCTCACTATGTCTGTGCCTTTTTATGTGTGTACATTTGTATGTATGTATGCCTCATCCAGATCTGTTTCCTTATGCCTGAGGAAGGACCCTCAGAGGTCCGAAAGCTTGCAATAAGTTCATGTATTTTTGTTAGCCATTAAAAGGTATCATATCTACAAGATTACTTGTTTTTCTGTTACTGAGAACTATCACATTTTACATTAAAAATACATTTGTAAGTATGTCTGCTGTTTAAAGACACTGGCATACTGCTAGGGGGTCGCAGGGATTGCAATTGCGATTCAGTCCCTTTACTAGAGGGGCCCATGTGCCACCCACCATATAATGATGCACAACACAGCACATAAATTTCACTGATGTGGTCCTAATCTAGTGGGCGGGTCGGTTGTGCATAGCACTCAGGGAGGGGAGAGCTCATTACCTGAGCATCAGCCAGCAGCCAATTCAATGCTGCAGACTCCCTCATGGGTGGTCTTCCTACCACTGAGACTGGACTTGTGATTGACCACAACTGCAGTCTGTCAGTGCACTACCGGCCATGTGATTGGTCCGGCTGGCGGTGTCTGGTTGTGGAGGAGGGAAGGGGAGCATGCTAGTGTAACCTAGGTATGTTCTGTATTTAATTATATATGTATAGCTGGTATAAGTTATACTATATAACTTATTCTAGCTGTACATATATAATTATATACAGAAGATACCCAGGTTATACCAGCATCCTCCATATTACTATATACACGAGATGTATATACATCTCTCTGTATAGTGATAAAGAGCATTCTAGTGTAAAGCTGCTCCTACATCTGTGCTCAGGGGCTTAGTTTCCCTGCTCCAATTGGGAAGCAAGAAAGGGGAATCCCCACAGCCGAACAGATCCGTCTTACGATGGAACCAAACGACGTTGAATGGACCCCTTGACTATAATGGAGTTTGTTCAGTTTCCGCTCAGCTGTCCGGCATTCTACCAGATGAAAAAGCGCTGCATATAATTATATATGTACAGCTGGTATAAGTTATACATCCTATATATAGTGATATGGACCATGCTGGTATAACCTGGGTATTTTCTGTATATATTTATATATGTACAGCTGGCACAACGTATACATCTCTGGTATATAGTGATAGTGATATAGACAATGCTGGTATAACCTCAGTATCTTCTGTATATAATTTTATATGTACAGCTGGTAAAGAGTTAAACTTCGTCCTGCATATAGTGATATAGACCATGCTGGTATACCCTGGGTATCTCCTGTATATGATTGCACACTTTACACACAACAAAAAAATGCATCAAAACCTGCATGTGGTTTTCATAAAGTGCATGTGTTTAAAAAAAAACAAAAACGCATGAATTATTTGAATCCATATGCAGTTTTTAATAGTGTATGCAATTTCTTAAACGCGCATGGGATTTTTGAATACTGCATGCAGATTGTTTATGTGTTTTTTTAATTGTGGTTCAAAAAGGCAACAAAAAGCATGAACATATTCTAATGGGCTACAAAGAAATTTTCACATAGTCCAGGAAATGAGTCATGTTTTGAAAGCTTATGCCAAGGGGCTGGATCTTATATGTAAATTTGTTTTGCTGCTGTACGCAGCACAGTTTAGGCATGGGTAAGGTGCAGGTGAGTGGGGAGTGGTTAGGGGTGTGAGCTGGACTTTTGCACTTGGGCCCCTGGGCCTTTAGCTATATCCCTGGAAAAGGATGCCTATGCCATGGATCATTATGCTGCTAGTTACCTGGTAACACATGGGCACCACATTGTTAATTGACCTCCTCTAGCAACAACAAGAAAATCCGACACTTGCAGCCACCATTCCAGCCAGCTTATCTACCCGTTAATACTGTTTTTAATGTGCATGTCAGTATGCTTACCTACATGTCCACATACATTCAGGCTACCAGACTCCACTGGATGTTATACTGAACTAGGTCCTCCCTTGATGAACTGTTACCTGTGTATTAATAGGCCCTATACCTTAATTTGGAAAAAAGGGTGGGAGCATGAGCACATTAAATTTTGTGCAGCAGCCACCAGCTATGTGTGAGTGAAATTGGTGGAAGATGAAAAAGAAAAGTATTCTACATTCTATGTGGATTTAAAAAGGACTTGGTTCTGGCACTGTATTGACATTATAAGCTTAGTTCTGGCGCTGTATCAATGTATTAAGTTTGGTCCTGGTACAGTATTGATGTAGGAAGCTTGGTTCTGTTATCATATCTATGTAGTAAACTTGGTTATATTATCATATCTGTTGCCAATGTTATCATATCTTTTTAGTAAGCTTGATCCTGTGCCGTATCTATGAACTAAGCTCAGTTCTGGTGCCGTATTTATGTGGCAAGCCTGGTTCTATTATCCTATCTATGCAGTAAGCTAAGTTCTGGTATTGTATCTTTGTAGTAAGCTGGGTTCTAGTACTGTATCTATATAGTAAGCTTATTTCAATTATCATAGCTATTTAGTAAGTATCAGAGCATTATTAATTCTTAGGCTGTTGGGGAGCTCACAATCTTTATAAAACCCAGGGTGGTCAACGGTAGACTTAATCTGCCCATAATGACAAGTAAAATGTTCCAAGACATAGAAAAAGCTTAGCTTTCAAAGAACTGCTGATTTGACTCCCTGATGTTAGGAACTGGCAGGCAACCAAAGCATGCTAATGAGGCAACCTGTCATCACCTCTGAGCTCCATAAAGTATGGGTGGTTTTAGACAGAATGATTATTGTTGAAAAAAATCATTCAAGGGAGCAAAAATGAACAATAATTGTTTGGTCTCAATGCGAGCCAACGACTTAACGATGAATGAGAATCATTTGCGCTTCATTCATTTGGTTGCAAGCATAAAAACCATTGTTGGCTTCAATCATTCATTGTAAACAGCATCATTCAGTCCCACTCATTCCTTTCACAGTGAATGTAAAAGACTGAACAATTCTCAATTGAATGAGCCAGCAATAAATTTGCCTGTATAAACAGGCTGCACGGGCGTGAACTAGTTAGCGGTGACGTCATATAAGAATTGGCTCAACTAAAAGGACCCTAAGTCAGGTGACGGAACAGGCAGTCCGGGGAGCTGTTTTTCATACTCACTGGGTGCCTCATTCCTACGCTATTCCCACACAGCCCAACTCTTTTCAGATGGCTACCGGTATGTGCATGTGCCCTCCCATTCAGCTCTATGACAGAGTGTGTTCTCAGAGCACTCCGAAAAGAATCACATTGTGCCAACTTCATAGGGATACAGCGCAGGAACGGGGCACCTGCTAAGTATGAATCACAGCTTCCCAGACTCCCCGTTCCCACACCTCCCTGTAGTTTATGGGGCTCAAAGGTGATGACAGGTTCGCTTTAACATTCAGTGACTAAAGATATATCACTTTATAAAATGTTGCAACGTATACATATCTGTATACATTATTATATAATTGTAATGTATAAACTGTGACCTGGACATTCAATGTTTTACAGGTAAAAGGTAATTTCTTTGAATAGCCCAGTAAGAGCTAGATAATAGATGGCTTGCTTCACATATTTTACTTGAAGAAAAGGGCTAGGGTTATTTACATATGTTCTCGCCACCAGTAAAACAAAGCACAATGGTAATTGAAGATTGCCTGCAGCTATACTTAATAAAAATTATTCACGGACTAAAAAGCAGACTCATATCAATAAAATACCCCTCCTTTATCATCTCAGTCCCTTGCTGGCTAAAAGAAAACAGTCAGAAAGACAAAAGTTCTTAATAAGTTATTACCTCTTTCTTGATAAACAGAATAACTTTTGCTTATTTGATAGTGGAAAAAGGTAGCATACCTATAGCACAGGGATAGCATTGTGTTTGCTATATGGCTTATATGAGAAAAAGGTTTGGTACAGTGTTAGCCAGTAGAGTAAAGTGTGATTGTTCTCAGTAAGAGAAACCAACGAATCTTATATATATGATACCCTTTAATCCCTTTAGTGGCATGCCCGGAAAATCTCCGGAGCGTGCTGCACTGACCATGCAGTTAAACCCTTGAAGATTTCCGTGGACAGCTCTAGTGCTGAAATGTGCAGAGCACTGAGCTGTCATCTGAAATCTTCCAGGGTTTTTACCTGCATTGTTGACTCATTTAAAAAACCTGCCCTGTGAGGAATGACATGGTAATAATAAACCTGCCACTGAAGGGGTTATTGGCTAACAAAAATACATGATGTTACAGCAAGCTTTCGGGATATTGACCCTTTGTCAGGCTAGAGAATGAAACTATTTTGTATGCCACACAATTCTAACATACAGATGCAGAGGGGAGGGGGACATAGCATAGAGCAGATGAGAGTTATACTGAAGGGCAGCTTCAAATCACAGTGTCACAGAAGAATTTGGAAGTATAAGTTTATGGCCATGTTTGACACCCTCAAGAATGAAATGAGCCTCAGCCCAGGATTCTTGCATAAGTGGGGAATATGGAAGGTCTGAAGGAGGTCAAGACGTGTGTCCTCTTCCCAATCATTGTTTGTTTTTTGCTTTTCTCATAAAAATTCAGAAATTGATTGTAATAATGTTTCCATACAATAGTTGGTGCTGCTGAGGTAGTATTTCCATCTTCTTCTATGTGCATTGGAGATAAGAGACATGGACATAAGAGACATCATAAAATTGTCACATTCCTCAGCTTATAAGCACATTGAAGCTATGTGAGGTGTGTTACAAAATGAGGGACAACAGTGACGCTGTAGGCTAGCTACTATAGCAGGGGCTGTGCTGAAACTAAATCTTAAGCACGCCTCACATAGCTTCAATGTGCTTATAAGCTGTTTTTATACAGGGGTGCAGAACAGTATGGGTTAGTGTCTATGTGGCACAATTTATACAAGGTGCACACATGTTCACTAACCCAAGTGCTTCAAAAACTCCACAACTAAACAGGCTGATTAATTACCCAGTGGTCTTTATCTTAAGACTGGGAACAATGGACTTATAAGCAGCCGTATTACAGTGCTTTCAGACGTTTATAAACTGGATAGCAGATACCCCTGTATAAGAGATCTACTCCCTGCAGGGTACATTCACTTTTTGACACTGTACGTCTTTAATAACTAAGTGGAACCATTTACCTACCTTCCACTAAAAGCATTCTTGTATCCTGATGAATTAGCCCAATCACGGCATCAGGCTAAAGAAACGCGTCGATCCTTATAAAAATTCTAGCTCTTTAGGGTTAATTACTTAGGACCCAGATATCATCATTGGTCCTATGCATTAACCGGGTTTGGCGACTTTCACAATAAGACGCTACTCTCTGGCGGCAGAGTGTGATGATCTTAGTTATCATGGGATCATCCCCCACCACCGATTTATATCTTGAAGTACGGATATCTAATAAGTCAAAACTTATCTACTGACAAATCCAGTCCAAAATCTCTCTCTATGTCCTCACTGTGGGAGCACCCACAATAAAAGTGCTGCTTAGCCACTGACCTGCTATACCTGCATTAAAACGCCAGGCCAGATATACCAGAAAATAGGGAGGCTAATGAGCACTTAATGACTAGCACTTACGAACTTAGGGTAAGTGAGTCAACACCATTCACCCCGAGTCCCTTTGGAACTTTTGAGTGGTGGCTTTTCAGTGACCTCACCACTCATAGTCCCTATAAAGGGTACATGTCCGTCTTTAGGTGCTGACATAGTACAAGAAAGCATTTATCCATCGGCAAGGACATAGTGGTATCAATGATACAAGTCACAAATGTGAAGTACAAGTCTGTGTATGTGAAATTTATGTAGTAGTGTATATATTGTCAGAACCAGCAACTCTCGGGGCCGCCGTGCCCACACCACCGGTCCTGCCACCCGGGGTACAGGAGTGCGGCATAGGGGAGCCCCGGTTCTAGTGATCTCCCCAGGCCGCTGTAAAACTGGTCGCCGCCGGGTTGCTAGGGAGGCAGCAGGTGCTTCTCTATTTACTTGACTACCAAGCAGGCTTCCCTAGTAACTGTCTGTTCAGCAAGGCTGGGGGCGTGTCCCCAGCACCTCCTTGATGGGCCCTGCTGCTGTCAGGCTCCCCGCCCCAATCAGCTGCTGGGGCAGGAGCTCTGACAGCATTTAAAAGTGTGTGTTTTCCTTCCAGCCCTTGCCAGTGGTATTTTGGTTCTCCAGCTGCACCCGCGTTTACTTTGACTGCTCTTGTGACCCCGGCTTTTCTGACCTCTGCTTTTTGGACTTTGACTACGTTTTTGCCTTCTCCTCCGTACTGCGTACCCTCCTGTTGCCGACCCGGATTGTCTGACCACTCTACAGTTTGTTTGTCTTCAGTGTCTGTTTGTCTTCCCGTGTCCCGCTTCCCTAGTGAGGGTAGGGACCGCCGCCCAGTTGTTGCCCTGGGGGTTAGCCCAGGGGGGCAAGTAGGCAGGGACAGGGGTTGCGGGATTTCTTAGGGACCCCCATATCCCGGACACTGTCCTGACAGTAACACTGGCTGAAGGAAGGTCAGACCCTTGTATCCGCTCGGCAACTTTGAACGCCTCGATGGAGGCCGTGGCGGCTTTAGCGAACCAGGTCCAGGTCCTTACGTACCTTGTCCAGGACCTAACCGCCCGCTTGCAGCTACAGGAACAAGTGGCGGCTGCAGGTCCCATGCAGCCCCCTTCCGCTCCAGGAACAATGTCAGAACCTCGAGCCACGCTTCCAGATTGCTTCTCCGGAGAGAGAGGTCAGTTTTTTGCATTTAGAGAGAGCTGCAAGCTCTACTTTGATCTCCGACCCCACTCCTCTGGTACTGAATACCAGAAAGTGGGAATTGTAATTACCCGCCTGAGGGGAGAGCCCCAAAATTGGGCCTTCTCGTTACCAGCTGGCTCTCCCGCCCGACTATCCCTTGACACCTTTTTTTCCGCCTTGGGTCAAATTTATGACGAACCCGACCGGGCCCGCTACGCAGTCTCCAAGCTTCTGGCCCTGCGCCAGGGTTGCCAGATGGCGGAGGACTACTGTTCCCAATTCCGCCAACATTGTACGGAATCCGGGTGGAATGATGCCGCCCTAAAAGACCTATTTTTGACCGGTCTGTCTGAGGGTCTTAAAGGGGTTGTCCCGCGCCGAAACGGGTTTGTTTTTTTTTAACCCCCCCCCCCCCGTTCGGCGCGAGACAACCCCGATGCAGGGGTTAAAAAAACAAACCGCTCAGCGCTTACCTGAATCCCGGCGGTCCGGCGTCTTCATACTTACCTGCTGAAGATGGCCGCCGGGGTTTGCTCCCTCCGTGGACCGCAGCTCTTCTGTGCGGTCCATTGCCGATTCCAGCCTCCTGATTGGCTGGAATCGGCACGTGACGGGGCGGAGCTACACGGAGCCGGCATTCTGCACGAGCGGCTCCATTGAAGAGAGCAGAAGACCCGGACTGCGCAAGCGCGGCTAATTTGGCCATCGGAGGGCGAAAATTAGTCGGCTCCATGGGAACGAGGACGCTAGCAACGGAGCAGGTAAGTAAAAAACTTTTTATAACTTCTGTATGGCTCATAATTAATGCACAATGTACATTACAAAGTGCATTAATATGGCCATACAGAAGTGTATAGACCCACTTGCTGCCGCGGGACAACCCCTTTAAGGACCTACTCGTGGCCCACCCGGAGCCAAGAACCCTGGAGCAAGCCATGTCGCTGGCTATTCGGGCCGACCGACGTTTGAGGGCCAGACATGCCGCTCGGACCACTCCACTCACCATGCCCACCTCTTCTACTGACCCGACATTTTCACCTCCCACCACCGAGCCCATGGAGCTGGGAGCCATGAACCCCAAGCAACGACGGGAATATAGCCTGAAGAAGAATCTCTGCTTCTACTGTGGGGAGCCGGGTCACCGCATTGCAACCTGCGCTAAGAAGCCACGGCAGGAAAACTTCCGCTCCTAGGCAGTTGTCGGGAGGACTGTCTAGGAGCCAAGGTACTCCCTGTGTTGTCCAAAATGTTATTGCCCTGCACCCTAGAATTCCATTCTTTCCACCGTACTGGTCAAGCCTTCGTTGATTCTGGGGCTGCTGCTAATTTCGTTAACTTTAATTTCGTTGCTCAACAGTCCGGGGTTTTGTTACGCTTAGAGACTCCGATTTTTGTTTCAGTAGTGGACTCCACTCAATTGCAAGCAGGGGTAGTTAATCTGGTTACCCCTGAGGTAAGGTTTACTATAGGAGCCCTACATGTTGAAACCTGCACATTTCTTGTGATGAGAGATTTGTCTGTGGACGTCGTCCTAGGTCTCCCCTGGCTCCGGGAGCACAATCTGGTAGTAAATTGGGACACGTTGGAACTGGTAGAGTGGGGTCCCCGCTGTGCAAACCACCTATGTCCGGTGGAGGTGGGGATCTCCACCTGCGAGGGGATTCCCCTACCAGATTACCTCTCCGAGTTCTCGGACGTTTTCTCCAAGCAATTATCTGAAGCCCTGCCCCCTCATAGGGAATGGGACTGTAAAATCGATTTGATTCCTGGGGCCAAACTTCCTAAGGGCCGCATTTATAATGTTACGGTTCCAGAGAGAGAATCCATGAGGGACTATATCCAGGACAGCTTGGCCAAGGGGCACATCCGGCCCTCAGAATCCCCGGTGGGTGCCGGGTTTTTCTTCGTCGAGAAAAAGGATGGGGGTCTCCGGCCCTGTATTGACTATAGAGAGCTAAATAAAATCACAGTCAGAAACCAGTATGCTCTTCCGCTCATTCCTGACCTCCTCAACCAGGTCGCTGGTGCCAAATGGTTTTCTAAACTTGATCTCAGGGGAGCATACAACCTCATTCGCATTTGGGAGGGAGATGAGTGGAAAACCGCCTTCAATACGCCCCTCGATCATTTCGAATACCTAGTAATGCCTTTTGGATTGTGTAACGCCCCCGACATTTTTCAGGGGTACATGAATTCTGTGTTTCAGGATATCATGGGGGTGTTCGTAGTTGTATATCTAGACGACATTCTGATTTTTTCCTCCGACTTGCCGAGTCGCCGTACTCATGTTCAGACCGTGCTAGCTCGACTCAGACATAACAAGCTGTTTGCTAAGCTCGAGAAATGTGTTTTCAGAGTACAAAATATATCATTCTTTGGGTATATCATCACGCCATGCGACTTCCAGATGGATCCTGGGAAAGTGAAGGCAATCACGGAGTGGGCCCGGCCAGGTACCTTGAAAGCTCTTCAACGTTTCCTCAGCTTCGCCAATTACTATCGCAAGTTCATTAAAGACTTCTCCGTGGTGGCTAAACCTCTAACGGACCTCACCAGAAAGGGAGCAGATGTGAGTACCTGGTCTTCTGATGCTCTTAGGGCCTTCGATACTCTAAAGGTGGCGTTCTCTTCAGCGCCCGTCCTAGTTCAACCGGATCTGTCCTGCCCATTTGTGGTGGAGGTAGATGCCTCAGAGTTTGGTGTGGGAGCGGTACTGTCCCAAGGTCCCTCCACATTCACTAACCTTAGACCGTGTCCCTTTTTTTCTAGACAGTTCTCTTCCACTGAACGGAACTACGACATAGGCAACCGGGAATTGCTGGCTATTAAATGGGCTTTCGAGGAGTGGAGGCATTTTTTGGATGGAGCTCGTCACCAGATCACGGTACTCACAGACCATAAAAACCTCACCTATTTAGATTCCGCTAAGAGGTTAAATGCTCGGCAAGCCCGCTGGGCCTTGTTTTTCTCTCGGTTCAATTTTGTTGTTACCTATAGACCCGGCTCAAAGAATGTCAAGGCAGATGCCCTGTCTAGGAGTTTTGGTTCTCCCCTGGGGTGGTCCTCGCTGCTGTCTCCTCCGACCTTTCACCTCTCATACACGCCGCTCAACAATCCGCCCCTAAAGCCCTTCCGGAAGGCAAATTTTTTGTTCCGTTGTCACTGAGACTGAAAGTGTTAGAGGAGACACATGCTTCAGTCCTAGCTGGACACCCCGGTATCAGGGGTACTCTAGAGTTAGTATCCAGACTCTATACGTGGCCGCATATGGCCAGGGATGTACGGTTATTTGTGTCCGCGTGCCCTGTTTGCGCAAGGGGGAAGAATCTCAGGAGACGTCCTGAGGGTCCTCTTCTTCCCTTGCCCATTCCGTCCAGGCCATGGTCCCATTTGTCCATGGATTTTATTACTGATCTGCCATCGTCGCTGGGGAATACGGTCATTTGAGTCATAGTTGACCGTTTCTCTAAAATGTCACATTTCGTTCCGCTTTGCAAGTTGCCTAACGCCAAACTTCTGTCAGAAATGTTCATCAAGGAGATTGTTTGGCTACATGGGATCCCCGAGGATATTGTGTCAGATAGAGGGGTACAGTTCGTCGCTCGCTTCTGGCGAGCTTTCTGTAAAAATGTAAATGTTAATTTGTCTTTTTCCTCCGCCTTCCATCCCGAGAGTAACGGACAAACGGAACGGATGAATCAAGAACTTATCCAGTACCTGCGACTTTTTGTCTGTGATAACCACTTTCAGTGGGCCAACTACTTACCTCTCGCCGAATTTGCTATTAACAACCATGTTAACTCGTCGTCCCAATTGTCACCTTTTTTTGTAACTATGGGTTCCATCCCCGGTTCTCGCTTTCTACTCCTTTTGTCTCGAACAATCCGGCCGCTGACATATCCTCTGAGGAACTGTGCACAGTTTGGGCCCAGGCTCGTAAGAACCTTCAGGGTTCCCAAGAGAAACTGCGTAAATACTCTAAGAAAAGATGTACTATCTCGGCACCGTTTGTGGTCGGGGAGCAAGTTTTATTGTCATCCAAGAATCTGAGACTTAAGGTTCCCTCCCTGAAACTTGCTCCTAGGTTCATTGGCCCATTTACTGTTTCGCAGGTTATCAACCCGGTGTCGTATAAGTTGTCACTTCCTGACTCCTGGAATGTCCACAAGGTTTTTCATAAAAGCTTGCTTAAAAAGTATGTGACTCCAGTTCTACCCACCCAGAACCCGCCCCCTCCTTCTCTGGTACAGGGGGAACTGGAGTATGAAGTAGAAAGGCTTGTTGATGCCTGACGGGTTAGAGATGTGCTGCAGTACCTGGTCCACTGGAGAGGATTTGGCCCTAAGGATAGGACGTGGGTCCCTGCCAGGGATGTTCATGCGCCACACCTAGTCCAAGCATTCCACAGGGCTTTCCCGCTCAAGCCCGCTCCTGGCCATGGGGGTCCGGTGTCCCCCCGTAGAAGGGGGGGTACTGTCAGAACCAGCAACTCTCGGGGCCGCCGTGCCCACACCACCGGTCCTGCCACCCGGGGTACAGGAGTGCGGCATAGGGGAGCCCCGGTTCTAGTGATCTCCCCAGGCCGCTGTAAAACTGGTCGCTGCTGGGTTGCTAGGGAGGCAGCAGGTGCTGATCTATTTACTTGACTACCAAGCAGGCTTCCCTAGTAACTGTCTGTTCAGCAAGGCTGGGGGCGTGTCCCCAGCACCTCCTTGATGGGCCCTGCTGCTGTCAGGCTCCCCGCCCCAATCAGCTGCTGGGGCGGGAGCTCTGACAGCATTTAAAAGTGTGTGTTTTCCTTCCAGCCCTTGCCAGTGTTAGTTTGGTTCTCCAGCTGCACCCGCGTTTACCTTGACTGCTCTTGTGACCCCGGCTTTGCTGACCTCTGCTTTTTGGACTTTGACTACGTTTTTGCCTTCCCCTCTGTACTGCGTACCCTCCTGTTGCCGACCCGGATTGTCTGACCACTCTACAGTTTGTTTGTCTTCAGCGTCTGTTTGTCTTCCCGTGTCCCGCTTCCCTAGTGAGGGTAGGGACCGTCGCCCTGGGGGTTAACCCAGGGGGGCAAGTAGGCAGGGACAGGGGTTGCGGGATTTCTCAGGGACCCCCATATCCCGGACACTGTCCTGACATATATGTTCATATTATTTTATTCTGAATCAATAATAAAAGCTACGTTTTAAGCTATTAAAACCAATACAAATCTATTAGGCTCCCTACAGTGATTGTCTCAGTGGAGGAAGGAACCTACTGTCCCAGTGATTATTAGGACCTGAGTTTTCAACAAATTTTCTAAAATATACCATGTTCGTCTTACTCTCACATTTGCTACTGTTTGTACCCTGTTTCATATCTGTAAGTACTGATTTTCATGTGATCTTCATCATTTTTCTGTTGCCCTGCTGCTTGCTATCTAATTTTAGTAAGGAGACAAGTCTAGCATTCTGCTAATAGTTCACTGTCCTGCACTTCCTTATCCTGACTTCCTATGCTGCATTGCATAATCTGTGGTCCAATCAGTATGGGAGGCAGTATCTGAATGCCCGCCCCTCTGCTCTCCCAGGACAATTCAGGCATTCTAGCCAAATGGTGAATAAATCCAATATAATGTGTGTACATAACAAGACACACATACAAGAGGCAGAGATGATCAGTGTGTGCAGATCTTGAAAAGTAAGGTTCTCACCCACAGCACAGAGGTCGCCCCAGTTATGGGTCAGGTTAGAGAGATGCAGCGCCAAAATAGGAGACAAAACCAGAAGAGCTCCAAAATCGTAATCCAGTAATAGAGTAAATGGTAACATATGCAGATGTAAATAGTGCAACAAAGTCCTTTATTGCCCCATCACAAGTAAAGTGACATTTCGGCCGTGATGGCCTTCCTCAAGCTCACATAACATAACAAGACACACATACAAGAGGCAGAGATGATCAGTGTGTGCAGATCTGTCAGCTTTCAGACTCCCCGTACAGGGGAGCACCCCTATGACAATAACTCTTCTCCCCATTGCCAAGGGAACATCCCTGTGTCCTTATTACTAAGAAGCTCTGTGCCTCCGAACGACAGATAGTGGATTTCAGAGGAGCTGAACGAGAGACCAAACATGATTTGCAGTGGTAAAATAATTTAAAAAAAGTAAATTACAGAAGTTATGAGACTAATACAAGCTAGTAGATGGGCATAAGTTGTTTGAATGAAAAGTTGATGGTCCTTTATTAATTCAGGTTGTATTTAGCCCATGACCAAAACCAGATATTATCACAGAAAAAATACTTCGAATATGTTAGACGATGTTTGAGATAAGACAGACATTGACTCTATGACAGTATAATAAGAGTTTAGAAGACATCTCTCCATGTACCACAAGCTCTAAAATAGTATTTTTATATATACAGGCTGTAACGTCTTACTGGTGCTGGATAGGAGCCGTGGGTGTAGTAGCCATGCAGGTCACTAGAGAGTAGTCAGGATAGCCAGGAGTCAGTAACGGGAAGTCTTGGTTTGTAGTACAAAGGATGAGGCAGGTAACGTAGACAAATAGAGAGCCAGGGGTCAGCAACAGGAAGTGTCGGATTGCAGTACGAGAGATGAGGCGGGTAACGTAGTCAGGAGGGAATCTAGAAGTCGGTATTAGGTAATCTTGTAGAAATAGTGGCCAGAAGAGAATCTGGATCACACGCTGTGGAGCAGAATAATCATGCAATGCAGGAGTGTCAGGGCCAGGCTTTTATAGGAAGTACAATCAAGACAGAGGTGGGGTCAGGACCAGGAGGCAGGAACAAAGGTCACTGGGGTCAGAAAACACAGCTGAAAGGCATGCAAGGGAACTGTCCACTGGCTGGATAGCTCAACAGTGAGAGTCCCTGGCTGGAGTGCAAGAGGTCCTGGTTTGAGTCTTGACACAGGTGAGCTTACATATTTAGCAACGGCATTTATAAAAGATATCCCTGATGCACCTGTAATACTTGTTTTGTTGATCTTTCCTCTTGGTCTCCCATGAGCCAACATGACAGAAGTATAGGAGAAGATGAAGACACATCTTTAGAAAGAGCAAACTATGTCAAGTATTATTTAAATGTGCAAACATTTACTATGTGTTAGAGAAGTTCATTATTTTGATTTATGTAATAAAATCTCTGGTTAGAGCAATAACACATTTAAGATGTTTCCATGAACTTAAGTATCTTCGTAAATCAAAGTCGTTTGAAAATTAGCAATTTAAGCATAAAATGAGAATTAGGTCTCCGAAATTCCCCTTATCTTTCCAGTTGTGTGTGTAATATAATAGATCTTTGTGAAAATGAGCAAGTTTATTTTTAACATTTTATGGAGCCTAAAGGCAAGAGTGTCATAAATGATGTGCACAAGTGACAGGAAAATGTTTACTTTAATACTCTGTGACAGTGTGGAAAAGTTACATTTTAAACATCAGTTGTTACTTTGCCATGTATAATGTAGGAAGTGTGAAGCATGAGCCATTATGCCAAAAGTAAAAAGTATTCAAGATAAACTCACAGATACTAAAAGCTTAGTACAGTATATGCTTAATGTGTCACTTAACATACAGTTGATCAATAAGCTGAAGAGGCAACATAGACAGAGCGCTACATATCTGACAGTATGTTTGGACTGTAGATGTATATTGAAGCTTAGATGGAACTATGCCCACCTTTTGGGGTTGTCTCAGATACAACCAGCAAATTGCATGTACATCAATAAGCCGCAGGGGAGCAGCTATCCAAGAATTAGCCTGCATAATACAGAGGATAAGGCCATCTTCTTACATGGCAGAGTTGCTGCATGCATTCTGCAAAGGAATACCCAAAGCAATTCCGCAAGAATTCCATGATGGCCAAATCTGCACCTAAATGGTGTGGATTTGGCCACATTTTCACTTGTGGAACAGCTGAGGAATTCGACCCTTGTATTTCAAGGGTTGAATTCTACAACACGATTCTGCAGCATAAAAGGGACATGAATCAGAATCTGCAGCATTTTACAAAAATATACTGTAGCTTGTATTGTAAATGCTGCCGAATTTCTGCAGTGATTCAGCTAGTGAAAATTCCGCAGTGGATCGTGAAAGTATGAAGGCAGCCTTAGATGTGGCTTCATTAAGTATATAACCAGTATATAAGGCAGTGGAGATCAGACACAACCGTAATGAAGGCCCAAGGAAAAGAAGATGTCTAGATTAAAGGATACAGTACTTTTTTGGTATCACAGCTTATAGTTTTAAGCATACTCACACTGTCAGGTGACTCTTCAGAATAAACTCTTGTGTGTGTATATAGGGAATAACATTATTTCTGTCCACTATATGACATCTAAAAATTTTCACCAGTTTTACCTTCTGCAGGTTTCATCTCTAATTATCAAATTTTCCTAAGCCGCTGGATGTAGACTAGCTGCTGTTATATTTCCTATACGTTGTGGACATAACTAAGATGAGCTTTTGCTCCCTTATTTCTCATATACTAAGAAGCAGCAGCTGCACTATTATAAAGCAGTAGTCAGCAATATATATGTCAATCCAGTACTGATAAAACATTTATTAGAAGCTCCAGCTACATCTCTGTAAGTTTCTCTATCACTATTTCCCTCCTGCAGCTTCCCCCTCCTCTCTATAGATGTCTATGGGCATCAGGATACAGCAGCAAGCAAAGCCACTCCCCACATACACTTCCTATAATCAATCTCAGCATATCTGCTTCTAGACACAGATTTCATATGACAAAAGGCAGCAAGTTAGAAGGAAGTGAAACCTCTGATGTCCAGCACATTGGAGAGACTTTAGATAAAGTGATTCATATATTTGCTAGTTATCACATGAACCATGGCTTAAGCACACATTTGTTGAAAGCATTGGCCATTTAAGCATTTCAAGCTGTAAACCTCTTCATTAGATAGATCCTTAGAATTATATTTAAAGCTTAGAGTTTTCAACAAGTGTTCTAAACTATACCAGTTTCTCCTTACCCACTGATTTGCTGCTGTTTGCATTCTATTTCATGTCTGTAACCTCTGATTTTCATATGGTCTTCCCCATTTTTCTGCTGTATACAATCAACCCTCAAAGAGGATGTGTGTAGCAATCCTACAATTCTGCCAGTAGTTCACTGTCCTGCACTTCCTTGTCCTTACTTCCCGTGCTGAATTGCATGGTCTATTGTCCAATTACCAGGGAGGCAGTATTTGAACGCCCACCCCTCTGCTTTTGTATGATGATTCAGTCTTTCACAGACATTCTGGCCAAATGCTTTGTAAACCCACTATAATGTGAACAGACATATACAGCTTTTGCAACAGCAAGAGAGGCAGAGATTGTGGAGATCGCTATCAGTGTCAGCAGATCTGTCAGCCTGCAGCCTCTGAATGCACAGCAGCTGCCTGTGAAGATAGCTCCTGCTATTGCTAAGGAAATATCCCTGTGTACTTGCTGCTACAAAAGCCCTGTACCTACTGAGAACCTTAGTGGCAGACACTTCAAACATGATTTACAGTTGTACAGCAAGAACATTTTTAATGCAAGTATATTACAGAAATGCTAAAACTAACACAAGTTGGTAGATGAGCAGAAATTATCTGAAAGATTAGTACCCCTTGAAACCCTTCAAGCCTTGAAACTGGTTATTTAATGTCTATATCCTGTAATATCATAACGCTCTAGAAAGGCATCTAGTCCCCTCTTAAACTCCTCTATCTAATTTGCCATCCCCATGTCCTCAGGCAGAGAGTTCCACAGTCTCACTGCTCTTACAGTAAAGAACCCCCTTCTATGTTGGTAATGAAGCTTTCGTTCCTCTAGACATAGAGGGTGCCCTCTTGTGTAGAAGCAGAAATCTTGGAAACAGTGAGGAAATTACATTTTCTACCTTTACGTGCTGAAACCCAGGGGCGTAACTATAGAGGGTGCAGGGGATGCGGTTGCACTCGGGCCCAGGAGCCTTAGGGGGCCCATAAGGCCTCTCTTCTCCATATAGGGAGCCCAGTACTATGACTAAAGCATTATAGTTGGGGGCCCTGTTACAGGTTTTGCATTGGGGACCAGAAACTTCAAGTTATGTCTCTGTGCAGCATGGTTTAGGTATGGGTACGGGTACAAAAACAGATAGAGGGGGGGCCCCAGCTCACGTTTTGCATCAGGGCCCCTGAGCCTATAGTTACGCCCCTGCTGAAACCATATGACCTTTTTAATGGAATAATAATGAAACAAAAGATCAAAGCTCTACATTCACAAGAAGCAACAATTATGTTCTTCCGAATATCAAATTGACAGTTGCACGCTATGTAACCTTTTTTTGTTACTATGACATCACTATAATGCACATAAATAATGCACTAATATGTTTCACCTTCAATACTTTGTATTACAGTGGACGACAGTTGCATAGACTAACATACAGTAGAATTAAGAAAATGCAGTTTGACAGAGAAATGGACAAGGAGCTGACACACATTATCCCCTGAACTCCCCTGTAATCACTGGTGTGCTAAGCCTACGTGTATTACTGTGTCCCGCTGCCTGGAAATATGTTCTTATTGGG
This sequence comes from Eleutherodactylus coqui, assembly GCF_035609145.1. Lineage (NCBI taxonomy): Eukaryota > Metazoa > Chordata > Amphibia > Anura > Eleutherodactylidae > Eleutherodactylus > Eleutherodactylus coqui. Next base: position 47,639,484 of record NC_089846.1, on the reverse strand, counting down.
AGCAGGTGTCATTCTGGGATTACTGACCTGTAAATCACACAGTCCGGCAGCGACCAACCACTCAGGTCACGGAATGAACACGTCGGTCAAATATGAAATGTATTTCCAAGGATTTCAGATTTAGGTGCTTACTCAGAGTCTATTCTCCTATTCTTTCCACTTGTGGCCAATCAGCTTCCACATTCACTGGGATGCTATCCAGTTGGGAGCCATCTGCAAGCAGCTGCCGCCATTCTCCCATCATCGAAAGGGAATTTCCCATTTCCTTTAAATAAAAAGTCTTCCTGTACGAAACATGGAGTCTTAGAGGATTGTAAAGACCGGCCCATGGAAACAAAGCGCTGTGTTTCTGTTTGACCTTGAATATCTTTCGGCATTTGCTTCATTAATACAAATGTCAGGGCTTCATTTATATTAATAATTATGATACAGTCAGAATAGTAATGCGTTTTCAGTAGCACTAAAGCTGTTGGCACCTTCTCATATGCTGCTTATGACAACAATCGCTGTATATCACTTAGATTTACAGACTACTGTTATCCATTTACTGTGAACTTTATAGTCTAAAGTATCATCCAAGTAACACCAAGCTATAAATATAATAATATCAAAGGTTTCCTGGCTTGTGCTGCAGAGGCTGCGGGAGTAGGCAGATTGCAGACAAACATTAGTAACTTGATCCCCAGCTTCTTTTTTTCTCTCTAATCACATAGAGGGAACATATTATCGGCTGTAAGCCACAAAACAGGCATACAAAGGTTGGAAATTTTGACAAATCCCCATTTGTACAAAAATTTGTGACTACTGGACGTTTGGCACTTCTCTAGTCACTTTTTAAAAGTGATGTGAAAAGCTGAAGGGTCTAATGCCCCATTTACTTGGGACGACTGTTGGGCAAACGATGCCTGACACTTGTCCCCGCATGTACTCGCTCCCGTGGTGTTGCACAGGAGTAAGACGTTAGCTTACCAACTATCATTCGCTGCCTTTATATAGGTATACCATTCTTACATGGGCTTTACATTCTGCATTCTATACCATCCATATTTAACTCCTCATGTATGTGTTTCCTATGACTGCATATTTGTGCTCCATAGACATCATGCGATTGTGGTGATGATCTATGCACATGTGTTGGGTCATTAGCTATGATAAAATAACTTTACTATATGCAATATTTGGTGTACTACTGCATTAAGTTGCCCTTTTACAGCATGCCACTGAGGTTATTATCCATGCATCGGTTATTGATATCATTGCCAGGTCCTGTGTAATAAATACCTAGGTGCACGTACAGTATGGATGCGTCTGCAGTTGATTTGAGCACAATAATATGTACATTAGCCTGTGGCTCAGTTCCATTTCCTTGTAATTCACCCGTTACTTATATTGCCCTGGTTTGGGCACATTCATGCCCCGCTTCCCTCACTCCGCTACGAGTGCCGGGTTTCCATGGTGCCCCGACGCCGCTACGTCATCCGGCTGTGCTGGTTGGCAGTGGTTGGCGCTGTGGACGCTGTGAGGCTCTGCGCATGCGCGGGAGCTCCGGTATCGCGAGATCTCGGCAAGTGAGTGGTGAATGATAGGTAAAGCCCATTGGCTGAGCAGGGGCGAGACCTTCACACAGGGAGGCGTGGTTTGAGCTTTATAAGCCCTGTCATCGGGTTACTTACCATTGCTGCTCATTCATTCATAGCCCTCCAGGCTGTTCACTTCAACACCTATCAGTACGCTTGTGATGCAGTCACAACATCTATGTCTGCATCAGTAACTTGCTATTTCTTAATGCAGTTGTACCATCCATGACGGCATTATTACTACTGTCCTGATGACACAGTTGTTTTTCTTACAACTGTAGAAACGCGTCGACAGTTTGTGATGATATACTGAACACCGGTCATATGGTGTATTAGTTGCCATCGTAGGGGCTTAGTCCTGGTATACAAAAGGCACAACATCTATGCCTAATTTGTTCAGGCCAATGCTCTGATGGCGGACAATAATCACCACTTATAAGACCAGTTTGTAGGCATTTATGGATATAAATTACAAGTCCAGCCTATCTATACTGGTTATTTGATGGCGTTGGTGTTAAAGGGGTTGTCTCGAGGCAAACCTCAAAATTTTACCTTACCCCATTCCCCCTGTCACCCCCCTGGCATAAAATAGCAAATTAAAGCGGTGTTTAAACCGCTTGCTACTCACCGATCCGATGAAATAAGGACTTTAAAAAATCTTCTCCCAAAGATGGCCGCCGGTCCTTTCCCAGGGATGCACTGCGGTTTTCTCCCATGGTGCACCGCGGGTCTTCTCCCATGGTGCACCATGGGCTCTGTGCGTTCCATTGCCGATTCCAGCCTCCTGATTGGCTGGAATCGACACACGTGACGGGGCGGAGCTACAATGACGACGCGGTGACCAGCTCTCCGGCACGAGCGGCCCCATTCACCAGGCAGAAGACCGCACAGCGCAAGCACGTCTAAAAATGCCAGAAGACATCAGAATTAGACGGATCGATGGCGACGGGGACGCCAGCAACGGAGCAGGTAAGTGAATAACTTCTGTATGGCTCATATTTAATGCACGATGTATATTACAAAGTGCATTAATATGGCCATACAGAAATGTATAACCCCACTTGATTTTGCGAGACAACCCCTTTAAGTTTAAAAGCAGTTTCGGTGCTTAATAGCTGTCATATGTCTACATCAGCATGACTCTATATACCGATTGCATTGGCTGCTTATAAGCTATGAGTGTGATAAAAAGAGAAATATGCACTCAAAGGCGGCATGTTGAATGAATGCTTATAATACATTCTTAGCTTCCAATCCTATGCTGGATGTATTATACCCTGGATAGAAATTCTGTTATTATAATAGCCGCTGAATTGGCTGGTGTCAGTATTGACGCTATTGTCATCACATCTATATATGAGTGACAACAAGTGGCACTAGTATCAATTCACTGACACACGAGTGACCCAGTGACATAACCGCTACCACCTATAACAGGGGGGTTTATGTCCAGTCATTCGCAGTGTCCTTTTGTTTCATTGTATAAGAGTCACTAATTTTGTTGATTCTGAGGGTCCATACCCATACAACAATATCTGTTAGGGGTGTGCCCTAATAATTTTGCGACCTTACACGGAATGTGGACAGATGCATCCAGTCGTTAGGACTTTGTTAATCTGAGAGACTACCATAAATTTTGGGTGAACCGACTGTGAAAGTTGCATATCTAAACAAGCTATGATATAACATCTATCCAAGGAATATATTTGTCAGATGGTGCCGACTGTTATTTGATGGGCACAAAATTTATAAAGAGTGATCACGCTATTTTACTATTTTAATCATATTGAAATAAAGGTTATATTTTATTTATTATCTAGTGGTTCCCTCGGTGATCATATTCTCGTCCTTTTAGGGAATTTTTCTGTCACGGTGACGAGGCTGGAGGAGATTGCACTGAAGGATCATTCAGATCATCGTTTAGGCTGCATAAAATTTTGAATGAGGATCGTTCAGTGTAAAGAGCAGCTGTTCAGTACTGAACAGCCACTGTATTAAGTGAATGGAGAGGAGGAGAGCGAGGAGAGAAATCGACATTTGTCCCATGTAAATAGGGCTTAAGGGGAGGAGTAGGCTTCTGAAGATCAACAGCTTTGCTATAGGCCACTTTCAGATGAGTGTATTTTTGCTCCGTATTAGGTCGGGGTTGAGGGGACTGTAATATAAATATATAGGGATAACCACATGGTTTTATTTTTTATGTCCATTTATCAAAAACAGCGCACAATCTATTTTTTCTGTATTTGCCTTCGTATTTGTATTGTTTTTCATTGGGTAAATGCAAATTAATATTTTCCTAATAGAAAATGTTAAAAATACAGGGCAAATCCATACTAAAAATTGATGGCCTACGAATGCAATGTCTTTTTAAACACACCCAAGATACAGATCCGTATTACGAATGTGTTTTTATACATTCTTATGATGGCTTAAACACATGGGCGTGTTATTGTCCCGTTTTGCAAGCATAAAAATCATGGCCGCAAAACGGGATGAAACCATTGATTTCAATGTTTCGTTTTCACTATTGGTATTCTCGTGTGTATATATTATGCGTGAGAGTAGATAGGACTTGCCCTATCTTTCTCGCACGTAGTTTTCCTGAATGCGAGAAAGATAGGGCAGGAACTGTGTACCCATTTTTTTTTTTAATTGCATGTAATAGTGTGGAGTTTGAATAGTCGAAAAGACAGAAAAAACCCCGGTTCATTCATGCGCTAATACACTCCATTGCGGCGAGTGTATTAGCACATGCACCCAGGTGTTTTTGCCCTGAAACTAGCCTAATTCACTCCAGAAATTGACAACTTAGTCCGTATACACTTGACCATGCCAAAGACACTCAAAAAACATTGTACAGCATGTGGACGCTGTCCATGTGCTGTGTGATGCTCCTACTCCTATAAACTTGCAATAGAAGAGTAAGGGCTCCTTCAGACGAGCGTATGTACAAATATGCTCACCACAGCACTCTTGAGGTATTTTTGCATGTGTATCGGTGTACATTTAGCCCTTTTTTACCGGTGCTAACCAAGTGGCGTTGCGCGCGCAAAAAAAAAAAATGCAAACAGGACCTGAACTTGTCAGAATTGACCCTTACCTCTGCAGGCAACCATAAACAGGCCACAGGTGCAGAAGCATGCTATTCTGTGGTGTTTCTAGTACTTTCTGGGTGTGTTTTAGAGTTACTGAGTTTGGGGACATGACTTTTTTGGAAGAGCATGTTCTTTTGCCTTGGTTGCAGTCTTGCCTATTTGGGCAGACGCGTGAGGTAGGGGAGGTTGTACCTAAAAGGAGGTTCTGGGTGCATCATTTGCTGTCGCAGTGTATGTGTAAGGGATATTTCTTCACTTTTTACACTGACTTGAGGTGCCATCTGGACAAGTTCATCGCCTTCAGTCATTTGTCGGTCCAGCAGTTTGATAAACTTCTGGAGGAGGTGCGATGCAGAATCACATACAGTAACACCAACATACGCCAGTGTTTATCTGCTAAGGATAGACTCCTGGTCAACTTGAGGTAAACACATGGGCTGTTCTATGCTCTAATTTCTCTCTATTACAAATGTCTTCTACACTATTGATGTTTATTGCGTTGTGTTCCTTAGGGATTATTCACACCTCAGTTTATTGCCAACAGCGTTTTGTAATGCCAAACCCAGATTGTCACCTACAAAGAGAGGGGATACTGTGAAGATTTGCATCTTTCCCATTTTTTGGACCCTGTTTTTTGGCATACAGAAGACTAATGTTAAGTTCTGATGTGTGGGTGAACCCTTACAAAGTGTTTCTCTTTTGGCTTCTTTGTTTAGGTTTCTGGCCACTGGGAATTTGTATGCTTTGTTGCATTTTGATTTTCTTTTGGGGTGATCTACAATTTCTGGGATCATCAGGGTGACCTGTGATGTCCTTTGGCAGCACCTGGGGGCAAACCATAAACAAACAGTGAGAATGGAAATAAGTTACTTATTTCACAGGAGGGTCTCAAATGAATACACCCCCTAATCCTGGCAAACAATCGGTCACAAGAGTATTTCCATGCTTTTCATAAAGAAGATCCAGAAGGGTGTGAGTTCCCAATGTTTTTTATCTCTTCTGCGTCCCTTTGCTTGTAGGGACATGGACACCAGGAGGACAGGTGTTTAACCACAGACTCACACGTGCCCCGCATTTCGTGGAGTGTGCCTTTGGGATTCTCACCAACAAGTGGAGAGTTTTCCACAACCTACTTCAGCTGAAACTTGACAACGTGTGCGCAATAATTAGAGCCTGACTGGTTCGGCGTAATTTTTGCTAGGACAACAATTCTGATTGGAATGCAGAAGAGGCTGAAGCTGCAACTATCCCAGCAGAAGTTGAAGATGAGCCCACGCTGCATTGCAGATCAGCAGCATCTGCTTTCCGAGTTAGGGACATCTTCACAGACTACTTTCTAAGTCATCAGGGAGCAGTTCAGTGGCAGATGAACTATGTGTGAGCAACCAGATGAACCGATCTCTCTAAAAAGCATCTTTTTTTTTTTTTTTTTAAAGCCGTCTGAGCTTCCTTTCTTGTTTAGCCAAATACCTATTGCCATATGTTTAGTTAGGGATAGAGATGAGCGAACGTACTCGTCCGAGCTTGATACTCGTTCGAGTATTAGCGTGTTCGGGATGCTCGTTACTCGTAACGAGTACCACGCGATGTTCGGGTTACTTTCACTTTCATCTCTGAGACGTTAGCGCGCTTTTCTGGCCAATTGAAAGACAGGGAAGGCATTACAACTTCCCCTTGCGACGTTCAAGCCCTATACCACCCCCCTGCAGTGAGTGGCTGGGGAGATCAGGTGTCACCCGAGTATAAAAATCGGCCCCTCCCGCGGCTCACCTCAGATGCGTTGTGAGATAGCTGAGGGACAGTGCTGCTGGTGCCGGAGCTGCTGTAGGGAGAGCGTTAGGAGTCAGTGTAGGCTTCAAGAACCCCAACGGTCCTTCTCAGGGCCACATCTAACCGTGTGCAGTAGTGTGGAGGCTGCTTTTAGCAGTGTTGCACATTTTTTTTTTTTTGGTATATCGGCCGTGCAGAGCATTGCGCCATGCAGTAATAGTCCAGGGACAGAAGTGTGGAGGCAGGGAGAGCGTTAGGAGTTATTGTAGGCTTCAAGAACCCCAACGGTCCTTCTTAGGGCCACATCTAACCGTGTGCAGTAGTGTGGAGGCTGCTTTTAGCAGTATTGCACTTTTTTTTTTTTTTTGGTATATCGGCCGTGCAGAGCATTGCGCCCTGCAGTAATACTCCAGGGACAGAATTGTGTAGGCAGGGCCAGAAGACATGTATTATAGATTGAATATACGCAGTGGTCCTTTTGAAAAAAATATTTAAAAAAAATCTATTTGGCCTGCCTGTCACTGTGCTCAGTGTTCTGGGTCCGTGTCTGCTGGGGGTAGTAGTTCTCCAAATAAATACGCAGCCAGCTAAGTGTTACAGCAGGCTTGCGCCAAATTATTTCCTGGCTCTGAAATCACCAGTCTGTTGCAGTTAATAACAGTGCAACACTGCAGTTCCGTGACACAGTCCAGGGACAGAATTGTGTAGGCAGGGCCAGAAGACAAATATTATAGATTGAATATACGCAGTGGTCCTTTTCAAAAAAATATTGGAAAAAAATCTATTTGGCCTGCCTGTCACTGTGCTCAGTGTTCTGGGTCCGTGTCTGCGGGGGGTATTAGTTCTCCAAATAAATACGCAGCCAGCTAAGTGTTACAGCAGGCTTGCGCCAAATTATTTCCTGGCGTTCCGTAAACGAACTCAGCCTCCAACCACAGGCCAATAAGCGGCACATTTAATTACAGCGTTGTGTCTCTGCATTCCTGTAATACAGCATGCTGAGGGGTAGGGGTAGGCCTAGAGGACGTGGGCGCGGCCGAGGACGCGGAGGCCCTAGTCCGGGTGTGGGCACAGGCCGAGCTCCTGATCCAGGTGTATCGCAGCCGACTGCTGCGGGATTAGGAGAGAGGCACGTTTCTGGCGTCCCCACATTCATAGCACATTTAATGGGTCCACGCGGTAGACCTTTATTAGAAAATGAGCAGTGTGAGCAGGTCCTGTCGTGGATGGCAGAAAGTGCTTCCAGCAACCTATCGTCCACCCAGAGTTCTGCGCCGTCCACTGCTGCAACTCAGAATCCTCTGGCTGCTGCTCCTCCTTCCTCCCAGCCTCCTCACTCCATGAAAATTAGACATTCTGAGGAGCGGGCAGACTCCCAGGAACTGTTCTTGGGCCCCTGCTCAGATTGGGCAGCAGTGGTTCCTCTCCCACCAGAGGAGTTTATTGTGACTGATGCCCAACCATTGCAAAGTTCCCGGGGTCCGGGGGATGAGGCTGGGGACTTCCGGCAACTGTCTCAAGACCTTTCAGTGGGTGAGGAGGCCGATGACGATGAGACACAGTTGTCTATCAGTGAGGTAGTAGTAAGGGCAGTAAGTCCGAGGGAGGAGCGCACTGAGGATTCTGAGGAAGAGCAGCAGGACAATGAGGTGACTGACCCCACATGGTTTGCTACGCCTACTGAGGACAGGTCTTCAGAGGGGGAGGCAAGGGCAGCAGCAGGGCAGGTTGCAAGAGGCAGTGCGGTGGCCAGGGGTAGAGGCAGGGCCAGACCGAATAATCCACCAACTGTTTCCCAAAGCGCCCCCTCGCGCCATGCTACCCTGCAGAGGCCGAGGTGCTCAAAGGTCTGGCAGTTTTTCACTGAGAGTGCAGACGACCGACGAACAGTGGTGTGCAACCTTTGTTGCGCCAAGATCAGCCGGGGAGCCACCACCACCAGCCTCACCACCACCAGCATGCGCAGACATATGATGGCCAAGCACCCCACAAGGTGGGACAAAGGCCGTTCACCACCTCCGGTTTGCACCGCTGCCTCTCCCCCTGTGCCCCAACCTGCCACTGAGATCCAAGCCCGCTCTGAGGACACAGGCACTACCGTCTCCTGGCCTGCACCCACACCCTCACCTCCGCTGTCCTCGGCCCCATCCAGCAATGTCTGTCAGCGCAGCGTCCAGCCGTCGCTAGCGCAAGTGTTTGAGCGCAAGCGCAAGTACGCCGCCACGCACCCGCACGCTCAAGCGTTAAACGTGCACATAGCCAAATTTATCAGCCTGGAGATGCTGCCGTATAGGGTTGTGGAAACGGAGTCCTTCAAAAGTATGATGGCGGCGGCGGCCCAACGCTACTCAGTTCCCAGTCGCCACTACTTTTCCTGATGTACCGTCCCAGCCCTGCACGACCACGTCTCCCGCAACATTGTACGCGCCCTCACCAACGCGGTTACTGCCAAGGTCAACTTAACAACAGACACGTGGACAAGCACAGGCGGGCAGGGCCACTATATCTCCCTGACGGCACATTGGGTGAATTTAGTGGAGGCTGGGACAGAGTCAGAGCCTGGGACCGCTCACGTCCTACCCACCCCCAGAATTGCGGGCCACAGCTCGGTGCTGGTATCTGCGGCAGTGTATGCTTCCTCCACTAAACCACCCTCCTCCTCCTCCAACGCAACCTCTGTCTCACAATCAAGATGTGTCAGCAGCAGCAGCACGTCGCCAGCAGTCGGTGTCGCGCGGCGTGGCAGCACAGCGGTGGGCAAGCGTCAGCAGGCCGTGCTGAAACTACTCAGCTTAGGAGATAAGAGGCACACGGCCCACGAACTGCTGCAGAGTCTGACAGAGCAGACCGACCGCTGGCTTGTGCCGCTGAGCCTCCAACCGGGCATGGTCGTGTGTGACAACGGCCGTAACCTGGTGGCGGCTCTGCAGCTTGGCAGCCTCACGCACGTGGTTGGTGGTTCAGCGCTTTCTGAAAAGCTACCCACGCTTGTCAGACCTGCTCGGAAAGGTGCGCCGGCTCTGCGCACATTTCCGCAAGTCCCACACGGACGCTGCCACCCTGCGCACCCTGCAACATCGGTTTAATCTGCCAGTGCACCGACTGCTGTGCGACGTGCCCACACGGTGGAACTCTACGCTCCACATGTTGGCCAGGCTCTATGAGCAGCGTAGAGCTATAGTGGAATACCAACTCCAACATGGGCGGCGCAGTGGGAGTCAGCCTCCTCAATTATTTTCAGAAGAGTGGGCCTGGTTGGCAGACATCTGCCAGGTCCTTGGAAAGTTTGAGGAGTCTACCCAGGTGGTGAGCGGCGATGCTGCAATCATTAGCGTCACCATTCCTCTGCTATGCCTCTTGAGAAGTTCCCTGCAAAGCATAAAGGCAGACGCTTTGCACTCGGAAACAGAGTCGGGGGAAGACAGTATGTCGCTGGATAGTCAGAGCACCCTCCTGTCTATATCTCAGCGCGGTGAGGAGGAGGAGGAGGAGGAAGATGAGGAGGAGGGGGAAGAGACAGCTTGGCCCACTGGTGAGGGTACACATGCTGCTGGCCTGTCATCCTTTCAGCGTGTATGGCCTGAGGAGGAGGAGGAGGATCCTGAAAGTGATCTTCCTAGTGAGGACAGCCATGTGTTGCGTACAGGTACCCTGGCACACATGGCTGACTTCATGTTGGGATGCCTTTCTCGTGACCCTCGTGTTACACGCATTCTGGCCACTACGGATTACTGGGTGTACACACTGCTCGACCCACGGTATAAGGAGAACCTTTCCACTCTCATACCCGAAGAGGAAAGGGGTTCGAGAGTGTTGCTATACCACAGGACCCTGGCGGACAAACTGATGGTAAAATTCCCATATGACAGCGCTAGTGGCCGAAGGCGCAGTTCCGAGGGCCAGGTAGCAGGGGAGGCGCGGAGATCAGGCAGCATGTACAGCACAGGCAGGGCAACACTCTTTAAGGCCCTTGACTGCTTTATGGCTCCCCAGCAAGACTGTGTCACCGCTCCCCAGTCACGGCTGAGTTGGCAGGAGCACTGTAAAAGGATGGTGAGGGAGTATGTAGCCGATCGCACGACCGTCCTCCGTGACGCCTCTGCCCCCTACAACTACGTGTCGAAGCTGGACACGTGGCCTGAACTCGCGCTGTATGCCCTGGAGGTGCTTGCTTGTCCTGCGGCTAGCGTCCTGTCAGAGAGGGTGTTTAGTTTGGCTGGGGGAATCATCACAGATAAGCGTACCCGCCTGTCAACCGACAGTGCCGACAGGCTAACACTCATCAAGATGAACAAAGCCTGGATTTCCCCAGACTTCTCTTCTCCACCAGCGGACAGCAGCGATACCTAAGCAATACGTAGGCTGCACCCGCGGATGGAAGCATCTTTCTGTATCCCCATCAAAAACGGGGACCTTTTCGCTTCATCAATCTGTGTATAATATTCCTCCTCCTCCTCCTGCTGCTCCTCCTGAAACCTCACATAATCACGCCGAACGGGCAATTTTTCTTCGGCCCACAAGGCTCAGTCATATAATTTTTCTAAACAATTTTTATACGTTTCAATGCTCATTAAAGCATTGAAACTTTCACCTGAACCAATTTTTATTTTAACTGGGCTGCCTACAGGCCTAGTTACTAATTAAGCCACATTAACCAAAGCGATTAATGGGTTTCACCTGCCCTCTTGGTTGGGCATGGGCAATTTTTCTCAGGTACATTAGTACTGTTGATACAGCAATTTTTGTGGGCCCTCGCCTACAGTGTAATCAAATTAATTTTTAGCCCACCTGCATTACAGCTGACGTTACATCAGCTGTGTTGGGCACTGCAATGGGATATTTTTATGTACCGCCGGTGGCTTCCTGGCACCCACCCATGCTGTGGGTCCACAGGGAGTTGTAAATGTATCTGTGTCCACTTCTAAAGAACCCCAGTCTGACTGGGCATGCAGTGTGGGCCGAAGCCCACCTGCATTAAACATGACATTACTACCTCAGCTGTGATGGGCAATGCAATGGGATATTTTTATGTACCGCCGGTGGCTTCCTGGCACCCACCCATGCTGTGGGTCCACAGGGAGTTGTAAATGCATCTGTGTCCACTTCTAAAGAACTCCAGTCTGACTGGGGCATGCAGTGTGGGCCGAAGCCCACCTGCATTAAACATGACATTATTACCTCAGCTGTGATGGGCAATGCAATGGGATATATTAATGTACAGCCGGTGGGTTCCATGGAGCCACCCATGCTGTGGGTGCACACGGAATTCCCATTGCGGAGTTGTACCTGCCTGTGACTATTTATAAAAAACCGCGGTCTGACTGGGGCATGCAGACACCTTGACAGAATGAATAGTGTGTGGCACATAGGTTCCCCATTGCTATGCCCACGTGTGCAGCTCCAGATGGAGGTGGCACAGGATTGGATTTCTCATTGCTTCTGTACAGCATTGTGGACTATCGCCCCGCCCCTTTTAAAGAGGGTCGCTGCCTTGCCGTGCCAACCCTCTGCAGTGTGTGCCTGCGGTTCCTCTGGCAGACGCACTTATAAATAGACATGAGTGTGGCGTGGCATGAGGGCAGCTGAAAGCTGCGCAGGGACAATTTGGTGTGCGCTGTGGACACTGGGTCGTGCAGGGGGGGATATGCAGCATGTAACCCAGGAGAAGTGGCAGCGGAGTGTCATGCAGGCAGTGATTGTGCTTTGTTGGAGGTAGTGTGGTGCTTAGCTAAGGTATCCATTGCTAATGAGGGCTTTTCCGAAGTAAAAGTTGTTGGGGGGGGGGGGGGGGGCCCACTCTTGCCGCTATTGTGGCTTAATAGTGGGACCTGTGAACTTGAGATGCAGCCCAACATGTAGCCCCTCGCCTGCCCTATCCGTTGCTGTGTCGTTCCCATCACTTTCTTGAATTGCCCCGATTTTCACAAATGAAAACCTTAGCGAGCATCGGCGATATACAAAAATGCTCGGGTCGCCCATTGACTTCAATGGGGTTCGTTACTCGAAACGAACCCTCGAGCATCGCGAAAAGTTCGTCTCGAGTGACGAGCACCCGAGCATTTTGGTGCTCGCTCATCTCTAGTTAGGGACTCGCAAGACAAGGAGAATCCTTGACATGGGTTGCGAGCTCAAAATAATTTTGCAAGCGCCATACCCGTTTGTTTTTTATGTAGTCAGGATTATCACTTTGGCTACTTTGTCAAGGTGTAGAAGTTTGCCTAATTATTAACCAATACCTCGTTATTCGCCTCCCCCACCCCACAAATCCAAAATAAAGACAATGTTGAACCCAACTGTAATTTTGTTCACTTGGAAAGGAAACCATGTGCTGTGTGTCCAAAACTGTTGCTTTACAAATGTGTAGGCCAGCTGTGACTGTGCCATTAACAGGTGAAGGGCCCGGTAGTCTAATATTGCAGGTGCAATACTGCTTTAAGCATTGTGATATAAACTCTATGCCAGCAGCGTATGATCGCAATGTAATAGCCTGCATAAACCATGTGTTGGTGTGTCTATGTTGTCAGAATACATAAATTGGCACATAACAGGACCTCTGTATGATAACTGCCAAAAAAGTTGTTTATTTTTATAATGGCTACACTGTAGACCTGCACCTGTTTACCGCGTCAGATGAATAAATTACTACAAAGCAACTTGCTCACCAGAAGAATGTTTAGACCTCAGAAAAGTAAAAGGATTATTCATGTCATGTACAAATTAGAGAATTTTGCTTCACAAACACGGCAAATAAATAAAAAAATACAAAAGAAAAAAACTGTTCGTGAAAAAATCTCTCTTCTGTGGACTGGGGGTCAAGTGCCTCAGACTGTTGGCCTCTGGGCATATTGGTGGGGCCAGACTGGGGGGGGGGGGGGGGGAGAATTTACCTAAAGGAGGGTTGAATAGGAGGGGGTGGGGGTAGAGTGGGTGCATGATAGGGTTTCGTGGCCATGAAAATGGCCATAGGTGTGCTGTGAGAAAGCCTGAGACCCATGCCCAGTTTCATAGAGCCTATATCTGGGGTAATGGAGTTGTGTAGGTGCTGGAAACGTCTGCAAGTATGCTGCCGGAGCAGAATGTCACCTTGTTCGGTTGTACTTCCAGTGGTCCAGGGATACAAAGCACTCAACGGTCTCAAACGATGGCAATCAAAAAGTGCAGCGATTGCCGCCTTCATAGGTTGCACCTTTTGTTTTGGCAGCTCCATGAAGTCTAGGACCAGCCTTCTGCAATACAGATCTGATCAATCCTTCTGCCTCCTGGTTTGCAGGTAGGTCAGAATATTATGATCTACAAGAAAACTAGGAGTAGGACTGGGCCCTTGATCTCGCGGTCTTGAGTCTCATTGCAGCCAAGGTTGAGGGTTGCCCCAGATCTTCAGGGACCTGTGGTGTCTTGACTGCTGTGCCTGCGAGAGCCAACAGCAGCCTGTGAGGACTCCCTTTTATCTTCTTCCACCGGGAAGTTATTCGATGACCTAATGGTTCAAAAAAAATTATTAAAGTGTTTCTTACAGTGTTTGTTGCATTCCAGCAAAGTTCTCCACAGGTGGCACATATAAGTTTTTACAGTTATTAAACCCTGGTTAGTTCTTGTCTGCTCTTTATGGAGCAAGCAGGATGGATTTCAGGTGGAAATACTCTCTGCAATGTTAAAAGCATTGCAGGCCATTTACAGCATGTTTCTGTGGAAATTTATAGGGCACATCAAAGTCCACAATGGGCCAGCCTAGTGTCAGTAGCTGCACCCAACGTTCATTCAATTTCAGCTGCAAAAGGCACACCAAACCACTGGGACATTGCAGTACTGTCTAAATCTGTCTATTTACCATATGACACCTTTATCTTGTGCGCATTATAATACATAGTGTTTTTCCCACGAAGCATAGTGTCAAAATGCAAAACTTAACACATGCCAAAATTACGGGGGCATGTTGATAACCCTTCACAGAAAATTCAGGATTTGCATGTAGCGATAGGGCCTTTTGCTGCAGGCAGCGGTGCCACTCAGGCCTTGTGAGCGATATTCCCTTTGGAATTAGTTTCCTGGCTGATCGCCAGCTTCTCTTCACATCCAATACTATATGTAGAATTATAAAAGTAAAAAAAATGAAGGGGAAGTGTAAATTATATTGGAAAAATAAAAAAGAGTGCAGACAAGATAAACACTGCAAGCAATCAGGCGAAAAACCTGCTTTTCACTTTTTAAAACGGCTTGCATTAGGGCAACGCCCAAATAATCTGGATGCAGGTGTATTGTACATATAATCTGGGTACAGGTTCATTGTACATATAATCTGGGTACATGTGCATTGTGCATATAATCTGGGTACATGTGCATTGTACATATAATCTGGTTACAGGTGCATTGTACATATAATCTAGATGCAGGTGCATTGTACATATAATCTGGATGCAGGTGCATTGTACATCTAATCTGGATACAGGTGCATTGTACATATAATCTAGATACAGGTGCATTGTACATATAATCTGGATACAAGTGCATTGTACATATAATCTGGGTACAGGTGCATTGTACATATAAACTGGATGCAGGTGCATTGTACATATAATCTGGATACAAGTGCATTGTACATATAATCTGGGTACAGGTGCATTGTACATATAATCTGGATACAGGTGTATTGTACATATAATCTGGATACATGTGCATTGTGCATATAATCTGGATACAGGTGCATTGTGCATATACTATGTGTACAGGTGTATTGTACATATAATCTGGGTACAGGTTCATTGTACATATAATCTGGTTACATGTGTATTGTACATATAATCTGGATACAGGCGCATTGTACATATAATCTAGACACAGGTGCATTGTACATATAATCTGGATAGAGGTGCATTGTATATATAACATGGGTACAGGTGCATTGTACATATAATCTGGATACAGGTGTATTGTACATATAATCTGGGTATAGGTTCATTGTACATATAATCTGGTTACATGTGTATTGTACATATAATCTGGATACAGGCGCATTGTACATATAATCTAGATACAGTTGCATTGTACATATAATCTGGATAGAGGTGCATTGTATATATAACATGGGTACAGGTGCATTGTACATATAATCTGGATACAGGTGTATTGTACATATAATCTGGGTACATGTGCATTGTGCATATAATCTGGATACAGGTGCATTGTGCATATAATATGTGTACAGGTGTTTTGTACATATAATCTGGGTACAGGTTCATTGTACATATAATCTGGTTACATGTGTATTGTACATATAATATGGATACAGGTGCGTTGTACATATAATCTGGGTAAAGGTGCATTGTACATATAATTTGGGTACAGGTGCATTGTAAATATTATCTGGGTACTGGTTCATTGTACAAATAATCTGTATACAGGTGCATTGTACATAGAATCTGGATACATGTGTATTGTACATAAAATCTGGGTACATGTGCATGGTACATATAATCTGGGTACATGTGCATTGTGCATATAATATGGTTACAGGTGCATTGTACATATAATCTGGATGCAGGTGCATTGTACATATAATCTGGGTACATGTGCATTGTACATATAATCTGGATACAGGTGCATTGTACATATAATCTGGATAGAGGTGCATTGTACATATAATCTGGGTACAGGTGCATTGTACATATAATCTGGATACAGGTGCATTGTACATATAATCTGGATACAGGTGCATTGTACATATAATCTGGATAGAGGTGCATTGTACATATAATCTGGGTACAGGTGCATTGTACATATAATCTGGATACAGGTGTATTGTACATATAATCTGGGTACATGTGCATTGTGCATATAGTCTGGATACAGGTGCATTGTACATATAATCTGGGTACATGTGCATGGTACATATAATCTGGGTACATGTGCATTGTGCATATAATCTGGTTACAGGTGCATTGTACATATAATCTGGATGCAGGTGCATTGTACATATAATCTGGGTACATGTGCATTGTACATATAATCTGGATACAGGTGCATTGTACATATAATCTGGATAGAGGTGCATTGTTCATATAATCTGGGTACAGGTGCATTGTACATATA
Organism: Eleutherodactylus coqui; assembly: GCF_035609145.1. Lineage (NCBI taxonomy): Eukaryota > Metazoa > Chordata > Amphibia > Anura > Eleutherodactylidae > Eleutherodactylus > Eleutherodactylus coqui. Next base: position 47,622,956 of record NC_089846.1, on the reverse strand, counting down.
ATCTGGATACAGGTGTATTGTACATATAATCTGGATACAGGCGCATTGTACATATAATCTAGATACAGGTGCATTGTACATATAATCTGGGTATAGGTGCATTGTACATATAATCTGGGCACAGGTGCATTGTAAATATAATCTGGGTACATGTTCATTGTACATATAATCTGTATACAGGTGCATTGTAAATATAATCTGGGTACATGTTCATTGTACATATAATCTGTATACAGGTGCATTGTACATATAATCTGGATACATGTGCATTGTACATAGACTCTGGGTACATGTGCATTGTACATAAAATCTGGGTACAGGTGTATTGTACATATAATCTGGGTACATGTGCATTGTGCATATAATCTAGATAAAGGTGCATTGTACATATAATCTGGGTACATGTGCATGGTACATAAAATCTGGATACAGGTGCATTGTACATATAATCTGGATAGAGGTGCATAATCTGGTTACAGGTACATTGTACATATAATCTGGATGCAGGTGCATTGTACATATAATCTGGGTACATGTGCATTGTATATATAATCTGTATACAGATGCATTGTACATATAATCTGGATACAGGTGCATTGGACATATAATCTGGATACAGGTGTATTGTACATATAATCTGGGTACATGTGCATTGTGCACATAATCTGGTTACAGGTGCATTGTACATATAATCTGGATGCAGGTGCATTGTACATATAATCTGGGTACATGTGCATTGTACATATAATCTGGATACAGGTGCATTGTACATATAATCTGGGTACATGTGCATTGTACATATAATATTGGATACAGGTGCATTGTACATATAATCTGGATAGAGGTGCATTGTACATATAATCTGGATGCAGGTGCATTGTACATATAATCTGGGTACATGTGCATTGTATATATAATCTGGATACAGGTGCATTGTACATATAATCTGGATAGAGGTGCAATGTACATATAATCTGGGTACAGGTGCATTGTACATATAATCTGGATACAGGTGTATTGCACATATAATCTGGGCACATGTGCATATAATCTGGTTACAGGTGCGTTGTACATATAATCTGGATGCAGGTGCATGGTACATATAATCTGGGTACAGGTGCATTGTACATATAATCTGCATAGAGGTGCATTGTATTTATAATCTGCATACAAGTGCATTGTACATATAATCTGGATACAGACGCATTGTACATATAATCTGGGTACATGTGCATTGTACATATAATCTGGATACAGGTGCATTGTACATATAATCTGGATGCAGGTGCATTGTACATATAATCTGGTTACAGGTGCATTGTACATATAATCTGGATGCAGGTGCATTATACATATAATCTGGGTACATGTGCATTGTACATATAAAATTGGATACAGGTGCATTCTACATATAATCTGAATAGAGGTGTATTGTACATATAATCTGGGTACAGGTGCATTGTACATATAATCTAGATACATGCGCATTGTACATATAATCTGTATACAGGCGCATTGTACATGTATTCTGGATAAATGTGCATTGTACATATAATCTGGATATGGGTGCATTGTACATATAATCATGGTACAGGTGTATTGTACGTATAATCTGGGTACATGTGCATTGTGCATATAATCTGGATACAGGTGCATTGTACATATAATCTGGGTACAGATGCATTGTACATATAATCTGGGTACAGGTGCATTGTACATGTAATCTGGATACAGGTGCATTGTGCATATAATCTGGTTATAGGTGCATTGTACATATAATCTGGATGCAGGTGCATTGTACATATAATCTGGATACAGGTGCATTGTACATATAATATGTATAGAGGGGCTTTGTACATATAATTTGGGTACAGGTGCATTGTACCTATAATCTGGATGCAGGTGCATTGTACATATAATCTGGATTCAGGTGCATTGTACATATAATCTGGATACAGGTGCATTGTGCATATAATCTGGTTATAGGTGCATTGTACATATAATCTGGATGCAGGTGCATTGTACATATAATCTGGGTACATGTGCATTGTACATATAATCTGGGTACATGTGCATTGCACATATAATCTGGATACAGGTGCATTGTACATATATGTATAGAGGGGCATTGTACATATAATTTGGGTACAGGTGCATTGTACCTATAATCTGGATGCAGGTGCATTGTGCATATAATCTGGATTCAGGTGCATTGTACATATAATCTGGGTACAGGTGCATTGTAAATATAATGTGGGTACAGGTGCATTGTACATGTAATCTGTATACAGGTGCATTGTACATATAATCAGGATATATACGTATGGTACATATAATCTGGGTACATGTGCATTGTACATATAATCTGGATGCAAGTGCATTGTACATATATTCTGGATACAGGTGCATTGTACATATAATCTGGGTACATGTGCATGGTACATATAATCTGGGTACATGGGCATTGTACATATAATCTGGGTACAGGTGTATTGTACATATAATCTGGATACAGGTGCATTATACATATAATCTATATACATGTGCATTGTACATATAATCAGGATACAGGTGCATTGTACATATAATCTGGGTACATGTGCATTGTACATATAATCTGGATGCAGGTGCATTGTACATATATTCTGGATACAGGTGCATTGTACAAATAATCTGGGTACATGTGCATGGTACATATAATCTGGGTACAGGTGCATTGTACATATAATCTGCATACAGGTGCATTGTACATATAATCTGGGTACATGTGCATTGTACATATAATCTGGATAGAGGTGCATTGTACATATAATCTGGGTACATGTGCATTGTACATATAAAATTGGATACAGGTGCATTCTACATATAATCTGAATAGAGGTGCATTGTACATATAATCTGGGTACAGGTGCATTGTACATATAATCTAGATACATGCGCATTGTACATATAATCTGTATACAGGCGCATTGTACATGTATTCTGGATAAATGTGCATTGTACATATAATCTGGATGCAGGTGCATTGTACATATAATCTTGGTACAGGTGTATTGTACGTATAATCTGGGTACATGTGCATTGTGCATATAATCTGGATACAGGTGCATTGTACATATAATCTGGGTACAGATGCATTGTACATATAATCTGGATACAGGTGCACTGTACATGTAATCTGGATACAGGTGCATTGTACATATAATCTGGTTATAGGTGCATTGTACATATAATCTGGATGCAGGTGCATTGTACATATAATCTGGGTACATGTGCATTGTACATATAATCTGGGTACATGCGCATTGTACATATAATCTGGATACAGGTGCATTGTACATATAATATGTATAGAGGGGCATTGTACATATAATTTGGGTACAGGTGCATTGTACCTATAATCTAGATGCAGGTGCATTGCACATATAATCTGGATTCAGGTGCATTGTACATATAATCTGGGTACAGGTGCATTGTAAATATAATCTGGGTACAGGTGCATTGTACATGTAATCTGTATACAGGTGCATTGTACATATAATCGGGATATATACGTATGGTACATATAATCTGAGTACATGTGGATTGTACATATAATCTGGATGCAAGTGCATTGTACATATATTCTGGATACAGGTGCATTGTACATATAATCTGGGTACATGTGCATGGTACATATAATCTGGGTACAGGTGCATTGTACATATAATCTGGGTACATGCGCATTGTACATATAATCTGGATACAGGTGCATTGTACATATAATATGTATAGAGGGGCATTGTACATATAATTTGGGTACAGGTGCATTGTACCTATAATCCAGATGCAGGTGCATTGCACATATAATCTGGATTCAGGTGCATTGTACATATAATCTGGGTACAGGTGCATTGTAAATATAATCTGGGTACAGGTGCATTGTACATGTAATCTGTATACAGGTGCATTGTACATATAATCGGGATATATACGTATGGTACATATAATCTGAGTACATGTGGATTGTACATATAATCTGGATGCAAGTGCATTGTACATATATTCTGGATACAGGTGCATTGTACATATAATCTGGGTACATGTGCATGGTACATATAATCTGGGTACAGGTGCATTGTACATATAATCTGCATACAGGTGCATTGTACATATAATCTGGATACAGGCGCATTGTACATATAATCTGGGTACATGTGCATATAATCTGATTTATCTATATTTATTTCAGATTTATTATGCAATATTTTTCAATCATGAATTTTAGAACTTTCATAATAGTGATAGATTTATTTATTTATATTTTTCTATGAAATAATGGATCTTTATAATAATTTATAATGTGTTGCATATGTTCCTGGATCCGAATGAGTAGATAGGTCTTTCTGACTTAGAATAGTAGGGGTTAATATGATATAACATAAAATGGATCAGGGAAGTAAGAGTTGCCTTTTAGGGGTTTTTTCTTGTTTTTAATTGCGTATGTCTTTTTAGGAAGTGAAGTTTATTGTAGTCGTAAGGTGACCAAGATCCTGGTTGGGATCGAAGCAAGTCCGAATTTTACTCTGATATGTTTGGCACTAACTAAATAAAGGCAAGAAAATCTTTTTCACTTTAATCAGCTTCCTCTTTTCCCTTGGAATATACTGCATTGTACATATAAACTGGATACATGTGAATTGTACATATAAACTGGATACAGGCGCATTGTACATATAATCTGGACACAGGTGCATTGTACATATAAACTGGACACAAGTGCATTGTACATATAAACTGGATACAGGTGCATTGTACATATAAACTGGATACAGGTGCATTGTACATATAAACTGGACACAGGTGCATTGTACATATAAACTGGACACAGATGCAGTGTACATATAAACTGGACACAGGTGCATTGTACATATAAACTGGACACAGATGCATTGTACATATAAACTGGATACAGGTGCATTATACATATAAACTGGACACAGGTGCATTATACATATAAACTGGATACAGGTGCGCGATAAAGGTCAAAATGCACACAAATACTAGAAACAGTCAAAATTTGTAAAACTGACTCCAAGAGAAAGTGTCACGAAGAGTGCCAGACTGGGCATAGAAAACAATGTTTGCATTGCACGTGTGCTGCCAGGAGTCAGAACTTGCTAAACATCATTCAGAGACATTACGTGGCAACAGAAATGAAAAAGTACTCACTGAATTGCTTGCGCTCTCAGGTAGTGGCAGTGTCCCGCCTCCCACCCCCCCTGTGCCACCTCCCGCCAGTGAGACTCCTCTACCCACTGCAGGAAGTGTCCCAGAATGCCGGACGAGCTTCTACAAGAGAAATTAGGAGATCCATCTCCAATTCTCGTGACACTGATCTGGATTATGATTTCTCCAGCAGGCTTTGGGGTATTTTGTCGCTTTCCGAATTGAGTGTCGTGTGCACACATCGACCAGAATCAGACACAAATGCTGGTCTAAAACCGGGAGAGAGTCTCTACCATGTGTAGAGGCTCAGGCTTTTTATTATAACACATGACAACCGCCCTTCAATGGGCGTGCAACAGATTACATCAGTAACATATAAGATTCTCATTTGTCGGATCATACAGAATCCCCCACCTCTCTGCCCACCCCCTCCAAGTGTTGAGGTGGTATGGACTTCGTCCTCTAGCTGAAGTCATCTCCGTGTAGTGATGACTCATTGTTTACCTAGCTTCAGGATGAGGAGTGGAAGGGGGCTAGACAAACACTCAGTATTAAACACAGGATATAAGGATATGCACGACACCATGGCCCTTAACTCTTAGAAGCTGGTTGTGCAACTTGTGTAACTTCTATGTACTTAACTAACATTAGATCAGACATCCATTGTCTAGCAAATACTATGATTAGATTGTGTGTGTGTCCTTTAAACTCCTGAGCTAAAAGTCATTACAATAGCAAAATACATTTGGGTTATATTAAACGATAGACATTTTATAAATAATCATCATGTCTATCACAATCCCCCCTTAAAATGTCTATCCTCTAATTTTCTATCTAATTTTCACAGTTTTCTGCGCATGAGCCTATAACTGGAGCGCGTTGAAGGTTCGTTTTAGGGTCTTCAAGGGGGTGTAGGACTTGTCCACTCCTTCTGGGGATGCATCCAGCAAACTCATGGTGGGAGCGGCTTTTCCAGCATCAGTTTCACAGGTCTCTCTGACACAGGGGATAACACAGCAGACTAGAACAGAAAAGGTAACCATCAGTTCACATACAACAGCGACGCCCGTCTGTGCCAGGATCCTTTACCACCCGCTCATCCATGGCGAGGGCTGGTCCCAAAAGTTAGCTCTTTTTAGTTAGTGCGGTCAGCTTCTTAATAGCAACTGCGTCTTTACCCGCGGGTCACGTGTCGTCTGGGATGTAGGTACAACAAGTCTCCCCTATCATCTTTCAGACACTCCCCTTTTTAGCTAAAATCATATCTAAGGTCACTCTATTTAAAAAAAAGTCATAGTCGAGGTAGGTCCTATTGGTCGACTAGTCCCTATAAGGGAGTACCTCATCAACTCCAACCAGAGATTCTGGTCAGAGTAGCCAGTCGCTACTGTCAAGGTGTCCTCAAAGGTAGGGTCGGCTATGATCATCATGTTCGTCAAGGTCTTTATCTTACGGCGGAGGGGGTTAATTATGGGCACGGGACTAAGTGAAGGCTTCCATTCGGCTGCATCTACCATATCCCTTATTTTAAACTTCCCTAAGGGATCTGTCCTCCCGTACCGGTATGTCCCCAGACTATAAGTCTCCCCGTCCCCCGGGCTTGGATCTTCCATGGTTAGTGTAACAACCGCATTAAAACCAAGCAGCATACTAAGTTCAGCCTTCCAATACCTGCTGTCCTTATTACTCTCAAGGAGGGTTATACGACTAATTAGGGATTTCCCGCTCTTATTTTTCTTATTTAAGGCACTTCGCGGTTTATAGGACTAGTCTGTTCCTGCGTTCCATCCCACTAATCCCCAATAACGGCAGTCTTCTCCCCAGACGTTATCAGTGGCGCAAACATATTGTATTCCCCGGGTATATAAGTCATATAACCAGCTGGACTGAGCTAAATCTGGCCTGCGGTGGGATCTTGCGCCTAGACACGGGACCACAGTACAATAGTCGAAGGAATATGCAGCTACTTGAGCATTGGACGAGTTATACTAGAAGGTAACCATACCCCCATATTCTTCCGACTAAGGATTCCAGTTGCTACCTTCCTCTCTCACTAGCCCTAACCAGAGTAACGTCTTTGGCACAACTAAGACTGGTCTCCCGGATCTGAAGCTTTCTTACAGTATGAAGCATGGATCCATGTAAGTCTTTCGGCTAGTTTCACAGCTGTGGCAGTAGTCAGAAGCACCTGGTAGGGGCCATCAAATCGGGGCTCAAGAGGGTGCTTCCTGAGGAACTTCTTGATGCACACCCAATCCCCAGGCTGCAAGATATGTGTCCCAGTGTCTGCCTCTGAGTCTGGAAGAGAACACCTGTGCATAGGCTTTGGTTAGTTCCTTAACAACGGAAATCACATACTCAGTCAACACATCAGATTGTAATTGTAACCACTGAGGATAGTAACGACCTAGCCTTGGGGCTAGCCCAAACAATCTCGTAGGGAGACAATGTATAATCCCCCCTGGGTTCATATCTAACACTGTATAAGGCTATTGGATGACAGTCTTTCCAAAGTGGCGTCATTTTTAAGTATCTTACTTTTTAGCGTGCCACTACGTCTCTCCACCTTTCCACTACACTAAAGGTGGTACAATATGTAAAAGGCCTGGGATACACCCAGAGCAGACATGACATGTTACATTCACCTGCGAAGTTTATACCTCTGTCTGACTCTGAATCACTTCTGGTACCCCATATTCACAGTTTACCTCATTCATGAGCTTCTTTGCGGTTACCTACTTGTTTACCTTGGTAACAGGGTCGGCCTCCAACCTGCAAAGACATCAACAACAACAAGCACGTAGTCATACTTCCCAACAAGTGGGAGCTGAACGTAGTCAATTTGCAATCCCTGAAGTGGGTAGAGTGGTCCCGGCAAGTGTGATGTGGCAAATTTACTTCTGCCCTGTCTTACCCATGGCATAGATCATGCTAAACCGGACAAATGATGCAGCAGCTACAGAGAACCCAGGAGTCGCCCGTCCTCTTTCAAGCGTCGTCATCATTACTGCTTTACTAGGTGGGTCTTTGCGTCCATCAGCTGGGCCATCATGGGATACAGGAACTGTGGTGGGCAAGTGCTGTTGACTGTTCACCACACGCTGTCCTGTTTCTGCTGCTCCCATATTAGTCCATTTATTCTTTCCTTCCTTGCTGGCTGGTAACTGTAAAAGTCTTTAGCATATCAAAGTCCAAATTTTTGTCAATGTCCAAAGTTTTTTTTTACCACTGACTCATGCTGTCAGTATCTTTCTTCTTTCTTCCACGGCTTGAGGGCCGCTGCCTTTGCTGCGCTGTCAGCGAGGGTGTCGTCTCTCGCCTCTCCAGTGTAGGAATCGGTGCGAACTCTCAACTTTGTCAGGTAGAAGCAGGGCCTCCATGCAACTCTGTACCGCTGCACCATTCTCAATTGGTTGTCCTGCTAAGGTAAAAAACTGTCTGGCCTTCCATATTGGGCCGTAATCATGAGCTATGCCAAATGCATACCAGGAGTCAGTGTAAAGGATTGCCGGTCTTACCGCTCGCCACTCTACACGCCTCAGTGAGGGCCTTCCATTCCGCTTATTGTACTGTGACATGCGGAGGCAGAGCTTCTGCTTCTAGGACATCTTGCTGTGTGACCACTGCATATCCGATGTGGAGTCATCAATCCTCACCCTGGTACCATCTGCAAAAAGCTCAACATATACATTATCAACAGGGGTTCTGGTAACTGTTTGCATATCTGCAGTTTCTTACTGAATTAGTACTAAATAATCGTGCTGATGTTCTATTTCACATGGCTCGGAATCTTGTAGCACAAAATCATTTATTTTTTTTTTTTTCAAACCCAATAGCTGATCTACAACACCTAGATCATCTATGACCCAGATCACCTATGCCTCCCCCCTTTTGAACCGCAATACTCAATGGAAAAAGAGTCATTGCGTTCAAACTAGTAAACCAAGAGGCACAAAAACAAGCACTTTGTAGGTCAAGGTGACATTGTATGCAGCGAAGTCTGAGCGAAAATCTCCTTAAAAAAAAAAAAAAAAAATTTTTTTTTTTTATTTCAGGTCGCAGTTAGCATTTTTTAACACAAGGGGGCGCAACACAAGTAAAATTTTACGTCACCCAGTGTAATAGTATTTCAGGGTATGGCCAGCGTTTAGCTTTTACTCTCCTGTCGGAATATAATTATAGCTTCAGTGTAGACTGACACTAGAATATACAAAAGACTTAAAGAAAAACTAAAGAATACGGATGACTTAACATCCTACTCTGGGCAATTCAATCCCTCTTTCTTCACATAAAAAGTTAAATTACTTCACCAAATTGCATGAAAAAGTTTGCTGGGTGACTATAGGGAAATTATTCCATCTGTAGGAGCCTTCCATAACATCATCTGTCTGAGTATCCATTGGAGAAGCGGGCAGTGGAAAACAGAGCCCCTGGGAACATGAGAGAGCGTCCCCTGTCATGTATTCCCGGCCTCTGCCCCCCATGCATCAACTCCAATCTTCCATGCACTATAAACCAGCTTAGTCATCTACTATGTCCCAAGCTGCATCTCCACAAAGGTTTGTTTCCCTGAACTTATCACACATCCAAAGTGGCCACATCTTGGAGTGTAACAAAGTCTGGTCAAACAAAACCTTACTTCAGACAATCATGATGTTAGCACTGGATACAGTGGCATTGGGAAATATAGGCCTCCCAAATGCAGCAAAATGGCCGCCAGAGGCAGAAAGGGGGCGGGGCTACAAATCTCCCAGGTGAGGCAAAATGGCCGCTGGAGGACCGGGCGGGGCCAGGGGCAGCAGCACTTCCAGGTGAGGCAAAATGGCTGCTGAGTAGCAGCACTTCCAGGTGAGGCAAGATGGCTGCTGGAGGAGGAAGGGGCTTGGCCAGGTCCTGTCCCGGATGGGGAGGGACCGGAAGTAACATCACACACCCTGAAAGTGAGCACATGGGGGGAAGTAACTTCAGGGTGGGGGCAGGCCTCACTACATTTACTGCAGAGTCACACTATGTTGGATTGTAAACATTGCAAGCACGGCCGCCATTACAGGGAGGGGCCGCAGTCAACACAAAGACATTACATTGTTCATAAGCAATACACATACCCCCCTACATGCTTTCTCCTCTTCAATCTCTTAACTACATTATACCTTCTCCTAGCAATCTAAAAACACCTTTCTTTCTGCTAGGCTTCCTGCTCATCTTCTGAAAACTTTCTACAACCTATCTTATCTGTCCATGACCTAACATTTCTTTCTGCAACTTTTCCTGGTCCTTCTCTTTGTATAACATTTCTACATGTTCAGTAAACTCTGCTGCCTTCAGCAACCAGATGACAAGCTCTATGACCTTTGTCCTTGCACACTTTGCTCAACTCTATGCTACCTGCTTATTCTATTCTATTCAAAGTTTCTGCACACAGTACTGTTTCTCTTGTAAAATCTGCTTTCTTCAAATCCTTTCCATATAACCTCTTTCCCACTCAGAATTATAATGCACATTAATTCTACAAAACACAGGGAACGACAAAGTAAACAGAAAGGGTTAATTGGAAAAAGCTTTCAGCTCACTCTTATCAGCAGCCCTCCCCCCAACAATAAACACTGCACATTCTTTCTATAATACCAGACAGACGGGATTACTGGAGAATACCCACAACGGCTCAAGGTATATATATATCTCATCCACCTTTATATCAACCCAAGGTATATATCTCATCTACCTTTATATCAACCCAAGGTCTACTAGCAATCCCGAAGAACACTTCCTGTACACGTCCTAGACAGGACATTTAGCTATACACAGAGACTGACGATTATTTTCAATGACCAAAACCTCAATAATATTCTGGAGAAATCAGCCGTCACAAAGCACGGCTATACTTCACAGTATATACCTTTCCACATATGAGAACATAACACGCTCAATCATAAAGTTAAGTATACGTATCATAAATCTTCCTAACCTCACACTAGTTTTACCTAGGAGCACGTGTCACTGGCGTGTTCCCTCAGACTTAAACAGCCGAGTCCGCCCTCCCGACACATTAACCCTCACAGAATTTATCTCTTGGTCTTGTATACACAATTTTTAACCGTCTCAGACATAACAGACACAGCATACAAAATACCCCTTAAGCAGGTTAAAACGGTGGTCTTTTCCGAGTAAGAAAGAACTATATTACCTGCCTTTCATTGATTTATCACTCTGGATCAGGAACAGGCAGAAAAGCAGTCAGAACCCAGATCACATCGGTAGATTTACATAAAGCAATCTTACCGTGTTCTGTAGATTTTCGGGCCCCTGAGTTCTGCGTGCCATCCGCCGATCTCTGTATTTTTCCAGAATGAAAGAAATCAAAATCTCTTAACTCGGTCCACCCAGAGACGCCACTGATCTGGATTATGATTTCTCCAGCAGGCTTTGGGGTATTTTGTCGCTTTCCGAATTGAGTGTCGTGTGCACACATCGACCAGAATCAGACACAAATGCTGGTCTAAAACCGGGAGAGAGTCTCTACCATGTGTAGAGGCTCAGGCTTTTTATTATAACACATGACAACCGCCCTTCAATGGGCGTGCAACAGATTACATCAGTAACATATAAGATTCTCATTTGTCGGATCATACAGAATCCCCCACCTCTCTGCCCACCCCCTCCAAGTGTTGAGGTGGTATGGACTTCGTCCTCTAGCTGAAGTCATCTCCCTGTAGTGATGACTCATTGTTTACCTAGCTTCAGGATGAGGAGTGGAAGGGGGCTAGACAAACACTCAGTATTAAACACAGGATATAAGGATATACACGACACCATGGCCCTTAACTCTTAGAAGCTGGTTGTGCAACTTGTGTAACTTCTATGTACTTAACTAACATTAGATCAGACATCCATTGTCTAGCAAATACTATGATTAGATTGTGTGTGTGTCCTTTAAACTCCTGAGCTAAAAGTCATTACAATAGCAAAATACATTTGGGTTATATTAAACGATAGACATTTTATAAATAATCATCATGTCTATCACAACACTTTTTAATTGATTTGTTAAGAAATATCCACCTTGTAGAATAAATGCCTGCCGTGGCTTCCATGCAATTAACGGCAGACTTTATAGTAGTTGCAGGTGTCAGTGAAATCGTGCATTTTGGGCGCACGTTTTCACATCTCTATAGACTTCCTATGGGGGCCTTTTCTGCACGGACTGCAAGAAAATAGAGTAGGTCCTACATTTTTGCGCACGCCTGAAATGCACGTGCAAATACATTAATGAGATCGAACTATTGACATCAATGGGTGCTTGAGGAAGGTCAATTTGACTGAAACGTCGCTACTCTTTTTTGTAATGGGGGAATAAAGTATTTTTGTATCTTTCTACATTCCTGTATGCTGCCAGTTACTACAACTTATACCTGGGTTCTGTTATAGGCGCATTATACGCCTATATTTTGCTTGCACAAACATGCTCTTCTAAACACAACCCCAGACAAAGTGGGAATGTGATGCTCAGCTGAAAGCCATACTGTCAAAGGCTTTATATTGTATAGAAAATAGAAAAAGCAAGCACCCACAAATAATAATGCAAAGAATGTAATGTTTTATTGTGCACCTCCAGAAAATGCAACGTTTCGGGTGAGTGACCAATCTTTCAAGCTAAATCAGGTGGATTGTTTTCTCAATGCTGATGTTAGCGACTGTATCGTAGCAGAATATGGAGTGAGGGTAGAGCTTGGCCACTATGAATCCACAGTAACCATACAGAGCCTTCTCTGGAGATGTGTTTTTTTTAAATGGGCAGATGGTCTGAATTTTTGGACAACAGTCACTCATTCAAGTCAACGGATATGCAAAAAAAAAAAAAAAAAAACAGTGCACATGGATGACATTTCTGTGTACTGTACTCTTCATCAATCACTACAAAGCAATGCTTGAAAAAAACTGGGCCTCCTGTACAGAAATAAAAAAAAACACAACATCAACATATATAACTCGCATATATAGGGCTTAGTCACACACCAATGCACCCGTGTGACTGAGCCCTTACTGCAGGAAGAAGACGGCTGCACTTCAAGATGGACGACTCCCCGCAGCGCAGAAGAAAGAGCACATGACACCCAATGAAGCCGGTCACATGTTCTTTCCTCCGGCGCTGTAGAGAGATGTCCATCCTGAAGTGCGGCCGACTTCTTCCTGCAGTAACACGGGTGCAGATGCGCCCATGTGACTAAGCCCTTACACTGTTTAAAAGTGGTCCATGAAATTCCAGCTGATATACGCTCGTGTTAATAAGCCCTTAGCCTTATTAAAAAAGTCTTCAGCTTCAGCTTATCTTCCCCCTCTGTTCTTTACAAACATTGTGATCTTGCCTGATGTCTGTCCTCTAACCATGTGCTGAACCTGAGAATTTCCCACACCAGGTCCTGCACCCTCAACTTTGAATGTCCTCACTGCTTCGAGTCCAGAGACGAAGCTTGTCTTAGAATTGTCCTGTTTGACATTTTTGCAGTAAAACTGAAAAAAAAAGTCTGATAGATCTACGGAAACATATGGTTAGAAGCCAAGTGATGCATGGGACACACTAGTTATACAGGAAAATACTGTGGGATGAGGACTATTAGAGATATTCCCACGACTACCTCTAGCATAGACATAACATATACCGGAGATAACACATTATTTTATACTAGATGCATAGTCATTGCAAAAGTCATTTGTCAAAAGACAAGAACAATAGACTTAGAAGCATACGACAGACAGACAGACAGATAGATAGATAGATAGATAGATAGATAGATAGATAGATAGATAGATAGGAGATAGATCAATAGATAGATATGAACGTATTCGTAAATACGCTCACCGCAATGGATTGTATTTGCACATGAATTAAGTTTGTAGAAGGCCCTAAACAGGCTGATATGCTCATGCCAGCGCATATTACTGTAAAGGCCCATTTACACGGGCCGATGATCGCCCAAAGATCACTCAAACGATAGTTTGAGTGACAGCTTTGAGCGATCATTTTGCATAAACTATTAAGTAGCTACTCAGCTACTTAATAGCACTTTAGTGTGCAAATGATCTGCATTCAGCTTCTTTGCATTCAGCTATTATCTGCATTCAGCTTCTTTGTTCTCCACGGGGAAACAATGCTATCAGCACTCCCTGTGAAGAACTGAACAACGGTTTTCAGTTTGGCCTGGACCTAAAGCCCATTTAGACACGACGATTATCGCTCAAAATTCTTTTGAGTGATAATCGTTGTGTGTAACTGCACACACATTGTGCAGTTTTCATTATCCCGTCGCTCATCGTTGTCTTTCAGCATGCTGAAAGACAATGATGAGTCTTATCAAGGATTCACAGCGGGATACAGCTGATACTATTGTTTCAGCTGTATCCCGCTCCCTGATGACAGGCTGAGTATAACAGCCAGCACTCAGAGCGGGGAGACAGCTGGATGCAGGAGACACCCCGCTTGTCTTCTGCATCCTCCGCTGGTAGCGCAAGGTGATCGCTTATCTTGCGCTGTAAATGACACGATGATCGCTCAAAAGTCGTTTGAGCGACATCTTTTGAGCGATTATCGCTGTGTCTAAATGGGGCTTTAATGATCAGCTAGCACTTAACGAAAAATGCACAATGGGCGCACAATTAAACGCAACGATTATCGCTAAAACGATCGCCTTTCAGCGATCAACGCTCCGTGTAAATGGGCCTTAATTTTTGTGCTTGAAATGCCAGTTCACACACGTGCATAATACTCCTTTTCTATGGAATAGAATAGGAATTTAACGCCAAATTAGGGCCAGTTTTTTTTCACCTCACATTTCATGCAGGGTAACTCAATCCCCCTCCCTTCCTCCTTTTAAGCTGCCATAGACATCTATGGCAACTTCTTGCGTAACATGGAGAAAGAAAGAAAGATAGGGCAAGGTCTATGTTTTCGCTTTGCTCAGGATTTGAAAACCATCTTGTGAGAATGAATCCATTGAATTCAAAATGGCTTTGACTCATCACATTTTACAGGTGTGAATTTCATGCTCTGCAAGCACGTTTGTCTGTTTAGGCCCTAAACCATCGTTCACTTCTGCTCGTCTGAACGATTTTCTAAATGATATTGTTGTGTTTACGTGTAGCATAAATAGGATAGATAATCAATATCAGATCAGTGGAGGTCTCCCGCTGCTTCAGTACCTACCAGGCACAGCACTGGACAGCGGTTGTGGTATAGCAGCTCAATGCCATTAGGGCTGCTTTAACACTTGCCTGAGTAAGAGAAAGTCACGACCAAATCGTGGATTAATCTCATGTTTTCTCGCCCATTGACATGGGTAGCATTAATCCTTCAACTGGCTTAATAGAGCCAGCTGACATGGTTTAGTAGTGCTAGCTGCTGCTAAACTCCCTCCCTTTGCCGGCAGCTCCCAAAGGAACCTATGTGACCTGCCGGCTGATTGCAGCCAAAAGATAGGGCAAGACCAATCTTTTCTGGGTGCGTCAAAACATTGGCCGGTGTCAGAGGCATAGCTTGAAGCTCCTGGGCCCCAATGCAAAATCTGTAACAGGGCCCCCAACTATAATGCTTTATTCATAGTACTGGGCTCCCTATATGGAGAAGAGAGGCTTTATGGGTCCCCTAAGGCTCCTGGGCCCGGGTGTAACCACATCTCTTGCATCTCATATAGATACACCAGTGGCCGACGTATTTGGCCACCGATGTCCTATCTTCGCCGTCCGGATGTTTTTACATGGCTAATAATCTCCCATGCGAATGAATGCATTGAAATCCAATGCTTCACATGGTCGTGTTTTTTTTTATCGCTTGAGTGAATAATGCCCAACTTGAATAGGACTGAGCTGCTCACATGCCCTCTAAGTGAGGAGCATACCTGATGAGAGGCTGTGGGGCTCACATGATTGCTGTAGCCTCTCCAAACAGCTCCCCCATCCATCTGATATCGATGACCTATCCTAGTCCCGGAAAACTCCTTTTGAAGCTCTCTAAATATCCTTGTTGTTGCCTAATGTTTTTCCCTATGGGAAACTGCATTTCAGTAGGGGATTTAATTTGATTAGATTTCTATATACTAGATTATTGGCCCAACTTTGTTTGTTTAAGTTTATTCACATTCTAATTCTTTGTTTATGGAGTCCAACCAAATGATACATATTTACAATATTACACCAACACTTGCTTTTCGTGATACAGAGCCTGATCAACTTTCAAACCTTTACTTTTCAAGAGCTTAGACAGCTATTCTCACTATCACAAACTTGTAATGCCCGTTAGAAGAGAGTAGATGGCACTGCTGTTTAAATTACTATTTGGCACTATTTATTAGGAGCATTCAGTAGTAACAGAAACTGCCTATAACATATTTCAACTGCATGTGAGCACTCCAAACCCATCTGCATTGTAGGGGTCAGTGTGTAATGGCTTCTGTATGACCCTGGATTAGCATCAGTACCAGCTGAGGCGCATAATGTGGACTTGAGGAACGCAGATAAGTCTTTTCTCAGTATTGTTGCACCTAGGAGACATTCATATAGAGCTTGGCTTAAGCTCCCAGTGTCAGGAAAATGGCAATTATTTAATTTGTTCCATGCACAGAGCAATGCATTTAATGAGAGCATTATGAGTCTACTTTGTTTTAGATCAATAGGATATTGATCTTTGGAATGTTTCCAATTTGGCCATGATACTGAACTCTCTGAACAATTGTACATACCGTAGATGGATTTCCATTCCCATTGTAAAAGGAAAACTCAAAATTACGTTTGGTATAAGTGCTTGCAAATCTTTATGGTGACTTTGTTAAAGTCCTATAGCTTGCCGCATATGTCATTTTGTATCAATATATTAACTTATATGATTTCGTATTGTGTTTCTATCGTAAGTTCACAAAATGTGTAACATCTAAATCCACAGAATTTAAAAATGCATATCTCTATTACTGCTGCAAGTTCTTTGCCCTACTGTTTTGGCCCTAATCCCGGACTATTTGACCATATTTTCTCTAGTGATAAACTTACTTTCAAAATACAGTATTGTTACTTTAACTAGGCAATAGGTTAACTCCATGCCCTACTGGCCATGGTATATAACGTATCATCAGCCAGAGGTTCCTCTATCATTCACCAACCTTGGATCCCTTCCATTCCTGCTAGTGGACTCAATTAGATGCTACTGGTTTAGCTGTGGGAGTATATAACAAATAATCATTCTTTGTCTAGTATGGACTGGCCTTCCCCCTACACGAAAATTGCAAGGCAGGTGGAGCGGTTCCTAATTTTTAGGCTTCTTTCAAAGTGCACATCTGCAGTATAATGATGGACAGTGTGAAATATATGTCTTTCATGGTTCAATGGGTCAACTTGGTGGTGAATTACAGCTGCTGCAGGGGGAATGTAGTATTACAAGCTGTCATTTAAATGACTGACCATGTAAACTGATGGCTTTTGTCCCCCAAAGTCTAGCTCAAAAAGAGGAAAGTACCTTAATTTGAAATGTGGATAAAGTTAAGGCTCACACAAGCGCATTTCAGCCGTGCAAAAATGGCATGTTTGCATGATCAAAATGTGCTTCTGCATGCATATTTTGATCAGTCTTGCATAAATTGGTGTATTCAAAAAATATGTACAAAATTACATTCATTTTGTGTATATATGCAGGTTTTCTGCATATGTCATGCTCATTTATGCAAGCCCATTGATTGCAATGGGTTCTTGCGGTGCGCAAATGCACACAAGATAGATTCATGGATCTATGGATTCATCACTTGAAAACATAAGCTCATATGAATGAATGCATTAAAATAAAATACGCTTGTGTGAACAAGCCCTTACAGGCCATTTTTTGGGCACAACTACAGGTGTAACAAAGTTTAACCTGACTATTAACCCTTTCCAATCCACTGTCTGACGTCTAAAGACATTCTGATTGAAGGCTGTAAAGCTCCAATGTCGGAAGATGTCCGGCAGGGCATTCTTACTGTAGATCACTCTGTTATCGGGAGCCTCTCCAGCATGTCACGTACTGTAGTGCTGCTTCTAGCCAGCAGATGGCGCCATTATATAATGGCAGAAAGAGAAACTTCCCCCTAGGAAACCCAGAATCCAAAATTGGATTGCAAAGAGTTAATGCGTTAAGATAACTTTCTGCCCAGGTCATTTCAATTGATCTTCAATGGCTTTGTGCTGTGCTAAGATAACATTAGCTGTTCAGTGGTTTAAAGGGGTTGTCCCACTTCTAGCTGTTTTGCTGCAGGAAGCAGACAGCGTTGTACATTGAACAGAGGAGTGACGACTCAATCAGATGGAGATACACTACCGTTCAAAAGTTTGGGGTCACCCAAACAATTTTGTGTTTTCCATGAAAAGTCACACTTATTCACCACCATGCGTTGTGAAATGAATAGAAAATAGAGTCAAGACATTGACAAGGTTAGAAATAATGATTTGTATTTGAAATAACATTGTTTTTACATCAAACTTTGCTTTCATCAAAGAATCCTCCTTTTGCAGCAATTACAGCATTGCACACCTTTGACATTCTAGCTGTTACTTTGTTGAGGTAAGCTTGTGAAATTGCACCCCACGCTTCTAGAAGCATCTCCCACAAGTTGGATTGGTTGGATGGGCACTTCTGGCGTACCATACGGTCAAGCTGCTCCCACAACAGCTCAATGGGGTTCAGATCTGGTGACTGCGCTGGCCATTCCATTACCGATAGAATACCAGCTGCCTGCTTCTGCTGTAAATAGTTCTTGCACAATTTGGAGGTGTGTTTAGGGTCATTGTCCTGTTGTAGGATGAAATTGGTTCCAATCAAGCGCTGTCCACTGGGTATGGCATGGCGTTGCAAAATGGAGTGATAGCCTTCCTTATTCAGAATCCCTTTTACCCTGTACAAATCTCCCACCTTACCAGCACCAAAGCAACCCCAGACCATCACATTACCTCCACCATGCTTAACAGATGGCGTCAGGCATTCTTCCAGCATCTTTTCATTTGTTCTGCGTCTCACAAACGTTCTTCTTTGTGATCCAAACACCTCAAACTTGGATATATCCGTCCACAACACTTTTTTCCAGTCTTCCTCTGTCCAATGTCTGTGTTCTTTTGCCCATCTTAATCTTTTTCTTTTATTGGCCAGTCTCAGATATGGCTTTTTCTTTGCCACTCTGCCCTGAAGCCCAAAATCCCGCAGCCGCCTCTTCACTGTAGATGTTGACACTGGTGTTTTGCGGGTACTATTTAATGAAGATGCCAGTTGGGTACCTGTAAGGCGTCTGTTTCTCAAACTAGAGACTCTAATGTGCTTATCTTCTTGCTTAGTTGTGCAACGCGGCCTCCCACTTCTTTTTCTACTCTGCTTAGAGCCTGTTTGTGCTGTCCTCTGAAGGGAGTAGTACACACCGTTGTAGGAAATCTTCAATTTCTTAGCAATTTCTCGCATGGAATAGCCTTCATTTCTAAGAACAAGAATAGACTGTCGAGTTTCAGATGAAAGTTCTCTTTTTCTGGCCATTTTGAGCGTTTAATTGACCCCACAAATGTGATGCTCCAGAAACTCAATCTGCTCACAGGAAGGTCAGTTTTGTAGCTTCTGTAACGAGCTAGACTGTTTTCAGATGTGTGAACATGATTGCACAAGGGTTTTCTAATCATCAATTAGCCTTCTGAGCCAATGAGCAAACACATTGTACCATTAGAACACTGGAGTGATAGTTGCTGGAAATGGGCCTCTATTTACCTTTGTAGATTTTGCACAAAAAACCAGGCATTTGCAGCTAGAATAGTCATTTACCACATTAGCAATGTATAGAGTGCATTTGTTTAAAGTTAGGACTAGTTTAAAGTTATCTTCATTGAAAAGTACAGTGCTTTTCCTTCAAAAATAAGGACATTTCAATGTGACCCCAAACTTTTGAACGGTAGTGTACCTTGGTGTGGAGGATGTCTGGGAAATGTCTTTTGCCTTGGTGTGTTTTATGTGGCATGGTCTCAGTTCGTTGGTTGTAGTGGCAACAACCATGAACACGGATCTACACAATAATGTGCTGCCGACAATGTAGCAATATTATGGAAATCGTCAGCAATACTTCCAACAAGAAAACGTGCCTTGTCACATATCCAACTTTGTTTTATGTTGCTTTGAGGATATGGATGTTTCACAACTGGACTGACCTGCACAGAGTAATGACCTGAACCCTACTGAACATCTCTGGGTTGAACTAAAACAATGAGTCAGGAAATATGAACAGTGTCCATCTTCTCTGAAAGAACTTGCTAGAAGTTTGCAGGATGAATGGAGGGAAATACCAGCTGAAGTGTATCAGATGTTAGTAGAAAGTATGCCACACAGTAGAAAGTGATCCCCACTAAGTATTAACACATTTAAATAAATACTACTTTTGATTCTTGCTCAGGTGTCCAATTACTTTTGGTAGGATAGTTTAAACCTATAAAAAAGTTATATGCAAAAAAACACACAAGATCAAGTAAAGCAGATAATAAAGATCACTCCAATAAGAATGATGCTGCTTTTCCCACAGTGAGCTGAAGATACATACAACAGCTACAACATAAAGATATGTGCACATAGCAGGTTATGTAAATAAGTAAATCAGGGGAGGCAGATATTGTGTACGCACTGACTGCAGATCTGAGAGCATCTCACAACATACAGATTGTGAGTGTAGAGGAGCTCACCCTATGAAGATAGTCTGCCTCTACAGCTAAGAAGACATGCAAATGTCCCAGTTACTAGAGAAGCTGAATTCTTAACAACAGGTAGTGGATTGCAAAGGGGCTGACACATCACATTTTATTTTCAGTAGTAAAACTAAAGAAAGTTATGAAAGTATATTGCAAGATTAATTAAACACATGCAGGCGTGTGTTAGATGAGCCGTAATTCTCTAAAAAGTTTGTGTCCTTTTAAGTTAAACTCTGCTATATCTGTATGTAAGAAACATGGCACTGTAATCTCTACACTAGTGTATTACATGGGAGAGCATCTGGGCAACTGCCACCCAATTGGTTTCATTAAAAGCTCTGAAGACTAATATCATTTTAACTCTGCAACAATCTTACTACAAATATCCACCCACGCTAAGTGATGTACTAAATATGCTTTGAAATTTGTCAGCTGAGCCTTATTTCAGAGTGGCACCGAGACCCTTAGTGCTCATGTCATCAGGGATCCTTATGGAGGATTAGCAATGATTTTCCATGATCATAACAGAAGTTATTGGATGTGAGGACTGCAGCTGTTAAAATGTCACAGAACACAAGAATGTCTCAGGGTGTTCTCAGCCTGGACAAGATTTATTCAAGTATTTACTATGGTCATCATTAGAGATGAGCGAACGTGTTCTTCCGAGCTTGATATTCGTGCGAATATTAGGGTGTTCGGGATGTTCGTTATTCGTAACGAACACCATGCGGTGTTCTGGTTATTTTCACTTCCTTCCCTGAGACGTTAGCGCGCTTTTCTGGCCAATTGAAAGACAGGGAAGGCATTACAACTTCCCCCTGTGACGTTCAAGCCCTATACCACCCCCCTGCTGTGAGTGGCTGGGAAGATCAGGTGTCACCCGAACATAAAAGTCGGCCCCTCCCGCGGTTCGCCTCAGATGCGGTGTGAGTTAGATGAGGGACAGAGCTGTTTGTACCGGAGCTGCTGTAGGGAAAGAATTGGTAGTTAGTGTAGGCTTCAAGACCCCCCAAAGGTCCTTATTAGGGCCACTGATAGCTGTGTGTTGGCTGCTGTTAGCAGTGGCAATTTTTTTTTTCTCAAAATCGCCTCTGCAGACCGTTGCACCCGGCATTAGGGACAGAAGTGCTGCATAGGCAGGGAGAGTGTTAGGAGTGAGTGTAGCCTTCAAGAACCTCAACGGTCCTTTCTAGGGCCATATTTATCCGTGTGCAGTACTGTCCAGGCTGCTGTTAGCTGTGCTGCATTTTTTTTTGCTTCTCAAAATCGCTTCTGCAGAGCATTCCACCCTCCATTGATACTGCAGGGAAAGAATTGTATAGGCAGGGCCACAACACAGTTATTATTCATTGAATATACGCAGTGCTGCCTTTTGCTTGTAAAACAAGTGAAAATAATTCTATTTGTCCTGCCTCTGTCCGTCCTAAGGGCGGTGGACACGTGTCGGCTGCGTGTGCAACCTTTAAAAATCAGACGCACCCAGCTACGTTTTACTCCTGGCTTCGCCATTTGCTTTCCTTAATTGGGAAAAAAAATACCTGCTCTGCCACAGTTAATAACTCTGCTACCCTCACGTTCTGTGACACATTAGCAGGGACACAGCACAGTTATTAAACTTCTCATGTTCATAGAATATACGCAGTGCTGCCTTTTGGTGCCAAAAAACGGAAAATAATTCTATTTGTCCGGCCTCTGTCCGTCCTAAGGGCGGTGGACACGTGTCGGCTGCGTGTGACACCTTTAAAAATCCTACGCACCCAGCTACGTTTTACTCCTGGCTTCGCCATTTGCTTTCCTTAATTGGGAAAAAAAATACCTGCTCTGCCACAGTTAATAACTCTGCTACCCTCACATTCTGTGACACATTAGCAGGGACACAGCACAGTTATTAAACTTCTCATGTTCATAGAATATACGCAGTGCTGCCTTTTGGTGCCAAAAAACGGAAAATAATTCTATTTGTCCGGCCTCTGTCCGTCCTAAGGGCGGTGGACACGTGTCGGCTGCGTGTGACACCTTTAAAAATCATACGCACCCAGCTACGTTTTACTCCTGGCTTCGCCATTTGCTTTCCTTAATTGGGAAAAAAAATACCTGCTCTGCCACAGTTAATAACTCTGCTACCCTCACGTTCTGTGACACATTAGCAGGAAAACAGCACAGTTATTAAACTTCTCATGTTCATAGAATATACGCAGTGCTGCCTTTTGGTGCCAAAAAACGGAAAATAATTCTATTTGTCCGGCCTCTGTCCGTCCTAAGGGCGGTGGACACGTGTCGGCTGCGTGTGACACCTTTAAAAATCATACGCACCCAGCTACGTTTTACTCCTGGCTTCGCCATTTGCTTTCCTTAATTGGGAAAAAAAATACCTGCTCTGCCACAGTTAATAACTCTGCTACCCTCACGTTCTGTGACACATTAGCAGGAAAACAGCACAGTTATTAAACTTAGATTATTCATTCACTAGAGGCAGTGGGGCCTTTCGTTTTCAAAAAAGGGAAAAAATTATATTTGGCCTGCAGTCTTGCGCCAATTTATTTCCTGCCTGTGAAATCAAATCACTGGTAATACAGCATGCTGAGGGGTAGGGGTAGGCCTAGAGGACGTGGACGCGGCCGAGGACGCGGAGGGCCAAGTCAGGGTGTGGGCACAGGCCAAGCTCCTGATCCAGGTGTGTCGCAGCCGACTGCTGCGCGATTAGGAGAGAGGCACGTTTCTGGCGTCCCCACATTCATCGCCCAATTAATGGGTCCACGCGGGAGACGGTTATTAGAAAATGAGCAGTGTGAGCAGGTCCTGTCCTGGATGGCAGAAAGTGCTTCGAGCAACCTATCGTCTACCCGCAGTTCTGCGCCGTCCACTGCTGCCAATCCGAATCCTCTGTCTGCTGCTCCTCCTTCCTCCCAGCCTCCTCACTCCACTACAATAACACCTGCTCAGGAGCGGGAGCACTCCCAGGAACTGTTCTCGGGCCCCTGCTTAGATTGGGCAGCAGCGGTTCCTCTCCCACCAGAGGAGTTTATCGTCACTGATGCCCAACCATTCGAAAGTTCCCGGGGTCCGGGGGAAGAGGCTGGGGACTTCCGCCAACTGTCTCAACAACTTTCTGTGGGTGAGGAGGACGATGACGATCAGACACAGTTGTCTTGCAGTGAGGTAGTAGTAAGGGCAGTAAGTCCGAGGGAGCAGCGCACAGAGGATTCGGAGGAAGAGCAGCAGGACGATGAGGTGACTGACCCCACCTGGTGTGCAACGCTTACTCAGGAGGACAGGTCTTCAGAGGGGGAGTCAAGGGCATCAGCAGGGCAGGTTGCAAGAGGCAGTGCGGTGGCCAGGGGTAGAGGCAGGGCCAGACCGAATAATCCACCAACTGTTTCCCAAAGGGCCCCCTCGCGCCATGCCACCCTGCAGAGGCCGAGGTGCTCTAAGGTCTGGCAGTTTTTCACAGAGACGCCTGACGACCGACGAACAGTGGTGTGCAACCTTTGTCGCGCAAAGCTCAGCCGGGGAGCCAACACCAACAGCCTCACCACCACCACCATGCGCAGACATATGATGGCCAAGCACCCCGCAAGGTGGGACGAAGGCCGTTCAGCGCCTCCGGTTTGCACCCCTGCCTCTCCCCCTGTGCCCCAACCTGCCACTGAGATGCAACCCCCCACTCAGGACACAGGCACTACCGTCTCCTGGCCTGCACCCATACCCTCACCTCCGCTGTCCTCGGCCCCATCCAGCAGTGTAGTTCAGCGCACCGTCCAGCCGTCGCTTGCGCAACTGTTGGAGCGCAAGCGCAAGTACGCCGCCACGCACCCGCACGCTCAAACGTTAACCGTCCGCATAGCAAAATTCATCAGCCTTGAGATGCTGCCGTATAGGGTTGTGGAAACGGAGTCCTTCAAAAGTATCATGGAGGCGGCGGCCCCGCGCTACTCAGTTCCCAGTCGCCACTACTTTTCCCGATGTGCCGTCCCAGCCCTGCACGACCACGTCTCCCGCAACATTGTACGCGCCCTCACCAACGCGGTTACTGCCACGGTCCACTTAACTACGGACACGTGGACAAGCACAGGCGGGCAGGGCCACTACATCTCCCTGACGGCACATTGGGTGAATTTAGTGGAGGCTGGGACAGAGTCAGAGCCTGGGACCGCTCACGTCCTACCCACCCCCAGAATTGCGGGCCCCAGCTCGGTGGTGGTATCTGCGGAGGTGTATGCTTCCTCCACTAAAGCACCCTCCTCCTCCTCTGTCTCGCAATCAAGATGTGTTAGCAGCAGCATGTCGCCAGCAGTCGGTGTCGCGCGGTGTGGCAGCACAGCGGTGGGCAAGCGTCAGCAGGCCGTGCTGAAACTACTCAGCTTAGGCGATAAGAGGCACACGGCCCACGAACTGCTGCAGGGTCTGACAGAGCAGACCGACCGCTGGCTTGCGCCGCTGAGCCTCCAACCGGGCATGGTCGTGTGTGACAACGGCCGTAACCTGGTGGCGGCTCTGCAGCTCGGCAGCCTCACGCACGTGCCATGCCTGGCCCACGTCTTTAATTTGGTGGTTCAGCGCTTTCTGAAAAGCTACCCACGCTTGTCAGACCTGCTCGTAAAGGCGCGCCGGCTCTGTGCACATTTTCGCAAGTCCCACACGGACGCTGCCACCCTGCGCACCCTGCAACATCACTTTAAGCTGCCAGTGCACCGACTGCTGTGCGACGTGCCCACACGGTGGAACTCTACGCTCCACATGTTGGCCAGGCTCTATGAACAGCGTAGAGCTATAGTCGAATACCAACTCCAACATGGGCGGCGCAGTGGGAGTCAGCCTCCTCAATTCCTTTCAGAAGAGTGGGCCTGGTTGGCAGACATCTGCCATGTCCTTGGTAATTTTGAGGAGTCTACCCAGGTGGTGAGCGGCGATGCTACAATCATTAGCGTCACCATTCCTCTGCTATGCATCTTGAGAAATTCCCTGCAAACCATAAAGGCAGCTGCTTTGCGCTCGGAAACGGGGGCGGGGGAAGACAGTATGCCGCTGGATAGTCAGGGCACCCTCCTGTCTATTTCTCAGCGCGTACAGGAGGAGGAGGAGCATGAGGAGGATGAGGAGGAGGGGGAAGAGACAGCTTGGGCCGCTGCTGACGGTACACCGGCTGATTGCCTGTCATCCTTTCAGCGTGTATGGCCTGAGGAGGAGGAGGAGGATCCTGAAAGTGATCTTCCTAGTGACGACAGCCATGTGTTGCGTACAGGTACCCTGGCACACATGGCTGACTTCATGTTAGGATGCCTTTCTCGTGACCCTCGCGTTGCACGCATTCTGGCCACGACGGATTACTGGGTGTACACACTGCTCGATCCACGGTATAAGGAGAACCTGCCCACTCTGATTCCCGAAGAGGAAAGGGGTTCGAGAGTGTTGCTATACCACAGGACCCTTGCGGACAAGCTGATGGTAAAATTCCCAGCCGACAGCGCTAGTGGCAGAAGGCGCAGTACCGAGGGCAAGGTAGCAGGGGATGTGCGTAGATCGAGCAGCATGTACATCCCAGGCAGTGCAACAGTCTTTAAGGGCCTGGCCAGCTTTATGGCTCCCCACCAAGACTGTGTCACCGCTCCCCAGTCACGGCTGAGTCGGCGGGAGCACTGTAAAAGGATGGTGAGGGAGTACGTAGCGGATCGCACGACCATCCTTGGTGACGCCTCTGCCCCCTACAACTACTGGGTGTCGAAGCTGGACACGTGGCCTGAACTAGCGCTGTATGCCCTGGAGGTGCTTGCTTGTCCTGCGGCTAGCGTCTTGTCGGAGAGGGTGTTTAGTGCGGCTGGGGGAATCATCACAGATAAGCGTAGCCGCTTGTCAACCGACAGTGCCGACAGGCTAACACTCATCAAGATGAACAAAGGCTGGATTTCCCCAGACTTCTGTTCTCCACCAGCGGACAGCAGCAATACGTAAGCAATACGTAGGCTGCACCCGCGGATGGAAGCTACGTTCTCTCTCACCATCCAAAACGGGGACATTTCTGCTTCATCAATCTGTGTCTAATATTCCTCCTCCTCCTCCTGCTCCTCCTCCTGAAACCTCACGTAATCACGCTGAACGGGCAATTTTTCTTAGGGCCACAAGGCTCACTCAAATAATTTTTCTGAACAATTTTTATAAGTTTCAATGCGCTTAAAAGCGTTGGAACTTTAACTTGAACCAATTTTTCGTTACACTGGGCTGCCTCCAGGCCTAGTTACCACTTAAGCCACATTAACCAAAGCGATTCACCTGCCATCTTGGTTGGGCATGGCCAATTTTTACTGAGGTACATTAGTACTGTTGGTACACCAATTTTTTGGGGCCCTCACCTACAGTGTAATCATAGTAATTTCTATGTTCTTCGCCTGCACTCATGGTACAGAAAGGTGTGTGGGGTTGGCCTACAGTTTAGCCACATAAATGTAACTTGTGCCTTGGCTATACTAAGGCTACTGAAATGGAACAAAGACTGCGCTCCCACTATACTGCTGCTTCAGAATTGTTACTGGGGCCTGTCTTGAGTGCTACTATTGCTGACATGGAACGAAGACTGTGCTCCCGCTATACTGCTGCTTCGGAATTGTTACTGGGGCCTGTCTTGAGTGCTACTATTGCTGACATGGAACGAAGACTGCGCTCCCGCTATACTGCTGCTTCAGAATTGTTAATGGGGCCTGTCCTGAGTGCTACTATTGCTGACATGGACGAAGACTGTGCTCCCGCTATACTGCTGCTTCAGAATTGTTACTGGGGCCTGTCTTGAGTGCTACTATTGCTGACATGGAACGGACACATGGAGAGGACACGTAGTGCCTCAAAAACATCCCCCTCCTCCTCCAACAGGGAAAACATTCTTGGCAAATGCCTTTGCATTGGTTCGTCTGGTGGCAGTCCAAGAATTTCACCTTTACCGACACAACAAGAGAGCCCCCACACCATCCCCCCGCCACGGCCCACTTAATCCTGGCCACATTCCGAAAACCAACAAAATACAACCGTGCTACTAGGTCCGCAGTCACCACCACATTACCACCAACGCGGTTACTGTTAAGGTGCATATAACCACGGACACGTGGAGAGGACACGTAGTGCCTCAAAAACATCCCCCTCCTCCTCCAACAGGGAAAACATTCTTGGCAAATGCCTTTGCATTGGTTCGTCTGGTGGCAGTCCAAGAATTTCACCTTTACCGACACAACAAGAGAGCCCCCACACCATCCCCCCGCCACGGCCCACTTAATCCTGGCCACATTCCGAAAACCAACAAAATACAACCGTGCTACTAGGTCCGCAGTCACCACCACATTACCACCAACGCGGTTACTGTTAAGGTGCATATTACCAGTCTGACTGGGGCATGCAGACACCTTGACAGAATGAATAGTGTGTGGCACATAGCTTCCCCATTGCTATGCCCACGTGTGCAGCTCCTGATGGCGGTGGCACAGGATTCTATTTCTCATTGCTTCTGTACAGCATTGTGGGCTATCGCCCCGCCCCTATTAAAGAGGGTCGCTGCCTAGCCGTGCCAACCCTCTGCAGTGTGTGCCTGCGGTTCCTCCTCATGGCAGACGCACTTCTAAATAGACATGAGTGTGGCGTGGCATGAGGGCAGCTGAAGGCTGCGCAGGGACACTTTGGTGTGCGCTGTGGGGGGGAGGGGGGGCGGTTGGGCAGCATGTAACCCAGGAGAAGTGGCAGTGGAGTGTCATCCAGGCAGTGATTGTGCTTTGTTGTAGCTAGTGTGGTGCTTAGCAAAGGTATGCCATGCTAATGAGGGCTTTTCAGAAGTAAAAGTTGTTGGGAGGGGGGGGGGGGCCCACTCTTGCCGCTATTGTGGCTTAATAGTGGGACCTGTGAACTTGAGATGCAGCCCAACATGTAGCCCCTCGCCTGCCCTATCCGTTGCTGTGTTGTTCCCATCACTTTCTTGAATTGCCCAGATTTTCACACATGAAAACCTTAGCGAGCATCGGCGAAATACAAAAATGTTCTGGTCGCCCATTGACTTCAATGGGGTTCGTTGTTCGAAACGAACCCTCGAGCATCGCGGGAAGTTCGTTCCGAATAACGAGCACCCGAACATTTTGGTGTTCGCTCATCTCTAGTCATCATAGTTGTATAGCTCTTTTTTGAACTAATTATTATATACTCTTAACCCATTAGTGATAGACCTTTTTTGTTTAGTTCTATTTTCATTTTTTCCTCCCCCCTTTTAAAAAATCGTATCTCCTTTATTTATCCATCGACGTCACTGTCTGAGGGCTTGTTTTTTGCAGGACGAGTTGTATTTTTCAATGGTACTATTTAATGTATTATATAATGTACTGCAAATGTTTTATAGGATTTTAAGTAGAGATAAATGGGAAAAAAATGAAATTCCGCCATCTTTCTGTGCGTCTTGTTTTTACGGCGCACAAACTGCAACAAAAATTACATGATAACTTTATTCTATGGG
The DNA here is from genome assembly GCF_035609145.1 of Eleutherodactylus coqui. Classification (NCBI taxonomy): domain Eukaryota; kingdom Metazoa; phylum Chordata; class Amphibia; order Anura; family Eleutherodactylidae; genus Eleutherodactylus; species Eleutherodactylus coqui. The sequence continues at coordinate 47,593,552 of NC_089846.1, read as the reverse complement.
TCAGTACTAGAGATGAGCGAGCACCCAAATGCTTGAGTCCACGCTATTCGAGTTGGGCTTTTCGTAAAATTCGAGAGCTCTACTCGGGTAACGAACCCCATTGACTATAATGGGAGACTCGAGCATTTTTGTATGTGGAACGCCGGGTGCCAAGCTTTTTATTTTTTTTTCTAGGTTCGTCTCTCTCTCTCTCTCTCTCTCTCTCTGTCTTTCTCTCTCCTGCCTGCCAGCCAAAAACTTGCTAATGACACGTGCTACGTCGCAGTGGGGAGGGGCCAAAACAGGTACGTCACAGCGGGGAGGAGCCAAAAACTGGGATGGGGTCGAATACGGCTTGATGCTTGTTCGAGTAACGAGCACCATCGAGTACACTAATACTCAAACAAGCATGAAGCTCGCCAGAGTATGTTCGCTCAACTCTAGTCAGTATGATTACTACGATACCAAACTTATATAGTTTTTTTTGCTGTACTACTTGTATTTCTTTTCAAAAATATTTAATTTTTAAAAATTATTTACTGCTGCCATCTTTTGTGCACAATAGCTTTTTTACTTTTCTGTTGACATGGTTGTGCCAGGGCTCATTTTTTGCAAGACATCCTGTAGTTTGCATTGGTACCATTTTGGAAAACATATTTTAATAGTAAATTAGTAAACTTTATTGATCTTGTTTTTACTTTTTTTTTAGTCACCATAGGGGACAACAATTTGCAATGCTTTAATCGATCCTGAAGTATGATGTAATGCCATAGCATTACATCATATTGCAATCTGACAGGCAGTTTATCAGGCCACCCTACGGCAGCATATTCTATCTTATGCGGAAAATCGTGCGGACAGCTTCCATTGCAGTCAATGGAAGCCGTCCGTCATGTGATACTTCCGCTGTGAGCACAGTGGAAGTACCGGGAGAATCCGCGCCACCAACCAGTGTGGGTGTGTCATGCACAGCACTGCGCATGCGTGCCGGCTTGCTGGGCAAGACACTCGTGGCGGGTCCAGAGAGGTGAGTATAGCGTCTCTAGGGGGCCCCGGGTCTGATTCGCAGGCTGAATCCGACCCGGTCATGGGCATGAGCCCTTAGGCCTCAAGCACACAGATGGATTTGATTTGTGGAATCCACAATTGGCACCCATGCAGGAGATCCGCTGTACTAGTCGCCCATAGGAAAGCGTGGAGCTTCCTCAGCTCCACGCACACATGCGGATTTTATTTGCAGATTCCGCATGCGGAAAAGAAATTACAGCATGCTCCATTTTACTGCTGATTCCACACAAATGAGCTCCATTGATATCTATGGAAGCGAGCGATCTGCAATGCATCCGCAATTCAATTCACAAGAGAAGTGATCCTACATTCGAAGCAAGTTGTTCATCAGAACCTCACTTTTTAACTCAAAAAGATCTTAACAATCTTATTCGGGATTTAAACTTGTCTAAACAATAGAGATGAGCGAACGTACTCGGTAAGGGCGATTTCGCAATCGTGCACCGCGATTTTCGAGTACTTCACTACTCGGGTGAAAAGTACTCGGGTGCGCTGTGGGGCGGGGGGTTGCAGCGGGGAGTGGGAGGGAGAGAGAGAGGGCTCCCCCCTGTTCCCCGCTGCTACCCCCCACTCCCCTCTGCAACCCCCCGCCCCACAGCGCACCCGAGTACTTTTCACCCGAGTAGTGAAGTACTCGAAAATCGTGGTGCTCGATTGCGAAATCGCCCTTACCGAGTATGTTCGCTCATCTCTACTAAACAACAATGTGAACTTTTAAGTTCCAGGCTCAAAGATTGGAATCTACTCCACAAAGAAACAAGTTTATGCATTTATCGTAGTCGCCATAGTGTATCCAAGGACTACTTCTCTAAAGAGAATGGTGTAGTTTTTTTATAATAATGTTTGTTCAGTAATGGAGGCTTTTAGACATCAACACCAGCCAGATGAGTGGAGATTGTTCATAGACTCATCGAAAGTTAGTTTGAAGGCTGTATTTCGACATAATGGCAATAAATTGCTATCAATACCTGTGGCGCATGCAACTGATATGAAAGAGACATATGAAAATATGAAACTACTGCTGGACTATGAAGAGAGACATCCCAAAGGCAAAATATAGTCGAAAATAATCATTTACAACATTTCTTAGGTAAGTGAAAATGAGGTACATATTTATCATTTAGTGTTATGAAAGTACTAATTCTATAAAACTTTAAACGTGTGTCACAAAAAAAACCCTTCCTGATGGAAAAAATATGAAAACATATTTGAACTCAGGAGGAAAAATACTCTTAGATTCAGTTAATTTGTTTCTTGTCAAAGAAAAATGTTTTATTTTGTAGACCAGTGTTATCATTCGATGGAAACATACAACGTATAAAGAAAATGTGAGATACAGCTTAATCCCTAATGGTCAGAAGGCTAATTAAAATGCAAGTACTATAAAATTCGACTAATAATAATGTTTGCCACAATAAATCTGTGTCATTAATGGCTGCCTTGGGCCTGATGAGCGGACGCCAATTTCGCAATATCTGGTTCTATCTTCGTCAACTGCAGTCTCAAGTCACCCCTTACACACATCTGGAGTTTGTTTCTCACTTTTGTCAGGAGCTGCTGAACCGCACTGAAGCCCCTCTCCACTAAGTACGTAGATGGAAAAGCTAACACGAGCAGCTTAACTTCCTGCTACAGGATAGAATAGGAATTCTTCACTTTCACCCAAAAACATTCATAGCCACATTGTTGGAAAAGTGGATGGGCTTTGCTATCATGTTTCAAGTCGATCAACTGCTCTTTAAATCTGGGATAAAATTCTACTGCATCTGCTGAAAATGGATTCAGTACCCATGTTGGTATTTCAAGGGTACATAGATCATGAAAGCTAGTTTGCAGGTCTTGTTTGGCTTGTTTGAGGTGTGAGAAAAAAAATCTCAGTTTTTTCTTGGAATCTTTTGTATATAGAGGAACCTTTCGTGTTGGTGATTACATTTCTGGTAAACAACAGTTCCTCCACTACCTCTTCATTCCGATTAATGAAACGAACATAAGTTAGCAGCAATGCTTCATTGTCTCTGACCTTGATTCGTCAATTTGCATTACAAATTCTGTGTTTTTTAACACGCCCAAAAGCGTTTCTTCCACATCAGCAGCCATCTCATCAATTCTTCTTGAAATGGTGTCATTACTCAAAGGAATTTATTTCACCATGGCACACACATCAGGCCCCAGCATAGTACTGCCAATCTCTTTAACTGTGGGTAACACAAGTGTTTCCCCAATAGTATGTGATTTTCCACATTGCACTATTAATAAAGAGACTTTATAGGAAGCAAGGATGTCTTTGTCAGCATTGAGAGTAGATTTTCCAAATAGCTTGCCTACAGTGCTGCGGTTCTGAAACTTTGACTTTAAACCTTGGAAAAATGAAATAGGCTTACCCACTTTGTCGGAATGCATTTTTGAAAAGGTGTTTTCATAAATAAGGCACAAGGGAAGCTGTCCATTTGTAAGAGAAGGATGAATCTGTATTTAAAGTATTCATTTAAATATTGATGGAATTTTTTCTTCTCAGCCATTTTTATGAAGTATGCACTGCTTATGTTGCTCTATTATATAATGTATAACTTTTATAACTCCATGACTCCCCTACAGATCAATCACACTGGATAATCTAAAGAACAACCTAACCCACTATATTCCATAATGCCGCTGATTGGCTGGAACTTTCAATTGTATGGATCTCTGGGAGTCTAAAAAGACACTTGGCATCCACTAAGACTACAACTCCCAGAGACCCACACAAGTGCAAGTTTGAAGCACTTCCAGACAATCAACGGCATTATGGAATACTGCAGGTTGTGCTGTAGGTTATCCAGTTTTATGAAGTGTGATTGATCTGTAGTGGAGTCGCGGAGTTATAAAAGTCATAAATTATATGATAGAGGCGCGCAGGCTGCACACAATTCCCATTACATGTAAGTGATTCATATGGAAATAATTGCCTTGAGTTTCGAATTTCACAGGTTGTTTTCGGACAGATTATCAACGAAATCCGAGGTATCGCTATTAATTTTTAGAAAAATGTAGTTACTAGACCAAAACAAATCAACAAAGCAAACACAGAACACCTATCTACTCCCCCCTTTATCTTCCAATGCCATTCTTTTCATTCCACTGCCCCTTTGAGAAGTAAAAACGCCCCCGAGGGGGCAATAACGCCCACGTTGAGAACCACTGGTATATGACACATACACACTGATATATATCCCCTTCCCCACATGCATCATACATGTACAGTGCAAGTCGGTTGTTACTGTATGGAACGGGTTTAAACCCCTTCCATATTCAGCCAATAACCCCAGAATTGACAACTAGCGTAGTCACTGCCAAAGAAAGATTGCAAGTCAATGGCAAATATCAAAAAATCAGGGTTGTTTTCATGGGCGATAAAATCGCAAGATTTTCTCACGATGCAAGAGTGAGCAAAAACACAGAATTATGAAACCAATGATTTTCAATAGTTTTCTTCACATTTCCAATGTTTTCACTCCTACGATGTTGCAATTTAAAAAAGATCACGTCATGCCCAAATCTTTCTGCGTTTTATGATTTTTTATCGTCCATGTTTCCTTATAGAGCCTCCTTTTTATTGTAATGCACGAACTTGCGATTTCCGCGTGATGCGTTCTCAACATTAGAAAGTCTTTTTGACTTTCGCGTTAAAAAAACCCTGAGAAAATCACACGCGGAAGCAATGTTTCTGTCAGAAAAAGCAGTGCTGACGTTCAAAAATCGTGGAAACAAAGACACAATTTTGCCATGATTTTCTCGCAGCGATATCGCGATCGCTTGGGTGAAACTACCCTCAACTATGCATTTTAGGGACATCAGGTGGCAACAGTCCTGTTCTTTGAGTTGGTGTGAGCTGCATCTTGTCCTGCTGTGGATCATATGCTATCCAGGGTTAGGTAGGTCCCTAGGTTCCAGTGCAGGATCGTCCTAATCAGGACGATCATCCTGCTTGCAGGCAGGTTTTCACATGGTGGTTGTCTCCTTAAAGTAGAGATATGTTATGTCTGCCCATACAACCAGTTTGCTGTCATACCTTAGTTTTCAGTGTGTGCATTTTATGTATGCTTATGGTATTTGTGTGAATGCATGCTGAGGCTTGGTGCCCTGGAGTTGTGCGGACGTAACATCTTTATTAATCTTTTTATTTTTCCATTAACACAACCCTGTTAATGGAAAAATAAAAAAGCTTAATAATTTTATTTTATTTTTTAAAGGTACTAACTTCACATTTTTCTTTAGTAGTACAAGATATTTAAATTTGGGGTCACTGAAATCATACTAACCAATATAAAAAACTAACATTAGCATTTTTACCACACTTTGAACAGTGTAAATCCCTGCCTCCCAAAAAAGGATGAAATTGTATTTTTTTTTCATTTCACTCTATTTAATAATTATTACAAGTTTTCTGATACATTATATGGCATGTTAAACAGTATCATTGAAAAATACAACTTGTCCTACAAAAAACAAGCCCTCGTGTGGCCAAGTCAACGCAAAAATTAAAATGTTATGATTTTTTTTTAAATGAAAAAGCAAAAAAAGTCTGTAACGGGAAAGGAATGTGCACATTCAGGGCTCTTACACACGGGCATGATGATTTTCGGACGGCCATTTCATGGCCGAAAATTGTGTGTACGGGAAGTAAAACTCCCATTTTAACGCTCGTTCATCGGGCAGGGGGAGACAGTTTAGCTCTGCTAAACTGCCTCCACCTTTTCACCCCTCTCCAGCTCTCGGCAAGCGGAGGGTGTGGGACGAGGCAGGAGCTAATGTGCTATGCTTTCGCCCCCTCTCCACCTCTTGTAGGCTGCCAGCAATGGGAGGGGGCTGGATAGGGCGGGAGCTTAGCACCTGATTCCCGCCCAGTCCATTGCACAGCCGGTAAGGAGTGGAGAGAAGGAGGGAAGGGGGTGGGAGTTTAGCAGACATGCTGCTAAACTCCCTCCCACCTCCTTCTCCAGCAGCTATTATAGACTCCCATAGGAGTCTGCGGAAGCCGCTGCTGTATTCCGGACTGGAAGATAGTTCCTGAACTATCTTTCCTGGCCAACGTAAAAGCGCTATCTTGGCCGGCAGGGCGCTTTTACTCTGCGGGAATATACTCACCTGAACATATACATTGTAAACCAATGCATCAGATGGGCGGAGTAAGGCTGGGTTCTCACATGCCGGATTCCCGGCGGAAATCTTGCGGTTTGGCCACAGCAAAAAACTGTAAGATTTCTGTGGGTTTTGAAGCGGCCTGGCCACTCGCTCTTCCGCTGCGGCCGGTGCTCCCATAGAGGAGAGCGCGGCCGCAGCGGAAGAAGAAAAAAAATGAACATTCTGCGCCCAGCGCCAGCTTCTGCCGGCTTTGCCGCGGCGGATTTGTTGTCCTGTGTGGACGAGATTTCTGAGAAATCTCGTCCACATGGCTGGCCAATCCCGGGATTAGCGGCTGCAGGCGGCTTTGCCGCGGCGAAATTTCGGACGGAATTTCCGCTGCAAATCCGCCCTGTGTGAAGCCAGCCTATATCGGACGGTCGTGAAAGCGTTATCTTATCTTAGTCACAGTCACAATAAACTTTGTTACATCTGTATATCCATACATATATTCACACACATACACTTCCTTTCTCTGCTGAGCTTTTTTTTACATGGTGGGGTGGGGTGGGGGCACAGGGTGATCGAGCTGGTAGTGATGTGAAGACCCTGGAGCTGTAAACTATTTCCCTACCTCAGCTATTGTCTATATTTAACCCCTTAACGACGGCCCCATCGGGAAACTACGTCCTCAGAAAGTGGGCCTTAATCCTAGAGGACGTAGTTTTATGCATCCTCTTTGGATTAATGCCCACTGGCCTGAGGACGTGACAGCTCCATGCTGTCGGTGCCCGCAGGTAGCCGACAGCATGGAGCTGTCATCCCAGGATGCGGGCAGTCCCCCCCGGCATTGCGATCGGCGCTATAAAATGAATAGCGCCGATCGCAAAAAAGTTAATAAAACAGTGTAAAAAAGTAGTAATTCAGCTGCTATGATGGATCGGATCCATCACGGCAGCTGAAAATACTCACACGGCTTGTCGGCGGTGTTCCCCGGAGATCTGGTCCTCCCGGACCCGCCGGCGGCCTTCTGTGCATGCGCGCCTGACGATGACGTCACGCGCACGCGCAGAAGCCCGGGTGTCCCCGGCAAATTTAAAATCTCCTGGCTCCCGGCTCCTGAAGGTAGCCGGGAACCAGGAGGTGTTACCGGGGACCACTGTGAGCGGTCCCCGGGCCCGCGATCACCGCTATCCATTGCGATAGCGGTGATCGCGAAAAAGTTTAAAAAGTAAAACAAAAGTAAAGTTTCACCTCCCCTCATGGATCGGATCCATGAGGGGAGGTGAAGATACTCACCCCCGGTCCTCTGCGATGTCCCGATGTCCCGGGACCCGAAATCCCCGTCTGCGCATGCGCGCCCGATGATTGACATCGGGCGCGTGCACAGAGGGGCTCGAGCCTCGGGAAATTCAAAATTGCTCTGCTCCAGGCTGCCATGTGTAGCCAAGAGCAGAGGGATGTCACCAGGGACATGATCACTGTCATCCAATGGATGACAGTGATCATGTAAAGTAAAAAAAAAAGTGCAAAAAGTAAAAAAAAAAAAAAAAAAAAGGGGTAAAAGGTAAAAAAAAAAAAAGGGCAAAAAGAAAAAAAAAAGTTTTAAAAAGTTAAAAAAAGCTTGCGTTTCATCTCCCCCCACGGATCATATCCGTGAGGGAGGATGCAATGACGTACCTAAGGCCTGCGGATTTATCCGCGGACCTCAACCCAGCTTCTGCGCACGCGCCCGTCACCAATGTGGCAGGCGCATGCGCAAAAGCCATGGTTTTTTAAAATCTCCCTGCTCCTGGCTACAAAACTTAGCCGAGAGCCTGGAGATTTCACGGAGGGCCGCGGTGAGCGGTTCCTGATCACGTGTTCGCCGTTATCCAAAGAATAATGGCGATCACGTAAAAGTTAAAAAAAGGTGAAGCTTCATCCCCTCTCACTGATGCGATCGGTGAGAGGAGATAAAATTTTTTACCGGAGGCCTCCATATTTGCACCCCGACGCAATCTTCCTCCGTGAACTTTCCCGTATTCTGCGCATGCGACCGCTGGCAAAACACCGGACACATGCGCAGGAGTCGGGGAGCCCAGGAAACTTAATACCTCCTTGCTCTCGGCGACCAATGGTCACCGAGAGCCTGGAGCAGTGACGGGTGGCCTCGTTGAGCGGTCCCCGGTCCCGTGAAAAAATGGTAGCGATCTACCTTTGGCCGGTCTCACATGACCGGATAGGAATTACGGATTCCGCATGCGTTTGATTAGCGGTAATACGCAGATCAATCGCATTGGATTACACAATTCCGCTCACATTAGCGGGTTGGAATTGCGTAATCCACTCGCAGAAAAGAGAACGCAGCAGGTTCTATTTTACCGCGGATATCCGCAACATAGAGCCCATTGTGCTCCATGGTCGCGGATATACCCGCAGCCCATACGCAACTACGTTGTATACGGGCTGCGGGTACCCACATCATCGCTAAGCGACGGTGCGGGAAATACAAACAACAAAAAAAAAGTGTACTGCGCATGACCGCCCGTGTAAGTACGCAGTTATGCGCAGTACATTACGTGGCCGTACGCAGGGTCACAGCCGGGCTCACAGCCAGGATCCACCTACGGCTGTGTGAGCCCGGCGTTATTCAGACCGCTACCTGTAATACGCAATTTACAAGAAGCCCCGGGAACGCTCGCCTTCCTGCAGTTCCAGGAGCAGCTTGTTGAGTGCCTTCTGTGTGAGACCGCCGCACCTCATCAAGCTTACGGAGACTCACAGAGCGCCACTTTTTACACCCCATACCCGCCACTGAGGTCAAAAAATGACTCCCAAAAAGCATGAGAGGAGGGGGGATACCCGGTTTTATTGCCCCATGTGCCCATCCCAACCAGCCTCCATAATTACCCGTCTTTGGAAATACTACACAGTTCACATTATTACTTTTATCTAAGATTTGGGGAACGCCGAAAAGGGCGCGGAGGGGGGATTTTAGGGAGTCAATTTTTATTCCGTACAAATGAGCAATGGGGCCTGGAATTTATTCAGTTATGCCCTGCAATCCAACTGGTGTTCCCTCCATTACAGGCCTTGCCATGTTTCCTGTAAGTAGATTAGGGCCACAATGGGTATGTTTTTGAACACGGGACAAACGGGGGTATCCATTTGGGGGTGAACGTCTTCATTCCTATGTAAACTGTACAAAAAAAAAGTTTTTAAATTGACAAAATTGCCAAAAAAATGAAAATTGTAATTTTTTTCTTCTGCTTTGCTGAAATTTATTCAAATACTGTGTGGTCAAAATACGCAGTACACCCCTAGATGAATTCGTTAAGGGGTCTAGTTTTTAAAATGGGGATATTTGTGGGGGTCTTTATAGTTTTGGACGCTCAATGACTCTATAAGTGGGCAATGGGGCCTGGAATTTATTCCGTTGTACCCTAAAATCCAACAAGTGCTCCTTCCATTATAGGCCTAGCCATGCGTCCTTTAAGTAGATTAGGGCCACAAGGGGTATGGTTCTGAACACGGGACAAACAGGGGTATCCATTTTGGGGTGAAAGTCTTCATCCCTATGTGTGCTGTACAAAAAAAAACAGTTTTTAAATTGATACAACTGCCAAAAAAATGAAAATTGTAATTTTTTTCCTACTGCTTTGCTTAGATTTATTCAAAAATTGTAGGATAAAAATACACAGTACACCCCTAGATAAATTCGTTAGGGGGTCTAGTTTTCAAAATGGGATCATTTGTGGGGGTTCTCTGTCGTTTTGGCCGCTCAAGGGCTCTACAAGTGTGCAATGGGGTCTAAATCACCTTCATGCTAAATTTCTGTTCTGAAAGCCACTGACTACTCCTTTCATTTTGGGCCCCGTTGTGCATCCAGACAAAAGATTACGGCCACAATGGGTATGTCTCTGAACACGGGACAAACAGGGGTATCCACTTTGGGGTGCAAGTCTTCATTCATGTGTGTGCTGTACCAAAAAAGCAGTTTTTAAAACGACAGAATTGCCAAAAAAACGAAAATCACAATTTTTTCCTTTTGCTTTGCTTCAATTAATTCAAAAACTATGGGCTCAAAATGGTCAGTACACCCCTAGATAAATTCGTTAAGGGGTCTAGTTTTCAAAATGGGGTCACTTGTGGGGGTTCTCTTTGGTTTTGGCCACTCAAGAGCTCTACAAAAGTGCTATGGGGCCTAAAACGCCTTCAAGCAAAATTTATGTTCTGAAAGACACCGACTACTCCTTTCATTTTGGCTCCCGTTATGCATCCAGACATAAGATTAGGGCCACAATGGGTATGTTTCTGAACACGGGAGAAACGGGGGTATCCATTTTGGTGTGTAAATCCTCATTTTCATGGGCTCTATAGGAAAAAAATATGTCTTTAAAATGACATATTTGCAAAAATATGAAATTTTATTTTTTGTCCCCTAAATTGAACTAATTCCTGAAAAGAACTGGTGGGGTCAAAATACTCATGACACCCCTCAGTGAATACACTAAGGGGTGTAGTTTTTAAAATGGTGTCATTTGTGGGTGTATCTATTATTCTGACACTTATGAGCCTCTGCAAACTTGGCTTGGTGCAGGAAAACAAAGTGCTCCTCAAAATGCTGAAAAGTAATGTTAAATTTGTACGTCCTCTAAATGGTTAAAAAAAAACACAAAAGTTTTTCAAGTGTGCATTCAGAATAAAGTAAACAGATGGAAATACATATCTTATCAAAAATTTGTACAGTATGTTTGGACATATTTGAGATATTACGGTTGAAAATGTGAAAAAATGATAATTTTTTCAAAATTTTTCCAATATTGGTACTTTTAATAAATATACACAAATTATATCGGTCTCTTTTTACAATCTAAATGAAGTACAACATGTGGCGAAAAAACAATGTCAGAATCACTGGGATATGTAAAGCCTTTACGGAGTTATGCCACGTTGAACGACGCATGTCAGATTTCCAAAATTTGGCTCCGTCACTAACGCGCAAACAGGCTTCGTCACTAAGGGGTTAATGCTGTCTGCAATCTTCTGGTGCAAGCTGAAAATCTTCCATGTAATGTTCACTTATAATCAGCAGACGGGGGACTGAAAATGTACCACAGATTAACAGGAGGAGAGCAACCATGATGGGCCAGAGTAGTGGGGGTACAAGGAGGAGGCTATAACCCCATGACACCTTTCTTCTGTTCTGCAGTTACAGTATATATTACTTACCATAGTGAATATTTTTCAGGAATGAGTTTTGCATCACCTGTCTACCAAAATATATGCAGTACTCAGGGACATTCCTATTGTGAGGCAATTTGAGCCTTTGGCTTCTGGCACAGTACCCTGCAGCTTCACAGAGGGGGTGGCATTACAGCTGAAGAACCTTATCATCCACTACTGTGCAAGACTGCTGCTACCTTAAAAAACATTCAAACATGTTGTTAGGTGTGTGCTTCTGGGACCTGTGGTTCTACAGGTTTGCATGAGCATGACGGTGATGTCATCACAGGTCCTTCATCCAGAGTGCCGTGCTGCTTGTGATCCCTGTTGTAAGGGATGAAGAGTGTATGTAGCAGAGCTATATGTGATGTACATGTAGCAGTGCTGTGTGCGTGTGTGCATGTAGCAAAGCTGTGTGGTGTATTGCACCACCAGAAACCTTGGTACTATAATTTCCTAATAATTACTAGTCTATGTCTACCCAGTACTGTGACTGTAACAATCGCTCATGAGTATGACGCCATTCAAAAAAATGAGGTTCATATTCGTGCACAATGTGTGCGTCTCGAAACGCGCAAATCCCGCACTATTTTTTCGGTTATGTGAAATGGCCCTAAATAGGGAAAATTGGCTTCTACCTCATTGGGGGTTTCTTGCCTTCTTCTGGATCAACGTTGGGGGGTAATAGGCTGAAACGGATGGACAAATGTCATTTATCGGCCTTACATACCATGTTACTTTATTCTGTTGGTCATTACAGTTACAGTGATACCAACGTTATATAGTTTTCTACTCTTAAAAATAAAAAACTAACAAAAAAACATAACTTTTTTATTTTTTAACTGTGAGGGCTCTTTTTGTAGAGTGCACTGTAGTTTTTAATAGAACTTTTTGATCACTTAATATCACTATTCCTTTAGGGTGGACAAAGGGGGCTTAAAATGCAATTCTTGCATTTTGCTTTTTTTACTACATTTACTGTGCAGTATAAATAATGCAATATTTTAAGAGGTCAGACTTTTACAAATGTGACTGCACGAATTATGTTTTTTTTGCTTTGATTTCTTTATGCTTTTACTTGGAAACATTATATATATATATATATATATATATATATATATGTTTTAAAAATCCTCATACAAACTGTTAAACTTATGTTTATCTTCTTAGGTCCCCATATGGACTTGAATTTTGTGATCTTCTGATCACTTGTACGATATACTGCAAGGTTTCTATACTGCAGTGTATTGTACTTTTACCAGCAGCCTATTGGTTAGGAATACATGAAAAACCTGGGAGCCTTCAAAAGGCCCCAGGCTGCAATTGCAACCCACATGCTCTGCTTAGTGCTCTGCAGATACACCTCATTCTGGCCTACTTTGCTCACAAATGTATCACAAAAAGGGAAATATTAAAACAAACAATCACTCAAAATGGCCAATATACTTACTGACACAGGAGGGCAAACATGTACACCACGTCAGCATGCAGGCAGCCATACTGCCAAATGAGGTAGCCAATTACACCTGTGGAGGACACCGATGAGACAGCCACTCACACAACTTCCTATATGAGGGGGGGGGGGGGTGGCTGCTTGGTGTATACTCCTGCATAGAGTAGTTACAAAGTGCCAGATCATCCTGATACATGTAGTGCACCATGCAGACAAGCAACCTAGTAATGACGCCATAATAGTTCGGCGGGTTGCTCTGCACCTTAAAAAGTGAACCACTTTGGTACTATCACCCTGGGCTCCCCCTGGCATTTAGAAGCCACACTGCATGTGAATAATACATAATAAATGTGATGTATTAGTTGGATTTTGGCCCAAATACTTGGGCTCACAAGCCAATCGTGAAGGCTCCTCGCATTTTGTCCCCTACACTAATATAAATGTATCACAGAAAGGGAATTATAAAAACAAACAATCACTGAAAATGGCCAATATACTTACTGACACAGGAGGGCAAACATGCGCACCACTTCAGCAAGCAGGCAGCCATACTGCAAATTTGGTTCACAAACAGTTCATAGTGATGCTCCACCTTCTTTATGTAAACTCATACCAAGCCCCATTTCCTGCAAAGTGTCACTGTCCCAGGTGAGTGGCCCAACTTGCCTAATGACAGATGGAGTGGGGATGGTTCCTTCCTATAGTTCACCTCAGACAGCAGAGAGTCTAGGTTTACCCCTGACAGTACTTTACATATGGGTAATTAGCAGGCTTATAAGTACACTACATATTTAGGATACAATGTTTTCGACATGCAATAGTCAATGGTTTTTTGTAATTTGAAACCAGCCAGCATACAATGTCACAGATAGTTCAGATCTTTGGCACTTATCAGGAGAATCCAGCCAATCAGCATGGGCATTTCACTGGTAAAACACCCGTATTACTGAAGTGCATGCACTGATTTGCTGTTTCATAGCGTCTCTCTACAATAAAAAGCTTTGTAGCGCCTCTCTATGATACAGTGTTGTACTACATGCTCTATACTGTCCTTTACCTGCACCAGGATGTGCTGTTCCTTTGGACACCGGGTGAGGCGGCTCCACCTTTTTTTTCTGGTGCACTGTGTGTTCTGTACGGGAGCTCCTGAAGAAGCTCCTGTCCACACATGGAAAGTAATATCCATCTTCAGTCCTTTAATGAGGATCAATGGCTAGCAGCATTCCAACTAGGAGTCAAATCCTCCCATTGTACGAGCCACCTGGAAAATATTCCCACAAAACTCCAACATTTGCTGGAGATGTAATGAACAAGGCAATCTAAAGTCTCCAAGGGTGACATCACAACATGATGTTTTCTCAGCAGACTGTATTTGCGGAGTGGTTTGCCATTGACTTCCCTAGTCATCTTTTTTCACCCCCCCCAGCAAGCTGAGTACTCATTTTACCGACCTTGGAAGAATGGAAGGCTGAGTCAACCTTAAACCGGCTACCTGAACCACGTGGGGATTGAACCCGCAACCTTCAGGTCATGAGCGAGAGCTTAGGACTTAACACTCTGCACCACACGGGGCTGGTTGTAATAAACAAATGGGGTCTCTAATCCATATCAGTGCCCGTGTACAACTCTCAAGGCTCTGTGAGATCAGATCCACTACGCAATCTGCTCAACCTTGCAAGGAGATCTAAACTGGGGCCCGAGCTCGGGCCTGTTATCTATGGGCTTGAAAAACTATGCCCATAACTAATATAATCTCTACATAATTTCTCACATATTAATAGCAACTGGATCAGCCATTGTTAGGAAATGGAAATCAACAGCAATCCCATCACTAACAGAAATTTTCCTAACACTACAGCAAAACTGTGTAATGAAGCATCTGATTGGATCCACACTAAACCAACTAGATAAGTTTAAACGCTGTTGGGAAAAATGGCCTAGCTTTTCATGTTAACCTCTTATGTGCCTGTAGTTCAATTAGGTTTAGCACTCTAGATTGCTACAATTAATCATATTTCGTATAACCAAGTTGGGCCTAATTAATTAATTGGACACTTACAGTAAAAAGATACACACCTTTTGACTCATTTCAAAAAGTCTGCAGCTGGTTTCTAAAGGCCTATTTACATGTAAAGATTATCACTCAAAATTCCTTCAAATGACCAAAAATGAGCAATAATCGTTACATGTAAACGAGGGCATTGTGCGCTTTTTGTGTGAACAATGATTTTAAGGTGAACCTAAAATCCATTGTTCAGCTAGTGAGGGATAAAGTGTCTCTCAGTAGACCACAGGCTGTTATCTTCTCCAGAGACGAGAACAATGCAGCTGTTTGCACAGCTGAGCATGTGATTAATCGCGCTCTGAGCACTGCAAACAGCTCCTGGAGGCCCCTTTACATGCAAATGAAGATGATAAAGTGTTAATGGCCATTAATACTTTATGCAAAAAGATCGGAAAATCTTTCAATTTTTCAGTTGTTTGAAAGATTATCTTTGCATGTAAATGGAGCTTAAATTATAATCTTAACATTATTCTTCCTTTCCCCCCAACCTCCTGTTATCATCTTTAACATAACCTATGCTTATATACAGATGCCACTCAAGATTAACTTGTAAGATTACCTCGTACACACAATCACACTTGGGTACCATGTAATATGTTGATGTGTTGACAATCCAAGTCAAACAAAGGTTGAGTAACCTATCATTGGACACGTCAAAGAATCAACAAGATGGAGTTGCCACACTATGCATAACTTTATTGCACAACGTTATGTGTACTACAAATGCTTTTCATGTGTTTTACTACTGAAAAATTTACAATAAAGTATTTTTTAAAGAACAGAAAATAAAATACTAAATTTGATAAAGGAGGCTTTTGAGGACCTCCAAACAGTGTTGCTCTCTGTATACACACACTCTCATTGTGGCCGTGTATTGTCTAGTTTGTTGTTGTTGTTTTGTTCCTGTCTGATTGGAATAAAGAAGAATTGGGCCTTCACAATGCTAACCTGGATTTACTATAAGCTACCAGGGATTTTAGAGGAGTCCCATTCACCTAGTTAGTGAACAAAATTTCATCTGTCATTATCCCCCACCAGGAGTGCAGGGATTTTTATTTCCTCTTGTTTTCTGTTTCATATGACTTAGGTATCTCTTATATCCTGTTTTTTCTCCCTGCGATGCTCTCCCTGCATTCTGTAGACGTTCTCAGGGATTCAGTGCATTAGATACACCACTACACCCAAAGCCCACTTGGACCGGTGGTGTGGACGCCTGTCACCTGCTGGGTGTTCCACCCCAGGTGAGTCCTTTTAATTCACTTCTGATACCTAATCATTGTTTGGAGCGCTATCCATATATCTATTTCTGTATCAGATTTCCATAGCGTTATGGTAACAATATACAATATTTTCCACATAAAGTGTTTTTCTGGGAATCAATGAATATTGCATGTTGATGGATCGTTGTACTGCATTTGAGGGTATATCTTTAATATATGTGCTTTACATGCAAGCGTGTACATACCATAGAAACAGACTATACAGCTGTGACGTGCCTTTGAAGAGAGGTGACCAAGCCCTGGTGCAGTCCCTCTATAGAGGGACTGCATTGTCAGCAAATTAAGGAATAAGGAATTGTCTCAAAGGCCATGAAAAAGGTGCAGATAATGGCCCATAATGGGGTTTGAGTTTTATCCTATGTACCTCTGGTCATGATTTAAATACCATGGCAATTATCTTTATCTGACTATTAACACTCAAGTAAATACAGTGATTGACAATTGTCAAATCAGTATGTATATGTAATTACTCCTTTGCAAGCAAGAACTATACAAACCGGGAACAGAAAAGTACATCCACAGCGCCACCTATTGGAAAGGGATTATCTTACAAATCAATGTTCAACATTTCAACAAGACTAATATAAGCCAAACTAGAGTATTCTCTAGAAGTAAAAGACACCCATCTGTAGTCAGACTGAGAGTTTTCACCCCTTGTCAGTGCAGAGCAGAGTACTGGTTGGCTAGATGAGAAGCCTTTAATGTGGATCTGGAGACATAAAGTTTATCCTTCAGGAGAGTACCAATTCGGCTAAGAGAGGTTTATGTTGGCCATGCAGTGCCTTCTGGAAAAAAAAGTATACAAATAAAAAAATAGAAATGTACCTTCACTGGACCATCTGAAAGGTTGAACTTGGACTTTCCAATAGGTGGCGCTGTGGTATTTTTCAATAGCCCTTTTTCATACTTTTTGTTCAAGGGAGTATTGGATGGCCCAGATAAGACTCCATACACCAACTAGGTGTTCTACTCAAGGAGAAACTTTGTCCGCTCAGACCCAAGAATGACCTAAAAAAGCACATATTGTGTTGTTAAACTGTTGAAAACAAACAAAAAAATGATCACAGATCAAATGGGAACCAAACATTACAAAATGATCAAAATAAACATTTGACCTGCTAAATCCCATGTATAAGTTTGATGGAAGGTTAAAAGTCTACTCTTTTGGGTTGCCGATAGAGATGAGCGAGCACCAAAATGCTCGGGTGCTCGTTACTCGAGTCGAACTTTCAGTGATGCTCGAGAGTTCGTTTCGAGTAACGAACCCCATTGAAGTCAATGGGCGACTCGAGCATTTTTGTATATCGCCGATGCTCGCTAAGGTTTTCATTTGTGAAAACCTGGGAAATTCAAGAAAGTGATGGGAACGACACAGAAACGGATAGGGCAGGCGAGGGGCTACATGTTGGGCTGCATCTCAAGTTCCCAGGTCCGACTATTAAGCCACAATAGTGGCAAGAGTGAGACCCCCCCCCCCCCCCGCACTGTCAGCATAAAGATCATTCTCCTCTGCCACAGCTGTAACAGCTGTGGCAGAGAAGAACGATGTTAGCCCATTGAATTCAATGGAGCCGGCAATACAGCTGGCTCCATTGAAAGCAATGGGCTGCTGGCGATCGCGGGATGAATTGTTGGGAAGGGCTTAAATATATAAGCCCTTCCCTGCAATTCATCCAGAAATGTGTAAAAATTTTAAAAAAATATACTCACCTTGTCCCCGCAGAACGATGTTAGCCCATTGAATTCAATGGATCCGGCAATGCAGCTGGCTCCATTGAAAGCAATCTGATTGGTCCCACTGAGCCAATCAGAGGCAGCAGTCACACACCCATTCATAAATTCATGAATGGGTGTGTGAGTGGAATCTGCCTCTGATTGGTCAGGCTGTGACCAATTAGAGGCAGCTCATTCAGCAGGCGGGGATTTTAAATCCCCGGCTGCTGAATACTACTCACAGCTGTTCAGAGCAGTTCAGGATGACTGCCGCTGGCCGCGCTGAACTCCGTCTGCCGGGACCAGGTGAGTATATATATATATATATATATATATATATATATATATATATATATATATATATATATATTTTACACATTTCTGGATGAATTGCAGGGAAGGGCTTATATATTTAACCCCTTCCCGACAATTCATCCCGCGATCGCCGGCAGCCCATTGCTTTTAATAGAGCCGGCTGTATTGCCGGCTCCATTGAATTCAATGGGCTAACATCGTTCTGCCGGGACAAGGTGAGTATATATATATATATATATATATATATATATATATATATATATATATATATTTACACATTTCTGGATGAATTGCAGGGAAGGGCTTATATATTTAAGCCCTTCCCGACAAGTCATCCCGCGATCGCCGGCAGGCCATTGTATTGCCGGCTCCATTGAATTCAATGGTCAGTGCTCGTTTAATCGAGACGAGTACCGTGTGGTGCTCGTCTTGAGTAACGAGCATCTCGAGCACCCCAATACTCGAACGAGCATCAAGCTCGGACGAGTATGCTCGCTCATCTCTAGTTGCCGACATAGACTGGACTAGTTCTGAATGTACTAAAATATCACCACTGGCTAGGTTATCCCTATACAACGTTTACTCTCTTCTGTTATTTTTGAATGCTGATCCTAGTGAGTCACACGCACATCGGAAAATGTTATCACTCAGTAGACCATTTACATTAAAATAATTGCAATACCATAAGTGTTCCATTATAAAATTAAGATATGCAGGCTCACTTTGATTTATGATGTGTCTTTACACCAATGAAAACATATGGACATGCTTAAAGTATCCCGGAAAATTACAGCAGAAAATAAAAAGAAGATGTAGCTTTGGAGAGGGAAGTATTTGTGGAACATGACAGATTCTGGACATTTGTAGATCTACGTATTTGTACTCTGATATTGTTTCTTAAAATATTATTGCAGTTTTCCATGCTTTCTGCAGAAATCATTAGTGCTGTTTTCCTAGTCTCTTGAGGGCCTTTGTTTAGCAATTTATTACTTATGTTGTTTGATGAATGTTTTTTTCTTCTTCCTTTTAATATTATTCACAGTAATCCTGACCGACCCTTCATCCAAATTTACCTCAATAAAAATGCTATATAAGTATCACAAAGTTGATATCTTTTTTTAAAAAAACTTTATATATTACCGCAAAACTGGTGATACCTATCCTGTAACAGTTACTGCTGATTCTCTTTCTTTCCAGCATTTTTAACTCCTTACTGATCAACCCATAGTGTTTTTACTTCCTGGCTTGCTGGGCTTTTATCCTCAGGGATGCAAAAACATGCTCCTTGTGGGGATTAAAACCCTGGAAGCTCTGAGACATAAGAGCTCCATGCTGCCGGCTCCCAGAGGTAGCCAACAATCTGGAGCTGTTATCCCTGCACACCCCCACCCTCACCCCAGTCACATGACTCTGGCCTTTATCGATGGAAAGTAAATAAAAGTTAAAGATCCAGCTGTCCTGATGGATCAGATCCATCAGGGCAGCTGAAAGTACTCACCCCTGCCCTCTGCTATGTCCCGCGGCATTCTGGCATCCCCGTTCCGACGGTGCATGCTCGCCAGATGTCATACGATGCACAGTAGGGCGTGCGGCCAGGAAATTTAAAATCTCCCAGGCTTCTGGCTAACATGTGCAGCCCAGAGCAGAGAGATATCACCGGGAGCCACTGTATGCGGTTCCCGGTCACACGATCGCTGCTATCCAATGGATGACAGCAATCATGTAAAGTAAAAAAAAAGTTTAAAAAAAGTTAAATAAAAAGAAAAAAAAATTAAGTTTCATCTTCCCGCACGGATCATATCCGTTAGGGGAGATGAAATTACATACCTAAGGTCCCCTGATTTATCCGGCAGACCTCATCACGGCTTCTGTACATGTGCTCACCGCCAAAATGGTAATTTAAAACCTCCCTGCTTCTGGCTACCAAAGGTAGTTAAGAGCCTGGAGATTTCATGGGGGGCCGCGGTATGTGGTCCCTGGTCACGTTAAGAGAAGAGTTGAGTCCCTGAGCAAGTTCAGAGGAGAGCTACCAGGATGGTGAGTGCTCTGCAAATCATGTCCTATGAGGAACGGTTAAAGTATCTGGGAATGTTTAGTTTGCAAAAAAGAAGGCTGAGAGGAAACTTAATAGCTGTCTACAAATATCTGAAGGGTTGTCACAGTGCAGAAGGATCAGCCCTATTCTAATTTGCACAAGGAAAGACTAGAAGCAATGGGATGAAACTGAAAGGGAGGAGACGCAAATTAGATATTAGAAAAAACTTTCTGATAGTGAGGGTGATCAATGAGTGGAACAGGTTAGCACAGGAGGTGGCGAGTTCTCCCTCAATGGACGTCTTCAAATAAAGGCTGGACAAATCTCTCTCTAGGATGATTTAGCGAATCCTGCACTGAGCAGGGGGTTGGACCCAATGACCTTTAAGGTCCTTTCCAACTCTAGCATTCTATGATTCTATGTGATAGCCATTTTCCGATAGAAAACGAGTTAAAGTTTTAACCCCCATCATAGATCCAATCCGTAAAGGGAGGTGAAATTACTTACCTAAGGCCTCCGGCGATGTCCTCCGATTGGATATTTATCTATGGACCCTTCCCCAACTTCGGCACATGCGCCCATCTGCAAAGTGGCTGGCGCAAATGCAGAAGCTGAAATCCCCGCCTACTGAAAGAACTATATCTGATTGGCTGAGCGCTCAGCCAATCACAGGCAGCGCTCGGCCATTCATTGAATTCAGCTGTCATTTAATGAATGGGCAAGCGCTGCTTGTGATTGGTTAAGCGGTCAGCCAATCAGACGAAGGCCTTTTAGCAGACAGGGATTTTAAATCCCTGCCTGCTGAAAGAAGTTCATTACAGTGCTTTCTATAGACTGAGCTCTTTTTTTGTGCGTGACAAGCTGTAGTTTTTATTGGTACTATTTTGGGGTACATAAGGCTTTTTTGATCACTTACATTGTGTTTTTTGGGAGCCGAAATTTTGCTTCCGTTTTTTAGTTTTTCTTTTTATGTTTTTTTCCATGCAGGATAATTAGTGTGTTTAATTAATTGTACAGGTTTGTTACAGATATGATGATACCAAATATGTTTTGGGGTTTTTTTAGACAAGGAAGGGAAAATGTGCAAAAAAAGGTTTGTTATTTTTTTTATTATTTTTATTTTTTTCCTTTTTTTAAGTTTCTGTAGGGGTCTGAAACTAGAAATGCTCTGATCGCTATGATACTTCTGTGAACCTTTGTGAATCTTACGCTTCCTCTGTGAACGTTTTACATATTGCGATCTACATTCATTGCGGCAGCCAAAAGTAATAGGCGTTTAAGAAGAGAATGAAGATCAAACGGATCGAGCAGGAGAGCTTCACAGTTCTTTACACCACATATATAGAGTTCCATTGTAGACCAAGTTTTATTCATGTTTGATAAACACCAATGTCTAGCCTGTTCAATGTCGAAAGCTTTATGTTAGAGAAAAAGGTCTGGGTTCCCCATGCTCCCCAAACGCATGCTGCTTTTCATCAAAAAGAATGCAAGTCGAGATTTTTCATTCTGCCATATGAAATTATTCATCTGTGTATGTATCAATTTACAAATAGAATGCAGAAGACGTATAAGTAGCGAGCAAAGAAAATACAGTATTTTAGGAAAAATCAACATTTGTTATAAAATTATTCTTCCTAGCCAAGAATATTCTATTCATAATATTCTGCTTAATTCTGGCTGGATGGAGGACAGTAAATAATGAATACTCATTTTGGCTGAAGTTGACATTTTCCTGGTTAAATAAATGCCTAAATATGGGATTGACTCATCACAGCGTTTAAGAGAGAACAATTTCCACAGTCTTTCTTTCTCTGAAGCCAAGATGTGAAAATCTAGAATCAGAGACTTTGTAGTATTCACTTTATAGCATGGAAGGTAACCAAAAAAATCTAGTAGTTTAAATAAGCAAAAAAAGATTGGACAGCACTACGTAGGTAATAATTTAGGATAAAATATCCAAAAAATGCAATAGGACTTACCCGGTGGTCGGTGGGCTCTCCTCCGAATCCCCCACCAGCACCTAGAAATCCCAGTTCGCCTTGAAAAGTAAATGGTGTTACACCAACCCCTTACGTATCCTGGATCCAGGAGAGTCGCAAAAGTACTATTCTCACTAGCCAGTGAGTATAAAAAAGTGTCCCAAACAACAAGAAGAGAAAATCTCTGCACTCCTTTCGTCAATGAGTGGAGGTAACCAAGATAATCCAATGAATTCCATTAAATTCCATTTATTGTTTGATAGATTATTAGAAAAATGTCCTTTTACCGGCTAAAACACATTGCATTTGTGTATCTATATAAAGACGAAAGCCCTCACTGACTCATTGACTGACTGACTCACTCACTGACTGACTGACTCGCCAAAAGTTCTCCAACTTCCCGATGTCGTAGAAACATGAATTTTGGCACAAGCATAGATTATCTCCAAAATAAGAAAAGTAATTGGGTCCCAACTCCATTATTCAATTCTAGCGCAAAAGAATTGGCGTCGAAATTTAATGTACATAATCTAAATCTCTCACTTCCCAATGTCATAGAAACTTAAAATTTGGCACGGGCATTGAATATGTCATAAATAGGAAAAGTTAATAGGTCGCAACTCGATTATTCAATTCTATGCGCAAAAGAATTAGCGTCCAAATCTTACGTGCAGAATGTAATTTCTTCACTTTCCAGTGTCATAGAAACAGGAAATTTGGCAGGAGCATTGATTATGTCATAAATAGTAAAAGCTAATGGGTCCCAACTCCATTATTCAATTCTATGCGCAACAGAATTAGCGTCCAAATTTTACGTACAGAATCTAATTTTCTCACTTTCCGGTGTCAAAGAAACTTAAAATTTGGCACGGGCATTGAATATGTCATAAATAGGAAAAGTTAATAGGTCCCAACTCGATTATTCAATTCTATGCGCAAAAGAATTAGCGTCCAAATTTTACGTATGGAGTCTAATTTTCTCACTTTCCGGTGTCATAGAAACGTGAAATTTAGCACGAGCATTGATTAGGTCATGAATAGGAAAAGTTCATAGATCCCAACTCGATTATTCCATTCTATGCGCAAAAGAATTAGCGTCCAAATTCTATGTACGGAATCTAATTTTCTCACTTTCCGGTGTCATATAAACGGGAAATTTGGCACGAGCATTGATTATGTCATAAATAGGAAAAGCTAATGGGTCCCAACTCCATTATTCAATTCTAAGCGCAAAAGAATTAGCGTCCAAATTTGACGTGCAGAATGTAATTTCTTCACTTTCCGGTGTCATAGAAACAGGAAATTGGGCACGCGCATTGAATATGTCATAAATAGGAAAAGCTAATAGGTCCCAACTCGATTATTCAATTCTATGGGCAAAAGAATTAGCGTCCAAATTTTACGTACGGAATCTAATTCTCTCACTTCCCAGTGTCATAGAAACTCGAAATTAGGCATGAGCATTGATTATGTCATAAATAGGAAAAGCTAATGGGTCCCAACTCGATTATTCAATTCTATGCGCAAAAGAATTAGCGTCCAAATTTTACGTGCAGAATGTCATTTCTTAACTGTCCAGTGTCATAGAAACAGGAAATTGGCACGAGCATTGATTATGTCATAAATAGGAAAAGCTAATGGGTCCCAACTCCATTATTCAATTCTATGCGCAAAAGAATTAGCGTCCAAATTTTACGTACGGAATCTAATTTTCTCACTTTCCGGTGTCATAGAAACGTGAAATTTGGCACGGGCATTGATTAGGTCATAAATAGGAAAAGTTCATAGATCCCAACTCGATTATTCAATTCTAGCGCAAAAGAATTGGCGTCGAAATTTTACGTGCGGAATGTAATTTTTTCACTTTCCGGTGTTATAGAAACAGGAAATTTGGCATGAGCATTGATTATGTCATAAATAGGAAAAGCTAATGGGTCCAACTCCATTATTCAATTCTAAGCGCA
Organism: Eleutherodactylus coqui; assembly: GCF_035609145.1. Classification (NCBI taxonomy): domain Eukaryota; kingdom Metazoa; phylum Chordata; class Amphibia; order Anura; family Eleutherodactylidae; genus Eleutherodactylus; species Eleutherodactylus coqui. Next base: position 47,569,393 of record NC_089846.1, on the reverse strand, counting down.
AAAGAATTAGCGTCCAAAGTTTACGTGCGGAATGTAATTTCTTCACTTTCCGGTGTCATAGAAACAGGAAATTTGGCACGAGCATTGATTATGTCATAAATAGGAAAAGCTAATGGGTCCCAACTCCATTATTCAATTCTATGCGCAAAAGAATTAGCGTTGAAATTTTACGTGCGGAATGTAATTTTCTCACTTTCCGGTGTCACAGAAATGGGAAATTTGGCACGAGCATTGATTATGTCATAAATAGGAAAAGCTAATGGGTCCCAACTCCATTATTCAATTCTATGCGCAAAAGAATTAGCGTCCAAATTTTATGCACTTATATAATCTAAATCTCTCACTTCCCAATGTGATAGAAACATGAAATTTGGCACGAGCATTGATTGTGTCATAAATATGAAAAGTTAATGGGTCCCAACTCCATTTTTCAATTCTAGCGCAAAAGAATTAGCGTCCAAATTTTACGTACGGAATCTAATTTTCTCACTTTCCGGTGTCATAGAAACGGGAAATTTGGCACGAGCATTGATTATGTCATAAATAGGATAGGTTCATAGGTTCCAACTCGATAATTCAATTATAGCGCAAAAGAATTGGCATTGAAATTTTACGTGCGGAATGTAATTTTTTCACTTTCCGGTGTTATAGAAACTGGAAATTTGGCATGAGCATTGATTATGTCATAAATAGGAAAAGCTAATGGGTCCAACTCCATTATTCAATTCTAAGCGCAAAAGAATTAGCGTCCAAAGTTTACGTGCGGAATGTAATTTCTTCACTTTCCGGTGTCATAGAAACAGGAAATTTGGCACGAGCATTGATTATGTCATAAATAGGAAAAGCTAATGGGTCCCAACTCCATTATTCAATTCTATGCGCAAAAGAATTAGCGTTGAAATTTTACATGCGGAATGTAATTTTCTCACTTTCCGGTGTCACAGAAATGGGAAATTTGGCACGAGCATTGATTATGTCATAAATAGGAAAAGCTAATGGGTCCCAACTCCATTATTCAATTCTATGCGCAAAAGAATTAGCGTCCAAATTTTATGCACTTATATAATCTAAATCTCTCACTTCCCAATGTGATAGAAACATGAAATTTGGCACGAGCATTGATTGTGTCATAAATATGAAAAGTTAATGGGTCCCAACTCCATTATTCAATTCTAGCGCAAAAGAATTAGCGTCCAAATTTTACGTACGGAATCTAATTTTCTCACTTTCCGGTGTCATAGAAACGGGAAATTTGGCACGAGCATTGATTATGTCATAAATAGGATAGGTTCATAGGTTCCAACTCGATAATTCAATTCTAGCGCAAAAGAATTGGCATTGAAATTTTACGTGCGGAATGTAATTTTTTCACTTTCCGGTGTTATAGAAACGGGAAATTTGGCATGAGCATTGATTATGTCATAAATAGGAAAAGCTAATGGGTCCCAACTCGATTATTCAATTCTATGCGCAAAAGAATTAGCGTCCAAATTTTACGTGCAGAATGTCATTTCTTAACTGTCCAGTGTCATAGAAACAGGAAATTGGCACGAGCATTGATTATGTCATAAATAGGAAAAGCTAATGGGTCCCAACTCCATTATTCAATTCTATGCGCAAAAGAATTAGCGTCCAAATTTTACGTACGGAATCTAATTTTCTCACTTTCCGGTGTCATAGAAACGTGAAATTTGGCACGGGCATTGATTAGGTCATAAATAGGAAAAGTTCATAGATCCCAACTCGATTATTCAATTCTAGCGCAAAAGAATTGGCGTCGAAATTTTACGTGCGGAATGTAATTTTTTCACTTTCCGGTGTTATAGAAACAGGAAATTTGGCATGAGCATTGATTATGTCATAAATAGGAAAAGCTAATGGGTCCAACTCCATTATTCAATTCTAAGCGCAAAAGAATTAGCGTCCAAAGTTTACGTGCGGAATGTAATTTCTTCACTTTCCGGTGTCATAGAAACAGGAAATTTGGCACGAGCATTGATTATGTCATAAATAGGAAAAGCTAATGGGTCCCAACTCCATTATTCAATTCTATGCGCAAAAAAATTAGCGTTGAAATTTTACGTGCGGAATGTAATTTTCTCACTTTCCGGTGTCACAGAAATGGGAAATTTGGCACGAGCATTGATTATGTCATAAATAGGAAAAGCTAATGGGTCCCAACTCCATTATTCAATTCTATGCGCAAAAGAATTAGCGTCCAAATTTTATGCACTTATATAATCTAAATCTCTCACTTCCCAATGTGATAGAAACATGAAATTTGGCACGAGCATTGATTGTGTCATAAATATGAAAAGTTAATGGGTCCCAACTCCATTATTCAATTCTAGCGCAAAAGAATTAGCGTCCAAATTTTACGTACGGAATCTAATTTTCTCACTTTCCGGTGTCATAGAAACGGGAAATTTGGCACGAGCATTGATTATGTCATAAATAGGATAGGTTCATAGGTTCCAACTCGATAATTCAATTCTAGCGCAAAAGAATTGGCATTGAAATTTTACGTGCGGAATGTAATTTTTTCACTTTCCGGTGTTATAGAAACGGGAAATTTGGCATGAGCATTGATTATGTCATAAATAGGAAAAGCTAATGGGTCCCAACTCGATTATTCAATTCTATGCGCAAAAGAATTAGCGTCCAAATTTTACGTGCAGAATGTAATTTCTTAACTGTCCAGTGTCATAGAAACAGGAAATTGGCACGAGCATTGATTATGTCATAAATAGGAAAAGCTAATGGGTCCCAACTCCATTATTCAATTCTATGCGCAAAAGAATTAGCGTCCAATTTTACGTACGGAATCTAATTTTCTCACTTTCCGGTGTCATAGACACTTAAAATTTGGCATGCGCATTGAATATGTCATAAATAGGAAAAGTTAATAGGTCCCAACTAAAGATGAGCGAACACCAAAATGCTCGGGTGTTCGTTATTCGAAACAAACTTCCCGCGATGTTCGAGGGTTCGTTTCGAATAACGAACCCCATTGAAGTCAATGGGCGACCGGAGCATTTTTGTATTTCGCCGATGCTCGCTAAGGTTTTCATGTGTGAAAATCTGGGCAATTCAAGAAAGTGATGGGAACGACACAGCAACGGATAGGGCAGGCGAGGGGCTACATGTTGGGCTGCATCTCAAGTTCACAGGTAATAATAATAATAATAATAATCTTTATTTGTATAGTGCCAACATATTCCGCAGCGCTTACATAGACAGGGGAAATACAGAAAGACAAAAGTACAAAAAATTTACAGAACCACGGTTACAATCGTAATCAGCTGATGGAAACAATAGGGGTGAGGGTCCTGCTCCAACGAGCTTACATACTACAAGTAATGGGGTGATACAGAAGGTAAAATGGCTGGAGGTGTGCACAGTATCGCGTGCTGGAGAGTGAGGGATGCTATAGACAGACAACAGTCAGACATTTAGCTATGCGACGGCAGGATCAATATGACTACAGGAGCGGTTTATGATGGCTAGCAGGGATTGCAGTCAGTAGGTCAGGAAACATGTTATCAGGCGGTGTACAGAAGGGTTTGTTTAGGGAATGCGGTATGCATCCCTGAAGAGGTGCGTCTTTAGAGCACGCCTGAAGTTTTTCGAGTCCTGGATTGCCCGGATGTTCTTTGGTAGTGCGTTCCAGAGGACCGGTGCTGCTCTGGAGAAGTCTTGGAGGCGGGAGTGAGAAGTTCGAATTAGAGGGGTGTGCAGTCTAGTTTGCCGAGCGGAGAGCCCGGGCTGGGTGATGGATTGAGATGAGGGAGGCGATATAGGGGGGCGCTGCACTGTGGAGGGCTTTGTGGATGAAGGTAATAAGTTTAAATTGAATTCTGTATTTAACTGGCAGCCAGTGCAGTGACTGGCACAGGGCAGAGGCATCTGAGTAGCGGCTGGACAGTAATATGAGCCTGGCTGCCGCATTCAGGATGGATTGTAGAGGGTAGAGTCTGGTGCAGGGGAGGCCGACCAGCAAGGAGTTGCAATAGTCGAGCCGTGAGTGGATGAGGGCAACAACAAGCGTTTTCAGCGTGTCTATGGTGAGAAAGGAGCGGATTCTTGAGATGTTCTTTAGGTGCAGCCGACACGTTCGGGCCACTGACTGGATGTAGGGAGTAAATGAGAGATCTGAGTCGAATATGACCCCAAGGCAGCGGGCATGTTGTCTAGGAGTTATGGTGGTGCCACACACTGAGATGGAGATGTCAGGAGGAGGTCGGTTGGTGGAAGGAGGAAACACCAGTAAGTCAGTTTTAGAGAGGTTTAGTTTTAGGTAGAGAGAGGACATGGTGTTAGAGACAGCAGACAGACAGTTGGTGATGTTTTGGAGGAAAGGTGCAGAGATGTCACGGGAAGAGGTGTATAACTGGGTGTCATCAGCATAGAGGTGGTAATGGAGGCCAAAGCTCCTGATGGTTTGTCCAACAGGGGCTGTGTAGATAGAGAAAAGGAGGGGGGCAAGGACCGAGCCTTGGGGGACCCCAACAGCAAGGGGAAGAGAAGGAGAGGTAGAGCCAGCAAAGGAGACACTGAAAAAGCGGTCAGATAGGTAGGAGGAGAACCAGGAGAGAGCAGTGTCCTTTAGGCCGATGGAGCGAAGCATACTGAGGAGGAGTTTGTGGTCAACTGTGTCAAATGCTGCAGAGAGATCGAGGAGGATCAGTAGGGAGTAGTCACCCCTCGATTTGGCTGACAGTAGGTCGTTTGATACCCTTGTAAGGGCAGTTTCTGTGGAGTGTTGGGGTCGGAAGCCAGACTGTAGGGGGTCGAGGAGAGAGTTCTCTGATAGATAGCTTACAAGGCGGGAGTAAACCAGCCGTTCTAGTAATTTGGAGATGAAGGGGAGGTTTGAGATGGGTCGGTAATTGGCAACGTCAGTTGCGTCAAGAGTCGGCTTCTTTAGCAATGGGGATATGATGGCATGTTTGAAAGAAGAGGGAAAGATGCCAGAGGCCAGAGAGAGGTTGAATATAGTGGTGAGATGCGAGATGACCACTGGGGAGAGGGATCGGAGGAGGTGTGAGGGGAGAGGGTCGCTAGCGCAGGTGGTGGGGCGAGCAGAGAAGAGCAGTTTGGAGACTTCTTCCTCTGTTGCTGGTCTGAGTACAGACAGTGAGCAGGAGCTGTACAGACAGTGAGCAGGAGCTAGCTGCAGTGCTGACAAGACTAAGGTCAGGGCTAGTCTGGGATTGGGAGGTTATTTCTTGACGGATGTCATCAATTTTCTTTTTGAAATAGGCAGCCAGTTCAACAGCACTGAGATCCGTCACCGGGGGCTGCGGTTTAGGGCTGAGAAGGGAGTGAAAAGTATCAAAGAGCTGTTTAGGGTTGTGCGATAGTGAGGAGACGAGAGAGGTAAAGTAGACTTGTTTGGCGTGGTGGAGGGCGAAGTTGTAGGTTTTGAGCATGAATTTGTAGTGGAGAAAGTCTGCAGACGTTTGCGACTTCCTCCACAGCCGTTGGGCACTTCTAGAGCACCGCCGGATGAAGCGCGTTTGAGGTGTGAGCCAGGGTTGCCGTGGTCTACATCGGATGGCTCGGGTCCTGGGGGGCGCCGCTTCTTCCAGGGCATGTTTGAGAGCGGTGTTGTAGTCCCACTATTAAGCCACAATACCGGCAAGAGTGGGCCCCCCCCCCCCCTCCCAACAACTTTTACTTCTGAAAAGCCCTCATTAGCAATGCATACCTTAGCTAAGCACCACACTACCTCCAACAAAGCACAATCACTGCCTGCATGACACTCCGCTGCCACTTCTCCTGGGTTACATGCTGCCCAACCCCCCCGCATGACCCAGTGTCCACAGCCTTTAGGACGGACAGAGGCAGGACAAATAGATTTCTTTTCCCTTTTTTTACACCAAAAGGACCCACTGCGTATATTCAATGAACATGAGAAGTTTTATAACTGTGCTGTGGCCCTGCTAATGTGTCACAGAACTTGAGGGTAGCAGAGTTATTAACTCTGGCAGAGCAGGTATTTTTTTCCCAATTAAGGAAAGCAAATGGCGAAGCCAGCAGTAAACCGTAGCTGGGTGCGTCTGATTTTTTAACGTTGTACACGCAGCTCACACGTGTCCACAGCCCTTAGGACGGACAGAGGCAGGACAAATAGATTTCTTTTCCCTTTTTTTACACCAAAAGGACCCACTGCGTATATTCAATGAATAATAACTGTGTTGTGGCCCTGCCTACACAATTCTTTCCCTGTAGTATCAATGGAGGGTGCAATGCTCTGCAGAGGCGATTTTGAGAAAAAAAAAATATGCAGCACTGCTAACAGCAGCCAGCACAGTACTACACATGGTTAAATATGGCCCTAGAAAGGACCGTTGAGGTTCTTGAAGGCTACACTCACTCCTAACACTCTCCCTGCCTATCCAACACTTCTGTCCCTAATGCCGGGTGCAACGCTCTGCAGAGGCGATTTTGAGAAAAAAAAAAAAAGTCACTGCTAACAGCAGCCAACACACAGGTATTACTGGCCCTAATAAGGACCTTTGGGGTTCTTGAAGCCTACACTAACTGCTATTTCTCTCCCTACAGCAGCTCCGGTACCAGCAGCACAGTCCCTCATCTAACTCACAAAGCATCTGAGGCGAGCCGCGGGAGGGGCCGACTTTTATATTCGGGTGACATCTGATCTTCCCAGCCACTCACAGCAGGGGGGTGGTATAGGGCTTGAACGTCACAAGGGGAAGTTGTAATGCCTTCCCTGTCTTTCAATTGGCCAGAAAAGCGCGCTAACGTCTCAGGGAAGGAAGTGAAAGTAACCCGAATACCGCATGGTGTTCGTTACGAATAACGAACATCCCGAACACCCTAATATTCGCACGAATATCAAGCTCGGACGAATACGTTCGCTCATCTCTAGTCCCAACTCGATTATTCAATTCTATGCGCAAAAGAATTAGCGTCCAAATTTTACGTATGGAGTCTAATTTTCTCACTTTCCGGTGTCATAGAAACGTGAAATTTAGCACGAGCATTGATTAGGTCATGAATAGGAAAAGTTCATAGATCCCAACTCGATTATTCCATTCTATGCGCAAAAGAATTAGCGTCCAAATTCTATGTACGGAATCTAATTTTCTCACTTTCCGGTGTCATATAAACGGGAAATTTGGCACGAGCATTGATTATGTCATAAATAGGAAAAGCTAATGGGTCCCAACTCGATTATTCAATTCTATGGGCAAAAGAATTAGCGTCCAAATTTTACGTACGGAATCTAATTCTCTCACTTCCCAGTGTCATAGAAACATGAAATTTGGCACGAGCATTGATTATGTCATAAATAGGAAAAGCTAATGGGTCCCAACTCGATTATTCAATTCTATGCGCAAAAGAATTAGCGCCCAAATTTTACATACGGAATCTAATTTTCTCACTTTCCGGTGTCATAGAAACGTGAAATTTGGCACGGGCATTGATTAGGTCATAAATAGGAAAAGTTCATAGATCCCAACTCGATTATTCAATTCTAGCGCAAAAGAATTGGCGTCTAAATTTTACGTGTGGAATGTAATTTTCTCACTTTCCGGTGTCATAGAAACCGTAAATTTGGCATGAGCATTGATTATGTCATAAATAGGAAAAGCTAATGGGTCCAACTCCATTATTCAATTCTAAGCGCAAAAGAATTAGCGTCCAAAGTTTACGTGCGGAATGTAATTTCTTCACTTTCCGGTGTCATAGAAACAGGAAATTTGGCACGAGCATTGATTATGTCATAAATAGGAAAAGCTAATGGGTCCCAACTCCATTATTCAATTCTATGCGCAAAAGAATTAGCGTCGAAATTTTACGTGCGGAATGTAATTTTCTCACTTTCCGGTGTCACAGAAATGGGAAATTTGGCACGAGCATTGATTATGTCATAAATAGGAAAAGCTAATGGGTCCCAACTCCATTATTCAATTCTATGCGCAAAAGAATTAGCGTCCAAATTTTATGCACTTATATAATCTAAATCTCTCACTTCCCAATGTGATAGAAACATGAAATTTGGCACGAGCATTGATTGTGTCATAAATATGAAAAGTTAATGGGTCCCAACTCCATTATTCAATTCTAGCGCAAAAGAATTAGCGTCCAAATTTTACGTACGGAATCTAATTTTCTCACTTTCCGGTGTCATAGAAACGGGAAATTTGGCACGAGCATTGATTATGTCATAAATAGGATAGGTTCATAGGTTCCAACTCGATAATTCAATTCTAGCGCAAAAGAATTGGCATTGAAATTTTACGTGCGGAATGTAATTTTTTCACTTTCCGGTGTTATAGAAACGGGAAATTTGGCATGAGCATTGATTATGTCATAAATAGGAAAAGCTAATGGGTCCCAACTAGATTATTCAATTCTATGCGCAAAAGAATTAGCGTCCAAATTTTACGTGCAGAATGTAATTTCTTAACTGTCCAGTGTCATAGAAACAGGAAATTGGCATGAGCATTGATTATGTCATAAATAGGAAAAGCTAATGGGTCCCAACTCGATTATTCAATTCTATGCGCAAAAGAATTAGCGTCCAAATTTTACGTACGGAATCTAATTTTCTCACTTTCCGGTGTCATAGAAACGTGAAATTTGGCACGGGCATTGATTAGGTCATAAATAGGAAAAGTTCATAGATCCCAACTCGATTATTCAATTCTAGCGCAAAAGAATTGGCGTCGAAATTTTACGTGCGGAATGTAATTTTTTCACTTTCCGGTGTTATAGAAACGGGAAATTTGGCAGGAGCATTGATTATGTCATAAATAGGAAAAGCTAATGGGTCCAACTCCATTATTCAATTCTAAGCGCAAAAGAATTAGCGTCCAAAGTTTACGTGCGGAATGTAATTTCTTCACTTTCCGGTGTCATAGAAACAGGAAATTTGGCACGAGCATTGATTATGTCATAAATAGGAAAAGCTAATGGGTCCCAACTCCATTATTCAATTCTATGCGCAAAAGAATTAGCGTTGAAATTTTACATGCGGAATGTAATTTTCTCACTTTCCGGTGTCACAGAAATGGGAAATTTGGCACGAGCATTGATTATGTCATAAATAGGAAAAGCTAATGGGTCCCAACTCCATTATTCAATTCTATGCGCAAAAGAATTAGCGTCCAAATTTTATGCACTTATATAATCTAAATCTCTCACTTCCCAATGTGATAGAAACATGAAATTTGGCATGAGCATTGATTGTGTCATAAATATGAAAAGTTAATGGGTCCCAACTCAATTATTCAATTCTAGCGCAAAAGAATTAGCGTCCAAATTTTACGTACGGAATCTAATTTTCTCACTTTCTGGTGTCATAGAAACGGGAAATTTGGCACGAGCATTGATTATGTCATAAATAGGATAGGTTCATAGGTTCCAACTCGATAATTCAATTCTAGCGCAAAAGAATTGGCATTGAAATTTTACGTGCGGAATGTAATTTTTTCACTTTCCGGTGTTATAGAAACGGGAAATTTGGCATGAGCATTGATTATGTCATAAATAGGAAAAGCTAATGGGTCCCAACTCCATTATTCAATTCTAAGCGCAAAAGAATTAGCGTCCAAATTTTACGTCCGGAATGTAATTTCTTCACTTTCCGGTGTCATAGAAACAGGAAATTTGGCACGAGCATTGATTATGTCATAAATAGGAAAAGCTAATAGGTCCCAACTCCATTATTCAATTCTAAGCGCAAAAGAATTAGCGTCCAAATTTTACGTGCGGAATGTAATTTCTTCACTTTCCGGTGTTATAGAAACGGGAAATTTGGCACGAGCATTGATGATGTCATAAATAGGAAAAGCTAATGGGTCCCAACTCCATTATTCAATTCTATGCGCAAAAAAATTAGCGTCCAAATTTAACGTACATAATCTAAATCTCTCACTTTCCAATGTCATAGAAACATGAAATTTGGCACAAGCATTGATTGTGTCATAAATATGAAAAGTTAATGGGTCCCTACTTGATTATTCAATTCTAAGCGCAAAAGAATTAGTGTCCAAATTTTATGTACGTAATCTAATTCTCTCACTTCCTGATGTCATTTTATATAAAGGAAACAGACAAAAGTAGTAGTAACCGGCAGCAGACAAGAATTAGTTTGAGGAAGGTCTCCTTGACCGAAACGTCGCTACATTTTGCTGTAATGGGGTAAATAAACGTTTTTTCATCTTTCAACATTCTTGTCTGCTGCCGGTTACTACTACTTTTGTCTGGACTGCATTTGTGGAGCCCGTCTGGTTTGGACTCCTCTACTGGCGTTTGCAGCTTTATTGCCTAACTCTATTGGAGGATCGTTGCAGTGCTGCTGGGAATCGATTTCTACTTCTTTATATAAAGGAAACGTCGCATGGTTGCCTCCACGTGGTGTTTCCTGGGTAACGCAGAGAACTATGCAAAATGGTGAACATATGTTTTTCCTCAGTATCTCTAAAGTAACCACGACTTCATAAGATTTTCCATGTGAACACCAGATAAACACCAGTACCAAATTAACTCGGGCAAAGCCGGGTATATCAGCTAGTCTAAAAATAAAAGGGAATTTAATGGAATTCAGTGGATTATCTTGGGGACCTCCACTCACTGACGAAAGGAGCACAGAGATTTTTTCTTCTTGTTGTTTGGAAATCTAGTAGTTTAACGTCCTCAGTTAGAGAGGATTCAGGATTAAGCATACATATATAATTTGCAAATAGAAACATTTTATGGTTCGTACCACCAAGTTTTATACCGTTTATATTTGGGTTTTAATCTAAAAGCTTCCATTATGAGTGAAAAAACCAATGATGACGGGGGTCAACTTTTTCGAATACCATTTGTGATACGTAAAAGTTGAGAATATTTACCATTGACCATCACTCCTACACAAGGATATGAGTAAAGGACCTTAATTGTGGATAAAACAGGGCCTCTGAAACTAAAAACTGACAGGGTCTTCAAAGTAAAGCCCCAATGTATCCTGTCGAACACTTTCTCCACATTAAGAGGAAGTAGCCGAGAAGGCACCCGAGAGGATTCTATCATTTAGGCCGCCTGCAGACGAGCGGGTCGGATCCGGCAGCGAGAATTCTCGCCGCGCGATCCGACCCGAGCGCCTGCAGGGACGAGCGCGTACTCACCCGCACCTGGCGGCCCCAGCTCTTTCATGTGCCGGCTGCCGCGCAGCCGGCGCATGCGCAGACCGGAGCCGGCGGCCGGGTGAGTGCGTGCCCCGCAGAAAATTAGGACATGCCGCGGTTTGTTTGCCGCGCGAGATTTCGCGCGGCCAAACCGCGGCCGTCTGCATAGGAGTGCGTATTGTAATGCACTCCTATGCAAAGTTTCAGCGGCGGAAATCCTGCGGGAAATCCCGCGGCGGGATTTCCGCTCGTGTGCAGGCGACAAGATTAATAACCCACCTTGTATCAGGTTACTTGATCAGGTTAAATTAATGTAGGAAGGAGAGGAAAAAGTCTTTGAGCAATAAGCTTGGCAAAGATCTTCATATCTGTACTTATTAAGGAGTTGAGCCTAAATTATGCTGGAGTATAAATTGGTCTTTCAGCCTTGGGTAGCATTATAATTGTTGCTTGAAGCATCTTTGGAGGTAGAGCAGCCTTGGACATTGATAAATTGTAAAGCTCACAACGATGAGGGGAAAGTGTTGGGCAAAAAATTTTGTAATATTTGTTGCTTTATCTATTTAAAGTGACAAGATTGGTTTAGTAATTTCTGTAATAGTAAAGGGTATCTTTAGATGATCTAGTTGATGTTGAAAAAGAGTAGAGAGATTACGAGATTGAAAGAAATCTGCAATGATTTCCTAAAATCGATCCTGAATTTGAGGGCTCTCTTTCAAATTATATAGCCTATAATTAGAGATGAGCGAGCATACTCGTCCGAGCTTGATGCTCGTTCGAGTACTAGGGTGCTCGAGATGCTCGTTACTCGAGACGAGCACCACGTGGTACTCGTCTCGATTAAACGAGCACTGACCATTGAATTCAATGGAGCTGGCAATACAGCCGGCTCCATTGAAAGTAATGGGCTGCCGGTGAGCGCGGGAAGAATTTTCGGGAAGGGCTTAAAAATATAAGCTCTTCCCTGAAATTCATCCAGAAATGTGTAAAAAGTAAAAAAAAATATATACTCACCTTGTCCCGGCAGACGGAGTTCAGCCGCGGCCGGCCGGCAGTTCTCCTGAACTGCTGTGAGTAGTATTCAACAGCCGGGGATTTAAAAGAGCTGCCCCTGATTGGTCCCTGCGCTGAGCCAATCAGAGGCAGCACTCACTCACCCATTCATGAATTCATGAATGGGTGAGTGAGAGCTGCCTCTGATTGGTGAGGCTGTGACCAATCAGAGGCAGCTCATTCAGCAGGCGGGGATTTTAAATCCCCACCTGCTGAATACTACAGAAAGCAGTTCAGGAGAACTGCCGGCCAGACACGGCTGAACTCCGGCTGCAGCGGAAAGGTGAGTATTAGAGATGAGCGAACGTACTCGTAACGAGTACTTACGCACCCGAGTACCGCCATTTTCGAGTACTTCAGTACTCGGGCGTAAAGATACGGGGGGCGCCGGGGGGCGGGGAGAGGCGCGGCGGTGCGGGGGGAGCAGCGGGGAACAGGGGGGAGCCCTCTCTCTCTCCCTCTCCCCCCCACTCCCCACTGCTACCCCCCGTGCCGCTACGGCGCCCCCTGAATCTTTACGCCCGAGTACTGCAGCACTCGAAAATGGCGGTACTTGGGTGCGTAAGTAGTCGTAACGAGTACGTTCCCTCATCTCTAGTGAGTATACATTTTTTTTTATTTTTACACATTTTAGAATGATTTTCAGGTAAGGGCTTATATTTTTAAGCCCTTCACGAAAATTCATCCCGTGCTTGCCGGCAGCCCATTGCTTTCAATGGAGACGGCTGTATTCAATGGGCTAACATCGTTCAGCTGTGGCAGAGGAGAACGATCTTTATGCCGACAGTGGGGCCCCCACTCTTGCCACTATTGTGGCTTGATAGTGAGACCTCGGAGCCCGAAATGCAGCCCTGCATGTTGCTCCTCGCCTGCCCTATCCATTTCTGTGTTTTTTACATGACTTTGGTGATTTGCTAAGATTTTCACAAATGAAAACCTTAGCGGAGCACCAGTCATATACAGAAATGCTCGAGTCGCCCATTGACTTCAATGGGGTTCGTTACTCGAAACGAACTCTCGAGCATCACTGAAAGTTCGACTCGAGTAACGAGCACTCGAGCATTTTGGTGCTCGCTCATCTCTACCTATAATAGATATTTCTGAATTCATCAGCCACTTCTTGTAGGTGCAATATTTTAGTATTGTTTGCTTGTTTAAGGAGATATGGGGTCTTAGCTTGAGGACGAATTTGTTCTACTTTTATTGCCATTAATTTAGATGATTTATCAATAAACCAATAATATGGAAGTCAGATTCTTTGAACCTGATTTTCATACTCTACAAGTAAGTGTTTGTGCAGAGCAAGTCTAGCCTCAAAGATTTATGTGTCCCAGGTGATGGAGTAGTGCTTTGTGTTTGGTCAAGAGATGTAATCTTTTATACAAGAGAGTCAAATTGGGAGAAGTCTGGTGCACCTGGTAGTAGTATCAAATTCGTTACCCGGAATTATATTGAAATCTCCACAGAAAATGAATCTCCCTTGAACTATCTTAGAGATTCTTTGAATAGCCTCTTTAGAAATATATTTGGTGCGAATTTGGTGCAGAAAGATTCACTATGGTGTACAAGGTGTTGTTAAGAGTACAAACCACAGCAACAAACCTACCACCAGGGTCGATTAGTTCTTGCAAAAGTTTGATAGTAATTGTACATTTAATAGCAACTAATAATATCTTATAGGAAATCCCTTTTTTTTTTTTTTTTAATAATAAATTTTTATTGAAATTTTGAATATTTGACATACATAGTCTCATTGAGCAAAATGATTGGTTACAGTAGCATATTTGTGTTAATAAGGAATTACATTAAACCATTTGGGATTGCTGAGACATTCAACAACAAAGATATAACCGGAGCCATGAGGCGGCTGGTGGGCCGCTTTCAGGGACAATGGCACCTGTCTGGGGTCACCCCCTGGCCTAACATATACAAACCAGGGTAATAAACTTGACATCGACAAAAGGGAATCATACGGGAGGGGTGGGGAAGAGGGGGGGGGGGGGAGGGGGGGGGTGGGGGGGAATAGTCTTGCACCTTCTCTTTCTCACGAGGTGGGGGGGGGGGACACTTAGGTGTATTGGTGATTTAACCCTCTGGGTCTGCTTAATCAGAACGTAAGTGTGTGGGAGGAGATAAGTTACTGTACGGGGGTCGAACTCCGACATCAGAGTGGAGAGGGAGGGGGGGATGAGCTCCATCCCAGTCAGTCCCCAACCATGGCTAGGGGGGTTCCTCAAACGAACAGTGTTGCCCTAATGGAGCGCCACGGGTTCCAAATCTCCAGAAAGGTTTTGTGGGTGCACTTGGACCAGCTGGACAACTCCTCAAGACTCGACAGGAGATCTACCCTGTCCCTCCACATTGCCAAGGAAGGGGGGTCTTTTTGACGCCAGAGGAGAGGGATGAGAGACTTAGCAGCATCCAGCAGGAATGCTATCAATTTATGTTTCTGCGGATGGAAGGTGGCTGAAGGCTTCCACAGGATGACCACCTCAGGGGAGAGAACTAGACCCGAGGAGAACTTTCCCAGCACGCACCCGACATCCCTCCAAAAAGGGATTAGCCGCGGGCAGTCCCACCAAATGTGTAGGTATGAGCCTGTTGCGGAGTCGCATCTCCAACAGGTGTCCTGTGAGGCTAATTTATGGTCCAAAAGCCACTGGGGGGTCCTATACCATCTCACCAGTAGTTTGTAGTGAGATTCCTGGGAGATGACGCAAGGCGAAAGGCCAAATGCATTCTTGAGTATGAGTCTCGTGTCACTCTGAGAGAGGGAGATCCAGAGTTCTTTCTCCCAGGAGGTGATGAAGGCTGGTTTTGTGTTAGCACGGGGGGAGATGAATTGTTTGCAGATAACGGCCAGCCTTCTCTTGGCTGAGTTATTTTCGGCAAGCGTCTTCTCAAAGTTAGTCGACTTGTGTTGGGTCAGAAAATTTTTGAGGACTTTGGTCATATGAGCTGATACTAAGAAAGGGAGTGAGTGGTTGGGTAGGAGTTTTGCCAGAATATCTGAAGGGGGTTTATGTGCCCTGAGATAAACTTCTGAAATTCTTTTATCGGATAGAATCTGCCAGGTGCCCGCCGAACAGGGGTCTAGACGGAGATCCAGAGTCTTGTATAAGGCGCTTATAGGGGTAAGGGGGGATGGACAGGGGGCCAGCACCCCCCCCCAGTTTATGCCAAGTCTCCAGGGCCCCTCTAATGAGGGGGTTCACGTCCCTCCTTCTCCGTAGAATCTGGTTGGGGAACCATAAATCCTGGAGGAGGGTAGAGCCATGCGAGCCCTTAGCAAGTGCTTGGACTAAATGGTCCTTGGATGGGTGTACCAACTCCATCCAATGACTTAATTGGGTGGCCAAATAGAGGTCTCTTGGGCTGGGCATGTCTACTCCTCCGTCGGTTCGTCTCCTTTCCAGCAGACAATGGGCCAGTCTCGGTCTCTTTCCCCTCCAGACATAGTTTGAAAAGATTGAACAAAGTGACTTAAAAAAGGAAGTTGGGATGTAAATTGGGAGAAGTCGGATTTTATAGAGGATAATTGGTATGACATAGGATTGTAGGATGTTTTTTCTTCCCAGCCAGGATTTAAATGGAAAGCCGTAGGATCGCAGCAGGTTTTTTATCTTGGCTAAGAGAGGGAGGAAGTTTGCAGAAAAAAGGCCTTCGGCTTTTTTTGTGAGTTGTATACCCAGGAAATCCATATCCGAGGTAGACCACGTGAATGGGGAATTGGCCTTCAGGGCATGGCATCAGTTAGAAGGAATCGAGATATTAGGGACTGTCGATTTAGAGTAGTTTATTTTAAAATTGGAGAGAGCCCCAAATTCATCCAGGAGGTTAGTGAGACGTGGCAGCCCCCTCTCCGGGTTCGTAACCAGGAAAACTATATCATCGGCGTAGGCTGCTAATGAGAGGGATGCTTTGCCAATCTTCAGTCCTTGGATGTTGGGGTCAATCCGGACCTTCTGTAGGAAGGGCTCGAGGGTGAGGATAAGTAGCGAAGGGGAAAGAGGGCAGCCCTGCCGGGTGCCATTGCTTATATTAAAGGGAGGCGATAGGATGTCATTTATTTAAAGCCTAGCATAAGGCGCAGCATATAGGGAGAGGATTGCAGTAATGAGGTTCGGGGGAATTTTGAAATGTGAGAGGACAAGTTGCATATATAGCCAGTTCACCCGGTCAAAGGCTTTTTCGGCATCTGAGCCTACTAGAGCCAACGGGATGTTTTGGGCCTGGGCATATCTTACTGCGTGGAGAAGCCTGATGCAATTAGCCCTGCCTTCCCTGCCTTTGACGAAACCAGTTTGCTCAGAGTTGACTAGGATTGGGATATATTTTCTAGTCTTTTTGCTAGAAGTTTTGCCCATAGCTTAACGTCAAAGTTAATTAGGGATATAGGCCTATAACTTCCGCAAGCTTCTGGGTCTTTATTGTCTTTGTGTATCAAGGTAATATGCGCCTCTTGCGCTTGTTTGGGGAGAGATTCCCCACGCATAAGGGAATTGAATAGTTCTGTTAGGTGAGGTACTAGGCTGGATTTGAAGGTTTTGTAATATGTTACCGGGAGGCCATCAGGGCCTGGGCTTTTGCCCGGGGGGGGGGGGGGGGGGGGAGGCGGACAGAAGATCTTCAACTTCTTGCGAGGAGACTGGTCTCGTCAATGTTGTTGCTGCTTCCTCATCCAGACCGGGGAGATACAGCCCCTCCAGAATGGTGCGGATTTGCGTGTGGGCGTTAAGCTGCTCCTCAGGGGTTAAGGGTTTGTGGATATTATAAAGTTGGGAGTAGAAGGACCGAAACTCAGTTGCAATGTCTGCAGAAGAGGTGACCGGGTGACCCAAGCTGGTTTTGATGGAGCTAATGAAATTCCTCGTACGAGCTTTTTTGATGAGGGAAGAAGTCATTTTGCTGCCCCTGTTACCTTGGACATAGACTGCATGCTGTAGATACAGATGCTTTTTATTAAATCTGGTTTTAAAGTCCTTTTTTAAATCCTTTCTGAGGGAGGTCAATTTTTCGAGTGTGGCCTTGCTCTGGGACCGTTTTGCGACCTGTTCTAATTTAGAGATTTGGTGAAGCTTCTCATCTATCGCTTTTTGTTGTCTTTTCTTTATTTTAGACCCTAAAGCGATTAAAAGGCCTCTTGCATAGGCCTTGTGGGGGGAATAGAAACATCCTGAGATTTATTTAGATGAAAATATTCATCTATAGCGGTTTTTAATTGCTGTCTGTCCTCCTCCGAATCTAGAAGCGAGGGATTTTGTTTCCATCTCCACTTCTGAGGGGGAGGCAGTGAGAGATTGATGTTGATGTGGAGTGGGGCATGGTCGGAGATCAGAATGGGGTCAATGTTGGCTCCAGTTACTGATTCTAATAGGGGGGAGGATATAAAAAAGTAATCGAGGCGTTGAAAGGAAAGATGTACGTGGGAATAGAAGGTGAAATCTTTTACCGATGGGTTCATGTATCGCCAAGCGTCTACAATACCCACTTTTGATAGACTGCGGGCCAGTCGCTTAAGTTTAACTTGAGAGATATGAGATTTTCCTGTGGAGGCGTCAAGGAGAGGACATAGAGTCAAATTTAGGTCACACCCCAGGAGGTTCGGACCGACAGCAAATTGTTTTAAGGTCTCCAGCTGTCTGATCAACCAGGACACTTGTCCAGTGTTTGGAGTGTATAGATTAGCAAGGGTCAATTTGCGGTTGTAAAGCGTACCCCTTAAGAAAAGGACTCTCCCCTCCTCATCAGAGTATTGAGCCTCACAGGTAAAAGCTGCGGAGTTGTGAAAAAGTATAGAAACTCCCTTTGAGGAGGAGGTCGGGTGCGTGCTGTGAAACCCCAGAGAGAATTGTTTACCCGGGAGGGCCAAGCGCCTATTGCCCCTGAAATGGGTCTCCTGTAAGAAAGCAATTTTAGTGCCATACCTTCTCAGCAGCAACGAAATATGATGCCTCTTGGAGGGGGAGTTTAGCCCTTTCACGTTGAACGTGGTTATTCATAAGGATTCGCTCATGCTGAGGAGAACCGGACCGCTATGGAATCTCTAAAAAGCGTAGGAAGAAAGAAGGGCGTTAGGCGTTAGTAAGTAGCAACCTGAACCTCCTCGAGTCCTGAGAGCTGTCCAACCGGAGGTATGAGATTAAAAGGGGGGGTGGGTAAGTGGTGAGAGAAACAAGGAAGTGAGGGAGGGGGGAGGTAGACTCACAGAAGGGAAGGGAAAAAACAGACTTTGTTCACACAAAAAATGAGTGCTGAACTCTTCTCGGGAGGAGAAGTCGGCGGATCCCCGCAGCGTGCGTCCGCCAGTTAGTGGGGGTGGGGGTGGGGCGGGTTGGTCGGTCTATAAGGTGTTAGAGACCGATCGACGGAGTACAGCCTGAACTGCCAGGCGTCCAGAGAGATCCTCAGAGTAGGACACCCAAAGGAGATTTGAAGTCTCACATCTAAACCTAGACTGGTCAGGAGAGGAGCAGAACTATTAACTATAGAATGCATCAAAAAATACAACAATATTTTACGGCAAAAATGTGCCGAACCATTCCGAGGAAGGAGTCAGCAGGAGAATATAAAGCCCCCCCAAAAAAGCCTCAGTGAGCTTGAGGGTACACTTCATGGTGAGTGGGGAGGAAGGCCACTTGCTTGGGGCCGATGGAAGGGTTAAGGCAAGCTGGACCACTCAGCGCTTCATGTGTCCACATTATTGGTGGCCTCCTTTGCCTTCTTTCTTTTCCCTCTTGGAGACTTCGGGTTGGCAGCTTGTTGCCATGCATCTGGCAGGGGGAGTTTCGGTAATTTCGGGAACTCCGGGAGTGGGAGCCAGCACGGCAGGTCTATGGGGGCTATCCCCAAAAGAGACCATGCCTTGTGCAGGTCTTCCGGGGTGCGTATTGTGAGCCTGCGCCCCTTCACGGAGACCCCCAGACCGAAGGGGAACAACCACGAGTATCTCAAGTCCTTCGCCCTGAGGGCCTCAAGGAGCGGCCGTAAGAGTCTCCTTTAAAATAAGGTAGAAGGAGCAAGGTCTTGGAAGAACTGCAGGGAGTGACCAGCGTACTTCAGCTCTTTATGCGCTCTTGCAGCTTTTAGGATAGCTAGGGCATCTTGGTAGGATAGCAGCCTACAGATAATGTCTCTAGGCGGTTCATTCGTAGAAGGAGGGGGCCTGAGCGCCCTATGAATGCGCTCAATGCTGATGTGGGGGGCTTTTTCGGCGCCAAGCAAGAGCTCGAATATTTCTGCGCCCACCTTGAATAGGGACTCTGTCGCAAACTCTTCAGGGAGCCCCTTTATGCGGACGTTGCAGCGCCTATTGCAGTTCTCCAGGTCTTCTTGGGATATTAGGGTGCGATTAAGGTGTTCATGCTGCTCCTTTAACACTTGCTCCAAGGCTAGGGCATAAGAAGTAATGGAGGTAGAAGACGCCTCCAGGTCCTCCACCCTGCGCCCTAAGTGCTTAATGTCTTCTTTTATTTCTGTCAGATCAGACATCAGGGGCTGCAGGGCGTTAGTTAAGAGCTGCTTCATGAAGCCCTTAGATATGGTTTCACTACCCTCATCGTCCGATGAGGACTCCTCTTCCCTCTTCTTACTTTGTGCTGAGTCAGAAGCATCGTGGGCCGGGCCCATCTTGGTCGACGGGTGCGGGGAGCGGGAGCCGCGGTCTTTTAGGAAGCGCTGCATTCCTACCTGTTTTTTCTGAGAGCGAGGGGTGCCCAGCTGCTCAGCGCTTTTCTCCTTGGTGATTCTCCGCATGTCCGCTGCTGCTAGCTGTAGAAAAGACCTCTTATGGACGCCTCACAGTCAGAGCTCTGGTCTCAGGCAGCCATCAAGTTCGGAGGTCAGGCTCCGCCCCCGGAAATCCCTTTTTTAAATGAGTCTTTCAGGTACATAAAACATCAGCAGACAGATTTTTAGTTTCCTTTCAGAGCAGCAATCTTTTAAAGGGTGAGTTTAAACCTTAGCATTTAAGATAAAAATGTTAATAACCATTTTCATAAGTTCACGGAGCTATAGCATTTTGAAGGAGCTATATCCTTTTCAGATAGTATGTAGGGATAACCTGTGGGGTAGAATGGCAAAGGTGTAGGGTGTGGGGAGAAAGTAGGCAACCCAAACATAACAAATTCAAAACTAGAAGTGCAGTAACTTGTACTACACAAATTTGGGGGGGAGTAAGTTTACAAAAAGGCAAACAGCATTGTATAGTGAATAGAGATGAGCGAACTTACACGTTTAGGGTGTTTTTGCACTCGAGCACCGCATTTTCCGAGTAACTGACTAATTGGATGAAAAGATTTGGGGGGCGCCGAGGGGCGGCGCGGTGGAGCAGGGGGTAGCAGTGGGGAACAGGGGGGAGCTCTCTCTCCCCTCCTCACTCCCCTCTGCAACCCGCTCACCCCCAGCGCCCCCCGAATCTTTTCGCCCGAGTAGTCGGTTACTCGGAACATGCGGTGCTTGAGTGCAAAAACACCCTAAACGAGTAAGTTCGCTCATCTCTAATAGTGAATCCTAAGAAGACAAAACCTAGTGTTCCAAGATGAACCTTGACAGAGTTTCCGAGAAGAGTGCCATTCATTGTGCATGGCCTTCTTCACCCTTGTTGACAAAGTAATTTGCTCCATTTTTAGAAATAATTTTGCAGGGAAGCTCCATTTATAAACCACTTTATTGTAACACAAGATCAGGTTGATAGAAGCATAATTCCTTCTCACTTAGATAGTGGCTTATGATAAGTCTGCATACAGCTTTATGGATTGATAGGATTCAGGACGTCTGTCAAGCTTTCTCTCAGCGAGCATCAGAAGATTCTTCACATGGCAAAAATGAATCTGAGCTACTATACCTCTTGGGACTGCACCTCCGACTGATTTTGGTTTTGGTAACCTGTGAGTTCTGTCAATTATAAGGTATTGCTGAGAGCATTTGGGCAAGATAGCTTTCATCAATTGTTGGAAGTAATCCTAGTGTTCTGAATTGGTAATATATTCTGGGATTCCTCAGAAGTTTACATTGTTGCGACGACTCCAGTCTTCCAAATCAGTCAGTTTGAGTCACAACTTCGAGATCATCTTCTATTGCGTTATGGCAATCACCTAGGCCACTGTGCGCTTTAGCAAATCCACCCATTTTTCTACATAGCTAATTCTGTCCCCGAGGTCATCAATTGTAGCTGTAAATTTGTTAAGAGTTGAGGAAAAGTCATTTTAGATAGAAGTAGAGCCAACATCATATCTTTAAGAAAGACCGCAAACGCATTCTGGCTTGTTGTAGGCATACTTTCAAGTGTGTCAGTATAAGACTTACCCTGTATTTTTTAGAAGACAAGGTTGTATACATTGCTGAAGAATTATCTAAGCAAGCCTTTTGTTTCGCTCGGCTATGGGCTGAAAGAGAATTATCTGGAGATTTTGGTGTTGAAAATTTTCTTTTGGCATCTCCGATTATGTTATTGCGTTCAATAGGGCTGAGATATAGAGATTAAGTTATTTGGGGATTGCTCATAGAGAGAGTCTGCATCAGAGTCTTATGACTTTGTTTGAGGAGAGTTACCATCTTTTTGCATTTGGTTTGATTGTATAAGGAGGTTCATAACGCGAAGGGGCTTTCTTTTTTTGCATTTGGTACAGGTTATAGTTTACACATTTGTAATTTAAATTCTAGGAAATATTGTGGAGAACTGCAATGCATATTGCTTAATAGGAACCCCTTAAATTAGTAATCTAATCATATTTTGAGATAGGTTATGTACTACTAACTAGGTTAGATTCTTTTATGAAAAGATGCGTTTAAAACAGTAGAATGACAATATGTGGCTCAATCTAACACACACTTAGTAGAGAGTTCTTCATGCACTCATAATGCACAGAAGAAGTATAGTTTAGGCTAAAAACCCTATGAGTGATGGTTTTAATAGTAACAATAAACATAGTCCGCTGTCAAAAGTGCAATATTAGCAGGGAAACAACTGTGCTATCTGAAGTAGAGCAATAAAGAAGATGGCCACACTGCTGTAAAATCTCTCCGGGGAAATCCAACGTCTGGTGAAGGAACCTGGACTGAAGCTGGGATGTCCCTCCTGGTAATCCTCTACTTATGGGAAATGACCATGCTTTTAGGGACATTTGTCTTTTCATGATTGAAGCCTCCCCATATTGGAATTAGACATTGTATCCCAGAGTGCAGCGTAAGATCAACTCAGTAAATTTTCTGTGGAAAACTTTCACTGGGAATCCCCATTGAATGGGAAAATTGAGTGATTTGAGCAACTTTAAATGAGGCCTGGTCATTGATGCTAGGATACTTGTTGCCAGTTTTTCATAAAATGGCAACCTTGTAGAGTTCACTCATGGCTAAACTTTTCTTGTTACCTATGCTGTCATCTGTCAGGCTGTATTGTGTGCTGCAACTAACATGTAGAGTGTGGCCAAGTCCTCTCCAGGTCTTTTGCCTCTCAGAGTACTGTATGAGAACTGCAGAGCTAGGAGAGTTGGAGAGGAGTTTGACCATGCTATAACTACCAGCTATGGCATGCTGCTCAATGTGAAAAGCTGCAGAATAAGTAAGAAGTTTAGTTTATCCAGGAGGGATTACTGGAGTTTAGGGGTAGGGGGTCACAAAGGGAGTCTTATGAGGTTGTGGAGGCCCTTTCACAATGTAGGTCCTCTATTAGCATGTAGAGGCACAGAGAGGAGCATAGTAGGATGTGCTGGCCCAGAAGGGCTCTTTTAGGATGTGGGGGGCACAGATGGGGTCCTGTTTAGATATGGGTATGCAGAAGGGGTTCTATTAGAATGTGGAGGGGCAGAGGGGTCCTATGTGGATGTGGGAGCACAGATTCATTATTCGTATTCGTTATTTTTAGAATGTGTTTGGGCACAGAGGGGGTCCTACAGGAATGTGGAGATTCAGACGAGTAACTATTAGTTTGAGAATGCACAAAATGGGCCTTATTTTGGGGGTGGGGGTGGGGCACAGGGGAAATTAATGATCTTTGAAGGTTAAAATGGAGGGCACTGTTACTATGAGGCACAAAAAAGGCATTTTTCGTTGTAGTGGGCACTATGTAGGATATATTGTTTGGGGGCAAGATTACTTTGTGGGACACAAAAGGGAGCACTATTACTGTATGTGTAATCTACACCCAGCTAAAAAAGAAACGGGGAAGCAGATGACTCTAATCAGAGTGTGATCGTTGGATGTAACTGCACTGTAATCACTTTTACTGTGCAGGGCTGGTATCTGACTATCATTTGTTGACCGCATTATTTAGAGGCATACTAGTGGCTCATTGGTTTTTTTGCCTTCCTCTGGACCAACAAGGTCCAGGGGGTGGGGGTTGAAACAGGTTGAACTAGATGGACATTGTCTTGATGCAGCCTAACAATACTATGTTACTATGTAGAGCTAAACCACCATATCTATGTACAAAATCCTGCTGTGTTCTACAAGTTCAAGACACCATCAAGACATCAACCCTTACCTATTAAGCCTCATATGCCACTTATGAACATATTAAAAACAATAGAACCCAACCCTTCTGTACCATTTTATGCCACATGTCAGACTCCTCACATTGCAACAGTTGATGGTTAGGTATTCTGTCCCAGGCGGCCTCTGATTTGAAGTGAGGCAAATTTACAGTTTCCTCTGCTCTTTGTTGGGCCCCCCTAACACCACCTTCACCCATACAGCATTCGAGATAACCTGTATGTAGGCCCCACTGCGAACAGGTATGATATCCCTATTATATGCCAGCTTGAACCAGCCTCCATCAGGAACTAAACTTCCATTTATGCAGCATTGGGAGACAGATCTTAATATCTCTCTCTCCTTACCTCGTTGGCTGCACTGCTGTACATTCATCTCAAAAGGCAGCTATCAAGTAACACTTGCTGAATCCTCACTTAAAATACTACGTAGGTCCTACCTAGTCCCTTCAACAATCCATAAATATTCTCCAGGCACCTTTTTTTTCAAACTGCTTTAGGGGATGTGATAGCTTGGGTTTGGCTGCCCATACATGGTGGAGGTGTCCGTTGGTGGAGTCTCTCTGAAGATGGATGACTAGGCTTATATCTAAAGTTCTGGGTAAAACATTCCCCCTTTCTGCGTCAACTTGTTTTCTAGCGGACAAACCCCTGGACTTTAATAACCAACAACATAAGCTTTCACAGCATATCTGCATGGCCACTAGAATCTATATGTTCTCCCAATGGCTGTCACCCAGTCTTTCACTT
The DNA here is from genome assembly GCF_035609145.1 of Eleutherodactylus coqui. Classification (NCBI taxonomy): domain Eukaryota; kingdom Metazoa; phylum Chordata; class Amphibia; order Anura; family Eleutherodactylidae; genus Eleutherodactylus; species Eleutherodactylus coqui. The sequence goes on along the minus strand of NC_089846.1, from coordinate 47,544,957 downwards.
AACCCAGTTATTGCAAGAGTTTTGAGAATTATGCTTTACAAAAAATTGTCGGCCATGAGGGAAGATAACATGGAACTATTTCTCAAAACCTGGCAGCCATGGGCAGATTCCTTAGATATACCTGGCCTAAATTGACTTCTCAGCACCTGAGGTACCAGACCAGGAAAAATCACTAGATTTCACCAAACATTTAACAGGGAGGAAAAGAAAAACAAAAACAAAACAGAGAAAGTTGGAGGGGATTTGGTGGGTAGGTGGGGCTCTAAGGGGGAGGGAAGAAAGTTATAGCCCACACAACACATATTGCAAGAGTGAAGAGGGGGGGACCAGGGAGAGGGTTGGGAAGAAGGGAGATTAAAAGTTTTTTGACTCGCATAGTATGCTTCGACAAGGTGTGTGGATTTTATATGTTTATTCCAATGTTTTCCTAGCCACCCTCTGCCTGGGGAATTTATCAAAGCCTTTCAAAGTGTTAAACTACAAATAATTCAATAAAATATTTTTAAAAAACAAAAACAATAGAACCCAGAACACTACCTTGTGGTCCCCACTTGTAGCTCATACTTCATTAACAGTAACACTATGATATCTATCTTTTAACCAATGTGAATGCACTATACCAGTGTTGGCGAACCTATGGCACACGTGCCCGAGAGGGCACGCCGAGCCCTTTCTGCCGGCACGCGTGCTGTTTGCTAGTATCACCCGCTCCTCAGCACTGCAGCTCAATGGGAGAGCTTACTCCCCTGTCAGAAGTATAGGCGGGCAGTTCAAAGCCAGAGCTGACGGCAGCCTGAGGTGAGGGGATTTGCCGGCACACACTGTTATCTAGCAGCTCCTCATCTCTCCACACTCCGCACAGCAGCCTAATCAGAGCGCTTCCTCCCCTGTCAGAAGGAAGGCGGGCAATTCATATACGGAGCCGACGGCAGCCTGCACTCAGTGTGATTGTCCTGTGAGCGGGGTGGAGCGGAGCTGGAGTGCAGCAGTAAGGAAAACCTGGGCGGAGGTTAAAAGGAAGATGTAGCTGCCTGGGCGATGTAAGATAACAGCACTTACTGCAAAGAGAATGGCATCATTAGTATAAGATCCTGTAAGAAACACCTAAATGTACAGAAGCTTCAGGAAGAAAGTAACTGGAAGAAGGGTTTCACTGCTAAACCCTTCTCAGCTCACCAACTGCCCGCTGCACACATGAACACGGGCGGATTCGCACTGCGGAATCTGGAGCGGGCGTCCGCCTCCGGACTCCACAGCAAATACTGTGCACAGACACGCTGTGGAAAATCACTTTTCCAAGTCCACGAGCGGAAATCAATTGCGACTTTTCGCTCATGGATGGAAAATCGCAGCATGTTCTATTTTGGCCGAATGCACACAGCGGATTTGCATTGCGGAGTCCACAGCGGGCGTCCACCTCTGGACTCCACAGCAAATACTGCCCCATAGCATGCTGGGGAAATACGTGATTTCACTTCCATTAACAGAAATTGATTGCGATTTTCTCCTCGCAGAGGATAAATCGCAGCATGCAGCAATTCTGTGAGGGCTACGCATGGATGGCTTCCATTGAAATCAATGCAATCATGACTGCAGCCATTCCGCAGTCATGATTGCAGAATGGCTGCAGGACCCGTGTCAGCGCGGCATAATCTGTACTGCGCATACGTGCTGGCTGACACATCCGCAATACAGATTATGAAGAATCCAGATAGGTACGTGGAGGTCACTGGCCGGGCACAGGGTTGGATTCCGCTGCGGGATCTGACCCAGCTGTGTGCAGGCGTCTCAAAGGTCACATTTAACCCCTTAAAGACGCGGCCCCTTTTTTTTCCATTTTCGTTTTTTCCTCCCCCTTTTAAAAAATCGTAACTCCTTTATTTATCCATCGATGTCGCTGTATGAGGGCTTGTTTTTGCGGGACAAGTTGTATTTTTCAATGGTGCTATTTATTGTACCATATAATGTGCTGAAAAACTTTAAAAAAATTCTAAGTGGAGTAAAATGAAAAAAAAAAAACGACATTCCACCATCTTTCAGTGCGTTTTGATTCTACGGTGCACAAACTGCAACAAAAATGACCTGTTAACTTTATACTACGGATCAGTACAATTACTACAATACCAAACTTATAGTTTATTTTTTCTGTACTACTTTTATTTTTTTTCAAAGACATCTAATTTTTTTTAAATTATTTTCTGCCGCCATCTTCTGTGCGCAATAGCTTTGTAATTTTTCCATCAACATAGTTGTGCGAGGGCTCATTTTTTGCAACATGTCCTGTAGTTTATTTTGGTATCATTTTGGAATACGTAGGACTATTTGATAGTTTCTTATTGCATTTTTTCTGGGAGACAGGGTGACTGAAAAAGTGCATTTCTGGCATTCTTTTTTTTTTTTTTCGGACGACGTTCACTGTGCGGGGTAAATATTGTGCTACTTTGATAGATCGGACTTTTACGGACGCAGTGATACCAAATATGTATTTTTGTTTTATGATTTAGATTTTTTTATTATAGATTTGGCAAAAGGGGGGTGATTTAAACTTTTCTGATTATTTTTTTTTACAATTAATAAAACTTTATTGATCTTATTTGTACTTTTTTTTTAGCCCCCCTGGGGGACCACAACTAGCAATGCTTTGATCGCTCCTGCAGTATGATGTAATGCCGTAGCATTACATCATACTGCGATCTGACAGGCAGCCTATCAAGCCATCTCACACGGTAGGTGGGCGTACGGGACCCCCAAACATCGTTTGCGGGAATTTAAAAGTTGCTGCCGATTGCAGCTATTGCCCGTGGGTGTCAGCTGTAGTAAACAGCTTTCACCCACGCTGTATGAAGAGAGGTCGCCCCGCGATTCCTCTTCATACATGCCCCGCACCTGCATGACCTAAATGTACGTTATATAGCAGGAAGGGGTTAATAAGCAAACTGTAAACGTGTGGTTCACACGCAGTGCTATTCTGCAACATTTACAGTATTGGCAAAGTGGACAAGATTTTGAAAATCTCGTCCACAAGCTGCGCAAATAACCCGGACAAAAACATGAAACTGCCTTGTGGTGCGGAATTTAATCCGCAACCTGTCAATTTTATCGCTGTCCTTGTTGCACAGTTCACCCCTCTCAATGAGGGCTTACACCCACTTGCGGTTTTTTTGTAACACTGTGATATCACTGCGATTGTCAGTGGGACTTTCTAATGTTAAAAACACATCACAAGTTTGTGCTTTACAATTTTTGTGTGATGCGTTTTTAACATTAGAAAGTCCCATTGACAATCGTGTGAAAAAAACACGGCAATATCGCAGCGTTAAAAAACCGCAAGTGGGTGTGAGCCCTAAGCCTACCTTATCTCTGCCTGAACAACTGAGCTGAAGACCAGAGTAGGCCATTTAGGGTGAAAACAGATGGCCGTATGCGCACCTCCGCTCACCAGCACGGGGCGCAGTTGTGCCTGAATGAGGACAATTTCTTCTCTTTTGCTGGTCATTCACACTCTGCACCAGAGCGCAGGAATTGGAAAAAAAACTGTGGGAAAATAGGTGTTTCCGATCTTCTCCGCACAATCTATTTACTACAGAGCAGGGCTAATCTTTTCTCGGCCAAAGTATTAAAGGGCAAGTAAAAAACTAGTTAAAACAAAACCACTGAAATCCATTGGCTTCAGTGGTTTTTTTTTGTCCCGTTATACGGCCGTGAATTCATGAATGGGTGTGAGTGAGGGCTGGCCTCTGATTGGTCAGGCTGTGACCAATCAGAGGCATCTTATTCAGCAGGCGGGGATTTTAAATCCCCGGCTGCTGAATACTACTCACAGCTGTTCAGAGCAGTTCAGGAGAACTGCAGCCTGCCGCGCTGAACTCCTTCTGCCGGCACCAGGTGAGTATATATATATTTTTTATTTTTACACATTTCTGGATGAATTGCAGGGAAGGGCTTATATATTTAACCCCTTTCCGACAATTCATCCCGCGATCGCCGGCAGCCCATTGCATTCAGTGGAGTCGGCTGTATTGACGGCTCCATTGAATTCAATGGGCTAACATCGTTCTTCTCTGCCACAGCTGTTACAGCTGTGGCAGAGAACAATCGTTATGCTGACAGTGCGGGGGGGGGGTCTCACTCTTGCCGCTATTGTGGCTTAATAGTGGGACCTGTGAACTTGAGATGCAGCCCAACATGTAGCCCCTCGCCTGCCCTATCCGTTGCTGTGTCGTTCCCATCATTTTCTTGAATTGCCAAGATTTTCACACATGAAAACCTTAGCGAGCATCGGCGAAATACAAAAATGTTCCGGTCGCCCATTGACTTCAATGGGGTTCGTTATTCGAAACGAACACCCGAACATCGCGGGAAGTTCGTTTCGAATAACGCGAACCCGAACATTTTGGTGTTCGCTCATCTTTAGTTAAAACAGAAGGCCATATGTGCAATTATGCTTGCCACTACAGAGCATAGTTGCGCATGAACCATTTTTTTTAAATCAGGCCATTCAAACTCCTCTGAAACCGCCGTTCCGGTTACATTGCCGTATTGGCACTTTGCAATAAATAAGTCGGTGTTGGGTTGCAAATTGGGCACTTGGTCTCTAAAAGGTTCGCCATCACTGCACTATACTATCAAAGAATTAAGTCCAATTTTCAATAACTTACTTATTAGCTTTTTATATGGAACTTTATCAAAGGCTTTACTAAAATCCAGATAGGCGATATCCACAGCACCACCTTCATCCTCTACTTTTGTGACATAGTCAAAGAGATTGAAATTAATCATGTTGCTTAATGTCAAACAGGTTATTAATTTTTAAGTGGCTGATTGCTCTTGAGAAATATATCTATATCAAAAGGGGCGCCATTACTAAAATTAAAGACGTGGGCTAGGTAACTGAAAAGAGCAGACTTGGCAACCCTTTCATTGATAAGAGATTTACGTGAAATATCTACAGCACCATGCTGGGCACTCAAACATTGTGCATGCGACCATTCAAATTCTGCTTACAGAAATTTTTTTCCAGTCTATTTAAAAAATAATTTTCCAATTTTTTTTGTTTGATTAGCCTTTCCTTAGTAAACACAAGATGCCTCATTCCAGTTTTTTAAAGCTTTTTCAAAGAAAATAAGAAGTATTTCCATTAGCCTTAGCTAAAATTCATAGACGATGATGACATTAACTAGCATGTTCCACTGGTATGTTCTTGAAGCAAAAGTGGGATTTTAAAATATAGACTCTGCTAAAGACAGTGAAATAAAATGCTAAATCTATTTGAGGAAGGGTAACAGGATAGATTGCTCACTCAGGAGACCTTTGCCTTCATTGATCACTATGAAGTAAAAACTTATCTGAGTTTTGAGCCACTCTTAACACATTGACAGTTGTCTGCATTAACCTTTAATACGAAATGAGAGACATTGACATGTCTTAAAGCTCTTAAATGATATCTAGATAAATAAATGATACAAAAGGTACTTAGCATATAGGACATAAATCTACCGTATTGTGTAGCAAGTTGAATCCATCCCTAGAAGTCAAGAATACTAAGAGCACTCAGAAAAAGGTTTGGCGCCACAGTATAGGCATGATAGATATAAAATGGGTTCATGAATGATAAAGCACAAGAGAAAAATATACCAAGCAAGGAAGCAGGGCTTGTAATACTTGTTCCTGATTTAAAAAGCAATTTTGCAATGTAGAAAAAGCATGCTGCATACTTATGGAGGCATTAAAACAGAAAAATCGAGGCAGTAACAGTAAAACAAAATACAAAACAAACACATAAATAGTTCCAATTGCATGGTAGAACAACAGAACCTAATCATTCAAGGAGACATCTATCCATCTTATGCTTTGTATTCCCTTCCTGTATTTAATAAGTGGCAAATTTTACTATTATAAATCCAGCCAGTCCTATGGACATTTTTTAAATAGTCCCAAAAAGACCAATTTTCAGGTTTAGGTTTCTTTTGGTACATACATTTAGTAAAGCAAATAGTAACATTATTTTCTTCTAGTTGGACATTATAATAAATGCCGTGGTACACCCGATATTTTATGAAACATAGGTAACAAGCAAGTCCAATGAATATTTTATAGTAAACAGCTGCTGGTGTAGAATGAGAAGGCAAGTCAAAGATTTTTGATGTTAAAGGTGTATTCCAGCCATTAACATTTATCACTTATCCATGGGATTACTAATAAATGCTAAATCTGTGGCGACAAGGAGTTGTGTGAAGCAATGGCCTAAAAGGCATGCTGCTTCTTCATACAACTCTATGAAAATTATGATAACCATGTAATGAAAATACTGTATCTATGCATTCTATATGGAGGGGAGGTATGGAGGGGAGGTATATATGTCCGACCAGGACATTATAGATATACATAACACAATAATGTGGATAACAAAAAAGTGGCAAACCTCGAAAGTGAAACAGAAAAAGGGTAAAAAGGCAACTGCCCCTAACCTATTAAAATGTGGAAAGACCTACTATAAAAGGGAGAGCTTGTCCAGACTAGGACAACTTCATGTCAGGAGCCTGGGACAACCCTGAAAATACCCTAGCAGCCAATTACCTCAGCCAGCCAATTAATCATTTAATAACAAGGAGTAGTTCACTCCTTGCCGACCAGTGATAAAAGACAATAAACATGTGTCGATATGGTGCATCATGTGGGTTGGGGCCAACACTGCAACACCACCCCTGACAAACAACCATTCACCAGCCATGCTGTAATAGTACCCTTCCTTCAAGGAAGAGCTTCTATTCCCAAAAGGCCTGGTTTTGATTAAGGCCTTAGTCAGACGGGCGTTTTTAGCCGCGATTTGCGCATGCGCATGCGTCCGGCGATTTTATAAAACCATTGCTTTGCAATGGTATCGGACACATGAGCGCTTTTTATGCGCTCGTCCGATAAATAATAGAACAGAAATCACAGATCGCACCTATCTGCGATCTGCGATTCCTGTTCTCTTCTCTATATGCGCTCAATGGGGCCGGCGGCAGCAGCGCTGACCCCATTGAGAACATATAGAAGACAAATCATTCTTCTCTGCCACAGCTGTAACAGCTGTGACAGAGAAGAACGATGTTTGCCCATTGAATTCAATGGAGCCGGCAATACAGCCGCTCCATTGAAAGCAATGGGCTGCCGGCGTGCGCGGGGTGAATTGTCGGGAAGGGCTTAAATATATAAGCCCTTCCCTGCAATTCATCCTAAAATGTGTTAAAATAAAAAAAAATTGTATACTCACCTTTCCGCTGCAGCCGGAGTCCAGCCGCGGCCGCTGTCAGTTCTCCTGAACTGCTTCTCGCCACTATTCAGCCGGCGGGGCTTTAAAATCCCCGCCTGCTGAATGATCTGCCTCTGATTGGTCACAGCCCTGACTAATCAGAGGCAGGTTTCACTCACACACCCATTCATGAATTCATGAATGGGTGAGTGACTGCTGCCTCTCAGCGCTGAGCCAATCAGGGGCAGGTCTGACTCACATCCATTCATGAATTCATGAATGGGTGTGAGTGAGACATGCCTCTGATTGGCTCAGCGCTGAGCCAATCAGGGGGCAGGTCTGACTCACACCCCCTTCACACCCACTGCAGGACGGCCGCGCGGAGCTCCGGCTGCCGGAAGAAGGTGAGTATATATATATTTTTTATTTTTACACATTTTAGGATGAATTGCAGGGAAGGGCTTATATATTTAAGCCCTTCCCGACAATTCATCCCGGGCTCGCCCGCAGCGCATTGCTTTAAATGGAGCCGGCTCTATTGCCGTCTCCATTGAATGCAATGCGCTGGACAGCTCTGGCCCGTTTCTAATGAAATGTGGCTAGGAGCAGATTTCGGGCGATTTGCGGGCGACTTGCGCGCACCGGGCACGCGATTTGCGGATGCGCATCCGTCATGCGATCCGCAAATCGCGCGAAAAAACGCCCGTCTGACTAAGGCCTAATTATCTTCATTAAGTTTTTTTAAAGACACGCAGCATTAACGTCAGTAGACGGGACCCATGTTCTTTCCTCTGGGTCATAAAATCGCCAACGTAACAGGTATTATAGAGAGTTTCTTACATGATCAGAATCAACAATCTGAAGAATTTCAAACTATAAATTACCATCCACCATAACTAGAGAAGGGGACTCCTCAGGAACGGGGCAAATATATTTTGAAGCAAAGCCTTGTGAAAGAGATCTTAAAAGAAGGTACAATTTCTATCCAGAAGGATGAAGGAATAATAATTTCTTTAACTTTATATGGACAAATAAATTGAGGACCAAATTTAAAAAAATTATATATATAGTTTAATATTCTTGGTAGAGAGCCAGATCAACTCCACAACATCTATTTCTGTCAGCAGTTATTTTATATTTTATTACTGTCCTCTTGAGATTTTTATGAACTTCTTCCCATATAGCATTAAGATGGGACTGATTTTACTCCAGCAAATCAGAGACTAATGCAAAATACAATCCAAAACAGGGATAAAACCCTAGGTCACAAAAGAATGGAGAAGTGCCTGTGGAGTCCAATGAATGATTATTAAACGCAAATTCTACCAAGGATGAAAACATAGCCCAAGTTCCTGATTGTCAAACACAAAGCAACACAAACACTGCTAGATACTTTGAATCACTTTTAGTTTGTTCATTAAAGGGGTTCTGTCACTAAAAAAGAAAAATGCTATACTTATGTATTCCTCCCCCATCAGTCTACTTACCAGATCTTCCCCTCCCTTATCTTCTCCTGTCTCCTGCAGTCCAGGGGCTCACTTCACCTCCACTTGCCTGATTCTGCTCCTTCCTGTGAGGTTACTTACATTAGGTTGGCAGTCTTCCAATGTACGTTATGTCACAGCTCACAGGCCAGCAGGAGGACTGCCTATCTTCATCAGAGATTGCTAATGCGAGCTGTCCCTGCAATAGATTACAATTCCTTCCTAGGCAGTGAAGCTACAGCGCAGGGATGTGACCTTCACTGACCCAGCAGGAAGGAGTTTGTGATAAAGCAGCCTTCATAACTAGCTGGTCTCAGCCAGCAGTGAGCTGACCTGGGGCAGTGGAGAAGCTCAACCAGGAGACGATGTGATAGGGAGACAGACAGACAGGGATTAGGTAAGTTTAGATAATTTTTCTTTTAATGACAAAACCCCTTTAAAGGGGTTGTCCAGCGCCGAAACGGTTTTTTTTAAATTCAATAGGCCCCCCGTTCGGCGCGAGACAAACCCAATGCATGTGTTAAAAAAAAATCCGTTTAGTACTTACCCGAATCCCCGCGCTGCGGCGACTTCTTCCTTACCTTAGCAAGATGGCCGCCGGGATCTTCACCCACGATGCACCGCGGGTCTTCTCCCATGGTGTACCGTGGGCTCTGTGCGGTCCATTGCCGATTCCAGCCTCCTGATTGGCTGGAATCGGCACGTGACGGGGCGGAGCTACGAGGACCAGCTCTCCGGCACGAGCGGCCCCATTCACCAGGGAGAAGACCGGACTGCGCAAGCGCGTCTAATCGGGCGATTAGACGCTGAAATTAGACGGCACCATGGAGACGAGGACGCTAGCAACGGAACAGGTAAGTGAATAACTTCTATATGGCTCATAATTAATGCACGATGTACATTACAAAGTGCATTAATATGGCCATACAGAAGTGTATAACCCCACTTGCTTTCGCGGGACAACCGCTTTAAGCACCTTTTACATGGGAGAACTATTGGGTGCTGAATCTCCCAACAGCCATGCCAGCAATAAGCATGGAGATTCTGGTGCCTTATAAGGGGCATACACAACTGCTGGAGCTGTGTCACTGCTGCAGTCTTAGACAAACAGGCTAGGAGCAGCAGTGTGTGTTGCTCAACAACTCATGTCTTGTGTGGCTGAGACAGTAGAAAAAGGGGGCTGTGGAGTTTGTGGCAGCAGCCAATGAATGTTGGGACCCTACTGCTGCCTACATGCTGGGAGAAAAGAGTCACAGAAAAAGGGAGGAATTTGCAAAGTCACAGAATAATATGGGCAAAATTACCAAATATAATAAAAGGACAAAAATGGGAAGGCTGGGTACTCTCCTCCCAATAGAAGCAGAAGGCTTAAAGGCTGCATGGAGGAGCTTTAAACAGGTACATAAACTAATGAGCAACCGCTCACATGGCCAACCCAAGGTAGGGGAGTGGCTAAACAGTGCTACACCTGCATATAGATAAAAAATATATGCAAGGATGCCATGCCAAATGTGCACCGTCCAATGCATATCTAAAGCCTAGAGATAAAGATGAAGCAGGCTGAGGAATGACAAAGAGCAAACCATGCTGACACTGACACCCTGGGCTCCCCCTGTGCTAAAGGTCAGACCGCATATTGCAAAACATATTGCTAAAAACAAACATGAAATCAGCCAAAGCACGAATATGGGGGAGTGTTACAAAGGTGCAAATAAGGGAGATGGAATAAATCCTCCACAGTGCCACCTATTGAAAGGCAGCATTCCTTCGAGTCAAAGTGGGACTTTTTATACAAGTCTTGTTACAATGACTGGGAATCAAAAGCAAAGCCAGACTCCATGTACATACAGCTGTTTCCAGGTTATTGCCCATCATCAGTGTACAGTAGGAGTCTGGCTTTTGCTAGTGAGAGGCCTGGGACAGGAGTCAGAAACGCTCTTTTCTCCTTAGGGAGAGCAACTATATACTATAAACTAAGTGAGGAGACTCAAATGGCCACGCACGCTCCTCTGGGTAATATGCAAATAAGGGAGATGGAATAAATCCTCCACAGTGCCACCTATTGAAAGGCAGCATTCCTTCGAGTCAAAGTGGGACTTTTTATACAAGTCTTGTTACAATGACTGGGAATCAAAAGCAAAGCCAGACTCCATGTACATACAGCTGTTTCCGGGTTATTGCCCATCATCAGTGTACAGTAGGAGTCTGGCTTTTGCTAGTGAGAGGCCTGGGACAGGGGTCAGAAACGCTCTTTTCTCCTTAGGGAGAGCAACTATATACTATAAACTAAGTGAGGAGACTCAAATGGCCACGCACGCTCCTCTGGGTAATATGCAAATAAGGGAGATGGAATAAATCCTCCACAGTGCCACCTATTGAAAGGCAGCATTCCTTCGAGTCAAAGTGGGACTTTTTATACAAGTCTTGTTACAATGACTGGGAATCAAAAGCAAAGCCAGGCTCCATGTACATACAGCTGTTTCCGGGTTATTGTCCATCATCAGTGTACAGTAGGAGTCTGGCTTTTGCTAGTGAGAGGCCTGGGACAGGGGTCAGCAATGCTGCCTTTCAATAGGTGGCACTGTGGAGGATTTATTCCATCTCCCTTATTTGCATATTACCCAGAGGAGCGTGCGTGGCCATTTGAGTCTCCTCACTTAGTTTATAGTATATAGTTGCTCTCCCTAAGGAGAAAAGAGCGTTTCTGACAAAGGTGCAAAACACTGACATAAAAGCCACTCACACATATCCCCAAATGTCAGGAGAGGCCGCCTAGTACAGAAAATGTACATAGATACATAATACAGAAGGTGTAAAGCCAATTTATAAATGTGGCACCTTTTACAGGTTTACAGCCTATTACTTACACTTACATTGTTACATCAGCGGGTTGCCATGTATCTTAGAAGTATACCACACTGGCATTAATACCCCAGGCTCTATTAGGAGGTGAGTATCCAGCCTTCCTATTTTTGTCCTTTTACTATATTTGGTTAATTTAGCCATATTGTTCCATGCTGGTAGAAAGCAGTGCTCAAAATATGACTGGGATCGCCCTGATGATCCAGGGGCCAAAATAGGCCATGTGGAATGAGGCGGAGTCTCCCTTACTATGGGAGACTTAGTCCCTAAAAAGCTTCTGACAGCACTATTGACCTGGGAATGGCAAAAACTAATGGAATGGTCTAAGACTGGTCCAAGCTGACAGTTAGGCCTCGGTCACACGGGTGTTTTTTGCCGCGATTTGCGGATCGCGTGACGGATGCGCATTCGGAAATCGCGTGACCGGGGCTGAAAAATCGCCCGAAAAATCTGCTCCTGGCTGCATTTCCTTTGAAATGGGCCCGAGCAGTGGAGCGCTGTCCAGCCCATTGAATTCAATGGAGCCGGCAATACAGCCGGCTCCATTGAAAGTAATGGGCTGCGGGTGATCTCATGATGAATTTTCGGGAAGGGCTTAAAAATATAAGCCCTTCTCTGCAATTCATCCAGAAATGTGTAAAAAGTAAAACAAAATATATACTCACCTTGTCCCCGCAGACGGAGTTCAGCCGCGGCCGGCCGGCAGTTCTCCTGAACTGCTCTGAGTAGTGTTCAGCAGCCGGGGAATGACAGCTGAGAGCTGCCCCTGATTGGTCCCTGCACTGAGCCAATCAGAGGCAGCACTCACTCACCCATTCATGAATTCATGAATGGGTGAGTGAGAGCTGCCTCTGATTGGTGAGGGCTGTGACCAATCAGAGGCAGCCCATTCAGCAAGCGGGGATTTTAAATTCCCCGCTACTGAATACTACTCAGAGCAGTTCAGGAGAACTGCCGGCCGGCGCGGCTGAACTCCACCTGCGGGGACAAGGTGAGTATATATTTTTTTTTACTTTTTACACATTTTTGGATGATTTTCAGAGAAGAGCTTATATTTTTAAGTCCTTCCCGAAAATTCATCCTGGGATCGCCCGCAGCCCATTGCTTTCAATGGAGCCGGCTATATTGCCGGCTCCATTGAATTCATTGGGCAAACATCATTCTTCCCTGCCACAGCTGTTACAGCTGCGGCAGAGGGGAATGATTTGTGTTGTATATGTTCTCAATGGGGTCGGCTTCTGCCGCCGGCCCCATTGAGCGCATATAGAGAAGACCAGGAATCGCAGATCGCAGATATGCGCGATCTGCGATTTCTGTTCTATAATTAATCGGACAAGCGCATAAAAAGCGCTCATGTGTCCGATACCATTGCAAAGCAATGGTTCTATAAAATCGGTGATCGCATGCGCAAATAGCGCGAAAAAACGCCCGTCTGACCGAGGCCTTAGTGTGCACTGCACACACTATAGAGTCTACGACAGATGCTTACGGACTGGGGGTTATAATTATGCTTGGACTGTCCCGATAAGAGTTATATAAGGTTTATAGATGAGAGTTATAAAAAGTAAGCACAATTTGAGTTTTGAGGTTTGTTGATGTGATGGGACAGGACAGAAGACTTTGGGGTTAACAGTGCTATGCACCATTGAGAGATATAAGATGGAAATATACTTGTGTGCACAGTTAGGCGCAGCACTGAAATTTAGGATGTACTCTTGCACCTAGAGTAAGTCAGGCCGCAAGGTAGTTTTGCCATGGATCTTGAAGAAATGGTACAGAGTACCAGGTTTGAGTATATATAATTACTACTAAGTTGTGAGTGCAGTGACCAATAACCAGGCCTTCAGCCAGGAAGACAGAGGGGTACAAGATGGCAGTGGTTCATGGTGGCTCTACCGTCTCTTTAACCAAAAGGCTGAAGTATAGCCCAGCTTATCCCCTAGCAGGGGAGATAAGATTTAGCAGGCTGAATTACCACAGATTAGTTCTAGATTGTCTTCGTGACACCAGTGTCCCTAGACAAGTAACAAGTCACTCATGATGAATAAATGAATCCACAAACAACATGGTTTTCAAAACTGGGAACACATGGTTTCCTTTTACTCATGGTTTAACTTTGATTTTCCAATACAGACAAATACTTGTACTTTTCAATATGGAAATAAATGCTTCTGAACAGATTTGAGATTTACGTTTCCTGCCACACTTGAAAAATAGAAAGTTCTGTTTGCCAAGGCACACATATCCTGTATCTCTTGGGACAGCCACTCTTGTGTTACACAGTCTTAAAATGCTCTTACAACTGACACTATCTGTAGTGGGTTTTCAGTGCATTCTCTCCAGATGCAGTTCAGCAGGAGAGTGAGTGGCCCTTACATTCCCACACCATCTCCTAGAAAGCATCTCCTGCACTCCAGTGCTCAGAGGGGACCAGCCTCCTCGTGGAAGAGACATGAGGGTGGCCCAGCCCAGGCAGGAGCCTCAGCCTGTCTCTCCCGTCTCCTCCTTTACCGCCCACCACCAACTCTCTTCTCTTCTCTCTCTAAAAACTCCTCCCCCAATCCCCAAACGGCCAATCACATCACACCATAAGGAAAAGGAGACAAACAGACTTATACAATGGTGGCATTACTCACATAAAGTCAAACAGGCTTACAAGTGATGGAGGGATCCTTATCTCTGGGTCACTACACGAGCCACTGGCTAATACAAAGTGCCCTGTCAGCCTGAGGAAGTAGAGTTCAGAAGGTCTCCAAAATAAGTAAAGTTGTTGATTTGTGTTATGCACTGGCTGATTGGTTGGCATGAGAGAAGACATTGAGATTTAATATTACCATTTATTTGACTAAGTACTTACCTCATTAAATATCTCTGAAACTTATGCCCATTTTATCAGTATTTTGAGGCTTATATAGGGAATGTGGTCTCTCTTAATCTAGGGGAGATACCCCTTTACACCTATCGTTATCTTACCCTCTGTTATTCATCAATTGGCCATTATTTGATTGTGATAAAATGAGGGATAAGAGCCTAAAAGGATCTTTTTAAACACTTTGGTGTGGCAAACACCCCATAGAGACTGTCAGTCTACATCTCTCCTCTACAGTCCACACAACTTTTAGGGGTGCCCCCATCGTATGGTTGTATGTTAGTTTGTTTTTGTCAGCCTTAGGTTCTGATTTTTTTCTCTAAAACTCATTTTTATTGACATTTTTGATGGTAAACAAAACATGAGCAGGCAATATTTGGCAGGGGACCAGGGAAAGCAGAAGTCGTGGGTTCCTGCAATGTAGCCCGCAACCCTCTGCCACTGCCTACTTGTCCCCCTGGGCTAGACCCCAGGGTGGCAACTGGGTGACGGTTCCTACTCTGAGCTACGGAAAATGATGCAGGACACCACAGTCCCTGGACACAGAGAACAAGAACTCAGACAGTACTACCAAGGGAAACAACAAACCAGTACAGGAGAAAGCCAAAGGTCCAAAGCACAGAAGTCAGTCCAAGAAGCGCAGTACAGGAAAGGGAAGAAAGGAGTCAGGTCTGGAGAAAAGCCGAGGTCAATACCACTATCAGTCAGAAATAGCAGGGAAACGCTGGTGAGTGATAGGAGCCCTAATCAAACACTGGCAGTGTCAGGAAGAAGCTGAGGGTTTAAATGCTGTCAGAGCTACCGCCCAGAAGCTGATTGGGGCGGGAAGCTTGACTGCAGCAGAAGTCATCACAGAGTGCTGGGAGAACCACCCCCAGCACTAGCAGAATGAACTAAGACAGAGAAGGTGAATCAGCTGTCATGGCAACAGGAACGCGGCGTATAGGAGCCGTGCGGCCAGGAGTAGTAACCAGCGCCGGGGTTTCCCTGTGCCACACACCAGCCGCAGGAGTGACAGTACTAGCCGTGCGGGCATGGCGCCAACCCTGACAATAATAGTGATCTAAAATTATAACATCACATGTCAAAATTTTCTTTACAGTCAAAATGTCTTGATCTTTCGATTACCCTATCTGGATATTGGCCTAACCTTTCCCACTTTTCATTCTATGTGTAAAAATATGTGCCTAGTTCGTACTTACATTATCCAGTTTTCATTCTCCCCCTCCCCTAGACTTCCATAATCTTTATTACCATTTTTTATAAAGAAAAGAGACAAAAAGAAAGAAAAAGAAAAAACAATGATGAAAACTCATAACTATTAACTATCTCGCAGTGTACCTCAATAGTAATCAATTAGAGATGAGCGAGCACCAAAATGCTCGAGTGCTCGTTACTCGAGTCAAACTTTCAGTGATGCTCGAGAGTTCGTTTTGAGTAACGAACCCCATTGAAGTCAATGGGCGACTCGAGCATTTTTGTATATGACTGGTGCTCCGCTAAGGTTTTCATTTGTGAAAATCTTAGCAAATCACCAAAGTCATGTAAAAAACACAGAAATGGATAGGGCAGGCGAGGAGCAACATGCAGGGCTGCATTTCGGACTCCGAGGTCTCACTATTAAGCCACAATAGTGGCAAGAGTGAGACCTCCCCCTCACTGTCAGCATGACGATCGTCCTCCTCTGCCACAGCTGTAACAGCTGTGGCAGAGAAGAACGATGTTAGCCCATTGAATTCAATGGAGCCGGCAATACAGCCGGCTCCATTGAAAGCAATGGGCTGCCGGCGAGCGCGGGATGAATTTTCGGGAAGGGCTTAAAAATATAAGCCCTTACCTGAAAAAGAAAGATTTTAGTGTAAAAAAGAATAAAAATGCAGGCATTCTCTTCCATGAAGCCGCTGCTGCTGCCGGCGACTCCATTGAAGACAATGGTCCTCTGGCACACCTGAATTCTTTTTCAGGGAAGGGCTTTACATATAAGCCATTCCCTGGAAATGAATTAAAAGGGATTTAAAAAACAAAAAAAATAGATACTCACCTCCCTTCAGCTGCCGGGGCACAGCCGCGTCTTCTCCTGCTGTCCCCTGCACTGTGGTGCTGAACTGCTGTCATTCAGCTGAGAGCTGCGCTGAGCCAATCAGAGGCAGCATTCACTCACCCATTCATGAATTCATGAATGGGTGTGAGTGAGATCTGCCTCTGATTGGTCAGGCTGTGACCAATCAGAGGCAGCTCATTCAGCAGGCGGGGATTTTAAATCCCCGGCTGCTGAATACTACAGAGAGCAGTTCAGGAGAACTGCCAGCTGGCCGCAGCTGAACTCCGTCTGCCGGGACCAGGTGAGTATATATATTTTTTTTATTTTTACACATATCTGGATGAATTGCAGGGAAGGGCTTATATATTTAAGCCCTTCCCGAAAATTCATTGTGCGATCGCCGGCAGCCCATTGCTTTCAATGGAGCCGGCTGTATTGCCGGCTCCATTGAATTTAATGGGCTAACATCGTTCTGCCGGGACAAGGTGAGTATATTTTTTTTTTACTTTTTACACATTTTAGGATGATTTTCAGGTAAGGGCTTATATTTTTAAGCCCTTCCCGAAAATTCATCCCGCGCTAGCCGGCAGCCCATTGCTATCAATGGAGCCGGCTGTATTGCCGGCTCCATTGAATTCAATGGTCAGTGCTCGTTTAATTGAAACGAGCACCGCGTGGTGCTCGTCTCGAGTAACGAGCATCTCGAGCACCCTAATACTCGAACGAGCATCAAGCTCGGACGAGTATGCTCGCTCATCTCTATAATCAATTCCTTTCTATGTTATTTTATGTTATCTTTATAATTCCCAGCCGGTTCATGTCATCTTGACTATAGCATCACGTTGTGCTGGTG